>NC_000080.6:77302444-77934944 GCF_000001635.26 Mus musculus | reverse complement strand
TATTCTCAGAACATTCAATTTAGCTGACAAGATTATTGTGGTGACCTATGAAAACTTATTACTGTAGTTTATGTATGAAATAGCTCCTCAAAGACTGATCTAGGGAAAGCTTAGATCTCCATGGCAAGCAGTGGTCACTGTTAGGGCTTTGAGGAAGTTACTGCCCTGGAAAGACTCTGATTTAATGCATACATCATTCCACCGATTTATTAACAGGCAATAAGAAAGACACCTTGAGGGGTTCTCAGGGACTTGCCAGACTCCTGCATGGCAGTAGTTGGCTTGGCCCTGCATTGGCTTAGACTTCCTGGGCAGTATCCATCTGCTGGGGGAGGAGGGCAGAGTCCTGTGGGCCAGTGTCCGTGCATGTGTTTGCTGTGCATTTTAAAGACTAAGTGCCCCATAAGCACAGTCATTATCACTTCTCCCAGCCATTATCACACTGGCAATGCAGAATATGTCACTACTAGATAGCTAATATCCACTTTTCTGTCTGACGCAAGCTACTAAATGGGCATACGTAGCCATGAGCAGCCACAGATGATCATATTCAAGAGAATGGTCTGGTAAGAGTGAAAGCCAGCCAGCCAGATAAACCAAGTCCCACTTAAATGAATGCTCCACAATTTTTCATGTACCTAGAAATCAGCTTAGAGAGCTTGGCAGGATACAGTTTATAGTAGGTCCAAGGTAGACTCGTGAGAGCCTGCACATCAGCAAGTCCCAGGTGAGGTCAATTCTGCTCACTGACCTTTTGTTTGGAAAGGCTAGAGAGCTGCTCCTTCTCCATCACGTTCAAATTTATATCATTATTATCAATTTAGGAAAGCTAAATTAATTAATCCAATTAATGTTTCAGTGTCTAAAGATTGCCATGGCTCTATAGCTGTGGTGTGACCTTGAAAGAGGTTCATCTGAGTGTTAAAGAATAGAGTTTCACCCACCCATTAAGAAAGTGTTTTGTTGGGCATGAAGAAATGGACTGTAAACAACCCACAAGCCAACCAAACAAGGTTGTAGGGACCAAGTAACACCAGACAAGACTTAGATGAGAGTCTATAACAACAACTGAAATTCTCCAGGTTCTCTCAGCCTTCAATCCAGTTTCTGGTAGTGTTTCCCATGGTTCCACTTGATATGCAGATAGACTGCATAAGATGTGCTTTCTTCCCGCTACCATCACAGACCAAAGCTCCAGCTTTTCAGGTGGGAGATAGGAAGAGAAAGAGATGAAGAACAGAACCACGGTGAAAAGAGACGTATAAGAGAAAGAGATGGAAAAAAGGTGGTTTCAGCAAAGCTCTTTTGTGTAATAACCAACTGGTAGTGGATTGCTGGATCAAAATTTGTAATAAATTACCTGTGGGTTTTTTTTTATATATATATACTTTCCGCGCTTATTACAGTTTGTGTAAGCAAATCCGGGCTTGGTGCCACCTGCATCACTATGGCAACAAGTTGCCCTTGGAGTTGGGAGGTGAGACTTGCAGAATCATTTTACAGGAAGAGTTCTGAGAAAGTTGGGAGCTTGCCCAAGGTCAAACAACAAAGGCAGATACTCTCCAAGAAAGTCTAGAGAATTCCTTCAGGGAGGGGCAAACCTGAATTCCCTTTCAGTGTCACATAAGCCATCAGCTTCCGGCTTCCTTAACTCGAAATGCAAAAAATCCCATCTATTATGGCTAGGTGTGATAGCTCATGCCTTTAATTCTAACACAGAGAGGCAGAGGCAGCTAATTTCTGTGTGTTCTAGGTTAGGCAGGGCTACATAATGAGACTCTGTCTATAGATAGATAGATAGATAGATAGATAGATAGATAGATAGATAGATAGATCTATTGCTTAGAATGGGGTTTAAACTTTGAACAATACTTAATCTGTAAAAATAAGCAAGAGGAGAAAAGAAGGGGAAAGAGGAGGAAGAAAAACAAAGATAGAAAAGGGAGAAAGAAAGTAAGAGATAGGGGGAGGAAAAGAGGGAGAGAGAAAGGCAAAGATAGGAAGGGGGTGGAGAACCAGGAGTTCTGTTTCTAAGAAGCAGCAGCAACAGGTGCTGCACGTGGCCTTCAGAACCATGAGTCAATTCCCTGATCTCAAACCTCCAACACTAAGCCTCACTTCCTGTTAGGCCTTTGCCAAAGGGGAGGGGCTTAAACAATTGCCACCTTGTTTCTCGTTCTCTAGCAAATGAGCATTTGTAAGAGATTTTCCCCAAGTTCTGGATGCTACTAAAAACTTAAGTATGGCTGTTTGGTTGAGAAAATCTGATATCACTGCCGCTAAAAGGGTGGTGCACACATGCTCTTTCGCTCGGTGGCAAGAAGGCTGTGTTTACCTTCAATACACTCTCCCTGGAAAAAGATCTGTTTGAATACAAATATGACCATGGCCCACTATCTGACGCTGTTGCTTGTTGCTTTGTCTTTTGGGCATCCACACTGCTCTGAGGTGAGGCCGTGGGTGTGGTGACTCACACCCCTAGTTCTGAGACTAGGATGTTGGAATATGAAACCCAGCTACTCTAATTACGTGGGGGTCGTGGGGCACCTTATCTTTCCTCTCTGTGTCATTTCCTCATTTGCACAATTGGATACCAGCCACCTTCTCAGATTACAGCGAGGGTTGAGTGAGTAGTACTCTGGACTGTGTCTGGAGGGGAACCTGACAGCTGACCCTCAGTAAGCATCAGCCGACCTCCCCACCACCCACTTACCTTCTCCCTCTGGATTGCTTTCATTTTTTGGAACTTGGCTTCCTCAGCTTCCTTCCTGATTCGAATAGATTCATCCCTCTTGAGCTGAATTGTAGTGAGATTACAGAGGACAGGAAAAAAAAAAAAAAACCACACACACACAGTTACCATTTTTCAGTCTGAACTTCTGGAACACAAAATTATGATGAAAGGCAAATTACAGTATTGTTTGTGTTATCCCTCACCATGATTATAGGTTGTTACTTTAAGCCACTTAGATCTCAGAAAATGGCCAGGCTGCACCTCCTGTCTGAGAAATCTTAGTGTTCCTTCATGGGTATCTATCTATCTATCTATCTATCTATCTATCTATCTATCTATCTTTTATCTATCTTGCTTACTTTCTCTCTTTCTCTGTCTCTCTCTGTGTGTGTGTGTGTGTGTGTGTGTGCACGTGTGTATGTGTGTGTGTGTGTGTGTGTGTGTGTTTATCCATGCACACAGGACAAAAGAGGTAAACAATTATTCTTTATTATAAAACTCATAGGACTTATTGTAAAAACACTGGTTATCTTAAATCATTTTTGTACTACTTGCAATCACTATTTTGGGAATGAAAACATAGTAACCTTAAACTATAGTTAATATGTAACTAATAGTAACTAATAGTAAACTATAGTTAATAGTAACTAATGTGAAGGTCTGACTGCCTTTAATCAAAGGTCATGCATAGCACACATGGCTAGGGTAAGAATTCTAGATATTCTCCTCTCTACTTCTCACTGTCTAGCAATTTTCTTATTTTGAGAATTACATTTTGCAATTGATTTACAGGCTTTATATTTTGAGTCACAGTGTTATTTCATGGTCACACAGAAATGTTGGTGCCGAAACTTGTTGACGAAATGAAACTAGGAGAAATAGATTCTGACCTTTTGCTGGTATTTAGAACGCATCTGTTGCAGCTGTTGTTTCTGTCTGACTTCAGCCTCAGACTGGCTTCCACCTGGTGAAAATAAATAATAAATAAATAAATAAGTAAATAAGCCACAAAGGTAAAACAGAAATATTAAGCTGCAAGGCCAGCTGTTGAGTACTAGTTAACTAGTTAACTGCATGGGAACCCAGCAGTGTGACTTGAGTTTTTTATACACCTGGACATTGGAATATAGCCGGTCATCTTCAAAAGTTGTCTAAGAGTGGTGGTCACTTTAAAAGCTAACTGATGGGTGGGAAGATGAAACTTTGTTCTTTAAAGACACTAGGGCTTTCCATCATAAACATTAAAGTCTTCACCTAGCTTGAAACCATGCCTGAAGGACCACACTAGACATTAAGCGATTCTGTCTTGGCTAAGAATTCTGGAACATTCCTCCTGCATAAGAAAGAACCTTTCAGATTTTCGGCACAGCAGATGTACGTAATCTTTATTACCCACTCATTTCCCCCAATATTTTTAGTAGTTCTTTGAGCGTTTTGTACAGTGTGTTGATCATATTCATCTCCCTTCCCCCAACTCCTCTCAGATCCATCCCCTCTTCCCTACCTGCCCAACTGTGCATCCTGCTTATTTTTTAAATTCTTCAAGACCAATTGTGCTGCCCAAACATTCTTGTTTGTGTGGTCTTCCCCTGGAGAACAGTCAATTTATCAGTGACTACATGCTCAGAGAAAACTCTAAGTTTCCCACAAGTCTGTGGCCGATGGGTCCTCAGAAGGGTTGGGGGTGGCACAGAATTGGGTTAAAGGCTAGCCTGGCTAGTGAGACCTTCACTCTGAAAAGAAAGTGGCTGTCTCATGGATGGTTTGTCTTCCTGAGTCAGAAGAGAAGGGATACACTGCTGCTGTTGACTGCAGTTCTAACAAGGATCTCATGAAAGAATATACATCTAAAGTCATCCTGGAGGTGACCAATTCTGGCCAGTACCTAGGACTGATCGCTAGTCACTGGGATGAAACTGTCTCAAAACACAAAGAGGAAAAAAATCTCTTACTTTGGGCTGGTGAGATGGCTCAGTGGGTAAGAGCACCCGACTGCTCTTCCAGAGGTCCGGAGTTCAAATCCCAGCAACCACATGGTGGCTCACAACCATCTGTAACAAGATCTGATGCCCTCTTCTGGAGTGTCTGAAGTGTACTTACATATAATAAATAAATAAATCTTTAAAAAAAAAATCTCTTACTTTACCTCAAAACCATGTGGAAGGTGAAACACTTGAGAGGACCTATTAAAGAGAAGAGGTTTGGGGGCTAGAGATGGCTCAGCGGTTAAGAGTACTGACTGTTCTTTCAGAGATCCTGAATTCAATTCCCAGCAACCACATTGTGGCTCACAACTATCTGTAATGGGATCCAATGCCCTCTTCTGGTGTGTCTGAAGACAGGGACAGTGCACTCACATACATAAAATAAATAAATCTTTAAAAAAATGATAAAAGATTTTTTAAAAAGAAGAAGGAGGAGGAAGAGAAGAGGAGGAGGAGAAGAGGAGGAGGAGAAGAGGAGGAGGAGGAGGAGGAAGAGGAGGAGGAGGAGGAGGAGGAGGAGGAGGACGTTTAGACTATATTCCTCAAGTCTCAAATTCCTCAAGTTTATTTGGCTAAAGGTGAAATGTGTGGAGTTACATATATAGTTCTATATCTTTCATTCATTAAGAGATTTCCAAATTAGTTTCTTCCCTTGCCCACCCCCTCCACCTTTATCTCTAAGACTATTGTGGTGGTATGTGGCTTCTAACCCAAGGCATCTTTGTGGTAACTGGAACTGTGCCAAGCCTCTATGTGTTAAGCTGCAGCTGACTCTGAAGTCAAGATAGGACGTAAATGACTCCCACTGAGGGATGGGGGTATGGGTATCCCCTCTAAAGGCCTGAAACCCCACACAGGAGACCCAGACATTCCATCACCCTGGCAGCACCTGCTCTGCCAACTCAAATGTCCCCCAGCCCTAGCATGAAAACCCAGGAGACATCCATCTTTATACCCACTGCTGGGTCCCCAGCTTACTCCCATTCTATGTTCCCAATGGACTCTCCGTTCAGTTTTGTCACATTAGCATCTAACTGCCAGGATGGATATGCTGTGGTGGCTTTCCCTTGCATCCTGGAAGTGCTGTGACTGGGCATATGCAGCGCCCCAGGTAAGCTCTCTTCAGAGCTGATCATCTAAGAGGCTCTAAATTATTTGCCAATTAAGCCATCACTTTATTCCCACACAACTGTGGCAGATGCATTTGCTCCTTACATAAAACCAGAGACAGCAATCTACCTGCACATTTGAATGTTTCCTATCAGATGAATTCCGTCTCCGGCAGAAATACCATAGAGCAAGCCTTCGCATGTGAAGGAAAGCAGACCCAGCCTGTCTCAGTAGGATCTGCCAGTGACCCTGCCTACCCGCTCTGGCTTTCCATCTGCCACTCACCCAGCCGTTGTGGCACCAAGTAGACTGGTTTTGCCCTGTTCTGTTGCTTCCATCTCTCCAGGTCTGCCAGTTCTTGCTCAGCAACTAACCAGGAGAGAAATAGCAAGTTGTTGATTGTTTGAAAAGAAACCTGGTCATTGCAGCATCAAAACACACAGCAGACAGCAGATAGTGAGTTTTCCGGAATGAGACAGAAAAAAATGACCATGAAAAGCTGATACCTCCCAGCCCTCCCGGACCCCCAAGTCATGCAGGGCCCACCCCTGGCAGCTCCTAAGTGTCCTCACAGAAGGTACAAATTTGAACAACAGCTAAACTCCTACTAACACAAAGAAATATAGTTTTCCCTCCAACACTGACATTCTTAAAACCTCATGAATTATTTCGAAAGGTTTTCTATAACAAATGTGTACAAAAACTAGAATATTCATATGTCAATAAGATCCGGGTAAATATACATCCCCAAAGAATTGTGATGCCTATATTTGCTTTATTTTTAACATTTCTCAAGCTGGCTGTTATCTCTGAGGAGGGAGGCTCTGCCCTGTGCGTTGGCACCCTGCTTTGGGTCTTGGTATTCTTTATTGTCCAAATATTCAGACAGCAGGGGGCGCCTGGGAGACTTAGTTCTGTTGCTATATAACCTAATCTCCCGGTTTAGTTCCCCTTAGAAACTTGAACTCGAAGCCTGTAAGATGTTGGAACCTTGGGGTTCTGTTGGCTAAATGTCTGCAGTCCCCACAATCACTGAAGACCACTGTCATATGCTATACTGACTCACCGGACCACCCTGATTGATTCTTGTCCATGTGGTCTCTTCGGATAACTACTTTCCTGGCTGGGCCGTTATGGCCTTATTGGTTACTGAATTCCTTACCAATACCCTAAGAAGGGAGAGCACAGAATCCTGGAGCTGGAAACATGGCTGACGTGGGCAGTCACACAGTGTCCTGGTGAACCATGTGAACATTATCTCCCCTTGCAACTACAAATAGTGCGACAGTGTCAGAGGGCAGCATTTGTTAGTTCTGTGCCTCAGTTAAACCTGCTACTCATGCTCTAAGTACAAGGAGTACAGCCAAAGATTGGGGGGGGGGGGAGTGATTATACACACTGTATAAGGTAAGATTGTAGAGGGCAGATTGACAGATACAGAAGGATAAGAATACAGAGGCAGAAAAAGTCTATTAAGGAGGGATGGAACATATATTTTAAAAAAAGGTACAAATTCCCTCATAATCTTTTTGACATATAGCATGTCGTTTCAAAGGTATTCACAGCACCATTAAAATATCACCACCAACTTATTTAGTATATCAGGGACAAGATCCAAACAATAACAATAGGTGTGAAGTTGTTTAAACCCAAGAAAAATCCAAAGCTCATAGTCACTCATTACCATGAGCTCTGTTACTAATGTAGAGAAACGAATTTAGAAGTGCTAACAATAGAATAATTTTTACAAGTGCAATTAAAACTCTAAGTTTTTTTTAAGACCTTGGTAAGATTCTGTGAGTCTCTATAAATAAGAAAATAAAAATACTTTAAAAAATTATAAAGAGGAGAAGCATTCTGAGTGTCGGGTGAAAGTGCGTGCCATACTTCTCTGTATCTTCTGCCTTCTGCTCTCGTTTGGTGCTATCAGGGTGTATGTGCCTGCGCTGGAAAGAAGGGAAAACAGTGGTTATCATCATGACAGCTTCCTAAGGAATCTAAACCACCAGACCATCTTCCTTCTGATACCATTAGAAGACAGCCTTTAAGACCTTGCTCTGTTCTCTGCTACCTTCCAATCTAGTTGAAAGACACAAAGCAATGGGCCAGAGGACTAGTTCCTGCTGGTCTCCATCACCACTGGTTTGGGGGAGACTGCCCTTGTAGGGCGTCTCTCCTCTAGGTGGTGCTTGTGAGTCAATCCCAGTAAGGCTCATTTTCTCTTGTAGGCCCACCTTAGGAGAAAAAGAAACCCTGGGGCATCTGGTGTGTTTTCTGTTCATACAAACAAGAGTCCAAGTTATTCGCCATGCAGCCACGTCTTCTTTGTGACCCATATGACTAGCCTACTAGTCTTATAAGCCTTGATTCCCTCCCCTATATCCTGGGGACACAGGCTGAACATTATTTAAATCAGGAGCCCAGGGAAGTGAACATGGGAATCAAGGAAGAATTTCTTTCTGTCAGTTTTATCTTTGTTCTTTCTTTAGCAGGTGCAGTCCAAACATATGTGTGTATACTTGTGTGCACTTGTCTGTGTGTGAGTGTGTAAGGAGCTGAGGTCGACACTGTGCACCTTCTGTTTCTGGACACATTATTATTATTATCATTATTATTGAGATGGGATGTCTCTCTGAAGCTGGAGTCCTATTTTGACTAGACTGGCTGACCAGAGGGCCCCCATCTTTGCTCCTTCCACATCCCTCTCTTGCATCTCTGGGGTTAGAGACATACCAGTCCATACTGGACTTTTTCCCTGGCTGCTGGGACTCCAAAGTCAGGTTTTCATGTGTGCACAGCAAGCACCTTGCCCACTGAGCCATCTCCCCAGACCCTTTTTGGTAAGCAAAAATATTCCACACTTAGATACCAGGAATACTGAGCTACCTAAAACACAGTGAACCTTTAAGGGCAGAGGTGGACTTCTTTGGTATGTATTCCAGATCTATGGCGTGGTACCTGGCTCACAGTGGCTGCCTGATAAAGTACACTGTCATAGATCCCAGCTGTGAGCCTGTGCTGGAATGGCTCTTTTTTTGAGCCAATGCACGTGGTTCCACCAGAGCACGGATACTTCGTAAAGCAAAAATATAGTACAGCAGTAGACTGCAGCATACATACGGGTACAGTTTGGGAGAAAATGCTGTGGATAAATGTAACCAGCTTGTAAATATATGGTTAAAAGAAAAACCCTAGATACTCTTAGAAGTCTCTCCTCCACCTGGGAAGTCACCATTTCTAAGGGCAAATTAGCAAAGACAGAACAGTCGAGGCCAAAAGTGCTGATTAACCGAAGCCATTTTTCCTTATCTCATTATTTTCCGTGCTGTGAGCCTTCAGCCAGTGAGCTTCATCCTGGACTTTAATTTTAGACTTGTAATGTGAGGTGTGCGACCACCTTTGCATGCAAATGGGGCTGCTGGGTACCCAATTACCTAATATGTATCAGCAGATGGTGCATGGGTAGCCTAGCTCGCATACAACGTTATGAATACGGAATTAGGAGGCCGCCACTGGAAATTAATCCCTTATCTGTTGCATGGTCTTTGATCACCCTGAGAAAGACTGTTTCACTCCTCCACTGCCACTACTTTATAGGCGCTGGGGGTGCTGCAATCCTGTGAGTAGTATCTGGGTACTTCAACAGGATGCAATGGTGAGCCATTCTACGGAGCCCTAAAGCTGAAACGCGAGGCACTGGATTTAAAGGCCAACTGTGAAATTGCTGCGCCATTCTCAGTGCTGAGGCTGTGATGCGGAGTCTAGGCCGGGGATTTGCCAACGCTGCACATCAGCAACTTTTAACCTTTACCGTGCATGGGAATCACCTGGAGGGCTCGTTGGCAGGCTTGTTAAAGGGCAGAGTTTCTGATTCAGTGACTCTTGGGTGAGGCTCAATAACAGGCATTTTTTAAAAAGATCAGTTCCGGGTTGCTGTTTGCAGAGGTTAATGTTCATCGTCATCTTTGCTGGATTTAAAATCTCCTAGGAGAAACGCCTCTGGACCGTTCTGCCGGGGCTTTTCCCGGAGGGTTGACTAAAGAGGGGTGACCCACCCTGAATGTGGATGGAATAAAAAGGGGGAGGAAGAAAGTATGCAGAGAGCCAGCGATCCTCTCTCTGCTCCCCAACTGCAGACTCAGTGTGGCCGTCTGCCTCCCACCAACCCTTCCTCTTTTAGTTTTATCTCGACAGCAACCGGGAAAGTGATGAGCATAGCGCTGCCCGAGGTTCCACACTTAAAAGAACCACTCCTGTAGAATAGTTACACCTTCTGTGCTTCCGATATGGCTTGTCCCCATCCATGTTGACCCATGTTGAAGCTTAATCCCCATTGCATTGGTGTTTAGAGCGAGTAAGGCCTTTGAGAGAAGTCATTGACCATGGGGCCACTGCTCTTACAATGGACTAATGGATTAATGCCATTCTCACAGAAGTGGGTTGAGCATTACGGGACTGGATTAGGAAAGAGTATTAAGTATTGCTGGAACTCTGGGCTAGTCACCTGCTTGACCTTCTGCACATACCTGCTACCCCCTTCTGCCTCACCACCTTGCACAGCCAAAGGTGTATATGTGCTAATACCATCCTCTTGAGACTTTCTGGCCATCAAGTTTGTGAACCAAATGAATCTCTCTTTTTAAAATGCATTACCCTTCTTAGGTATCTTGTTATACCAACACGTAAGCACCAAGAAACTGTCTTGGGATATTTTTGATGAGAAGATGGCCAAGGTCATGTGTAGTGGTGTACACCATTAACCCCAGCACTTGAGAGGTAGAGGCAGCTGATCTCTGTGAATCTGAGACCAGCCTGGTCTATATAATGAGTTCCAGACCAGCCGGGCTACATAGAGAAATGCTATCTCAAAAATAAAATATAAAGCTGGGCAGTGGTGGCGCACGCCTTTAATTCCAGCACTTGGGAGGCAGAGGCAGGCAAGTTCAAGGCCAGCCTGGTCTACAGAGTGAGTTCCAGGGAGCCAGGACTTCGCAGAGAAACCCTGTCTCAAAAAAACCTAAATAAATAAATAAATGAATAAGTAAATAAATAAAATATAAAAACAAAACAAATATACACACATATATACAAATAACAAAAACTATTTAAAGATTAATAAATTTTTGATAAATGAACCGATGTTAAGCTATATGCTAAAAACCATTAGACTAACTAAACAACAGAGCTAAGACTCAGAAGTCACGGCTTTTAACCTATAGTAATTAGCTGTAGCTGATTTTTCTTAACATAGAAAGTCTAAATTATGCCCTGTTTTACTTCAACCCTAGACCCTTTATGAATTAGTCAGTCAGCATACTTGGTACTTTTGTGCAGATGTGTCATTATACTTTGTTCCAACTCATTGTCCTCCTCCACTGACCTCTTCCTTTCCACCTGTTTCTCCTCTGTTTCCCAGTCTCTCACTTATTTTGCTTCCTCATTACATATATTCTATTTCCCTATTTCCCACTTCCCTTAAAATTTCTTCTTCACCTCTCATGACCCCTTCCTAGTTTCATGACCTAAACAGACCTTACACACACACACACACACACACACACACACACACACACACACATTTAAATCTAGGTTCTACCTATGAGAGAAAACTTAAAAACATGTGGCACTTGTCTTTCTGGGCCTGGCTGATTTTATTTGATGCGATGATTTCTAGCTGAAATCATTGTCCTGCAAATGTCTTGGGTTTTCATTATGTCTTCATAAATTCCATTGTGTGTATGTTTTTTTTTTCTTTCACGAGATGATGAATAAAAGCTGGTCCCATTTCCTGTAACTTCAACCCCTTGAAATACTTCCAAGCCATATGAACACTTAGCCAAAACCTATTACAGAATTACTATGCTGGAGACTTGCAGAGCGTGAGAGAGGTGTCAACCGCACATAACAACCATTTCCACCAATCCTACACATTAGTTCGGAACAATTCAAGAAGCTAACATAACTCAATGGCAGGAGGACCCAAACAAGTGCTGGAGCGAGATGATGTAAGTAGCCAGAGATGCAAGCAGAGGAGACCCACAGAGAACCCAGACCAGCAGTCAACCTCAGGGAAGAAGAATGCCAAGCTGAAGTCACGGCAAACGAGTTTGCTAAGAATATTTCACTGGGAATTTTCCCAAGCCCACCATTCTGCTTATACAAATTACAGAAGAGAGTTGGAGGGGGAGATCTGGTTACTAAAGACTGTACTTTATAATCTCTAACCTGATTAAGTCTGATGAGACAGACCAGTGGCATTTGTCAGTCACAGCTGACATGAGACTTCTGGGTCAGAGATAAAACACTTACTATTCGATGCACACAAAACAGGATAGGTTTATTTACATCTTTCTCCCTCTCTGGCCCCACGTCTGAGAAACTGCCCTGGAACAGGGCTGCAGTACCCATACATATTGTAAATGGGAAAAGAGAGAAGAGAGAGCTAGCGAACCCTGAAAGTAAAGGATTTTAATCAAAAGCCTTTTCGCCTAACACTAACAGTGGTCCTAGTAATACGCATTTTATGTGAGAGGATGCCTTAGCAATATTTTATTGGCTGAAATGCCAAACGGAAGACATCTTAATATAGGAAAGCACTGCCAAGTGATTTACTTTTTATCTCTCCTTTTTGCAGTAGGAAGAGGCGCTTAAGTCTAAGGCTATGCTTTTTATTTTTAATATTGTGTGGCAGAGTGCAAGTCCCTGAGAGATCAAAAATATTCATCTCTTCCCTCTGAACTTTTTTTTTACATGAATAGCCAGTATAATTTATTAATGTTCTCAACCAATTAGTTCCCACCCACAGCAGACCTTTGCCATTTAGCTCCGTGGCATTTCCTTCGCCGAGTGGAGTCAGGAGCTGCAGATGCAACAAACTCAAACTGCATAGATTTAGCATTCTGGTCACTTCCTAACGAAGCAACATGCAAACTGCCGAAACAAATATATATTTTTGAAAATGAGTTTCCTTAATTATCTCATTGAAATTTAATGAAATGTCTGTTGGTAAGATGGTTTCCAATTTCCAGCAGTGCGCTTCCATGAGACAGAGATAGGCCTAGGAGACAACAGTCTAAGGCAAAGATAAAGATCTTTTCTCTGCCATTTTTAAAGAGGAAGGGAGACTTGGGAGGAGGCTCAGGAAGTCAAATGTCTGCTGTGCAAACATCAGGATGTGAATTCAGATCGTAGGAATCTGTGTAAAAAGTCCAGAGAGGTAACCCCAGTGTGTGAGGAGGTAGAGACAAGCAGATCCCTAGGGCTTGGGGAGGGGGGAGGGGGGCAGCCAGTTTAGCCAATCAGTGCTGGGCAGCCAGCTTAGCCAATCAGTGAGCCCCAGGTTCAGCTCTAGACCCATTCTCAAAACACATAGTGGAGAAACAATTGAAGAATATGCGGCTACCCTTCACACACACACACCCCCCCCCCACACACACACACACACACGCACACGCACGCGCACACACGCACGGGTGCACGCAAACACTTTCTCACACACACACAGGCACATACACACATACTAAAGAAAATGTTTTTGAGGGAAAAGATGTGCAAGCCATGTTTCCATTTTGTGGGGTGCTAGGACAGTTACACAGGGGCTTCTCTCATGTACACTTTGGGCCATTTTTATGGCATCTCGTGCATAAGCACTCTATAAAAAACTGCTGAGTGCAAGCTGTGAAAAAAATATATTGGCTGGCAAAGGTGTTACATACATATATCCCCTGGAGTGCACAGACTGCACCCGGTGTCATTTAAATCTCTAATTAAGACCAGCATCGCGTTGATTGGAAAAATGAGATGGACTGGATAGCAGAAATTCAGGAAGGGACAGATGAGTGAATTACAGACAGCTTCAAACTGAATAATAGATGTGTGGAGTTTACTCTTCTAGCAAAACCTGGGTAGAAGCGCTAATGGAGACTAGGAACTAAACAGGCTGACTCCGGATGAACTTGCAAAGAAGTTACACTTCGGAGGAAGACTGGATCGTCCCTGCATCGGACACCGTGACAGCGTCCAATGAATAGAGAATGTGTGAAAGAAAGCCCTGATGTACAAGAGGGCAGGGAGGATATAAAACACCACTCAACCCATGCCAGGATGCTTGAAGGGCTCTTTCCTCGGCTCACTAACTCAGGTCCACTCTTCAGAGAGTTTTGTCCCATTTTAATAAAGTTTCCTGTTCATTCCATGCCTAACCGGGGAAGCATGAGCCTCCATCTCTGGCAGCTGCCATCACCATCACCTAACCGGCGCCATGTTTTTTCTCTTACACTCTAAAAACATTGCCCTTGAGATTCCTTTTGAGTCCCTTTCTAACTTCTTTTATTAATGAGACTAAGAACCCCAAACGTGAACCCCGGTTTCCCTAGCAACTGTTTTTGTTTGTTTGTTTTTGTTTTTGTTTTTATAGTTCAAGAAAACTTTAATTTCAGATACAATTAGCAATGGGGAGAAGGACTAGAGGGAAGAAAGGCACCCGATGGTTCCATGGGATTCCGTGTGGGTTTTGTTATATGGTCTTCAGTGTGGAGACACTAAGCTGATTATTTTTACTATCTATTCTACGTTTGTATTTTATGTATGGGTGTTTTGCTTGCATGGATTGCTTGTATACCGTGTACATGCAATTCCCGAAGAAACCAGAAGAGTGTGTCAGATGAGCTGCCACTTAGGTACTAGGAATTCAACCCAGGCTCTCTGGAAGGGCAGCCAGTGCTCTTAATGGCTGAGGCATCTCTCTGGACCATAAAGCTTATTATTTCTAACCAGTATCACTCCAAGTTTTTGAGGCATTTAAAGTTGTTAGAGCTCCCTTTTCAAACAGTCTAAATTCTCAATCCAAAACCCAAACGAGATAGTGCTGGCTGGATCTCCCTTGACCCTGTGGCTTTCTATGAGACCTGATCCACATTCCACACTCTGCTGTAGATGTGCTCACGGAGGTGATTTCAGCAGTGTTCCCCCCTGGCTTCTGTTGGAAAGGAGAATGAGAACACATTAGGTTCAAAGAAGCAACAGCCCAGGGCTTTCTGTGTATAGAAAGCCTTTATGCACAATAGAAAAAAGATATGTGTGCATGCACATAAATTCATGGCCTAGGCATACCCTGTCTTGATAAGATATGACCAGTTTACACAGATTAGAAAAACATACCCTACTAGAGATTCATAGCTTGATACATATTTTATGCCTATATTACTAATTTAACTGAGGCAAGATGGGCAGATAAAATGCACAGCTACAGAGTATAGACAAGAGATATTATGCAGCTTCACTTAAAAATATATGCAGTAAACACTATATACATACAAAAAAAGAAAGCTATCAAGAGCAATTAACTCTAAAGATAGAAAGAATATCTGCGGAAAAAAATAATGCTATAGAGAACTGCCATCTTTGAGATTGACACCAATTGCTATCAATTTATAAAATGTATTAAATTGCTTCCTCCAGAAAAATTAGAAACAATCTTGTGTTTTCAGACCATGCGTCAGGTGTGAGATTTTGATGTGACTATTACAAGCTAATAAACTCGCCTGTGGCTACTTCCTGGATACTGACAGAAGACTGGAGGTTCCTGGTCAGAGAGAGAAAAGACTCCACTCCTCTGAACACAGCCCACAGCATGGCTGGCAGCTACTTCACACCAGCTCTGACCCTAGGTCTGATGGGGGCACCTGGCATGCCTGCCTTGCTGCTAGGAAAAGCAATACTTATGCTCCCTTTGTTCTATGAATCGGGATCTCAGGATGCAGCTCAGCCTGGCCCTGGCCTCTCCATTCTGCTGCTAGAGCGTCTATGGAGCTTGAGTTTCAGGTATATGACATCATGCCCAACTAATCTACCATCTACAGTGGGTGGTCCAACAATCTGGTCGTTGTCTTGAAAAGAGTGTGCCTATCTCCCAAGGTTCGTGTTAGATAAGCATCCCTAGCAGCAGCCAGGATGTAGCTGGCCAAAGGAGTGCACGAGCTAATCCTCAGGTCCTCAGGATGCTGGATGAACACTTCCGCCTAGGACTTCAACACGAGCTAGGAAAGATAGTCAGATTTCCCCCTCAAAACAATGACGGAAATACAGACAATAAGAATCTGAAGTTAAAGTTTGAAGAGAGCAGGCAGCTTGGCCAAGGCTGCCTTCTAAGGAATAAGTCAGTGGAGCAGACTGACAGCTGCCGCACAGCTTAGACGTGTCAAACAGGCCACGCCGCTTCTCCTCTTGATTCTCATTCAACTTAAACTACAACTCTTTACGGGTTACCTCTAACGCATGAAACCAGAACCCCCACATCTAGGGATGTATATGCAAAGTCCATGTACTGGAGTGAAATTCTTATTTTTAATTTTTTTAAAGTCACATACAAGACAATGTAGAACGTAGCACTTAAAAGTTAAGCAAACCCCACTTCTCAAAGATTACAATTAGGTTTTATTTGGCTGAATTTCCATCAATCTATGTTCTCTACTTTTTGTTGCTTTCATTTGAGGCAAAATCTCCTTGTGTCCCAAGCCTGGTTTCATACTTACCTAGCACTTCAGGCTAGTCTCAAACCCACCACCACCTTCCTGCCTCAAATTCCCAAGGATTACAGGTGTGTATCAGCACCCACAGATATGTTCTCTACACCACGAGTAATTATATTTAAAGTACAATTTTGATCTTATTTTCCATTTTAAATGGTTTCTCTGCTAAATTATAAGTATTCCATGCTTAATACTGAATGGCTCCATAGTATGTCCTAACACAACATCTAGCTACTTGATTTGTCTGAAACATTCACTGTTCTAAAAGGTCTGATAGTTTACACCAAACTAAGCTTTGCACTGAGCACTGTCTAGAAGACCCTAACAGACTTCTTGAATAATCACTTGGGCTCAAACATTTGACCCAATTTAGATTTTCTTCCATAGATCGGCTCCCCACTTGCATTACCAAAGAGCCATAGGGTACGTCGATCTAGATCATATGATTGGTCTTTATTTTTCCACCTTACTCTCCTCAGTTTTCAAACTACAAGAGATGCTGGACCCTCCGAGGTATATCTTCACTTCCTCCTAACAGTCTGTCTGGCTTTATAGTTGAGAGCTACCTTGTGACTGACTTGTGGCATTGACATATCAGCACAAGTACTGAGAAAGAGACTTAACTGGAGATAGGATGGTTAGGCTTTGGGTTGCATTTCCCTTCCTGAAAGGGTTGAGGTGAAAGTTGATGCACAAATGGCTAAACAGTCTGCCTGCCCTCTAACTACAAAGCCACCACAATTACTGCTGACCTAGAACCAACCCGCCTGGACAAGCCTCACACCATTACTCCCTAACTAACAACTTTGAGCAAACTACTTAGTTGCTCTCTCTCTCCCTCTCTCTCTTTTTTTTTCCATTTTAAAAATGGGGACAATTATCCACTTTGTAGGTAGAAAAATGCTTCAGATAATTTCAGGGTCCAAAACGATGGCTGGGTAGGTTAAACGTGTTTGCCACATAAGCTTGGTGACCTGAGTTTGGTTCCTGTAATCCACAGTGGAAGAAGAAAACTACCAAAGGTATCCCTGACCTCTGAACACATGCCATGGCACGCATGTGCCACACTGCACACATACATAGTAAATTCAATTTAAGAAAAATAATATCGGAAATTGACAGGAGCTGGAGCAGTGGCTTTGCTGTTAGGATTGTTCTCTCCTCTTGCTGAAAATCTGAGTTCATCTCTCAGCACCCACGTGCACTGGCTCCCGACTGCTTATAACTCCAGCTCCAGAGGACCTGGTGGCCTCTTCTGTCTATCCTGGGTGCCCCCACACACATATGTGATATGCATACATGCACACATACACATACACATACACATACACATACACATACACATACACATACACATACACATACACATACACATACACATACACATACACATACACATACACATGTGTAAAAGAGAGCATCACTGGTCTACTGTAATTGACAAGTTTTTGTACCAGCCCTAGTTTGCTACCTTCAGGCCTATCTTGTAGGGAAACCCTAATCAAAGCTTTGTTTTAGAGTGCCGGTGTGAAGGATCTGCTCTGCCGACATTGTTAGCGATATATATGATATATCTGATGGCTGTTCTCAGTGCTAGACCCTCTCCCATCACAAATGCAGCTCCGTCTCGCGCTATGAATTAGTCCCTTTCTGTATCTTTTTTTTTTTCCATGAACAGTTTTCCTAAATTCTTTGAATGCCCCTGACTCTGGCTCTTCATTCTAACATCTAGGCCATAGTCTCTAGATCCTTTTCCCTGTGTCCCAGAAGGACTAAGACATGAAACAAAATGGTATCCGAGAAAGATAACTTTAAAGATTAGTGAATGTTATTACCGTGCGAGCGGCAGCATAGCTCCGAGCCCGGGCTTTGGTCCTTAATTTATTGAAATAAAATAGACCTACGATAAACTGTAAAACCTTAAGTACACAGCTCTGTGAAGAATCTTCCTTTAAGTCCTCAGGGTTCCAACGAGCGAAGGAAAACGGAAGCAGAGAAAGAAAACAAGCTTTAGGATGTTACCAAGAAGTAGTCTTCCCCAATCGTTTACTTTAAAATCCTTTAGAAGCCTTGGACTGGGGTGGGTATTCAACTCAGGGGCAGAGTATTTGTCCAGTATACACTGGGCATGGATTCCACCCTCACAGCACACATATCCAGATAAGGCCTAACAAACCACTTTAATAAGACAAAGGCCATTACTCTCTGCTGGTAATCATTGGTTCTGAATACCTTATATAGTTATTTCTTTCTCCAAACCATAGGGTCATGATGGTATATAATCCCTAAATACTCTAGCATGTACCTCCAAAGGGGTGGTGGTGGAAGGCATTATCCTACTCATACATAAAAAAAATCATCACACCCAAGGAATTTACCTAATTATATTCACATTTAAAATTTTGTTGTTTAATTCTTTCCTATTCTCACCATATCCTGAAATCAGTCACGACTTGCATAGGTCTCTGCAGAATGTTAATCTAGGACAATTTCCTTGGCTTTCTCCCTTTCGTGATTGGCATCCTTAAGAAGTCTGAGTATATTGTCTTATAGAATGTCTCATGATCTGGAGGCAGGGGACTATTATGGAAAGGATTAATACCAGCGCTTGCGAGGCAGCGGCAAGAGGATCCAGAGTTGAAGGAGTTCAAGGGTTATACAAAACCCTATTTCAAAAGAGGCAAAAAATAAAATAAAATAAAAAGATTCACCACCATCTCTTAACAGTGGAACTAAAGAGCACAATTGGTCTGTCTGTCTGTCTTTCTTCCTTTGTTTGTTTGTTTCTTCCTTTCTTTTACAAGATGTGTTCCTACCGATGTATTCCAAACTGGACTTTAACTAATGATCCCCCTACCTCAGTGTTCTTCAGATATGAGCCATCACCACACCCTTGGATTTTAATGATGGAAAATATCTTGAAATTTTCTACATTACTTTAATAGATTGCTTTTTAATCTTCACATTTGGAGGGAAAACTACAAACATTACGAACAAAGGAGCTGTCACGGCTGATTTTCTGATAAAGAACAAACCTTCCTAAGCCGTCTGTTCCTTTTGATTATTTTTTTCTCTCAAGCTTTTGTCTCAGATTCAAATACATTCTGAATAGATGCAATTAACCTTAACAATATCCATAACCTCACGGCACTCTACTGACTTTGAAGTGAGTCACCTTACTGTGTAATTGAGCTAAGTTTCATTTTTTTCTCATTTCTGCAACACTTCTACTGATTATTATAGGTATTATGCTTTTTGGGGGCTCTCGTCATCCTGTTGATTTATTGTTTCACTGTTGCAGCTGTCAAAGGCTTTTTGAAAAATGTCCATTCATTTTTGATGATACTGTACTTGAACAAAAAGATTGCTCCCCGAGACTTGGCAGATCACAAATGCATACCACATCAAGGAGCAGGGGCTAGCACAAAAAAAAAAAAAAAAAAAAAAAAAAGTTGAAAATTCAGTTTTAACAGGACCGTAATTTATACCCTCCTCCATAAACAGTAAGGTAAATTTGATCTAATCAAACTGAAAACTAAAATGTCTTTCTTTCCATACACTCTAACAAACTCCTCTGCAGTGAGCTTTGCCTCTCAGACTGTAGGCGGTGACCCACTAATGCTTTACAAAATCATGCAATGAACTTTTTTTTAATCAACATGAATAGAAAATGGAGACTGGAGTGATCACTTAGCCAGTAAGAGCAGTTGCTCTGACATCATGAAGACCTTAGTTCAAATCCCCAGCACACATGTAAAAACCTAGGCATAGCTGCTCTGTATGTTTGCAATCGCAGTATTGAGGAGACAGAGGTGGGCAGGTCCAGAGAGCTCATTGGCTACCTTGTCTAGGCAAAAATGTGAACTTGTAATCCAGCGAGAGACCCTATTTCAGAGTAGTAAGACAGGGAGTGATGAAACGCACCCAATGTCCTCTGCTCTGGATACCCCATGTCTATGCATACATGTGCAAACTCACATGTATGTACCACACACACACACACGAAAGAATAGAAAATGTCAATGTGTCACACATAGTGAGAATTGTTTTTGTGGAACTTCTTTTCTGTTGTATTTATCTTCATGCATACTGATAAAGTGGAATATCTGGTTTCTTGGATGTATCAAGTAATATTTTTCTGGAAGTTGTCTTGCGAGAAGGCATGAGATGTTTTACTGAAAACAGACACTTGAAAGGGCATGTGATGTTTAGAAAGAATATAAATAGAACCCCACAGACAGGGAAAGGTCTCTCTTGCATTGCCATTGCAACACCATGAAACACTTTGTGGGTCTTCACTGGTCTTTGCTGGTCTTCGCTTATCTTGACTTCATAGAGAGAAACAGGCCAAAGAACCTATGGTTTCCAGCTGATTCTGGTCACTTCTCCTGGCTTGTGCTGATTTGGCGGAGCCTTGAAGTTTCTGCTAGATTGTACCACTGCTACTGATTGAAGTTTGGTGTTTGCTATTGAACTGAACTACTGGTATCCTGACAATGAAGAGTGGAATTGCCCTAAAGGACTACTACTAACTACTACTAAACAGGTCCACAGCCCCCTTTCCCTTTTCCTATTAACCTTCGTTCTCCACTACCTTTGGTCAGTGGGCTAGAAGGGAAGTCGAAGCATTTAAGAATCGTAAATAAAGTATGTTGAGAAAAATCCAAGCCTACATACTGATACATGTTCTAGGTCACAGCATGAAACAAATCATTCAATGTAGATTTGGTCATCATGTACTTGAGTTGCTTAGAAACAATGACAACAATCTACTCTAACAGGAACCCACCGATCTGTGTAGCATCTATAGAAAGCATCACCAAAAAGGAGATTCATACACACACTCACACACACACACTTCTCTAAGTCACTTACAAAATAACTTAGAAATAGTGATAGGATTTGGGGCACATTTTTCCAAAATATGGCACCTTGGCATTTGAGAAGATGCCAAGAAACAGGAAGATCTGTCATTCCCTGCCCCCAAAAGCAGACCATAATGGACTTCTTCTCTAACATGAAGAAGATAAATGAGCATGCCTCCTTTGTTTCATGGATTATTAGTTCCTAACCCTTTCCAACCAATCCCATAGCTGCAAACTCTTCACCTTTCATCAAACCTATGGATAAAAATAAGGTGTGTGATTATCTACAAAATGTCTCTTACAGGGACATGCCTTGGGTACTTGGTACCCGGCTTATGGCAGTCTCAGCTTATGGCAGTCTTCTATTTATAATTTTTTATTTTAGATGTTTAATTTTTATTGTATTGCATGTTGCCTTTATATAAGATGTGTATCACATGCATGTCTGATGCCCTTGGAGGTCAGAAAAGGATATGAGATCCCTTGGAACTGTTGTAAATGATGGTTATGAGTCCTGATGTAGGTACTGAGAACTGGAGCCAGGTCATCTCCAAGAGCAACAAGTGCCCTAGACTGCTGTGCTATCTCTCTACCCACTTGTAGCACTGTTTTAAAGTGCACAAAGTCTTTAAGAGATGGGGCCTGACTGGCGGCAGTATGGTTCGTGTGGCAAACCTTTGAAAGTTATGGACACTTCTGTTCTGATTCTAGTTTGTTTGTTTGTTTGTTTGTTTGTTTCTTTTTGTCCTCTCTGTAGTCACATTGTCACAAGCCACCATCGTGCAGTGAAATTGTCCCATCATGAGGAACTGTACCCTTTGAAACCATGAGCCAAGGTTAATCCTTCCTCCCTTAAGTTGCTTTGGTCAAGCAATTTTCATGGTAAGGAGAAACGTTATCAATATATAACATTTCCCTGTATCTTTGTGTCATCATTTCTAAAGGCTCTGGTGTCACATATAACTTACTAAATACCTCTTTTCTCTTGTTAATCTGACTTTCTTATAGATGTCTCCATCATTAACCAAAAAAGGGATACGTAGCTAAAGAAATTGTTTCTCCCTGCAAATCTGTAAATACCTTACTGCTTCTACATTAGTACTCTCTTTGACCTACTGAATTTTTCTTTTTTTTTTGTTTTTTGTTTTTTGTTTTTTTCGAGACAGGGTTTCTCTGTATAGCCCTGGCTGTCCTGGAACTCACTTTGTAGACCAGGCTGGCCTCGAACTCAGAAATCCGCCTGCCTCTGCCTCCCGAGTGGTGGTGAATTTTTCTTAATGTGGACCCGAAACAATAAGTAAACAGGGAGTTTTGATGTCACTTCCTCCCCAGCTCCTGAGCAGTTTCTACTTTGGTGGAAAGACCTAGGTTTGAGTTCTAGCTACTGATTCGGAAAAGCAATGGAAACTTGGGAAAATCATGTAATCTTCTAAGACTTACTCTACTCATCTGTCAAATGGTAAAGTGTTTATTTTGAAGATAAAATTCAATAACGCTCATGTCACTCTAAGTACAAGATATAAATGCATAGTTTGGCACTTGAGATATTTAAAGTACTTCTCTTTTTTTTTTTTAACTATTGTTTTGTTTTTCTGGTGATACTGGCTTGGACTTAGGGCTTCATCTACATTAGAAGAGTACTCTACCACTGACCTGTAGTGGTAGAGAGCTTTCCTAGTGCCCATGAACAGCCCAACTGATTGTTATTTTGGTGCTTGTCTGTTTTGTTTCTGCAGTTATTTTGAGGGGTACTCAGCTCATTTGAAGCTCTAGCTAATCTGCATTGTGCTACTACAGTATTACCATGCTCTAGCACACATTTATCATTCCAAGAGTAAGCTGTACAAGAGGAGCTCAACTAATTAGTTTGCTATTAGAATCTGGTAGTAGTTGAGGTACCTACCCAGCTCATTGAACTGCATCATTATCATTAAGAGTTAAACACTATCTATTACGTTACAAACTTTCTAACTGCTTATGGGCCTTGTCTAGGAGTTGAGTTAAATAATCCCCTAATGAATAGCCATCTATATTGAGTCATTGGGAAGATTGCTCATTAAGACAATCGTTGAGCTCTTCCAGTGTAGTATTATTTCATAACATTAAGAGAAACTTCTGCATTATCCAGTTCTCTATCTCCAGTAAGAATAAGGCCACTGCTTTCACGCCATTTAACATCTACTGGAAAAAAAAATCATTCTCTTTTAATCATAGGGAGACAGGAAATTGAAATCTGGAGCACTGTAGTGGAGAGGAAATAGTAAATTGGTTTTTATAGGCTCTAATAACTACCAATGTGTTACTTGAAAGCTGTGGGTAGTGGAGCATGTCTGTAATCTAGCTGAGGCAAAATGATCACATGTTCAAAGCCAGTGTGGGCTACATAATGAGTTCAGGGTATTGTGGGCTACCTGGAAAGATTCTGTCTCTAAAAGCCAAACAAGCTAGCAAACAAGGAAGAAAGAAGGAAAGAAAGAAAGAAAGAAAGAAAGAAAGAAAGAAAGAAAGAAAGAAAGAAAGAAAGGAAGGAAGGAAGGAAGGAAGGAAGGAAGGAAGGAAGGAAGAAAGGAAAAGTAAACCTCATATTTTGTTTTTTTTCCCCTGTCACTGAGACAGAATAACATGACAAAAGTAAGTCAAGAAAGAATTAGTCTTAATTACTTTTCTATTGTCATGCCAAAACACCATGGCCAAGACAATGTATAAAAGCAAACATTTAAGCCAGGCATGGTGGTGCATGCCTTTAATCCCAGCACTTGGGAGGCAGAGGCAGGCGGATTTCTGAGTTCAAGGCCAGCTTACTCTACAAAGTGAGTTCCAGGACAGCCAGGGCTATACAGAGAAACCCTGTCTCAGAAAAAAAAAAAAAAAAAAAAAAAAAAAAAAAAAAAAAAAAGCAAACATTTAATTTGAGATTCACAGGTCAGAGGTTAGTAGATCCCAGACCATCACAGCAGGGAGCATGGCAGTAGGCAGGTAGGTGCAGCACTGAAGCAGTAGCTGAGAGCGACAACTGGAGAGGCAACAACCATGAGGCAAAGACAGAGGCTAACTGGAATGGTATGGAACTTTTATACCACAAAGCCCACCCACAGTGACACCCCTCCTTCAATGAGGCCACACCTCCTAGTCCTTCCCAAACAGTTCCACAGACTGGAAATAAGCATTCAAACATATGAGTGTATGGGGCCTATTTTCATTCAATCCACCATAGGTTTATTTTAGCTCTCAGTTCAAAGGTAAAGTCCATCACAGCAGGGAAATCAAGGCAGCGGGAACAGCTGATATCATTGCATTCAGTCAGGAAGACAAAAGCAGTGAATACTGACTGGACTCAGCTAGCATCCTCCTTTCTGTGCAACCCTGTACTCAAGGCCAGAGTACAATGCTACTACCCTTTAAGGTGAGTCTTCCCTCCTCAATTAACCTAATCAATGCCCAGAGGCTAATCTAATTGAATAATTCTTCCTAGGTCTAACTGTATGCTTGTCTCCTAAATAATTTCAAGTCCTGTCAAGTTGACAATCTCATCATCACTACCTACAAAAACAAACATATATACACATACAGCTCATTCTCCTATAGGTCTCAGTTTAAATATCCTACTTTAGGAAATACTTTCCTGCCCTGAAAACCAGCTCAGCTACTGGCTTTCCTTTATAGCACCCATGAAGATTTGTGTAATTATTGCAGAAGTATATGTGTCCCATTAAATAGATGTTAAAAAAAAAAGAAAAAGATCCTTATGAAGTTTGCTAAGTAGATAATTGTTCCAATATTTTAGAACTATCCAGAGCTGGCAATCCTGTGTTACTGTCTGGTTGTTAGTATGTGTGATGCACTGTTAACACAGTAAATGCTTCATAAGAATTTGCTGTTATTGCTGCCCCATCTTTAAGTCTCTATAGGATTCCATATACAGTAGACCACAAATGCATTATGGGAAGTTGAATTTGTGTATAAATTTTATTAAAGTTAACTACTGCATAGTAAAATTCTACGTGACAGATCCATTTTCAGAATGTCTCTTTACTTTTTCCTAAACAGCATCAGGCTTTTATCACTAACATGGGCAAGAGCCTATGGCTCACCATTGGGTGTAGTCGGGCTGGAAACCCTACTATCCATATAGATGTAGGTAAAATTTGCTTAGAAGCAAGCAAAATAATAAAAGAGCGAACAAAAGATTGCTTTGGATTACAAGTTTATATAAGCTTTTTGTTTCTCTTTAAATCTATGTGAATAGTTTATAATAGTTGAGGACAAGGTACATAGCACCAGGTAAAAATAACTATAAAAGCCAAAATGAAATAGTAAACACTTGCAATAACTGAAATCCAAAATGCAGTTTAAAATAAAGTTATCCTACCTGGCAGTCTGTCACAGAGTAGGAATCACTGATTTTAAAGAATTTCATAGATTTTTTTTTTTTACTTGTTGTCTTAGTTACTTTTCTATTACTCTAATAAAGACCATGACCAAAAGGAACTTAGGGAGGGGGGACACAGCAGTTATTTTGGTAATATCTCCATGCCACAGTCTATCATCAAAGGACATGGTGGGCAGGAACTCCAGGAAGGAACTTGGAATCAGGAACTGAAGCAAGAGGCCGTCGAGGATGTTGGCCCATGGCTTGCTCAGCCTCTTTTCTTACAGCACCTAAAACCACCACCCAGGGGTGACAGCATTCACAGGGGCCTGGTCCTTCCTACATCAATCATCAATCAAGAAATGGCACCACAGGCTTGCCCACAAGCAGGACCTATTAGGGGCATTTTCTCATTTGAGGTTCCCTCTTCCCAAATGACTCTATTTTCTGTCAAGTTGACACAGAACTCCCAGCACATTGACTTCCTGTCAACTTTATATGCAAACACATCAATGTTGAGCCAAAGCCTTTCTCCTTGTCCCCAAGATGCCATTAATACCAATATCACACTATAAAGCAGATTCCAAACTTTCACAGTCCCACAAGCATTACAAACTCAAGCACTTCAGGTTCTAAAATGCCCAATCTCTCTAAAAGATCTAAAGTCTCTCTGAAACACCAATCTCTCTAAAATTCTAGTCTTTCTAAAACGCAAATGTCTCTTTTAAAATTCCAAAATCTCTATAAAAGTCTGTTAGATGTGGATTCCTGTGAAATTAAAAAGAAAAGAAAAAATATTCAATTTCTTAGATCTTAGAAGGAAGACTCAGGGTCCAGTCACAATCAAATCAAAGCAAACCCAAAGTCCAATGGTATTAAAAGTTGAGTGTTTGGCTTCTGAGACCCCACTCACAACCCTCCAGACTCCAAGGGCCATGCCCAACTAGCTCTGTTCTTGGGCTCATCCTCTGCAGCACACACAGTTTGTCTCCTAGGGTATGGCTGACTCAATTCTGCAGCTGCCGGGGTCCTCAGCAGTCTTCCTATGGTACTGGCTTCTCCAAAATGCTTGGGGATCCACCAAAACTGGCCTGCTCCTTCACCAACAACCTCTTCTGGGCTCTCTTCAGGGACTCTAACCCTGCCACCTACTACTGTGCCTCAGCTTCTCTTCATGGCCCCTTCATGCTTCCACAGTACCACATTGCCAGGTCTGCTAGGAGCACAAGGTACAGCCTTGGCCACCTCTGGACTACAACTTCTACGCTGACTCTGCCAAGAAGAGTCCCAGAGGATTTCATTTCAGTGATGCTGGCCTCTTTGATCAATCCTGGATGATTCTTCAGACCCAGTATTGCTTGTCCCAGCAAAGCAAAGTTTTCATTTTGGAAGCTTAAAGTTCAAACTTTCAAGTGGCCTTGCTAGACTCTTCACGGGATTCTTAAACTTCCCTCTGATATCTCAGAGTCAGGCTTCTCGTCTGTGCTGCTCTCAGCATTACCTTCTAAGAGCCCACAACACCTCCTTAAGCTCTGAATTCCAAAGTCCTTCCACAATCCTCCCCAAAACACAAGGTCAGGTCTCCCACAGCAATATCCCATGGCCTGGTACCAGTTTGTGTCTTAGTTTTCTGCTACTGTGATAAAGCATCGTGTCCAAATACAGCTCAGGGGGGAAAGGCATCTTTTCTTTCTTTCTTTCTTTCTTTCTTTCTTTCTTTCTTTCTTTCTTAATCAAGCAAACTTTAATTTTCATTGTGATATAAAACCAAAGTTAACCAAAGTGTCTGATATTTTTGCAAGTCCTTGGGGTTATAACATTAAAGCGTCATTCAATCCGCATAAATGCTATTTATATTCATAATGTATAGACTAGGTAATGATCTGGTTGCCAATACTATGAACTTAGATCAGATTTAAGACTTCTAATTCTGTATGGCAGGCAGACTAAATCTCTCCATTCCTGTTTTGTGAGACCCAAGGAAATTGTCTCCCCAAGCCTCAACCCTCCTTCATACATTAAAAATACTAGTAAGTGCCTGAGGCAGAACTGGCCTCCAAATGCTGAGCTGTCTCTGCACTCCCCACGATATCACAGCTAGAATAATAGCTGGGAAGCCCTTTGAACTGCTGAAGGGTTGTTAATGCATTTATTTAGGGCCAGCATATAAGAGATCTCTACACGATGGGTTCCATAGACCTAGTGCTGATTCTTACTTGAATGTTCTTTTTTTCTTTTCCTTTTTTTTAATGGATATTTTCTTTATTTACATTTCAAATTTCATCTTACAACTCTCAGGTCATACTCTATCACCAAAAGAAGTCAGGGCAGGGACTCAAGGCTAGAACCCAGAAGCAGAAGCTGATGCAGAAGCCAAGAAGGAGTGATACACACTGGCTTCTTCTAGTGGGTTGCTAGGCCTGCTTTCCCATAGCACTCAGGACCAGGGGTGGCACAACTCGCAGTGAGCTCCGCCCTCCCGTGTTAATCTTCAATCAAGAAAATGCACCACAGGCTTGTCATGGGCCAATCAAGTGGGAGCATTTTCTCAATTAACGTTCCCTCTTCTGAAAGGACTCTAGCTTCTGTCAAATTGGCACAAAACTACCAGAGCACTTGTGTATTTTATTTTGTAAAAAAGGTCTTTTAAGTCAATATGTTTTCTCATGATAGCATCATCAATAAATGGCTGTTACATGAAGTCATGGCTGTCAGCTTGTCAGCATTTACTGAACACTAGCTTAAAGGATGCGATCATGTCACCTTTAGTAATGAGAAAATGGAGGCACATAGTAGCTAAGCATGATATTCAGAGAGCAAGTCACCATAGAATCAGAACTTGAACTCATCGACTAGGCATCAAAGCCTATGATTGTAATCCCCACATTGAATCTGTTGCCCACATGAACTAACAGAAGAAGGTTGCCTACAAATGAGGTTAAAGTTACCTTTGCCACACAAATGCACTATTAAGACACTTAGCATCCTCCTTTCTTATTTTCCATCTCTCTCTCTCTCTCTCTCTCTCACACACACACACACACACACACACACACACACACACACATCTCCTAAATTTTCTCCCCCAGATAAATAAGACCTTCCTAATTTTTTGTTGTTGTGTTAACTGAGATGCCGTTTTGTTTTGCTCTCATGCAAGCCCCTTTACCTACCAACTTAATTAAGGAAGCAACTCAGCGAGTTGACATAGTGAATAAAGATACAAGCTGAATCCAGAGTGGTCCAAACACTCAGATGTTAAGCACCCAAAGGGGAGAGCATTCTCTAATGCTGCTGACTACCGCCAACTCTAATGAAGCAACTGATGTCTTTCAGGAAGTTCTCTAATGTTCTAGCAGCAAACTGTTCCTTTCAGAGGGATTTGGTCCAGCAAGACGAGGGAGCGATTAGCATCCCATCAGAAAACAGAAAGAGACAACTGCTTAGTGCCCACGAGATGAGAGGAGCATACAAAGACGTGCTTATATCTAAATGGATGCTTCCTAATAAAAGGATTTTTATCATTAACTACTCATAAGTGTGAGACCAGTTTATAGACATGTGACTCGGAGTTAATGAACTTCGGTTATGGCAAGATGCCAGTTATTCTGAGAGAAATTCCACAGTCTCTGATTGACTCCCAGATCACCTGCCCCATCTAAGGGTAGCTACCCTGAATGGTATCATAACCTCCCTACCTTCAGAAACGACATGGGGATGAAAGAATCTCTAGTGCTAGTGTGTATTGGTCATAAGGTTAGGTAGCTGTTCCTTAGCAACCAGCATTTGTCTTTCTTGCAACAAAGAAGTCGCTGCAAAGCAGGGAAACTAAAAATAAAACCATTTGTACAGTTCTAATTCACAGAGGCGGCACTTCAAACCATGGTGCTGAGTGGGAAAAAAAAAAGCCCATTCCACCCCGTGCAAGGAGAGGGTCGCTGGTGTTCTACAAAGCTTGCTTTCAAACTTTATATGCCCCAATACAGGGGAACACCAGGGCCAAGAAGTGGGAGTGGGTGGGTAGGGAAGCGGGGGGGGGGGTATAGGGGACTTTCGGGATAGCATTTGAAATGTAAATGAAGAAAATATCTAATAAAAAATTGGGGGGGGGAGCTCGAGTTCAGGATGCCACCGTCAGTCCTTAAACAGCAGATCAAGAATAAACGCCTCCTATGAGTCCCTGCTTTGCTTAGCATGCAATCCAATCTTGAGCGTCTGGGGTCCTCACTCCCAGCTGTACTGATGGAAACTTTAAGTTAGACCATTAGAGAACTTCCAGATAGCTTTAAGGCTATCTGGACCCTCTGCATCACGCTCCTTCTTGCCTTTATTCTAGCATGGTAGTCCCATTTAGAGCCGCCACCCCTTTCTCTAGTAAAGAAAAACTTACTTTCATAAAGAATGAAAAGCCCAGGTTGCATGTATTCATCTTTTAATCCTTGAGCCAGTCTTAAGAATCAGTGGACTGGGGGTGAGAATCTGCTATAAAGGTCTGCAAACAGGCAGGTGCAAGGCATAATAAATCAATTCCTAGGTGATTTTAAAGAGGTAAATGATATATAACTCTTTCAAAATCCCTGTTATTAAGCCTCTGTGATTTCAAACTCCAAAGACCAGGAAGGTACCTGGGGCCTGATTATATTCGGGAACAGGACTTCCTGCTTCCAAGGCAGCTTGCAAATACTTACCTTCCCTGGTCAGCATGCCCCTGCCTCTCCATCTTGGGGCCCTCGGGAGCTGCCACCTCCAAACTCTGTCTCCGGTTTTGCTGCAAGCCCAGCTCCCTGCGCTGCCCAGCTCCAGCGTGGTCCCGAGAGATGGAGGAAGTGCCCAAGCCTGGGCCCACCACCTTACTGCGGGTGTACATGGTCCACAGCCCGTGGGGTCCTGGCCACAGCCTTTGAGGGACGGATGCTGGTAAGGGCTTCTAAGGAGGCTCGAGGAAGGGGTTCTGAAGAGCAAGGAGAGCGGTTTTAACAGCTGAGTTTCGATTTCTCTTTAACCACCCGCTGGGTTCAGAGAACTTCCTCATTCATTCTCTACCCGGACACCCTTGGACTTTCTCACAGGTTAGCTTCCTGGGCTGAGCCTGCCTCTAGCAAGGCTGAAGAACTGAGCTGGTTCACCCAGCTGCAGGTGATCGGGCTCAGGGATTCATAGCCACTGCAGAGAGCACCAGAGATCATTATGATGAGCCTTGGGAAGCTTCTAAGCTGGTGCAAAATAGCCAGAAACCTGGAGAAACTTGAGCTGTTTAAGGGGTGTCCCTGATTTGAGGTCACTGTCAGAAGCTGGACACCCGGGGACATATTACCTTGAGTCCCCATAGATTAGGACAATAACTAAAAGCAATGGAACAGAAAAAGAATAGTTCCGTTTGTTAGTTGTGGCTGCTGTTTGGCGGTCAGAGGAAGTGGAAAGTGAAATCAGAAGAAAGAAAAACAAACAAACAAACAAACAAACAAAACAGCAGAGCTGGAGAGGCGAGCTGAGGGATAGGCAGAGCCGAGGGCCTGTTAGCCTCTCTAAGTGATTGACTAAGCATTCAAAAACCGACGGATTGAATGCCGGTCCTAAGCACAGCTTCCAGTGATCCAGCTCTGTTGAAACGTTAAAAACAAAGACCAGGTTTACAAGACTATTTCCATAGGTCTTGGACTATGTTCTGGCATCCTTTGTTTGTTTAGTTTTGTTTTTAAGGTTCCAGAAAATCCTGATGTGACTGTGTGGCTGGGGTGGTGGTGGTAGGGCATTATGACAGGGCTTCTGCTATAAAATTATGTGGTGTGTACCCATCCAGGTGACGTCCTACGGCAGAGCCTTTCTGCTTGGCAACTGGCCGCCCAGAAGTTTCACTGTCTTGGTTTATTTATTATTGGTGCTTAGAGCAGAAAGACAAATGCATGTTGGATAGCTAATAAGAGAATAAAACTGAAAGGTCGTTAAGTGCAAGTGGTAAAATAGGAAGGGAGAAGGCAGTGGCCATTGGAGTGCATAGTCTGCTGCACACACCACAACGAGGAGGTGTTGGGGCTTGGTTAAGTGGGCCAGAGCGTCTCAAAGCTCAGAGAGGATTAGAACCACATGATGGGTGTGTTAGAACGGGTATGTAGGTGCTTACCCTAGAGTTCAGCTCTGGAGTGGGCCTAAGGAATTGCCCTTCCAACAGTTCTCAGTGAGGCTGATCCAAGACCATTCTATGAACCAGTGCTGAAGGCAATGTAGACGGCAATGGGGGTGGGCCAGCGGGGGAAGAACCGGCAACAGGGGGGTGGAGGCAGGGGCAGGGGGGCTCTCCATAGAGCTTGAGAAAGTCAAAGTGAAGGCGAGATGGAAAAATGAACAGGTTAATAACAGGAAGAAAAACTGAGGACCTGGTTAGTAAAGCTAGGCCAGAGATGTGTATTAGCAGTAAGGCCGCTGTGTGGGAAATACAAAGTAGACATTAAAACCCAAACCAAACTAGAGATAACATAGGTTAAAGAAAACAAACAAAACTAAACAAGCAAATGAACACCAGGGAGAACTGATCCATCCCCAGGGGCAGTGGAGGGAGGGAAGGGAGGCCTTACATCACTCTGAGATCATGGACACATGCTGGCCCCAGGGCAGAGGTAAGTTTGCTTTCTTTGAGGTCCCATTTTCCTCATCTGCACTGTGGGAGCAGAAGTCCCCGTCTCCACCTTGTAAGGTGTTGTGAGGACTAAGGAGATACTTAATATCAATGGTTGTCCGAGTTGAGTTTTGCCTCCAACAGACATTAGGCAAAGCCTAGAGGCAGTTGTCACAGTGGAACCTAGAGGAGGAAGGATACCTGGCATCTAGTGGGGAGAAGCCAAGACACCGCTAAACATGAAATAGTGTTCAGACAGCAGCCCCACAGGAGAGTCACCCAGACCCAAATGCCCATGCCCAGAAGCAGCCAAATCCTCATGATAGACCCCAACAGAAAGCTCCAGTCATGTCACAGCTGCCATGGTGACCTTAGGAGAAGGCCAGCATGACCTGCCTGGAGGCTGTACTGGGCCCAGTCATGAGTTCTTGGGGAATGTCACAGGAATCCTTGCTTCAAAGAGAAGATCCGTGGCATTGGATTTAACATTTGAGGAAGGGAAAAGGCAAGTTAGGGGAAACCCAGCCCCAAACCCCAAACAGCTAGTAATGGTGGTACTGATTTCAAAGATATATATTGTTTGATCCTATTTACTATACAACCCAAACCATACTCTACAATTCAAGTTCTAAACATGAGACTGAATCAGAGGCCCACAGGCAAGACAGAGATTCTTAGCCTGCTCACTGTTCTACCATGTTCCCTGATTAAACTCATATTTGTGATTCACTATGGCAGGAGGTGCCTACATGCTTCCTTAGGATATCCCAGGATGCCTTATCCACTTGCATGTGATTTACTCTCTCACCATCCATGTGTGTGTGTGTGTGTGTGTGTGTGTGTGTGTGTGTGTGTGAGAGAGAGAGAGAGAGAGAGAGAGAGAGAGAGAGTGAGTGAGTCAGCCTGGCTTTTTGCCAGGATGTTGGAGTGTATACCTCTGTAGAAATGGCTGATAAAAAGAAGCAGGGCTTAGGACTTTCAGAAAACTTGGGGTCCCCATCCCAGTTCCAACCAACCACTTTAACTCCTTCTCTCCTACATACTGACATGATGCCCTATTTTGTGTGCAAGAATTCTATGGCTTTTATTGTTTTAAAAACCACCATGCCACATAATGGTGAAGGAACATATTTTAGGGGACAGGAGACTGACCCAAAATCTAATGAAACTGTTATATTGCTTGAAATTTTACCAATTAGATATTCATTTAGGAAATGGCTCTCTTTTAAGATATTGCTCTCCTCGGGAAACACTCATTTACTTATTCCTTTGGGTAAATGACTTTAATATGAGCAAAAGACTTTCAGGGTTGAGAAGAGGAAAGCAGAAGTGGAAAGGGAGAATTAAAAAAAATATATGCGAAGAAAATGCTCTAAAATGATGAAAAATTCAGGAGTAAAGTGAGCAATTTTAGCTGACCCACCAAGCTTTAAAGAACAGGATGAAACTCAAAAGAACTTTCCTCAGTCTAGCTTGCATGGGAAACAGACCCACCCATGCCTTTCTCTCCTGAGAAAACCAAGGGATTTGATTTTCTAAGTTACCTTAGACTACCCTTTCATTGCTGTGTATGAGATTGTAAGATGCTTAAGCTCTGGATCCTCTCCTGATGTGTAATGTCATAATGAAAATTTAAAAAGGAAGGAAGAGATGGAGGGTGGGAGGGAGGGAGGGAGGGAAAGTAAGACAACGTCCTTAACATTTTTGACGTGTATTCATTTATTTTGTTTGTTTATGTGTGTGCGCATGTGCTACCATGCTACAGCACTTATGTGGAGAACTGGGGACAACTTGTGGGAATCTCCTTTCTTTCCATCATCTGGGTTCTGAAGGAATTGAACTCAGGTGATCCAGCTTGGCAGAAAGCACCTTTGATGTGCCAGAAACCTGGGATGGGGAGAGGCCCCAGAGGGTCTAAGGAGACAACTCTAGCTGAGATTCCTAGCAGTGGGGGATATGGATCCTGAAGGAGCCACTTCCTATAGCCAGGCAGGACTCCCAGTGGAAGGATAAGGGCAGCAACCAACCCACAAAGCCTTCAACCCTGCCCACAAGATGTGCAGAGACGAAGGTAGAGCAGAGTCTGAAGGAATGGCTGACCAATGACTGCCACAAATTGAGACCCAACCCGTAGGTAAGAACCAATCTCTGACACTATTAATGATATTCCATGATTCTTACAGACAGGAACCTAGCATAACTATCCTCTGAGAGGCTACACCGAACAGCCAATGGGAGGAGATGCAGAGACTCACACCCAGAAAGTAGATGGTGTTCAGATGGTGCGCGGGAAGTCTTACAGAAAAGCTGGGAAAAAGACTGAGGGACCCAAAGAGGACAGTCCACAGGAAGATCAACAGAGTCAACTAACCTGAACCCCTGGGGGCTCCCAGAGGCTGAATCATCAACCAAAGAGCGAGCATGAGCTGGACATAGGCCCCCTGCACATACGTAGCAGATGTACAGCTTGATCTTCCCAAACAACTGGAACAGGGGCTGTCCCTGAGCCTGTTGCCTATATGCCTGCCTGTGGATCCTGCATCCCTAAATGGAAAGCCTGGTCTGGCCTCAGCGGGAGAGGACGTGCCCAGTCCCGCAGCAACTCTATGTGATGTAAAGTGGTGGAGTGTAGGGTTGACACACAGAGCAGGGCTTCCCCTTCTAAAGGGAATATGGGAGTACTTATGTGAGGGGCTACTGGAAGAGAGGAAGGACTGATATTGGGTTGCAAAGTGAATAAATAAATGAATAAACTTAATTTTAAAAAAAAAAGCCAACTCTCTAGTCTTGCTTCCTTAAATTTTTTTCTTCACTAGGAAATTAGAATGACACAGTTGAAGCCAGAGAGATAGGTAGCTGTTAAGAGCACTTGCTGATCCTGTAGAAGACCTGAGGTCAGTTCCCAGCACCCACATGGCAGCTACAGCTCCAGGTCCAGGGGATCTGGCACCCCTCTTTACACCATGGGTTCAGGCCGTGTGCGTAGATGTAGGCACAATACTCATATACGGGGCTGGAGATTTGACTCAATCCATTAAGAGCACTAGTTGCTTTTCCAGAGGATCTGGGTGGGATTCCCAGCACCCACACAGCCTCTCACAAGAGTTTTTTTTTTTTTAACTCTAGTCTCAGGAGACGCCCTCTTCTGTCCTCTGCAGGCACTACACAGAAGTGTTACACAGATTTCCATGCAGGCAAAACATCCGTATACATTCAATAAAACTGGACCTTTAAAACTCCATTAAAAAACAACAACAACATACATTCATAATATGAAATAAACAGGGTTTTTTTTAATTAATCCAGCAAACCCAGGACAGGATAGTGATGATGTTAAAGCCATTTCCCCACTTTGAACAACTGAATTCTGTAAATGTCACATATTCCTGAGCATCTCAGCATTTATAATATATATATATATATATATATATATATATATATATATATATATATATGTACACATTTATTCTGTGACAATTTCATATTTTAAGACATTCTTCAATCATTGTGTTATGGAATGCCACAATTTCAAATCACCTCAATCGCCTGCAAGAAATGTTTACTGAGGGATAAGTGCACTCCACCCACTTCCTTGGACATGAGAGCCACTGTGGTAAATAGCCATTATTATTCTGTCTCCACATTCACAACCCAACTGATTCATTTTAAGTACGAGGAAACAGAAGCTCACGGAGTCCCGTGACTTTCCAGGTAGTGTACAGTTTGTAGCAGAAGTGGAACTTGAATTTAGGCTTTTCAAATCCAAGTCTGCCTCTTTACATTTTGTAAGACAAGTAACACAAAATACATTTCTTGACCAAAAAAAATTTTTTTTCAAATAATATTCACTAAGTATTAAAAAAAAAACAATAATTAGCTATGCGTTATTTTCCAAAACCAAAAGACATAGGACAAAGTCCCTAGACCTATCACAGTCAACCCTGACACATAAAAGCCCACTCACCCTGCCTTGCACATCTATGGTTTTGATTGAGTGAACGCTATGGTGATAGACCTGTGGACAACTTGTCAAACTTTCATTCATAGCAAATGCAGTGAGCAGGGGCTAAAACAGTGAGCACGGCAGGGAGGAAAAGGACCACGTTAGCAGTGGAGGACTATGCGTTTGCTCTCTGAACTTCCAGTGATAACAAACACTGTCTCTTGGGCAAATGAGGGACTCGAAACCCACTTTTAGTGATTTTCATTTGGCAACTAGCTGAATTCCTTGTTTGGAAATTCAGACCTGAGGGAAAGATAGCAGCTGCCATCTTGGATTTTCACACTGTGTGCTAGCTGTCACGAGATCTCTGTAGGCTGTAGAGCTTGAAAGAATTTCCCTTAAGAAACTTCTGAGGACTCTTGTTGGCTCCCTCAGCCAGGAGATTCCCTGGTGGTGTTTTTTGAGGGGGAAGGGGTGCAGGGGCTGGAGGATAAGTGATTCAAACAGAAACTATCTGGAGACTGTTCTGATTTTACCAAGCATCTGTGCCTTAAGAAAAAAAAATCGACTTTTAAGGGATCTACCCATAGGTCTGATGTTCTAACTCTAAACTAATAGTATGGCAAAGTTCAAAGTCCTTTGTGAGTATTTCCAAGCATGTCAGAAAGCAAGCAATCATATGAGAGAGAATGGGAGACAGAAATGCAGAAAGCCTAAGTTGAGACTTGGTGGATTCAGTTAAGACACTCCTGACCTCAAATAACCACTGATCTGAATTCAGTTGCTGCATCTGTAGCAGAGCCAGCCTTCACCACCTGGCACAGGAGTACACTTTGCAGTAAAGCTGAGGCTGTGCTGTCTTTCATTGTTGGGCGGCAGTAAGAACTGCATAGACATTTTGTGACATGGTTCTAGCCTGGCAACTCCCGGAAGATGATGGAAAGTCCAGTGCTGTGGATAATCCCCAGGTCTCTGTTAGATTTCCATAGAGAAGTCATCACCTTAAGAACCCCCACTTGAAGGCTTGCAGGCTTGTGGTTGGGGGATGGGTTCCCCCACAAGATGGTTACTAGAGTTTTTAGGGTTCAGACCTAGGTACTGACAGCATTAACAAGCTAGGCTCAGCCACCCTTAATAAGTAATAAGTAATAGGGAAAAGCAGAAACAGAAGATTCATTCAATGTAGCTACCTTAAAAAGAAAACAGATACAAAGGCCCAGATGTCCCCTTCCCCAGAGCCATCTCCCCGACCTGATATGAGGTTTAAATAGAAGGCAGTAACTATGCACAGTCAAGCTGGTAGAGTGCTGTCTGCCTCATCACTGACACATCATTGTCTATGCTCTTGGATGTCAGCACTGTGTGAAATCTTTCTGGAAGGCATTTCCTTCCAGATGACACAAGGGCTCTAGGGTTTTGCTTCCTCAGCATGAGATTTCTGGGGAATTCCAATTCTCTGGGCCCCATAGCCATATACTACTAGCCATAGGGAGGGACACTAGTATCTTGTAATATCTTCGCTACTTTGGGGGTTTGAAAGATGACTAGTAAATAACTTGCAAATAGACCTGAGTTCCAATCCCTAGCACCCCTATAAAAAGCCAGGTGCAGTCTGTAATCCCAGCACCATGAAGGTAAGGATAGGAGATTCCCTGAGGCCTGATGACAGCTGAAGCGGGTGAGCTCCAGGCCAGTAAGAGGTCCTGCCTCGAAAAAAGAAGGTGGAGAAGCGATTGAGGAAGACACCTGACATCAGCCTCTAGCTTCCATGCTTACAAACACACATGCGTGAGCACATACACATACATACAACTTTGCAAACTATATTTTCCCCCCCCTAAGGCCAGCATGGTTACAGGCTCAGCACATTCATGATTCTTCTTGATGCTCCATAGCAACCAACCCACCATATGTCCCTTGCCTCAAGTTACCAGTGAGGCTATTCCTGGCCTTGTAAGTGAGAAGACCAAGGTTAGGTTGAGGTGAGAAGACCAAAGTTAGGTTGAGGTTGCTTGCAGTCTGCAGGAAGTGTGGGAGTCCAGCTTTATCTACCACCAGTAACAAGGCAATTCTCCGGGTGGCCAAAACCAGGTCTCTCATCTTTCTTTTTGTAGTTTTCAAAAGTGCTTTTCGGGTGTTCAAGGATATAGTATTTAGGCACTGCCCTAAATAACCTAACCTTTCTTCTCATCCCCCTTTTCAATTTACAGAAGAGCTACCTGAAACAACCCAGAATTTCCTCCTCTCTCTTCTAAAAGCAGGGTGTCCTTCAAAGCGGTCTTAAAAAGCTGGCTGCTTTCTGGGGTCACTTAACTGTGATGTAATACAAGGCATAGCCAGTCAAGACTCCTTCTGCTCCAGGCAGCTTCCCTAAGCTTTGATGAAAAGCTCATGATGGAGCTGAGACTTCTGCCTTTGCTATTTACATGTAAATAATAAATCTGTTTCACACAAACTGTGGTATATGGACGTGATGACTTGATTCAGAAAAATAAGTAACCAGTATAAATGGTGGCTCTAATATTGGACCTTGAAACAGTGTACACTAGTGTATAAACTTCTATTTGTGGAGGTTGGCATGGTGATGACCTCTGCTCCTCCTACAGGGCATGAAAATATATTGTTTTCCAATTCTGAGCAGCAGTTTGCAGTCAGCCACATGACCATGATCCCAAGGGGTAGGAACTGAGACTCTACAGTGTGCTGTGATGCTAGTAGGTTAAGAGTAGGAAGTAAATGCAGCTTAAAGTTAGGACATTATTAATGAATGCTGTGTTTATTTGCGTCTATGTGACCCCATCTTAATCTGATCAGCACCGGCCATAGTTACAGCCTCATTGATCTGTGTTATGTATCTATAAGTACAAAATTCTTCCTAGCACTTACCCAAGGTCATAATCAATGAATGTAGTGATTGTTATAATATAAGCTCTCAAAAACTAAAGTGACTCAGGTATGGTGGCACAGGCCAGCAATCCCAACTATACTGCAAGTTGAGATAATAGGATCTAAATTTGAACTCTAGCCTCGGCTAGAGCCCCAATTTAAGGCCAACCTCAGCAACTTAGGAAGAAGGGAGACTCTGCCTTTTTAAAAATGAGTTGAAGACTTGGGAACAGCTCATAGGAAGAACACTTGCCTGGGTTAAATAATAAATAAAATGAATAATAAAAAAGTCCTTTACACAGAAAGGCACCCAAATGGATAATAAACATATTTGACTCCATTTGACATAAAAAAATAGAAATTAAAATTAGAATGAGGTATCGCTACATATTCAACAATGCAGCTAAAATGAATAAACATCTACATGGTGGCTAGAAAGATTACAGAAAAACCTATAAATAGCTACATTTTTGTACTGTGCTGGTGGGCTTGAAAATCATCATATCCCCTTAGGAAAATCTGAAAGAATACTTATGGCTGAACATTTTCATATCTAGTCATTCTACTGTTAGATGTACAGCACAACTGTGTGCCTATGTTCATTAAAATTACGTGTGAAATGCTCAGATTGGCATTACTCACTAGAACATAAACCAGAAACTACTCAAAGGCCTATTTATTGATAACTGCAGAAGGCAGTAGTGAACACAGAGACTTGTAACTGTCTAAAATGCTGAGAACAAGTGACTGAGAGCACTCAGCTATAGATGGGACATCTATAAAAGTGACTGGGAGTGCTCAGCTATAGATGGGACATCTATAAAAGTGACTGGGAGTGCTCAGCTATAGATGGGACATCTATTTAAGAGCCCCCTCCAACTCAACTCTCAAGGAACATTGAAGAGAGGTGTGGTGGCTTGAATGAGAATGTCCTCCATAGGTTACATATTTGAATGTTTGATCTCCAGTTAGTAGAATTATTTAGGAAGGATTAGGAGGTGTGGCCTTGTTGGGGGAGGTGCATCACTGGGGTTGGGCTTTGAATTTCAAAAGCCCAGGCCAGTCTTCCTGTCTCTCTGCCTCTCTGTCTCTCTGTCCCCCTCCCTCTCCATCTCCCTCTGTCTCTGTCCCCCTCCCTCTCCCCCCTCTCCCCCCTCTCCCTTTGTCTCTATCTCCCTGCCCCTTCCCCTCCATCTCCCTCTCTTTCTCTGCCTCCCTCTCCCTCTCCCTTTCCCTCTGCCTGCTGCTTGTGGATAAAATGTAAGCTTTCAGCTACTGCCCTAGTATTAGGACTGCCCTACCTGTGGCCATGCTTTCTGCCATGATGGCCATGGACTTCGAAACCCTAAGTACGCCTCCAATTAAATGTTCTCTTAAGTTCCCTTAGCTATAGTGTCTCTTAACAATGATAGAGTGATAAAACAATAACCAAGATAAAGAGGACAAGAGAGTGTAAGAGCTGAAGGATGAGGAGGAAGGTTTGGAACTGCTGACCTCTGGATATGATGTGCTCACTAAACTTATGAATGAACTCACAGAACTGTAGATATTTGCATAAGGCCTGCACAAGATCAACCAGCCCTCACTGAGGAGTGATTCGTCATTGTTGGTCATTGAGGGATGAAGAGGATATCCACTGAAAGATCACCCATGCTCCAGTGATCACCCTACATCCATGACTATATGGGTAGCACTAATTTGATTTAGTGTATTTTTTTTAATTGTTAACAGAACATAACGTTTTGAGAAGGTATATTTAAGGGATACCAGGGGTAAATGGAGAGAGGAGTGAATATGATCGAGACACACTATAGACATACATTAAGTTTAAAAAAAAGATTTTTAAATGATTGATAACAGATGAGTAAAGAGGTATGGCGGATTCTAAACATAACATTGTATATAAGGAAGCCCTGTATTGTCGTTTTTACTTACTTTTACAACAGGCTTGTCCTAGGTAACTTACTCTGTAGTGCACTCTCACCTGAAACTCACAATCCTCCTGCTTCACCCTTCCCAGAGCTAGGACTACAGACATGCACCAGTGTTATTTGTGTTTCGGTACTAATAATTGGCCATAGTCTTTCAGCCCTAACTCCTTTCACCTATGTACCCTATAGTGGTTAAACCATAGGCCCAACTACAGTAATAGAGACATCAAACAGGTGTGAGCAGCATGACCTGGAAGCTTGCTTTGAGTTATCAGTCTATGCAGATGCAAGCTAGAACTCCATAGTGTACAGTGTATAGTAAATCATGTGTATGGTATGTACAGTGTATATGGTGTGTACAGTGTGTATGGTATGTTGTAGGATTTTCTTTGTCCAGTCACATTAGGGCAGTGGCAGGCCTGTGATTGGACAGGAAAAGGGAGGCAGAGCTAGGGTTTGGAGGACAGATAGAGAGGTAGCAGGAAGGGTGAAGGGAGAAGCCAACATGGAGGCAGACTAACAGTAAGATGATCTTGATCCCATGTGGTTTTAAACAGCCACAAATAACTAAGATTTTTCACAAGGTTAGAATAATTGGGTTAAAGCTTTATCTTTATCATTGGCTCTGAAATTATTGTAATCGCATCTTATAAATTGTGATCTTGTTATATAAATCTGATTGAAAAATAAGCTTTAAGAGTCATGTTTCTCCTTTTTTCATTTTTATTAGATATTTTCTTCATTTACATTTCAAATGCTATCCTGAAAGTCCCCTATACCCTCCCTCTGCCCTGCTCCCCAACCCACCCACTCCTGCTTCCTGGACCTGGCATTCCCCTGTACTGGGGCATATGATCTTCACAAGACTAAGAGCCTCTCTTCCCATTGATGGCTGACTAGGCCATCCTCTGGTACATATGCAACTAGAGACACAGTTCTGGGGTGGGGGTACTGGTTAGTTCATATTGTTGATCCTCCTATAGGGTTGCAGACCCCTTTATCTCCTTGTGTACTTTCTCTAGGGACCCTGTGTTCCATCCAATAGATGAATGTGAGCATCCACTTCTGTATTTACCAGGCACTGGCATAGCCTCACAAGGGATAGCTATATCAGGATCCTGTCAGCAAAATCTTGCTGGCATATGCAATAGTGTCTGGATTTGGTGGTTGTATCTGGGATAGATCCCCAGGTGGTGCAGTCTCTGGATGGTCCTTTCTTCTGTCTCAACTCTGAACTTTGTATCTGTAACTTCTTCCATGTATTTTGTTCCCCATTCCAGGAAGGAATAAAATATCCACACTTTGGTCTTCTTCTTGAGTTTCATGTGTTTTGCAAATTGTATATTGGGTGTTCTAAGTTTCTGGGCTAATATCCACTTATCAGTGAGTGCATATCAAGTGACTTCTTTTGTGATCGGGTTACCTCACTCAGGATGATATCCTCCAGATCCATTCATTTGCCAAGAATTTCATGAATTCATCGTTTTTAGTAGCTGATTAGTACTCCACTGTGTAAATGTACCACATTTTCTGTATCCATTCCTCTGTTGAGGGACATCTGGGTTCTTTCCAGCTTTTGGCTATTATAAATAAGGTTGCTATGAACATAGTGGAGCATGTGTGCTCAAGTCTAAGTGGATCAAGGAACTCCACATAAAACCAGAGACACTGACACTTATAGAGGAGAAAGTGGGGAAAAGCCTCAAAGATATGGCCACAGGGGAAAAATTCCTAAACAGAACAGCAGTGGTTTGTGCTGTAAGATCAAGAATCGACAAATGGAACCTCATAAAATTGCAAAACTTCTGTAAGGCAAAAGACACTGTCAATAAGAGAAAAAGGCCACCAACAGATTGGGAAAGGATCTTTACCAATCCTAAATCTGATAGGGGACTAATATCCAATATATACAAAGAACTCAAGAAGCTGGACTCCAGAAAATTAAGTAATCCTATTAAAAAATGGGGTGGAGAACTAAACAAAGAATTCTCAACTGAGAAATACCAAATGGCTAAGAAGCACCTGAAAAAATGTTCAATATCCTTAATCATCAGGAAAATCCAAACCAAAACAACCCTGAGATTCCACCTCACACCAGTCAGAATGGATAAGATCAAAAATTCAGTTGACAGCAGATGCTGGTGAGGATGTGGAGAAAGAGGAGCACTCCTCCATTGTTGGTGGGATTTCAAGCTGGTACAACCACTCTGGAAATCAGTCTGGCGATTCCTCAGAAAACTGGACATAGTACTACTAGAGGATCCTGCAATACCTCTCCTGGGCATATACCCAGTAGATGTTCCAACTTATAATAAGAGTCATGTCTCTACTGGGTAACTAGGTGTTGAGATGGCTGATCAAGAGGTGTGAGGGGCGTTGTGTAGAAGCGAGTTGAACTCGATAGCTGGGAGAGAATAGCTCAGTGGTGAGAACGTGCTGAGCGGGACCCTGCTGGGACATAGTGTTGTGGCCCATCAGTACCGGTACTAGAGCGGGAACACGGACCAGACGGACAGGTCAGGAGAGATGGCGGGTTGACTTTTTTAATATTTCCGGCAACAGTATGTATAGTGCATATAGTATGTACAGTGTGTATGGTGTGTTTGGTGTATATGGTGTGCATGGTGTGCATGGTGTGTATGGTGTATATGGTGTGCATGGTGTGTATGGTATGTATGGTGTGTATAGTATGTATGGTGTGTATAGTATGGTGTGTTTGGTGTGTATGGTGTGTTTGGTGTATATGGTGTGTTTGGTGTGTATAGTATGTATGGTGTATATAGTATGTATGGTATATATAGTGCCTCCATAGTGGCAAGGGCCTGGGTCTCTTCAGTCCTCCTGCTGTGCCTCCTCTGAGACTTCACCCTTATCCATATCTTACACATACATAATCCAGCCAGTGAGAAGGTGGAAAGGGATGTAGAGGTGGGCTATACCATTCCCTCTAAGGATGCAACGTAAACACTTCACTTTTACCTACATTTTGGATGGCCAATGTAAGTTTCCAGAAGCCAAAGGACCTGGCCTGAATTAGATGCACACACTGCAGTAGCTAGCCTTCAGGGGGTTCTTGTCCTCTTGCATTCATTTCTTTAAGCTCCCCCTGCCCACAGCATTCAGCATGACTGCATGGCTTCACCTTTAGCAATATGGCCACAGCTTTAGCTCACATCTTGTTTTGCTCTGCTTTGCAGTTCAGGAGCTGACAGTATGACTATAGCTGAGAAACACGGGGGTTAGCTATCTTTAAATTCCTAACTCATAGGCTGAACTCAGGCATTCAGTTTGGAGACACTGTGATATGATCATGAATGCAGCCTGAGTGATAAAACAAGCCTTTGGGGCCGGAGTGATGACTCAGCAGTTAAGAGCACTGACTGCTCTTCCAGAGGTTCTGAGTTCAATTCCCAGCAACCACGTCATGGCTCACAACCATCTGTAATGGGATCTGGTGCCCTCTTCTGGTGTATCTGAAGAGAGCAATGGTGAATACATAAAATAAATAAATCTAAAAAACAAACAAACAAACAAAACAAAAATACAAAAAAACCCAAGCCTTTGTTTCTATTCAGACATACCCAGATACACACACACCACATGCACGCATGCATGCATGGACAATGGTTATAAACTATACCATGAAGGTAATTAATTAATTTAGAACAACAGATAACTAAGACAAGTAAGGAAGAAAACCATGAAAGAATGGGAAGCGAATGTAAGCAAGGAGTTTTAGATATAATGTTCATAGGACAGGACGCCTCACTCCTGGGCAAGGAGTCATGGCAGTTAAGCACGCTCACCAGCGCCCCAAGTGGTCCCTGCTGCACACTGCACCTCTGCTGCTGGAGAGCATTACCATTGCTGAGTCACCACACCAACACTTTAACAACCGTTCTTTGCTTATTGTCCTGAATAAGACAACCGACAGCTCAGAAAGTAAAAAACAAAACAAAACAAAAACAAAGACTAGGAAGGAGTATTGAATAACTAGTTTACGTTGCTTCTAGGACCTCACTTTGTTTCATCTCACCAAAAACCCCAGGCTGGAATTACAGCAAACTCAGCTACAGTGGGAATCCCCCACAAGGAATGGCCCCAATCTACCCAGATAGAGAGCCAGCTGGAAATCCAGGAAACACATGAAATGTTGGGGCGACCAGTCTAAATCATGTACCAGAGGAACCCACAGAGGGGTGCATGCACCCCTCAGACAGACACAGAGAGAAGAGGCACGTTTCACTCCCGTGCCCGCAGCAAGGTGGGCCCGACATGGAATTTGCATGAGGGTCTGAGGGATCTGGCAGAGGGAAGGTTCGGGTCCTGGCTTGGGAAAGCCGTGTAGTGGATTGGGCTATGGTGCTCTGTTATTTTCTACCTTGATACAGAAAGAAAGCAACAACAGCTGGGGAGCCTGTTGCCATTTCTTAGAACAACACCTGGCTAAATACCTGGGGGATATATGCATGCACATCAGCTGGGGCTGCTTCCTTACTGCTTGTGATAGGACAGGTTAGTAGATAGGGCAGGTTGTGTACAGAAGTCACATCAACTACCATACAAGACAAGGCTAATGTAATATGTTTATACCTTGTCCTAAAACATAGGCATTGGCAGGGGACTTAATACCTGGCATCTTTCCAGTAGAATATAGCAAAAGAAAAAGTATAAAGATTACTGAGGTCAGAAATTATCCCTGTTTAGCATGTTCACATCTCCTTCCAAAGGTGTCTCTGGTTACTTCTGCAGGTGATCCTGCAAAGGTCACCCTGTGCTTGTGGCTGGAGTGCGGAGAGGGAGGTAGTTTTCGTGGCACAGTATTATGAAAAGTGAAAGTGGACCCAGGTCACCCTGATTCCCCTGTGGTTACAGTAATTTAACATGATGATCATGTAGGAGAAACAAGAGAAAAAATAAAATCTAGGAAAGCAGGATAGTTAGCAGATGGTGGCATTAGAGGTCTGGGTATTTATTTTAGAAATAGACAATCTAGCACTCTTGTCTCCAACGCTCACATAGTCTGGCCACGGAAACCAAGTTGAGACCAAAACAAAAACACAAAGACAGCGTTTTCTCTTTCCAAGTTATATTTAACCAAAGTAGGAGGATTTGTTTGTTTGTTTGTTTGTTTTGCAAAAAAACTTAGATTACCATGCTATTGTCCCTTGTTGGGCACTATTTACCAAATGTTTTTCTGGGCGTGGGTTATCAGTGTGGACTTTAAAACATGGTGGGAAGCAAACATCAATTCGACGTATATCCCGTTATAAACAGTAATGGGTAGGTTTGGGCTTGAGCTCCTTCAGCAATCATTTCTTCAAACCAGATATTTAATTCTGCCTGAAGAACTGAGCTATATTCTAAAGAGATGACTGAAACAAGAATTTTAAGAATTCTCAGCAAGTCCCCCATTTTGGTGGAAGGAGAGATGGCTCAGGAGGTAACATGCTTGCAATGCAAGAAGACCTGAATTCAGATGTCTAGCACCCCTGAGGTTTGCTAGCTGGCCAGGTTGTCCAATTGGTAAGCTCCCATGAGGAACCATGTCTCAAAATTAAAATAAAGGGACTGAAAAGATGACTCAGCACTTGTTGAGCAGTCGAGGACTCTCAGCACTCACATAACAAGCTGGACGCCCTGTGCATGCCTAAAAAGCTAACATGGAGAAAGGAGGATTATTATAGTGTCTCCAGGCAATGAAACAGGAGCCCCAGCTTCAGAAAGCGACCCTGCCTCAAAGGAATAGGTTCAGAGTGTTAGAGGAAGGCTTTGGATGCCTCTTAGCCTTTGCACATACTCAGGTGTGTGCACTAGTGCATACATTCACCCAGACACATACACATAAATAAGTCTTTTAAAAGCAAGGAAGACAGCCAGTGTCAGCCTCAGGCTGCTATATGCACGCACGCACACACACACACACACACACACACACACACACACATAAAATCACTATTTTTGAAAATAATGTTTGTTTCTCAATTTTCACAGTGGTACACACAGCTCAGAGCTGTTACTTGACTTTTATACATGCATTTATATTCATAGTGACTGGGATATATCTCTGGGTCAGATAATTTGAGGTCTTTCTATTGTGTTGTGTTAATTCCAAAATAGCTTCAAATATAATTCAGTCAACATTTTTTGTTGCATCGGGTTAGATTCTTTAAAGACAACAATCAGGGAGGAGGTTAGGGGTTAAAATACATAGCAACATCGTATAAAAGCGTGTGGGTAGAAAAGGGAGAAAGAAAGCATCTCTTAAATGTTTCACTCAGGGGCTGGAGCATCGGCTCAAGAGTTTTCAGATGACATACTGATCTTGCAGAGGACTCGAGTTCAGTGCCCAGAACCCATGTCCGCAACTTAAAACTGCCTGTACCTCCAGCCCAGCCCCAATGGACAGACATAACAGTTCTGTCATCCATGGGTGCCCACACTCACATGCACACACACACACACACACACACACACACACACACACACCTTAAAATCTGTTTCACTAGATCTCTCAGAATTTTCATATCAGAAGAACATACGCCTAGAAAGGAATCAAAAAGCATCTATTCACTTCTAGGGCTGTCATAGCCCAATTCCACAAGCTGGATGGTTTAAGATAACAGATATTCACTCTCTCAGTTCCGGAGGCTACAAATTCAAAGATGAAGGTGTGAAGGATTGGCGGGATTGTGTCTTCCTGGAATAGTTTCTGATATTGGCCTGAAATCCTTGGTATCCCTGGCTTGTAGCTCCATCACAGCAGCCTCTCCCCTGGGTGTCACACTTCTCTGTGTCTGTTTCTCTTCTCTCTTCTTACAAAAGCTCAGATGCGGTCAGTGTGACTAACTTAGTGGTTGCACATGCGAAGGCCTCTTCCCCAAACACAGCACCTTCAGAGACACCAGTGTCAGGAACTCTACACTCCAGGGAGTCCAACTTGAGCCCAAGAGGGGTTTCCAAAGTATTCTTTGCTCAAATCATTTCAGTGCCATTTTCCTATGGCTCCTGAACATTTTGGTGTACATTCCTTAATAATGAGGGCAGCCCCTTAAGCACCCAGAGCATACCCGTGAAAATCAAGAATTTAACACTGACACACTTTCCCCTCTAATACATGAAACTCTACTCAACTTTTTCAAGTTGTTCCGATAAAAGATTCATAAACAAAAAGTAAAATCCTCCCCTTCCCTCACCTTCATGACCTAGGATTCAATGTGTGGACCATGCAATTGTTGTGTTACTCTGATCTCTTTCAAGGTAGAAAAAAAAATCCCCAGATGTCCCCCTTTCTAATGATTTTGATGTTTTTTTGAAGAGCACAGTAACTTTGCAGAGTGATTTTTAATTTGCCTTTGTCAAGATTCAAACAAAGCTGTGCATTTTTGGCAGGAATCCCACGGAAGGGTAGTGTGGTTTTCTCAGTGTATCATGTCGGGAAATGCATGGTGATGGCTTGCCCTGTTATTGGCACTGTAGACTATCATCACTTGGTTTAAGATGACACATGCTGGGTTTCTCTACTGTGGGGCCTTTAAATAATTAATAAGCAGATGATAAGCAATTTGTGGGGAGACACTTTGAGGCTATGTAAACATCCGGCTCCTCATCAAACTTTTACCCACTGGTTTTAGCATCCGTGGATGTTTTTTGCCTGAATCATTTATGGATATAAAATGGTAATTTCAGACTTCGTCATTCCTTCTAAATTAACTAGTACTCTCCTTGCACTGGAGAATAACCCTTTTCAATTGTTTATGCAAATAGGGACTCGTGGATCTTTACTTTATTCGATGGGTTATAATATGTTACTGTTGCTACTGGGATTTCATTCTGGGCTGCCCTCAGTTCCCTGATCACTGTTCATCTCTGTTAAATTAATTCATACAAGACATCCAAAGAACAGAGTAGAAGGTAGGCAGCATTTATGACTCAGAGCTTACTAAGGTGAGGAATTCTCAAGGGAGAATGTGGTCAGTGGCTAAATCGACCATTGTGCCAACCTAAGAATTTTAGATAGGTTTGATACTATTTCTTAAAGTTTCTGTAATGTGTTTTGTTGCCCAAGTGATTGACAGTCCTATTGTTAGTAGCTATATTTAAGGCTTGATTTCATTTATTTATTTTGTGTGTGTATGCATGCATGTGTGTGTGTGTGTGTGTGTGTGTGTGTGTGTGTGTGAATGTAGATGCATGCATGAGATTACCAGGCTAAGGCATCAAATATCCTAGAACAGGAGTTACAAGTGATACTGAGTCACCCATTGGACATGTAGGTAATTTCTGCAGTGCCCTTAACCATTGAGCTATCACTCCCAGCCCCTCATTTGGGTTAGCTCTTGAGGAAGAGGAAATAATATAACGTTGGTCTTTACTAGATAGTAGCTTATGGACTCTTGGGTGGTTTAGAATTCCATATCTCTACCAAAAACCAAAGATACAGCTCGTTCCATTGGAGGCCTGCCGATGGGAGTGGAGTCCAGTCTCAACATTTAAGCTTACTAATATCCGATTGGGTACCAAACACTATTCTTATGTTTCCTGTCATACATGGCCAGTGAGAGCCCTTTTTTTCTGCCCTTTCTATTCTCCTACTATTTGAGCACTCCCTTGCTTTATGATTCAGTAAAATGTCCCAGACTTATGTTGTCTTTGACTAAGACAATAGAATTAACCATTTCTCCACCATGGCATGTTTTATCAAATTGAGGACCAATATTTAGGAATTATGATTTAGGTGCTAAGCATACACATTTCTTTCCTGGAGTGTCATTGTCTCTGGGCTTTTTCCAGAAGACATACAGGGAATATGTGTGTGCATATACAGATATAAGTAAGCATAGATATGAATATATAGCCTTTTCTACATTTCGCTACCCAATAGATATCTGTTGATCTATAGATAGGAAAATAGATAATGCAATAGGCAGAATTCTAAAGATTGCCTTCCCTAAGATTCTTGTGTCAAGTTATTTAATCAAACATTAATGTAGGTACCACTATGTATGTATGTATGTATTATGTTTGTATGTATGTATCTATGGGACAAGGTCTTACTTTGTGGCCTCAGCAGCTCTAGAACAAGCATTCCTAGTGCTCCCATGATGCCTGACTTCATTTGATCCTGAGTGAAATTATTCAGATAGGCTTAGGCTGCTTAAGTTCTTTAAAAAACAGTCTTCATCCTCAGCGAGCAGCTGGGAAGTGGAGAAACACAAGCAGAACAACAGGCTGCTGCTGGCCAGAAAGGGGGCTTAAAAAGCTTGTAATGGCCTCCACTCACAGCCAGGAGGAAAACACGTGTCTCAGTCTTACCTCCACAAGTAACTGAGTGCTGCCAACAACCAAAATGAGCTTGGAAGATTGTTTACCAGGGCTGCTAGATAGGAAGGCAATGTTCCGGACACCTTGACTTCAGCCTTAGGGTAGACTGTACTCAGAGCCCCGCTGCTGAGTTCCTTTGGACGATGAGGAAGTGTAAGATGATATAAATGAGTGTTACACTGCTTGTTACAGCAGCAGTAGAAAACAAATACGTATAGACACTAACGCAAATATAATAATCTAAAATTTCCCTGATAAACACATGATAGTCATAATGAGCCCTGTGAGAGTCACTATTATTATCAACTTGACAGAATCTTGAATCACCTAAGAGACAAAGTTTGTAGGTATATTTGCGAGGGATTATCTAGTTAGGTTCGCATCTAGGTAAGAGATTATCTTAACTGAGTGGGAAAACCTGCCCACTGTGGCCAGTTCTATTTCATGGGCTTGAGTCTCAGATTGAGTAAAAAGGAATAAATCAGACCAAAAGTAGTATTTACCTCTTCCTGTCCCCTGACTGGGGATACAATGTGACCAGCTGCCCCGGGCCTTTTCCCCCATGACCTCCCCACACCAGAATGGTGCATACCCTTAAATTGTGAACTAAGATAAACTCTTTCTTAAATTGTCAGGTAGGTTGTCACAGAAATAAGTAACTAATACAAGCCCCTTTCAACCATGTTTGACTTTGTGATAGTGAGGTAGGATAGGCAAAGGGGTTGGGGTGATTGGCAGAAGAACCAACCACAGGATTTGGGAATTAGAATTTGTAGCCCCACCCACTAAACCTCCCAGAAGGGGAGAGGTCCTAAGGCCTGAGTTCACTCACCCAGGACTAATGATTTGCTTTTCCATGCTTATGTAATGAACCCTCTATATACACCCTAAACAGTGGGGGTTGAGCAATATCTAGACAATGTCATGAATACATCAAGGAGCTGAGCCGGCTTGGAAACTCTGTTTCCCTTTACCCTCACCCCTTGCTCTTTGAATCTCTTCCATTTGGATGTGCTTCAGTTATGTCCTTTATAATAAACTAGGGACGGTAAGGAAAAGGCCTCACTGAGATGGGTGAATCTTTATAGTAAATTATCAAACTTGAGAAGGAGGAAGAGGAGGAGGAGGAAGACATAGGACCTGCCCCCTCCCTGTTTGTAGCCAGTCAGTCAGGAGTACAGATGGTTCTCTGGAACCTGAAATTGGCATCCGAAGTGGGGACCGTCTTGTGGGACCAAATTCTTAACCTGTGGGCTTGCACTAATTCTGCTAATTCTGGGATAATTAATGTCAGATTTGGATTGTAGAACACCCTGGATGTCCAGAGAATTGGAGAATTGGTATGAGACTAACTCTTACACGTGTGATATCAGAAGTGTCTGTGTAGAGAGAGCAACCCCTGTGTTTATTTAAGCACACAGCTCCTACATATTTCTTTTTCTGGCCAGATGTTGTAAAGGAAAATCCTCGATTTAGGAAAATGTAAAACATAATCACTTTTAATTATAGACACAGAATACATAGAGCTTGTTTTGCTATCTATTAGGAAAATATCTCCTCCCACAACTATAAATTTGGCTGAGAGACAAGGACAGAATAATTATATATTCACCTCTGCCTTTCAATGAAGACAGAAGGAGCTTTCCATTTCGAATTTGTTTTGTTTTGTACCACATGTGGGTTAATTAGATAAAACCATGTCGTGTGCCAGTTTCAATCAGTCTGAAAATAATCAGAAAACCAGGTTTGGCATAGCTTATGCTGTTTTGGCGAAGACAGACAAAGCCCAAAATGCAAATTGGCTCCAGAAAACAACGTGTGTACCCCTGCCAGCTCTTCTTCCAAGGGATTATCTGTAGCTGGTGCCCAAGCAGCTGATGCTGCTCCGGGTGACCATTAGACAAACCTACAAGGCACAGATACCCACTTTCTCCCATTAGACAGTAGCCACCTCCGCAAAGGGCACTTACTTTACTGTTTTTGACATAGGCCCAAACTGGCTTGCCAATTATCTGCTCTCATTAACCGCAAAAAAAAAAAAAAAAAAAAAAAGTGACGTTTAAAAAAAAATAACATATATTTTTAGTTTATCCCCTACTGACTTCCTTTGAGTTTATTTCTTACATTTTTAAAAATTTCCATGTAAGATGAGTCCTGAAACCATCCCACGGCTATATTTCCTTGTTGTATCCAGTTCCCCAAAACACTAAAAGACAAAGGCCAGGAGTTTCACTGTCTTGCTTCTTTAATGTGGAGTCAATAGTGTTCAGGAGATAAATAGTTTAACAAGTAGCCAAGCAATAAGAGGAATAATCATTTTTAAATTAAATCCAGTTCAGCTAGCTAACATCATTTATGTTTATAAATCTTTCTAGGTAAGTGGAATGGCATCAAGGCACAAAGAATGACTGTACATCAACATGTGTTGTGGTTTGGATATGAAGCTCCTGCTAGTCATGTGTTGGTTGCCAGCTGACATAACTTTACTGGTTGTTTGGATTTTGAAAGCTCTTAATTCATCAATGGGTAGATTTACGTTAGGCAGTTGGTCCTAATTGGAGGAAGTAGGTTACTGAAGGTGAGCCATTGAAGGATGGAATTTCTCTCTAGATCTGTTTTCTCTTTCTCTGTTCTTCTGTCTCATCTGTCTCTGCCAATTTCATCTGTTTCTGTCTGTCTCTCTCTGTGTCTATCTTTCTGTGTGTCTGTGTCTGTCTGCCTCTCTCTCTCTCTCTCTCTCCCCCTCCCTCCTCCCTCCTCCCTCTCTTCCCTCCTCCTTCTCTTCCTCCTCTCCTTCTCCTCCTCCTCCTCCTCATTCTTCTTCTTCTTCTTCTTCTTCTTCTTCTTCTTCTTCTTCTTCTTCTTCTTCTTCTTCTTCTTCTTCTTCTTCTTCTGTCTCTCTCTCTCTCTCCTTTCTGGACACCACAGAGTGAGCAGCTCTGGTCTTCCACTTGCTTAATGGCTTCCTTTTCTATGTCACCACAGTCCAGGAATAGGAGAGCTAAGGGACCAAGGACTGAAACCTTGAGAATTGTTCACAACCCTTCCTCTTTTAAGTTGTTTTTCTCAGGTACTTTGTATTAGGGGCAAAATGCTAGCTAACATATCAAGTTCCAACTGGATTCAATATTCTTTGATGTTTAAAATAAATCTTAAATGCCTTAGCTTATTATATAAAGATGTTTGATATCTAGATGTTGGCATTTTGCCCACCTCATCCATCTTTATTTTCTTCCTTATGATTTAAGCTTTGGCAAAACTAATCAACTTGTGATACTAATCATATGCAATGCTTTTGTATGGTCCATGCTTCCAAGTCTGCCTCATCCTATAGTGAATCACATCTGATTGTAGCCCCTCATAGTCACCTTCAGTTCTGGGTTTCCTCACTCCTTCCTTGGACAGTCTTCCCCCTACACTTTGTCCTATAGTACAGCCTCTTTGCTGACCAAGATAATGGTTGGTAGGTGAACTGAGAAAATCAGTTACATCTGGGATCACAATATTAATGATACACACTTTGCACAATGTTTTTAATATCACATATAAACAAACTTGTAGAGAGAATTTTGGTTTCTTAAAAGACACAGCCATATTATAAGAATATGGTTTCATTTTAATCCCAGGTATGGGATGTGGGACTGCTTCAGACTGTCCACAGCAGCTGACTATGATTTGCTTTGTGCTCCAGCAGGGGCATGATTATTTTACCAGCTGCGGATAGTTTCTGTGCATGTGTGACATTTGGAATTCTGGGGGTTCTTCAGAGGGTAGATAAATGCCAGAGCCCTGAGAGCTGGTTGGTCATTCTTGGCTGCTGTTGGCTGTGGTTTGTTAAGTAGTCGTGAGCAGAGAAGAAACAACAATAAAAAGAAACTAGATATCCTGATGGCAAAGATCAAACTTGCCCAAGGACCTTGACATCCCTGATCAGCAGGAAGTAGTCTAACAATGACATCACCCCCTTTCCCCTCTATCCTTTTTTCTTTCCCATTTAGTGTTAGGAGGTTGAAAGGGTAGAAAAGGGGTGGAGAAGGGTGGAAGGAAAAAGGGCCTACAGAGTAGCCAAAATTCCAGGTACATGATTTTTCTTTTCTGTGTCAGCACCAAGGAACACTTTTAGACATTTCTTTTCCTTTAGACATAGGGTCTCAGGTAACCCATGAATGACCTTAAACTTACTATGTGGCTCAGTATGACCTTGAACTTGTCATTCACATATGGAGACTAGAGGTTGATGTTGCATGTTGATGTTGAGTGTTTTCCTCTATTGCTTTTAATGTTCTTCGTTTTACATTTTTATTATTATTATTATTATTATTATTATTATTATGTAGTTTGAATGAGAATGGTTCCCATAGACCCAAATATTTGAGTATTTGGTCTCCAGTTGGTGGAACTGTTTGGGAAGGATTAGGAGGCTTGATCTTATTGGAAGAGGTCTGCCATTGTAGGTGTGCCACTGTAGGTTGGCTTTGAGGTTCCCAATTTGCAGTGTGCCTCTCTGCCTCCTACTTGCAGTTCAAGATGTGAGCTCTCAGCTGATCCTTTTGCCATGCCTAACCCTCTGAAGCTGTAAGTCAATGCTTTCTTTCTTTAAATTATCTTGATCATGGTATTTTGTCCCAGCAATAGAAAAGAAACTAAGACATACAGGATGCAGGGTCTTTTTCTCTCCAAGGAATTGGATACATGCTCCCAACAATATAGCTTACTGCCGTCCCCCTGGGAACCTGCCAGAACTTGAAGGTGAGACGCTGTTGCTGAAAAGGCCTCAGGACATAGAGTGTTGGGTCAAGCAGGACAGGTCAAACAGCAACAGTTTGTTTACCGTGGTTTTCTAAAGCTAATTGATTAGGGATGTGGCCTGATACCATGACCACAAGTAAGCAGCTCTCGAAGGTCTTTTTAATAAAAAACATACAATACAAACAAACAAACAAACACAATGAAAACCACACAAGCTGAAAAAGGGGGGCAATACTGGTAACTTGTCCTTTATGGGGATTGGCTGTGTCTGTGCCAGCAAGGAATTGATTGGCAATGGCTAGTTTTTGCAGTTTACCCAGGAAAGGTATGGGTGGGGAGGGGGTTAGTGCAAACTAAGTAGACCAGAGGGAAAATGGAGGAGTTGAAAGACAAAATGGAGTTATCTTGGTCCTTTCAAGAGGAATCAAACTGGTACTGACCTGGAAGCCTTCTCCCTGAGGTCTAGATTTCATATTATTAAAAGGTGCTATGCACGTCTTACCCAGCTCTAAACCCTACGAACCACAGCACGACTAGCCCAGAAAAACAACAGTGATATTTGTATCTTCAGCATTACTATCAGCTGTCTAACTGTACTAACAGCCTGCTCAATAGGAGGGTACTCGTGCCTGGTACTGTAACCCTAGCCAAGAACCCATGACTAAAGATATAGATTCTAGAGGAGAACCTACTACCAAAGTTATAGTATCTAACTGCCCTCTGAGTACTTATCCTTACACCACAGATTAGTGTAGCTCTCAGCCCTTATCCAAGACAGACCTTAGTTTATCAGAGGATACTATAGAGATCCACAACGTGTCAAAAGGCAGAGAATAAGTAACTCTGGGGGTGCCTAGCCACCTTCACCAATAAAATCCTGGTGCCTAAGGCTCAGGGAATATTCTGGAAGTTGGAGCAACAAGATCGTAAGAACCAGAGGACTAGGGTGATTGCTGCAAGATAGCGTCTTCTGGGTATGACAGTGATGCAGCACCCGTGAGCTCTCACTAATAGAGGTGCCTGCAAAAGACCACACCAATCAATATGCCAATGTGGGTGGTGGAAATTTAATAAGGCTACCCACTGATTACAAAGCCAGAGGGAGTTTATGGATGGCAAGGGTAGGAGAATCAGCTTTCTCTGGGGACAAGCTTTGTGAAGGATGACAAAAATGGTCAGCCATAAACACATCTACACAAGGACAACACTAACTAGATGGGGTGTGTGTGTATATACACGCCTGTGTATGTGCACAAAATAATGTTAATTATAGAAGAAGGGGTCATAGATTTGGGGGTGTTTGGGGACATGGAGTGGTTGGAGGAATAGAAAAGATGTAAATACAGTATACTTACATACAAAATTGTGAAAAAAGAAGTAGGAAGTGTCTTAGTCAGAGTTTCTATTCCTGCACAAACATCATGACCAAGAAGCAAGTTTGGGAGGAAAGGGTTTATTCAGCTTACACTTTCCACATTGCTGTTGATCACCAAAGGATGTCAGGACTGGAACTCAGGCAGGTCAGGAAGCAGGAGCTGAAGCAGAGGCCATGGAGGGATGTTCCTTACTGGCTTGCTTCCCCTGGCTTGCTCAGCCTGCTCTCTTATAGAACCCAACACTACCAGCCCAGGGATGGTCCCACCCACAAGGGGCCTTTCCCTCTTGACCACTAATTGAGAAAATGCTGTAAAGTTGGATCTCATGGAGGCATTTCCTCAACTGAAGCTCCTTTCTCTGTGATAATTCCAGCTGTGTCAAGTGAACACAAAACTAGCCAGTACAAGAAGGAATGTGTTTGAAGAACTTAGCCAGCCAATTAGGTAACTTCCCTTTTTTTGTTCTTGTGACAAATACCAAAGAGAAGTAGATGGCTCTGGGGACTTCTTGTTTTTGTTTTTTTTTTTTTTTTTGGTTTTTCGAGACAGGGTTTCTCTGTGTAGCCCTGGCTGTCCTGGAACTCACTTTGTAGACCAGGCTGGCCTCGAACTCAGAAATCCACCTGCCTCTGCCTCCCAAGAGCTGGGATTAAAGGCGTGCGCCACCACGCCCGGCTGGGGACTTCTTTTATGGTTGGCTAGACCCATTACTATAGGTCTGCAGTGAGGAAGACCGAGTGCAAGCTTGTGTTGGAAGGGGCTGCTCACCTCCCCATAGCCAAGGAGCAAGAGAGGGAACCAGACAGCCCTACCTAAGATATAAGCTCAGCCCAATCCAGTGACACTCTTCCTCCAACTAGACCCTACCTCTGAGTTCCCAACAATAGTGTCAAATTGTGAGTCCATCAGTGGATTGATCCTCTGATTAGTTTAGTGCCTTCATGATCCACTCACTGGAACCAAAGCCCTTTGGGAGGGCACTTACCATCCAACCCATAATAGCCATCATTCTAAGATGGCTACAAAGATGATTCACTTAATGCATATAGTGGAGTTGATACTGTTATCAACTTATTGATGAGGAAGCAGGCACAGAGAGTTTAAGATGTGTGTTCTTTCTCTGAAAGTCCTAACAAAATGTTAAACTTTTGACTGAGATGTTTCCAAAATATATTAGCAATCCTGCTTTTGTTTTACAAGGTCCATAGAACGTACTATGATCTGTCTTTGAGAACATACAATTAGTTAAGAGAAAACCAATAGAAATTTAACATACTTCTACTTCTCTTTTATTTTTCACAAAACAATATTTATCTTTATTCTTTTTTTCTTTTTTCTTTTTCTTTTTTTTCTTTTTTTTTCTTTTTTCTTTTCTTGAGACATGGTTTCTCTGTGTGGCCCTGGCTGTTCTGGAACTCACTCTGTAGAATAGGCTGGCCTTGAACTCTGAAATCTGCCTTCCTTTGCCTCCCTCCCAAGTGCTGGGATTAAAGGCGTGTGCCATTACTGCCAGGCTTATCTTTATTCTTGTTTGTTTGTTTGTTTGTTTAGCCCTTGTTCTCCTGGAACTCTCTCTGTATACAAGCCTGGGCTGGAACTCACAGAGATCCTCCTGCCTCTGTCTCCTGGGTGCTGAGATCAAAGTTGTACACCACCACGTCCAGCTATTTATCTTCTTTCTTAAGGAAGCCAGAAAAGTGAGTTGAGCGAAACCCAGAAGAGATCCTTGAGCAGAGAGGAAAGGATTTTGCTGCTTTTGTTTTTATCTTTCTTGCTGGTAAGGTTGAGCCTACTAAAGAACCAAAGGTTGAGAGCAGAGTAGTCACTGGAGATGAGAGTTCCCTCTAACACTGTCCACTTCTGTAGAAGTAGCAGTGGAAGGAAGTTCAGTAAAGTCTAGAAGCAGCCAGTAATGTACTCTCCATAGACCTGAAATGCAGCAGGCTGACTCCCCTCCATGCTGCCCTCTCTTCTGCTGTGTTTCCCACCCCAGCCCCCTTTTTCTCCTGGCTTCCACTTTGGAAGCTTTTTCCCAGCTCTTGAGCAGGTGCACTGTTCTAAAAAGAGCTGGCTCACTCCTGTCTTGCTCTAATTGCTTGTTTGCTCCAGGCTAGCAGCCTATGACTGTTAGGGTCCAGCTGCTAGGATACATCATTAGCCTCCCTTAGACTGTAACTCCAAGGACTCGGAGACCTTATTTGTTTACTTGATGCTAAAGGCACAGTCCCCCAGCACTGTACCCAAGACCTGACATATGCTCAATAAATTGAATACACTGAACACATGGATGATGAATGCATGATATGTAGGCTTCAATCCAATTCATTTGGTTTGATCACGAATAATTGTGGATTGGCTTAATAAAGTAATTTATGTAATAAAGCCGTGTTTCTGAAGAGTTCTGAAGTATTTTTAACACATTATTACATATCACCGGCTCAATTCTTGGTGTTTATTTCCATGTGGAATTTGTGACCCCTTTCTTCTTCTAACTAAAACAAACCCCATGCTCCCTACTGACCACATCAGTGGCTGAGCCTCCAAGGAAGCCTTTGTGGCTGTTCTCGTTTCTCTCTGTGAACTCTGACACTGATTTTGCTTTCATTTGTAGCTAATCTAGCATGCTTGCTCGTGCTTTTAGTATATGGTACTAGCATGGTGTTTAATGTAATCTTTCCTTCCTGATTCTAAATTCCTTCAGGCCCTAAGCATGAGAATAATAATATATGGATAAATTAATAGGTTCTTACAACTGGTTTTTTGTTTGTTTGTTTGTATGGTTTGTTTTGTTTTGTTTTTCAAGATAGGGTTTCTCTGTATAGCTCTGGCTGTCCTGGAACTCACTTTGTAGACCAGGCTGGCCTCGAACTCAGAAATCTGCCTGCCTCTGCCTCCTGGGTGCTGGGATTAAAGGCGTGCGCCATCACGCCCAGCTAGGTTCTTACAACTTTTAATGTAAAAAAACAAAACAAAACAAAAAAACCAAACCCCAAAACAAAAAAAAACCTTCTTGTAGGCTGGATTGCAAAGTGTATAAAGGGTAAAACAGCAGCCAACTTGGTACAGGGGTTAGAAAGCGTATTAGCTTCAGTTATTGCCTAATATCTGTTCGAGAAAGCTTGACCTAAACATTAATAATGAAGTTAAGTCTTTATGTATTCAAATTAGTCAAAATCATTTGCTGTGAGCGCAAGTTAGTGGATCATCAGTATCTTCCCAGTGATTTCACTAACATGTGAAATCACATTCATTTCTAGTTGGGAAGGTCAAGCAAGGAAGCCCTCCCTGGCCTTGTTTCTATTCCCAGGCACCATCGCGGTACTTTGGAATCTCTCCCTGCCTGGTTTTAGAGGAAACTCAAGGTAGACCTAAGAAGGCCCCGCCTCTTCAGGCTTGGTTGTTATAGTGGAGGGTGGCACAAACAAACAAACAAGGCTCTGTAAGGGTCTGACCCCGGGCTTTGACAGGGTCAGTTTATCGGAGATGGAATGAGAACCAGATTCTCTGCAGCCAGGTCTCCACTAATAAAACTGAACACCTACTCAGAGCGCGAACTTAACCGGTCCGCACTAATTTGTCCCCGCGGACGCCCCGTAGACAACTCAGTGCGTCCTCGGAGTCCTGCAGTGCCATGGCTACCGGTGGCGGCGTGACCTCCAGAGAGGGGCTGCGCTACGCCGAATACCTGCCTCCTTCTGCCCAAAGGTCGGACGCCGACATCGACCACACAGCGGTGAGTCTGCCGGCCGCCACTGACCTGCACCCCTAAACCCCAAGACCTCCCACTCCCACCCCCTTGCCCGGCTGCCTGTGCCCGGCGTGGTACCTGGCTGTCTCCTCAAAGTGTCACGGACCACAGAACAGGCCCACGGTTATCCAGTGAAGAGACCCATGGGTTCCCCCTGGGCAGAGGGGGCCCGGTGGAGCCAGGAGCCTCCCTTGGGGAAAAGTAGTTAAGAACCAGGGCGCGAAGCTGCGTGAGAACAGTTGGGACCTCTAGCACCCCCAAGTCTGGAGCAACTCAGCCTAGATCCGGGCAGAAAATGCTTGCGATTTATTGAGGCGGCTTCTTTCCTTCCACCTTGTGGTTCCTGAAGATCGAACTCAAGTCAGCCATCACCTCCACTGACCGAGTCACCCCGCTCGTTCACATCTGTAGGAGAGTCTAGAATTCAGGACATAACTTAGGAGGTCTCTTTAACAGCCAGCCTCAGGAATGCTAAATTGTGGGAGTCTTCACCAGTTCACGCCACTGTCCTTTCTATAACAGAAACAAAAACAAAAACAAAACAAAACAAAAAAAAAAACCAACTTTCTTGTGATATCCTGACATGAAATTAAAGTTTCTAAAAATCAATATAATAGTCAAATTGAAACGTAACGGTGAAGTAAATATCTTCTTAGTAATAAGTAGCTGTTTGAATTTGTAAATGCCTTCACGTTATTTATTATATTACAGGCTGCAATGAAGTGATCATATTGCCCTCGCATTGCAGCAGTTGTACATGGGACAGCTACAAATGCCAAGCCGGCAGGATTTTATTTTTTAAAAGGACTCACTGTATTTCCTACGCTGGCCTGGAGCTTACGATTCTCCTGCTTCAGCCTTCTTACTTCCTGGCCTATCAGATATTGGCATCCTGTTGTTATTTAAAAAAATTTTTTTTTTCCCAAAAAAGCAAACACTCTGAGGTAAATTGTTAGAAATGTCTCCTCACTTTGTAGGGTAAGTTCACTTATGGAAAATTAAGCCTGTACTAAAACAGAGTAGAAGTATAAATGGTTGAAAGTTCTTAACAAAACAAAGATGGCCAGAAACTGGTTATTCACCATTTAATGTCACTGGCATCTTGTAACACTTGGAGAGTTAGGGATGGTTTTTTATTCCTGGTTGGCCAGCCTTGCACATGATAGGACTTTTGAAATCGGGAGTCGACCATCCACAAAGTACTCTTCCTCTTAGGCAAACTACTGTGGAAGCTCAAAAGGGCTTCACAGCGTTTTCAGATTGTCCCTGAGGGATCGATGTTGACTGTGTTGAGAATACCTGGTCTAAATCAAACAGTGAGGTAGACGACAAGATTATTAGTAATGACTTTAGGTAACTGAAAATAATGGGAAACTGACAAAAGGGTGTTAGGAAAGGAAAACTTGGCCTTGAGAAGGATCAGCCTGGTTGACAGAGCCAATTCCAGGACAGCCAAGACTACACAGAGAAACCCTGTCTCAGAAGAAGAAAAAAAAAAGGGGGAGGGGGAAGGAAAGAAAGAGAAAAGAATTAGACAGTGAGCAGATGGTGTAAGCCCTCAGCCCTTGAGAGGCTCTCTGTGAGTTCGAGGTCATCTTGAGTACAGATCCAGATCTAAGACAGCAAGGACTACACAGAGACACAGTTTCTTGAAAAACAAAAACGGAAGAAAAAGAGTGATTTTTATTAGACATTTATTAGAAATTAAGGGAAACCTTTTCGTTTTACTTTTATGTAAGTTGTAGAATATACCTCCGCTTCTGTACTATCCAAATAGTTCTCCTTTCATCTTGAGGCTTATGTTAATAGACTAAGATGTGATGTTCATTCACCTGTATGCAAGACTAAATGGATCAGGTAAAATATGTATGTAGTTACCTTTGAGAAAATAATATTCTACAGTTGTTTGATAGAGGGTGTTGTCAAATGCCTTTCTAGCAAAATTGATTCTAATGGAAAAGGAGAAAAGAAACTTTAGTTAGGAAGAGAATATTACCAATATTTAAATGTTTAGATAAAACCCAATTTGAAGTGGTAGCCTTTGAATTCTATTTCTTTTTCCAGAAAGCGTTTATTACATGTAAGACAATTAGCCACCTATCTTTCATTATAACCACTACCTAAAGGCTAAAACCTATCATTGTATTAGTTAAAGACTTATGTATCAGCAAGCATTTGTTCTTCCTAAATGATGGACCACTCCAATCTTTCCATCAACATCTAAAACATATTTTCACATACTTGGGCACTTGTCCTGGGAATCTCATGGATTCTCTATTGTGTACTTATCCTTGATTCTGTTTTTGTCTTACCGTGCTAAAAGTTATATTTATAGTTTGGTGTGACTGGCCAGCATTATGTTAGTGCTTGATACACAGTAAGTATCAGGAACAGAAATGTTACTGGCCAGCATCTATGTTAGTGCTTGATACTCGGTAAGTGTCAGGAACAGAAATGTTATTCTGGAATCGGAAGGGATGAGAAGAATGATTTTCTCAAGGGATAGAGAGTACGAATTTACTGTTGCCTATCAGTGAGTCCGACAAACAAAACCACAGAAATTTTTTTTTTTTTTTTTTTTTTTTTTTTTTGGTTTTTCGAGACAGGGTTTCTCTGTATAGCCCTAGCTGTCCTGGAACTCACTTTGTAGACCAGGCTGGCCTCGAACTCAGAAATCCACCTGCCTCTGCCTCCCAAGTGCTGGGATTAAAGGTGTGCGCCACCACGCCCGGCTCTAAAACCACAGAAATTTAACTTCTCTGAAATATAATTGTTCGCAATCTGTCCCCAAACATGCCAGATCTCCTGCTATTTCCATGTCTTGATAAAGCCATCAACTCTACTTTCTTCTTTAATTCTGACCTTGAACCACCTAGGTATAGGTCTGATTTGTTTCTGATTCTTTTCATTGTTAATCTCTTTGTCTTTCTCATGTCTCCTCTGTAGCAGAGGGTCACCTGTTGTCACACACTTTAACAGTGGTCTCTTTGCCTTGATAGCTCACACCCTCCAAACACCACCCTACCACCAGTTACTCATTACAGCACAGATTAGTCACAAGGCCACTCTTATTCTCAAAGCAGCTCTAAACTTTAGTCAGGGTGGGATACAGGACTGTTCCTGTCCTGGTCCTCAGTGGCTTGCCCAGCCCGGTTTTCTATCCTTTGAGGACACGTTACCCCCATGCTGTGGTAAATGTGGGTTTCCATTTCCCTTATGAAAACGCCTACTCCTATGACATGTTGAAAGCTTTGTCTTCTGACTAGTACTCTTTGCTGAATAAAACCCTCCTTTCTTTTTGAAGACCCGGGTCTTCTGGACCCAGCTCCAGAGCCTTCCTGACCCTAGTTTCTCTTTCGTAGTAGAAGAATTTGACTCCTGTGTATTGCTTCGAAAGTTATACAGATTTTTATTATAGTTTATTACTATATCTTTGATGGTTAATCTCCACTTCCGGCTTCCCTCGATTTAGGTCTCCTAGGAAACATACCTGTGGGGGTGTCTGTGAAGTAGTTTTCAGAGTGTTACCTGAGGAGGAAACCTACCCTGATGGGGACAGCTCATGAGATGCGTCCTGAGCCAAATAAGGAGAAGGTGTTCTAAATGGCAGCTTTCATCTTTCTGCTTCCTGACTGTAGGTGCCTTGTGATCAGCTGCTTCCTGTCCCCTGTACCACCACGCCTTTCCTGTCAGGATGGACTGACTGTACACCCTCACACCATGAGCCATGACTCCTTCCACCACTGAATATATTACTGCTGAAACCCTTGCCTCCAACTCCAGAGTGCTAGGATTGCAGATGTGTGCCACCATATCACATACATGCTTAAGTTGTTACCCTCAGATGTTTAATCATAGCAACAAGAAAAGTAACAAACACATTATCAAAATTACTTATATCCATATTTATGTAAGCACCTCAAATAAATGTTTTCTAGGGTGTTGTAACTGGAAGATGCTATTCATGTAATTACTAAAAACAGTTATTGTCTCTAGGCATGGTTGTGAACTCCTTAAATCCCAGCACTCAGGAGGCAGGGGCATCTCAGTGAGTTCATAGCCAGCCTCGTCTACAAAGGGAGTTCCAGAACAGGCAGGGCTACACAAAAACTCTGTCTCGAAAAACAAACAAAACCAGTTTTTTGTCTTCTGTTACTACATAGTTAATACTATGTGGGCATTTGAGTCTAATGTCGTATTGGTACATATTTTTTCCTGTTGGTTGTAAAGAAGGACAAAAAACAAGAATAAGTTATCTGTCTTGCTCAGTGTTCTCTCTCCAGAGCTTAGCACAAGGCCTGGCATGTTGATGTGGTAAATGCCAATTAAATAATGGTTTGGTGTCTGCGCCATCCTTAATTTTTCTATCCCAACTATCACTCCTTGAGAAGAAGATTTTTTCTTTCTTTGTTTCCCTCTGGTACAATTATTGTCTATCTTGAATTCAAGTGATACAGTCTCAAGACAGATGTTTTAGCATTTTAGCATAATACTTAGGCAATTTGTATCTATCTAGATTATAGTTATTTACTACTTATACTGTTAGGGAGAATAAAATGCCACAGAGAATTTTTAAACAATTTTAATGTCATTTAAAAAAAATCAGCAGGCAGCTGTGGTGGGGTGGGCTGCTTTTCTAGTTTTCTGGTGTGTGTGTGTGTGTGTGTGTGTGTGTGTGTGTGTGTTTAATTCATGGTAGTGGAACATTTGAGTAATTTCCCATCCCCAAGACTCACATGGGGAATTAGGGGACCAGCCCCATGAGTTGACCATGATTTCCATATGTGTAGTGTGGTGCCTCCCACCAAACAGAACCCCCAAGTTTGCTTACTTTTGTGTGATAGATTGTTTGGCAAACCCCAAATATATAAATGATAGAAACTGGGTTTGTGTGTGCAGACTGTGAATAAACCAAGCTTTTCACCTCCAAGGCCAGAGGACAGTAAGCCTGTTTCATAAGCAGGGACTAAATGTTTTAGGCTCTGCAACTTTGTCATAAGTAGTTATTACTTATAGTTATCACTTCAGGATAGATGTGTTAATGTTGTCATCTTTTCATTCTCAGTGCGTGTTTATGGAGTCTTCACTTGGTGTGTAAGGTGCCTAAATGCTTTAGTAAGTGCGAAGTCAAATCAAGTATGAATTTTGTCCTCAGGAGACTTGCTCCTAGTGATCCTGTGTGATGCCCTTTGACAGCTTCCCCTGGGGCCAAGCCACCACAGAGCAGGTTGTAGAGTCTTTGTTTCTTCAAGGACAAGTTAGTGAGGAGCAGAGCCAGGTGTCAAGGTAGACACTTTCTTTGATTCAGACCCATTGTTTCTACTTTGGGAAATCAACCAAGTCACAGAAAAGTGAGTCAATGAGCCAAACTTTGAGAAAGAAGAGGGAAGTGAGTTAACTGGTGGACTCTGTAGCCTTGCCTGCAGTTAGAGGAGTCTTGCAAGCTCTGGCAGTTTGCAGTTAGAACACCATGTGACTTAGAATTATTCTCATTTCTAAGTTTCAATAGAAACTATCCTTCCTATTTCTAACAGTAGAGTTATTGTTTATATTTTCTCAGTGTGGTATTTTTGACTAAGAGATTATTATAGATGTTGCTTAAGGTACTTTTAGCTACTATATGTGTTTTCCCCCTCTGATTTTGTTTGACCTAAAAACACTTTTGCACAATTTTCTCAATTAAGTTATTTTATAACATAAAAATTTTCACTTCTATGTGTGGCTCTGTTGGGTATGGGTGCATGTGGAGGTCAGAAGAGGGCATCAAGTCCCCTGGAGCTGGAGTTAAAGCCTCCAAACTTTGGTGCTGGGAGCTGAACTTGGATCCTCTGGAAAGGCAGTAAGCATTCTTTTTTGTTTGTTTGTTTTTTCTCTGTGTAGTCTTGGCTGTCCTGGAACTCACTTTGTAGACCAGACTGGCCTCAAACTCAGAAATCCTCCTGCCTCTGCCTCCCAAGTGCTGGGATTAAAGGTGTGTGCCACCACTGCCCGGCAGCAGTAAGCAATCTTAACCACTAAGGCCTAGCATTTCTCTTCTTCTTCAGTATGTGTAAATAGTTAAGGAAGAAGCTAACATTTAATAACTCTGCTATGCGTCAGGCACTGTGGTGGTATTTTCTCTTCATATAAGTCTGTGTAGTGTTTCATGTGGTTTTTCTTTATTTTATACATAAGAAAGTTGAGACTTAAAAAGGTTAATTAAGTCTCTCAAGGTCACACTGATAGGAAATGGCAGGACTGGGGAAGGAAGCCAGTCCTTTTTTTGCTATAGAACATTACCATTCCATCATTTAGATAAAGGGAATGGAGAGATTTCAGTTCCAAGAAATGATTGTAGCCTTGGCTTTTATGATAATTTTCAGGGTCTTCAGATAAACCTAGATATGTTTATAAATTCTTAAGCTTCAAAGCAGATTGATTTGAAATGAGGAAGGGATGAATAATATGAAAATTATAAGCTGTGAATACGGTCCATCTAAGCAGTTTCTGTCTTACAGTAAAGTAGGATCTGGGAAGGGAAGAAGAGTCTTTTCTGGAAAAGAGATAAATTTCTAAGTAAGAAATATGAAAACCTACCTAAGAAATGCTGTAGATAAGATATTCAATGTGTTTCAAGTCTTATGAAGTTACCCTCGAGGTATGGAGTTATAGTTTTAATTCTTCTGCATCAAGAGATTATTCACTGGACTGCTTTCCTGCCTTTTCAGACTGTGAGCTGTTGGCTAAAATGTATTTCTTTTGCCTGGTGTGGGGGCACACACCTGTAATCTCCGGGAATTGGGGGGGGGGGTATGCCTTTCATTATTAAGAGGTTCTGAACTAGCACGATGACACACTGGCACGTGGTGCCAGCTGAAAGAGCTGTCAAGGAAGGACTAGTAATGCCTCTTCTAAGTGTACCAAACGGTGATTCTGTCTTATGTGGGGTATTACAGTGTACTGTGGGTGAGGGGAGGAAGGTAACAGCATAGAAAATTATAATGTGTTAGGGACACCAGAGGCCAGTGGCAGGCTCTAGTTTTAGCATAGACAGAGCAGCAGTTTGTAAGACACGTGTTTTTTCTGGGCCTCGGTGCCTTTCTTTGAGATGTGGTTTTGGCTAGGCCTTCCTTTTGTGGCACAGGCTTACTACAGTCAGAATGTCAATAAAACATTGGGCAGCCTATCAAGACCATTGAAACTGGTTTTGTTTTTATTTTGTTTTTTTTTAATAAAAGGAATTTCTGTACTAAAAATTCTGCATATACTTGTACTTTTCAAAATAAATAGAAATGAAAAACTTCCCCAAAAGATAACAAATAAACTTACTGATGTGAGGGATTTGTAGTCGAGTATTATGGAGATGGGCTGTTGTGGGGAGATGGCAGGGAGAAGGCTGAGTTGAATGTAGGTGCACTAGTAAGCTGGTTTTGTTTGTTTGTTTGTTTGTTTGTTTGTTTGTTTGAAGCAGGGTTTCACTGTGTAGCCTTGGCTGGCCTGAGACTCATGTAGACCAGGTTGGTCTCAGCCTCAGAGATCTAGCTGGCTTTGCCTTGAGAGTGATTGGATTAAAAGCTACAGCGGGTCACCATGCCTGGCTGCATGAGTGACTGCTGCATTGCTGTGATGGGCTCAAGATAAAACAGCACAGGGAGGAAGAATCCATGTTGGTTCAAGAGTTCTCAGGGCTCATCCGTGGGCACTTGGTCCTGGGTGATTGGCAGAGCAAGGTGGTGGCAAGAACATGTGGTGGAGAGATGTTCACTTGTTGGACAACAGGGACGCAGAGATCAAGACAAGAAGTGGGCAAGGATAGCATACTTCCAAGGACCCACTCCCTGTGACCTTTTCCTTCAGCTCGGCCTCATTCCATAGTTTGCTCAAACAAAGAGGCTGTGTTCCAGAGATAGCCAAGGTTGTACTCCTACTGCAGCGGGACTTGGTAATATGTAAGGGTCACCCAGGTGGTATTGGTTTTGAAGGCATGAAGGGGTCAGGAAGAGCAGCTGAGGCTCGACACTGTGAGAGGCCATAGAAGGCCATTGGTGAAGGTGCAGCCGCAGTTGCAATTGAAGACCCAGGACTGAAGGGGTCATGCAGTGTTTTGGAGATGCCAGTACCATGAGATGGCCACCAAGAGCAGCAGCAGCAGTGGAGTACAGGCATCTGGAGCCTAGAGGACGACTCGTGTGCTACAAAGGGCATGGCTGGAGAAGTGACCCAAGCCCTTAGAGGAGCCCAGAAGATCGTGAGTTGGATCCCAGACATTGGACAGTTGGAGATTGATTTTTGCTTTTGATTGTGACTGTGCCCTGATATTTTTCCTCTTGAAGGAAGAGACTATTTTAGTGGAGCCCACAGTTAAGAGACTTTTAATTGTAAAAAGACTTTGGATTTTAAAAGAGATGGATATTTTAAAGAGATTGAAATTTTAAGAATATGTAAAGACTGTGGGATGTTTAAAGTTATTTAGACCTTGGAGATGAATAAGAATGTATTGAGTATTGAGAATGTTTCATATTCAAACCACACCACAACAGTAGCAAAACAGATTGGTACTTGGATCATAAATGATTTAAATCTATGAGTTAAGGAAGTCATTGGATGATAATAATAATAATGTCAAACTAATAATTAAATGACAAAGGAATTGGCTGGGTGAAGAAGGCCCCTTTCTTCAGATTATAATGATGTAAGATAATAGCAAATTGAGAATAAAACCCAAGTCAGAATTGATGTTTACCAACATAATCTTTGTCCTCCCCCTGTGCTTTCTTTTGCTAGAGCCCTTTGTCCCAACCTTGACCCCACTATTCTTCGTTTTTATTTCTACTTTTCTCAGAAGGAGTCTGACTCAGAGGCAAAACATCATTGCCTAATCATTTGTATATCCATTTAGGTAATTACTCTTGTTTAACTTATACTGAGAATGAAAAAGCGAACAGAGCCTGCTTCTAGCGCTCTAGAGCCTCATGGTGGTGTGGGTGAGACCGATTTTGCAGTGTGGTCTACGATCATAATGGAGAGTCAAAGGACAAGAAGAATTAGAAAGCAGAGCTGTATGAATAGAGAAGAAGTGGGGAGTGGCATTGGCTTTTTTATTGTTTGGATGCTTATTTGATTCTTCTACTAGTACCTGAGCTAGGCAAAGTCCTTGGCTCCAGAGAGTCCCAAGCTACCAGGCTCGGTCGCCCACCCTGTAATCAGACTAGTGGTGAAGGTAGAAAAGGAGCTTTCTTCTGGCGAGCGCAGTACTAGGCACAGGCCTATGTGTGCAGATGGAAGCAAGTGCCGTCACAAATGTAAAAGAATATGAATCCAAAATAAAAAAAATCTGAGGAATTATTATTTTACAGATGTCATACAAGGAAGGAGGTCAAAACATACAATGCAAACCAAAGACTGGCTCTTTAGCATTCTGAGTGAGCTGACCTGTCGTGTCTCTCAGAAAAACAAAGAGGAGTGTGGTCCCCAGGAGCTCTGTGCAGTTTTTAGGGCTGTTTGATCCGCTCGTCAGAATCCTTTAGGTTTATGTCAAGAGTGATGTAAACCAGCTTTAGAGTGGGAGGGGCTCTTCTCTGTCCTCCAGGTCCCCTTGCTGTCCTTGTCCTGCTCAGTGTGACTGTGGTGTGGTTGAAACCATAGATTATCTATAGTCTTTAACTGATACTAAGTGTTAACCACATCTACAGAATACCCCATAGCATCTCCAAGACTACCCCAGTATTTTAATCTAGCCTAGTCAACACATCAAATTCACCCTCGCTGTGTATTTGGGTTAAGAAAGAACCTGAAGCAAACTTGTAACTTAGTTGGAAATTTGTCACAGTCTGCTCTCTCAGTGGCTACATGACTGCTTTGTACGAAGGTTTGTTCACGTTATAGTTTAATGTGCGCTAAGAGCTTTGTGTTATGTTACTAGGAGAAAATGCAGGCAAGACTCGTAACATTATTTTGATTAAAGCCAAAGTAATATTTAAAAGATTATTCCCAAGAAAACATTATGTAGCAGAACTTTGAGTTTGGGGAAGTTTCATTTATTATAGTGACAAGTGGACTTGAGGTGAGCCTAAGAGTTGTTTCCTGTGTATGACTTTTGATTTTGTTACACTGTCGTCATGCCTCCCCACACCCCATTTATTCATTAGTATTGCTATAGAATTTAATGCTTGCCTTTGGTTTAGAGGAAATTAAGTGTCTTAAAAGCAGAGTAAGTAGAACTGTGCTAGCTGCGCCTCTGCTTTTTCATGGGATTGTTCTGAGACATCACTGTATGCGCTGTGGAGACGCATTGCTGAGGGCTGAGTAGGTGAACATGGACTGGCCGGTAGAGATGAGAAATTCATGCAGCTTGAAAATGTCAGGGAAGACAATTGTCAAGTTTCTCTTCCCCCTGTCATTTTATGGCTGGCGTTTTTGTGTGTGTGACTCTTTTCATCTTTGGGATGGTAGTGGTGATACCCACGCCTGCACACACTCTGCCTGCTTTCTAGAGGCTGGCTCAGCACACTACTCTTACTTGGAAGCACTCCTCTAATGTCTTTCCCCCAAATCCTGCTGAGTCATCAGAAGCCTTTGTTAGTCCCTCTCCTTATTTCCCCTTTTACTTGATGTTGTTTAAATTCAGAGAGCTTTCTTTGTGGAAATTGAACCAAATAATAAGACAATATAAAACACTGAGTTCAGCAAAAGTGATTTGCTTGCGATTAACCCTTGAGAATTGAGACCCTGCCAGGAAACAAAGAAAGAATGATTTTGCTTAATCCTGCTCATTCTTCTTTGTTTCCCTCTCAACCCAGTGCTAATGAATTCCTGTACAATTTATCTTCTTCATCATAGCATGTGCTTTAAAATAAGTCCAAAGAGAGTTCCTCAGATTTCCTACTTCCACTCCAACGCCTTTAGTCTGACCCCTCCACAGAAGGCAATTTCATTTTTGTAGTTGTTCAAGACAGTAATTTTGACATTCTAGATTTTTTACTTGTATACCACATACAGTATCAGAAAAAATCTTTTTACCTTCAAAATACAACTTACCATTTTCATCATTAATCACCCATTATTTTTCCTAGATTATTTTAATATACTTATAATTCATTTCTATACCTCTGTTTTCGACTATATGGTTGTTTTTTGTTTGCTTGCTTTTTCAACATGACAACTAGAGACCTTAGAGTTCTGTGATAGTGTTAACTCTGCCGGAAACAGCAGGACCGCTGAAGTCCTGAGGTTCCCTGAAAGGCCCCACAAGGAGGTGGCCAACCTGTGGCCTTCACACAGTTTGGCCCAACACACAATTATAACTTACTTAAAATGTAAGAGTTTTGTCTTGTTTTGTTTTGTTTTTGTTGTTTGTAACTTGATTGCATGGTACTTGAATGTGAACTTTGGTTCAATTGAAGGCACATTCCATCACTCCTGGCTCCCTTATACTCTTCCTGTCATTGTGTTTTACTGGCTAAGCATGAAGGCCTGAGTTGTATCCTAGAACCCACATTAAGAAAAGCCAAGTATAACAGAGCACACTTGGAAATCCCAACACTGGAGAGTTAGATGCAGGCAGATCTCTGGGATTCACAAGTAGTACTCCGTGTGTTCTAGGCCAGTAAGAGTCCATGTCTCAAAAAAAGAAAAAAAAGTGATTGTTACAAGGATGCAACTCTGGCTTCTACTTACATACACACATATGTCCACATCCACATGTGAATACACACATACATACATACATACATACATACATACACACATACACAAATTACGGTCAAATTAATCTGTTCTGTGTGAACTATTTGTCAGACTAAAGATTGACTCTCTTATGTTTCCTGCTTTCTCTATGTGGAATTAGAAATGTGGCTTCCTCTCCATATGAGTCATTCCCAGATGCAGAGGATTAAAAAGAATTATTGGTAATTTATAACTCTGTATTTGTGCTTCAAAAGAAAGACCAGGTGCTATATAGATGGTGATGAGTACATGCTCTTCCTGTTGAGACCCGGGTTCATTTCCTTGCCACCATGTTGAGTACTTCTTAACTGCCTGCAACTCTAGCTCCAGGAGATGTACTCTCTTCTGGATTCCCTGGGTACCTGTACTCATAAGCACAAGCCTTTTTGCACATAAACAGATAATTTAAAAAATAAATAAAAGGACTGATGGACTTAAAACAAAAATCAAGGTGGAAATTTGTTATGTAGTATAAGCTGGCGTCAAATTCCCTCTGTAGGCCAGGTTGGCCTCCAACTCTAGCTACTGCTTTGCCTCCCAAATGCTAGGATTACAGGCCCGGGCCAAGTATACTCAGCTCCCAATGGCAGGAACATTTTAGTGAATGAAAAAGACATAATATCCTATATCAACTAAGCTTTGATTTAATTCTGTTTATGTCTAATATTTTACTTAACATTTTCATATTTAACTTGATTAAAAGGACTTATTCTGACTTTTAAAGTAGAAAGCTAGTTGTGTAGAGTCAATTTTTCAGATTGACTTCAGTTTCCATGTCTCCCTCAGTAAATACTTGCTTCATCAAATTATCTTCAACAAAATCATCCACCTACTGTGAATGTGCAATCAGTTGTTTATGCTATACATAAACTGTAGAAATTAATATACTTAAAAGAGATAATTCAGATATTTTTCCTTTCCAATAGGGCATTTTAATTACAGTAAATAAAATGAGTTTTTGAGTAGTCTTACCATTCTTTGTCCTTTAGTGTGTAAATTAGATACGATTGCACAGTCTTGGTCTTACTTAATGGAACTTACTCAATCCCATGATCTATCTAACTTGTGTTTATTTGTTAGTGTATTTAAAAGTCATAAATCCTTTTTCACTTTTCCCTTTATAACAACTCTTGATACCTAGAAAGCTGCAAGAGACAAAAGCAGTCTCTATATACAACTTGAAGAAATAAATACATTGATTTTTAATAAAAATAGAGTATTGTAAATATTGTAACAAGAATATCAATAAAGATCTTTGGAGACTCTCATGGAGATGATAATATTGGAGGCCTACTATGTGCAGGGTCCTTAATAGGACACATTTGATAGAGACCCTGTATGTATGTATGTATGTATGTATATATGTAATAAAGTGGCAGGTAATAAGAGGCACATTAGTGAAAGTTCTAGTTGTAATATATGGATGATTTTGTTGAAGATATTTTGATGAAGGAAGTATTTGCTGGGGTGTGGGCAGGGGAAGTTTGTTGGGAGCCGACTCTTAGCAGAAAGCAGCTATCATCTCTGCAGCCATCTTGGGCATTTACTTACAGGTGGTACTTTTCCACCCTGATGAGAGACTTGTTTTCCTAGCATGATGTTTTTGCAAGAAACCCACCACAGCTGAACACACTCTGATAACATCTTGTTTTTCTCCTACACATTCTGGACTTGTGGTTAACAAGTGGTACAGCTGCACTCCCCAGCTTGTACTTATATTGAAAAGTACTTAGTTACCTTCCAACAAAGGAGACTTGAGACTAGATCAGACCGACTGTCTTGTCTCCATTCTTCCTTCGTGTCTCTTGCCCTGCCATCCCCACTCTCTCCCTTGCAGACCCTGTTGACTGATCCGCAGACCAGGTCAGAAGTTAATCAAAAAGAGACAACAAATCACCGAGAGAAGCAAGAGCTGGGGAATGTCCCTTAATCGAGGAGGCAAGGCTCTAAACTGAGCAGAAATCTGAGAGTTCAGCCTTGAAGAAACACTCATTCAATAGACCCTCAGCCCAGGAAGATTAAGGCAGAAAAGAAACTGGGGAGTCATATGCTGTTTCACCTTCATCCTGTTGGCAGCCAGAGGTCAGAGGGCATGAGTACTGAGTGGTAGAGTTTTAGAGATAAGAGAAATGAGGAGAAAATACACAACTAGACAAAGGCTGGTAGAGAATGGGCCTGGGGAAGCAAGTAGGGAAATAATTAGAGTTCTTGGTGCTTAATTGAATTAAATTGGTTTGTTACTTTTAAAAACAATGTAGTTACATTATTATTAGAATAAAATGATTGCCTAGGGGGTTAATATTTCCTAATAAAATACCTTTAGTATTGAAATAAAATCTCTTTGTAATAGTAGAAGCAACTGTTAGATTTCTGAAGACAATCGATAAAGAGACCGGAGCCTGACCTCATTAGATGGAACTGTTTATTACCACACACAGCAAGGGGCAGCCTCTCTCCCTAAGGAAATTGAGGGGTCTGCCAAGATGAAAAGTTGGTAGAATAAGGGGCTTGAGAATGGGAAACTTGCAGCTCTGGGGGCTTATGTGTCTCTCCTTCACTCTGTCCTTCTGAAATTGTTTGCTCAACAGACATTCATGTCTGTTTCTTTCACTCAGCTGATTATTTCAGCTGATAAGGTGGAACAAGGTCATCTGTAATCACATAGGAATCCCTTTTTACAATAGAAGCTTTCTGTCGGCAGCCATTTCTCATATTTTTTAATTCTTGCATTAGCAAAATGTTGCAAAAATTATCATACAAAGAGTTTGAAACTAGAGTAATGCTGTTATATAGGAGAGGAACCAAGGAGATCCAAGTCCTTTTTGTCCACAGTATTGATTTCATGGTAAAAGGATTTATAAATGGACATTACAGGCCAGAAAGTAAGCTTTATTTAGAAAAGAACTTGAGTTGTGTATTTGGAAGCAAAAGTGTAAGACTCTGGCCAGCAGTAGCAGGTGGCCTTGCCAGACAGGACCTCATTGAGCAGGTGGTAGAGCATGTTACCTCTTTCGTGTTTATGGGTGGGCTTGATTATATTCAAAAATTTAAATTATTTGTGCATCTGTGGTTGACTAGGACTTAGATCATTCTCTTGCTAGTAGTAAGGTAGTCACATGCACTGTGCAGATGATCTTGGAGGCCATTATCAGACTCAGGGTAACAGTCACATGTTCCTGGTGGAAGGTGTGTTCATTCATTTTGTAGCTGGCAATGATTTAAAATGCTCCTCATTTGTGATTGAACAGAGCAGCCAGTTGATCTCATTAAGTGCAAAACAGAAAGAGATGTTGTAGTGGGGGAGTTCTCTTGTTTCTGATCCCTGACTCCCAGCTGGCTAATTGTCTCACCTCAGTTTTAAAGCTTTATAAACAATTGTGTATTTAACCTAGGGAAGATCAATTAATTTTCTGGAGTCTTCCTCAGAAATCAGTTCTTTGAATCTTCCTGTACTTAGATAAATACAAGGGACAAAGGACTCTGCTAAGACTTGTGCCACACCACACACAGTTGATATTGGATGGTTATTTTACTGATTTTATTAAAGCAGTTGACATTTACTATTTAACATGTGCCAGCCCATTGTGCTAAGACCTTTATAGATATTCATACACTTTATCCTAATAATAACCGTAGAGTGTGTGCAGATTTGCTAGCAGTTTGGAATGCATCAATAAGTTCGACAAATAGAATATAGAGCTTTACATTCTGGCAAGAATATTTTCATTGTTGCTGGAATTCTCTGTGTATTCTTGAATATTTTATCATGTTTATGAGCCATTTAGATTTTAGTCCTATCCCCTACAAACATTGCTGAGGTTTGAACCCAAAACCTTTTCGTGTAGGCACATTGTCTAAGTCCTTGACTCTAAGAATTTTTTAGAAAGATGAAAGCCCCTGGCCTAATATCCTGCCTGATCTTACTGGATTGTCTTTTGTTGCGGAATTCCTCCAACTGTATATATTAAATATATACAGTTGGAGGAATTCCATCTGTATATTGGATATATGCTGCTTGTTGTAAAGACTTCTGCCAGCCTATAGAAGATTGGTGCTATAGCGTTATTAAGAACAGGAAGGGTCAGTGTTGGCATAAATGGGTGTTTCTAATGAGATGAAGATATAAAAACTATAAGGGTAATAGATTTTCCAAAGAAAAAAATAGTTTGATTAAAACATAGTCATTAAAGAAGATGTCGAAAGTTTATAACACCATGACACATAGCACCAAGGAAAGCTCTAAAAAATAGCAAAACCATATGTGGTGATTTGAATATGTTTGGCCCAGGGGGTGGCACTTTCAGGAGGTGTGGCCTTGCTGGAGTAAGTGTGGTCTTGTTAGAGGAAATGTGTCACTGTGGGGTGGGCTTTGAGGCCCTCCTCCTGGCTGCCCATGGGACAGACTTCTATTGGCCATTGGAACAAAATGTAGAACTCTCAGTTCCTTCAGTGCCATGCCTGCCTAGATGTTGCCATGCTTCTTGCCATGATGATAATACACTGAGCCTCTGAATCTGTAAGCCAGCCCCAATTAAATGTTGTCCTTTATAAGAGTTGTCTTGGCCATGGTGTCTCTTCAGCAATGAAAACCCTAACTAAAACACCATACCCCTCTAGAGCATTTCCTTTACTTAATTCCCTTCTGTTTAGTAAAAATGAGGCTAGGTAACCTAAAAGGAACTTTGAAGTTTCTCTTGTCTCTGAGTAGTTCAGTGCTTTTCCTCACCTGCAGATGCCCTTTCTGATCTGATGATTATCATTTTGAAGTCAAATCATAATTAAGCGTTGATTGCTTAAGACGTAGATGTATCTTTCCTCATAGAACTTGCTGGCTTCCTTTTGTGTAAGTTTTGTGCAGGTAACCATAGCTTTTGGTTTAAAAAAAAAAAACAAAACAAAACCGGAAATCTAAGGGAGGTTTGGAATGAATGTCTAAAGGGAAATTCTTCATTCTAGAAGGCAAGGAGATCCAAGGATACTGGGCTCAACCATTGTCTCTGCCACAACCTTCTCTTTTATGGTTGATGTATTTTCCTAGTATGTTTAAGGAAAAAAGCTTAGAATGACAAGGACATAAAACCAATTTTAAGTAGATCTTTTTCATCAGGATTAGCTCATTAACTTTATGACATTCTGAATTAAAGGATCTTGCTATACAATAACCTTACCTGTCCTAGAAGAATAGAAAATTAGCTTAAAAATCATTTGTTATTTTCACTAATTTTTGAATTTTTATTTCTTTTCTAAGTATGTATGTAAGGTTTTATTAACATTCTAAATACAGCAAATGCAGTTGAGCATTGTAAGTATAAAGTATTACAGAGGAAAATGTGATTTTATCTTTATGGAATACAAACATTAAACCCATTATTGAGAATATTCTACAGAAAAGATTTTAAGAGCACATAATATGAAACCCTTTGGTAGAATGAGCTCAGAAATTAAGTGAAAATCTGGAAATATTTTAGGTTACTAAAAATTAGCTAATAGGGCTGGTGAGATGGCTCAGCGGTTAAGAGCACTGACTGCTCTTCTGGAGGTCATGAGTTCAAATTCCAGCAACTGCATGGTGGCTCATAACCATCTGTAATAAGAACCAAATAAAAAAAAAACCTATAGGCCAGAGGGGCCAGAGTGAGCAGGGCCTGGAGTAAGCTGGGCAGGAGCAAGAGGGTGAAGGGAAGGGGAAAAAAAAGAAAAGCTTAAAACTTAGCTAGTAACTGCGAGGTGGTGGCACTCAGGAAGCAGAACCAGGCAAATCTCTGTGAGTTCAAGGCCAGCCTGGTCTAAAAACGTGAGTTCCAGTTCCAGGAGAGTCAAGGGTGCACAGAGAAACCCTGTTCTGAAAAACCATGTGGGGGTGGGGTGATGGGGGTATTCAGGGGTGAGCGTGGGGTAGGGAGAGAGACAGACAGACTATGAAGCAAGCAGTCTATAGAATCCCATAGACAGTATAGACTTTTAAGTTGTCCTCGTCAGAGCAGCACTTGAAGATAGTTTATTCAATGTACTTATCATTGTTACTGAGGTGATTTACTCTCACAGCATCATGTGCATGACTATAAATGATAATATGTTTTCCTCCGCAGGGGAGAAGGTTGCTAGCTGTAGGACTAGGTGTTGCAGCTGTTGCATTTGCAGGTACGTTGTTTTGGTTTTCAGACATAATTTATTCCCCACCGTTTACAGGTAACCTAGCAGTAATCAGTCAAGCAAAATATACATAAGCATTATAGTAAAGAATTATCAGTCAGTGAGCTAAGAAAGCTAACTGCATAATGGTTGACATTCTCGAACGTTCTTTTCCAGTTTTATTTATAGTGTACAATAAGAAATCTTTAGTATGGACTGATGAGATGCCTCAGTGGCTAAAGCACTTATACACAAGCCCGAAGATCCAAGTTAGACACCCAGAATACATGCTAAAGTCACATAGTATCTCATGTAATCCCAGTGTACTGTGGAAGGCTGAGACAGGATCCTTAGAACTCTTGGACCAGCTAGCTTGAAGGATCAAACCAGTTCAAAAGTGAGGCCCAGCATCCTCAGTTATCCTCTGGCCTCTGCATACCTACTGTGGCACATATATGATTTCCCTCCCCCTTTCATAATGAAAGGAAGCCTGCTGGAGAGATGGCTCAGCACTCTGGAGCACTTGCTGCTTGCCCTCCCAGAAAGCCAGAGGTCAGTTCCTAGCACCTACACCAGGCAGTTCACAACTGCTCTAACTCACCTCCAGAGGAACCAACTCTTTTTTTTTTTTTTTTTTTTTTTTTTTTTTTGGCTTTTGCTAATACCTGCCCACAAATATACCTAAATAAATAATAAATTAATATTTTTAAATTATGTTTTACTTTTTGCTGTTAACTGATGATGTGTTTATGTATATGTATGATATATACATATACACAAACTGGGCAGGAGCACATAGATGGCTTTTGACAACTTTAGGGAGTCAGTTCTCTTTTACTACAGAGGTTCCAGGGTGGAACTTGGGTTGTCAGCCTTGAACAAGTACTTTTACCCTCTAGCCATCTCTCAGGCCCTAAAATCTTTAGTACAATAGAGGTTCCTTTACACTCTCACGTTTATATGGACGTAAACATTTCAAGGTATTTCTTCTGAAGAATATAGCTGTTCCTTGACTACTTAGTCATCTTGTAACTGTTGATATAGTTTATTCTTTTTTATTTCTTTATTTTTATATAGCTTTTTGTTTGTTTGTAAACTTAGGTGAATTTAGTTCACCACTACAATTATCTTATTCAAAAAAGGGTTTTTAAATGTTAAGGATTCTTACTCAATTTTTCTTTTGGTTTTTTTTTTTGTTTTTTGTTTTTTGTTTTTTGTTTTTTCTAGACAGGGTTTCTCTGTAGTCCTGGCTGTCCTGGAACTCACTCTGTAGACCAGGCTGGCCTCGAACTCAGAAATTCGCCTGCCTCTGCCTCCCAAATGCTGGGATTAAAGGCGTGTGCCACTACACCCAACACTTACTCAATTATTACCTTACAACTTTAAATTACATAGCTATTCCTTCACTAAATGTCAATCTGATAAAATTTTCTTGTGTTAGTTTTGTTTGCTGTTGCTTTGTTAAAATACCTTGATAAACAACTTGGGGGAAAAGAGGTTTTTTTAGCTCACAATTCCAGATACAGTTATTATAGCATGGAAATCAAGGTGCCAGAAACTTAAATCAGCTAGTCACATCTTATCAAAACAGAAAGAGAATTATTGCATGCATGCTTGTCCTCAGCAGTCTTTCTCCACCCTTTCTCAGGTCAGGATTCTCTGTCTAGGGAATGGTACCACCCATAGTGGGCAGTCTTCCCACACGAGTGAACATAATGAAGACATATGTCCATAGGCCAACCTGAGCTAAGATGTCCCTTTATTGAAACACTCTTCTCAGGTGATTTTTAGACTGTGTCAAGGTGACAATTAAAATTAACCATTACATCATGTTATTTAAATTTTTGTTTCTAAATTCTATGGATTTGATAATGTTAATTGTATTTTTTCTTTGGGTAAAGCTACATTACATTCAATGTTAATACAGTTAAGATCCAATACAAAATGACAGAGTTTTATTTGGTTCTATACAGTATTTAATTTTACACAGTTCTCATTAAAAACAATCAGAACTTAAAATTAGCAATGCCCTTTAGATCTTTTTGCCAGCAGAGATATGCATCGATTTTCTACTATAGTTAACTACTTCTGAGCTTTGATAAGAAAAAGATAATGTTTTTAAAGGAATCCTGAAAGCTGTCATAAACATTAATCAATTTTAGTACTATTATAGGGTAGGCTTAATTATAAATTCAACTGTGAGCTTTTCATATTAATTTAGAAAAAGGATATATCTTATTTGCTCATCTTTCAGACAATGACAAGATCTTGTGTGTACATTTTACACAGAAAAAATTCAGTTACAAATTAGAGTAGCAGAACTTGCCCAGAGCTAAATAAGACTGAGTAAAAGAACCTAGGAAAAGGTATTCTTCCATTTGTTGCAACTAGATCTTCTAGTGTATGTTTAAATGAACCTTCAAATATCACTTCCTGAAATGTTTATCTTTCCTTTTCACTAAGGCAGGAGTTTAGTTGGTGTGCCTGATTGTGGTTTTCAAGAACTTTGAGGTGATTTGAAAGTCATATTTTATATATGGAGTAAAACGGTAAACTGTCCTGAAAGATCCAGGTAGTTTAATTTTCCCACTGGAAATTTTAATTTGCAAATGAGCTTCTGTCTGGTTGGAATCTTACATGGTTTTCTAGCAAGACCAGTGGGTAGGGCATAAGTAGAGAGTGTGCCTTCTGATGGTATTCTTGGGCAAAGCTCGCAGAATGACTTAGGATCTGTATTGCTGTAGAGCCTCACTTGTCAACACAGGGGACTATTAGGACACTTAACAAAGGAAAATGGAAGTCAGAGTTTAGGCCTTCTTCCAAAAACTCAGATATATTTTTAGAACAGGAACTCATATTAAATTTTGCATCTTTGGTTGATTGTTAGGAAATCTCTGACAAAGACCAGTTTAGCAATTTTGATTTAACAACTAACATTTCCTCTTGCAGAGTTTCTTACTATTTCTCTAAGTATAATATAAGCACATGTTTTCTATTTGGTTTTACATTTCCTAATCCAAGTTTACTTCTTAGTAATTTGACTGGATCACTTTCTAGTAATCAAATTAGAAACATTTACTCAAGTATGTACATTAAATATATAAAGTCATGGTTATATAAACTGAGCCATTTTAACTTTCATTTTCAGTAGTAATTATAATCTGAAATATAACATAATAGTAATTATAATCTTTTGATCACCTTGGAGATAATTTCCAAACTCCTTTCCGGTACCTTGGAGCTAAGAGTGATGCTAAGTTTTATGGATGAGAAATCACTGGAATCTGGTGTTTTTAAATGAGAATTAAACATTTAAAAACAAAAAAAGGAAAATTAAAATAAGATTTTAGAGAAAGTAACATCCAGAGTGAGACAAGCAGATAATGAGTTACTTAAGAACTGGCTTCAGAGCTTCCCAGTTCCTTTGGAAGTGGTTGTTTTCTTACCTCCAGGTCACTCTGTTAAGTGCTTTCCTGTACCCTGTGTCTGTCCAAGTGTTTGCTTGCTGTGTACTTCAATGTGATCACCATCATAAATGGCAATGTAATTAATTATGTAGTATCATAAGTATCTGTTACAAACAGTGACTTGTTCTGTTCAGTTTATTGTGGAAGGAATATTAAGATATTATTGTATTCTGTAACAGTGTATAAGTATAAAATAATATACATATAAACACTGAAAACTAATTCTATTATCATTAGCTAGAACGTGGTATGTGTGTTAGCTATGATAATATTAAAGTCAAGGTCTGTCTGTTTAGTAAATTACAAGTTGGAAAAATAATAGGTCTTTTTGATAAAATTTGAATACTTATTTGAAATAGCATTTATAAGATAAACTATCAATAAATTATGTATGATAATTAAATACCTAATAAAAAATGGAAAAAAATTATGTATGATAAGCACCTTAAAAGTAATGACTGACATTGATTATGAAAAATATATTTGTATTTGTTCTCCTTACTGTTTAGGTCGCTATGCATTTCAGATCTGGAAACCTCTAGAACAAGTAATCACGGCAACAGCAAGGAAGATTTCCTCTCCAGTAAGTTCAACAAGGCCCCTTGTGATGTTCGCTTGTTGTACTGCAGAGCAGTTCTGAGCAGCTCTGAGCGTGTCTGAGGCTTCCCACCTGGCAGTTGGGAGGAAGGAGACAATTGATTCCCTCACATCATTTATGAGACTGTCTAGTTTATAGTGTTAAGTTTCTTAGTCATATGATTTTTACATATGAACTTGGAATTCTGGTTTTGATGACTATTATACTCTAGCTAGTGTTGGGTAGACTTTTTGAAGGAGGCTCTCATGTAGCCTAGGCTGGCCTGAGGTCTTTTCTCCTCCTTTTCCCATCTCCCATAGTGGCTGGCTATAGACAGGTGCCACCACTCCTAGCCAATTTGGGTTTTTTTTTTTTTTTTTTTTTTTTTTTCTTTTTTGGTTTTTCGAGACAGGGTTTCCTCTGTGTAGCTCTGGCTGTCCTGGACCTCACTCTGTAGACCAAGCTGGCCTTGAACTCAGAAATCTGCCTGCCTCCCAAGTGCTGGGATTAAAGGTGTGTACCACCATGCCCGGCTTTCTTTGGGTTTTTGTTTTTTGAGATAGCATCTCACTATGTAGTCAGTGTTGACTTTGAGCTCTTGATCTGCCAGCCCGGAACACCAAGTATTGAGATTGTAGGCATGTGCCACCATACCTGCCATCTCTTTCCATTCTAATGACTGTTTATTTACTCACTAAACATTTAGTGAGGGCCCACTACTTGCCAGTCCCTGTGCCAGAAGGTGAGAATAACAGCCGAATAAAACAGACAAGACCTCTGCCCTAGTAGAGCTTATGTAGAGTGTATTTCATCTTGATACCCTATATCACTTGACCATCTCAAACATAAAATTGCAAAATTCCAACCACAAAATCCTATAGGGCTATACATTCATTTAATAGAATTCTGGATATTCTTAGAAACTTAGAAGAACAGAATGAATGAAAATGGGTGTTAAACAACTATCGTGTGTTGGGAGCTAGAGAGAAGGCTTGGTGGTTAAGGGCCTTCCAAAGGACTCAGGTCCAATTCCCAGCACCTACATGGCATCTCACAACTGTCTGTAACTCAGTTTGCAGGGCATCTAACCCCCTCACACAGACAATAACAACAATGCACAATAAATACATAAATGTTTTTTCTTAAAAATTGATACCATGTCAATTGCAGCTTGTGATCACTGAAGACTGTACCATGAGGAGTCATTGACTCACTGGAATGTAAACGTTGACTTATGGAAATTAGACCCAGATCGGGATTAGATCAACTTGGTTTGTAGAAATTTGAGAGTGGATGAGTTGTTTTAGCAAAGATAGTACAAGCCCGTGGGCTTAGTTGATGACAGCCCCTTCAAAGATGACATGATAAGCAATTCAGCCCATGTTCAAAAGAACTTCAAGAGATTTTCTAAAATCTGAATGCAGTTTATAGAATTTATAGTTTATAGCTTTGTTTTCTCTTTCCCATTTATATCTGATATGACTAGTATTGGTAAATAGATATTTTAGCATTAGTATTGGTTATCATTCACTGTGTGTCTGCTACATGGCAGACACTGTAGGCAGTGGAATGTACTCATAGACCAAAGATACTTCTCTCTATGAGCTTACCTTTTAACATTTTAGTGGAGATAAGCAATTTAAAACATGAAGTTTTCCAAAATTATCAAGTATCCTTAAGAAACCAGGGTAAGAAGAATAGTCGAGGAGAAGGGGGATTTGTATTATCCCTTGTACTCTCCCAGACAGAGCCATTTAGGAGACGAGGACATGGACCCTCTGAGCGTCTGAAGGAACAGTGTGTTCTGGGCAGTAGGACACTAGAGGTCTCAAGGGGGGATGTGCTTACAGCAAGTGTAATTCCAGTGGTGATGGAAGACAGTAACTAAGCTGGGGCCCAGATCTTGTACTGCTTAGGACCATGGCTGCACCTCTTTTTTGTTTCTGAGTATGTAAGATTTTGAACAGGGGAAAGGACGATTTGACATGCTTTCTATTAGCTTGTCATTTGTCCTGCCAAATCTTCAGAGTGTAGACCGAGTGAGCCAGAGCTCACTGTGAAGGTAGTCGAGAGGGAATAGTGTTAGGTAATCAGGGTGTGACACAGTGACAGAAATGGAAACTGTAACAGGATTCAAGTGAGTATTTGTTGGCTTTGTCGTTCCATGTGTGTCACTTATAACTGGAAAAGAATTAGAAACGATCTTGCTTCTGTTCTGGTGATCTTCTGTAAATATGTGTGCACCACAAATAGAAACCCTGTAAGCTTTATGGAGAATGTATTATTTACTGCAGCAGAAGAAGGAAAAGGCCTTGAGAATGTCTTGACCATTGCAGTGCTCAAGAGAGGCCTGCAGCAGGCCAGGCCAGCTGACGTGCCCATGCTGGAGGCTTTCCCTACCGAGAGAGGCATGAGCGTATTTGCTGCTGCTGCCCTTTCCCTCAGAAAGATGCTTTAATAAATCCAGCTTTCTCTTTCTAAACAGAACGTGGTTACAGTTTGTAGGGAAACTGTTTGGAATAGCTTACCATCATCTTCTTTAAGAATAATTCATTACATATTAACCCCTCGAGAAAAACTGAAACATGAAGTCCACATAGCTTCTCTTCCCACTAAGGAGTCCAGATGCCACATTCCATAAGTGCAGCATTACAGGATTTGATAAGTGTTAACTTTGGAACCAAGTGGGTTACTAAGAGGAACGGAGGGTAATTGTATGTCACTCTCACGTGCACAGGGTGGATGGTCCCAGGCCTAGTGGCTTTCCTGCTTATCGTTCTGTACACTACGTCACTTGAGAGTTACTGTCCTGTTCTTAAGTTCCACTTCTCTTATTCACGTGTTTACAGCTTCCTGTGTTGGAAGGCTGACTGGAGTGAGTGTCATCTGGGAGCAAGGGTGGTGGGTGTGTTCATTGTTTTTCCACTGGCAAGGTTTGTGTGGGCCCTCACGATTAACTGTGATGCGTTGCTGCTTGAGATCTAGAGCTACCAGTGTAGCAGAAGTAGAGTCCCCAGGTCCCAACCTCACTGCCTGCCCCCTGGTCCCTGCATATTCAGAGCCAGAGTTTCTGCTGGTCACCTGATCTTTACACCTGGACAACCTGTTGTGTAGTTTTGTTTCACTGTCTGGTGATTTTACTTTATTTGTTTTAATTATTAGCATCTTACCATTTCATGAGAATACTTAATAAGTTGTTTTTGTTCTTGACTTTTTCTTCTACATTTCATATCCAGGCTGGTGGTTAGCAATGGCCATCTTCAATTCATCTGAATTTTATGTAAGGAAAATGCTTTAAAATCTATTTTATTTTTAATTATGTGTATGTATGTGGATTGGTCCACATATGAGTGCAATTAACCTAAGCAGTGCATGATCTAGTTAGATAGATCCCCAAGGCTGGATAGAGGGGCAGATGTGCACTGCCTGCTGTGAGTCTTCTGCAAGAGCCTCCCTCGGGTTTGTAACTACCAGCCATCCCCTCAGCCCTACAAGAGGGAAGTCATTGTTCCTTGTTGTTGTTTTCATTAATTTATTTATTCACTTTACATCCTGATGATAGCTTCCCCCGAGCCCCTTTCCCTTTCCCCTTCTCTAAAAATCGGGAGGCCATCCCTGGGTACCACCCCACAGTGGTACCGAGTCACTGTGGGATTAGGTTCATCCTCTCCCACTGAGGCCAGACAAGGTGGCAGCCATTGTTCTTATTTCTTCATGGCAGTGTATCTGTTTGTTTTCTTGGTCAAAAGGGGCAGTCACAGGCTCTGGGCTTTTAGGCTGGAACTTAGTAACATATAAGTGATGGTCTCTTTTTGCCCTTTACCTCAATACTTACAAAATAAGCGGCCTCTGAAGCGAGTGGTTTCCTTGGTTTCCAGGAGGAGCTCATTCTCCCCTGGTGTGCTTGGCGCTGCTTTCCTGAGAGTTAGGGCTACTGTGATGGGTTCCACCTGTAAATGCCGTCTTTCATGTTTTACACATCACCCTCTGTTTAAACTTTGTAGCTTACTACTTATTTCTTATTTTCAAAGTCAATTTTTTTTCTTAGTAAAAATATTTTCTTTCTCATTTCTAAGGCACTCTGGGAGACAAAGGGTCTTTATGATTATCTTAGGGTTTCTTTCGCAATAAAGAGACACAATAACCATGGCAACTCTTACAAAGGAAAACATTTCATTGGAGCTGGCTTACAGTTCAGAGGTTTAGTTTATTATCATCAAGGTGGGACACATAGTGGTATGGGCAGACATGATGCTGGAGGAGCTGAGGGTTCTGCATCTGGATCTGCAGGCAGCTGAAGTGGAGTGACACTTCAAACCTCAAAACCCGCCCCCACAGTGACATACTTCCTCCCACAAGGCCACACCTCCTAGTAGTGCACACCCCATGGGCCAAGCATTAAAATGGGGAGCCATTCCCATTCAAACCACTACAATGACTCTGTCTGTTATTTTGAACTACTGCCCCTTTGTTATTTAAAATGTTTAAATGAATACTAATTTGTTCAACAAATGTCTGATTATTCCTAATTTGGGGATAGAGTCCTGAATCATTTATCTTCTTCGAGGCTTTTAATTTTCTATTTGTCCTTTTATTTGAAGTCATTCTGCTCTGGCTCTATAACTCAGATCATTCTTAATAGTCTCTATGAAGTGTATTTCTTCGCCTCTCTCACCTGCTTTTCTGTAGGATTGTTCCTGTTACTGACCGAAAGACTAATGAAGACCTTTTCAGCTTGAGTGGTGTTAGCTTTTCTTTGGTAGCATGACCCTGCTAATTATCCTAATCTCAGGGAGAAATGAATGTGATTCCTGTTGTTGCTTGTGTGTGCTTCTTGAATAGAATAACACAAAATAAAAATGTGCATGTTCCAGGGTGTTCCCAGTAGACAGCACCATCTTCTCTCCATACTTGATCACATGGTTGTTACTTGTAATAATGTCGTGTTAATGGATCTGGACATTTCCATGGGACCACAGCATTTTCAGAGAAGGGACTGCACTTCTTATCTCTATATCCTAAACAATTCAGTGTTGTATATCTTATCTCGCCTCAGACACCCTTGGAGTTATTATTTAATATTAAGAGAGAGAGATACTGAGTTATAATTTTGTGCCTGCTTATAATACCAATAATAATTTAAAGATAATAGATTAGTATATTATAAAACTTTTTCTTTTTAAAATTGTCTAATATGAAAATCTAAACTTCATGGTTTTAGAAACAGGATTTTCTCTGAAGAAACGTGCCTATAATTTAGTAGTTCAACAACATAAGCTTTCATTTTCTCCTTTCTGTTTTTCTGTCTGTTGACCCTGCTGGGATCGATGTCTGTCCACAAAACAGTGTTCTTTTAGAAAGGTATGATGACTTTCTTGCAGACACTGGATTTTGAGGAAACTTCTGTGGCACCATTTCTATATAGTAAAAAGGAAACTAGTACAAATACCAGTGTTTGCATTTAAGGTTAGTGGCTTTGGACTCTAGAGGGAATGACAGTTTGGGAAGCATTGTTTTATCTTATGCCGACTCAAAGTCTCAGAGCAACCTAAGGTAGATGAAGACTCACAGCAATACCTTTTTTTGTAAAGAAGAACTTAATCAGCCTTAAGCATGATTTAAGACCAAAATAAGAACAAATGTGCTCCTGTAGAATGGCTGTGGTAATCAACTCAAATATCCTGCTCTCGTCTAGCAGTAAGGTTTGCGTCTAGTAAAGACTTTGGTCTCCTGGGAGAGCCTTTAGGTCTGTCTGGCCTTCCTCTATCAAGTACCCAGTTTCTCTCCAGCTCAGGCTTGAGGTTTACTCTCCTGTCCTCTGTAACAGTCTCTTGTATTTTGCTTCTGTAGTGGGTTGAAAATGACGTGGCACTTGGAATAGGGCATGTTACTCCTAAAGCGCTGTTTGATTTTTGGATCAGTATCTATGTGGTAAAAGACAGCCCTTGACATGACTTGCAGCCAAACATCAACATGGAGGGGGAAGTTGCTTCTGTACTAAGTACATACACCTTTTTTTCTCTTTTATCAACATTCTTTAAACAATTACAGTATAGTCACTACTTATTTGTGTGGCATTTACATTGTTTTAGGGGACCCACAGGTGATTCGGAGTGTGTAAGAGGATGAGGTAGTTTATATATACAGCTATTATGTTGCCATTTTATGTAATAGACTTGTACACATCAGCATTTCCATACAGTCAGGGTTCTGGAATCAATCCCTGATATGTATTATAGTCAGTGACTACAGGTTCTTATTATTCCTTATGAAAATAAAGGCTTCTGTCTAGAATTGTATATGTGTGCAATCACATATGCCTATGTTTCTCTCTAAAACCTGAGTTCATACACCTGCTTTGTGTTTAGAGCTCCAGAAAATAATTGCTTTCCCTTGCATTCTCTGATTTCTTCGCCTTTCGTTTTTGATCTCTCCTTTTCCCCAGTTTGAGACAGGATGTTGTTCTGTAGCCAGAGGGAGCAGTGATGTGTGTGCTTCTCCTGCCTCCCTCTAAGTGCTTTGATCACAGCTGTGCAACACTGTGCCCAGCTGACTCGGTTGGCTTCATTTGCTCCTGGTTTCTGAGATGGATCTCTGTAAAGCCCAGGCTGGCTGGGCTGGAACTCAATTCTGCTTCTCTGTTGACCTTCTCTTTGTTAATTCCTGGTGTTGATTCTTGGATCACGTTCTCTTTTACCCATCAGAAGCATTTGAAACCAATTTTCCCTACCTCACTTTGGGCTTCTAGTTTTCTTTCTAGGTTAGTGTTAGCATTTTTTAGTTTTCTTCTGTTTCAAGCTTTGATGCAGACTTCTAGGCTCAGTCTCTGTACTTATACACCTTTGGGCACAATCTCTCTTCACCAAGCACTGTTCACACTGAGAACTCTCAGGACTTTTCTGTAGATTGAACTTCTTGTCCATTTAGAAATTTGATAGAAGCTTCAAATTTAACACATTGAAACCATCCTCATGATATCTATTTCCCACAACTGACAACTGTTCCTTCCTCCAATCTTTATGGCAGCTCTAGGTCATAAATCTTGAAGCCATTTGTGTGGTTTGGGTTCTCTGTAAAGCAGATAATTGGGGCAAAAATAGGAGGGACATAACTTTAAGGAACAGTCTTAGACTCAGCATCCTTCCAAGCAAGACAAGGGTAGAGGAGCAAGTTGGGTTGCAGTGCAGACTTAACGAAGGCCAGGCCACAGCAGCTACCATTCATTGTGGTTAGAACAGGCCTATGAGATTAAACATGACCTAGGAAGGAAGTATAACTGCATCCAAGGACTGAACCCTAGAGAACCACAGTGCACACACTTCACTCAGTCACTTCTGATATGGGTTGCTCTAGGAAGAGGGCATGACCTTGAGTTTGGGCTTAAATGGTCAGAGCTCAGGCTGACCAGCAAGCAACAGCCCTGTATCTGAGTCCTTTAGTCCAACAAGGCATCTGGACAGCACATAACTTGTCTGCTACACTATTTACAAGTCCTCTTTTTGTCATATCCCATAGTAGTCCACCAGGCAAATGTTTGCTTTTAAGATACATGACAAATATCTGGCCACTTTCCACCACATTCTCAGCTACCAACTTCCTTTATCCCCAGTGTCTTGCTAGTTCACAGTCATGGTCTTCAGCTGGTCTCTGACTTCCAACCTTGTTCTTTTCCACTCCTCAAGCTAATCCTTCCAAACAAAGCCAAATGATGCTACTCCAGTGCTCTGGTTTTTCATTGCATTTAGAATAAGAACTTGTCTCCATGGCTGACCATGCCTTTCACAATGGGTTCTTACTACTTCTAACTTGTACCTTCCTAACTCACATCAGCAGCCACCATGCCATGGCATCCCAGCCTCTCTTGACTTTCCTGTCAGTTACCATGACACATTCTTCTTTCTCTGTCATTCATGATAGAGGCAAACAAATACTTGCCATATTGCTATAAGTGACCTGGTCAAGGTTATCCAATGAGAAAAGCAGTTCTTTGCTTAGGGAAAACATTGGCTTTTTGCTGATCCTTCAGTAATATCTCAGTAGAGAAAAATTAATGTATTGAAAAGTTGAAAACACCAGGCGTTGGTGGCGTACTCTTTTAATCCCAGCACTGGGGAGGCAGAGGCAGGCGGATTTCTGAGTTCCAGGACAGCCTGGTCTACAGAGTGAGTTCCAGGACAGCCAGAGCTACATAGAGAAACCCTGTCTTGGGGGGGGGGGGAGAAAACAAAAGAAAAGTTGAAAACATTGTTAACTTTTTTCTCACCTTCATCTTGGTTGGAGTTTCATGAAAGGATCATATTGTAGTGCATTCCCCTGCAATTTCACGTTGGTTTCTAGTAAAATGCATCGCTCTTCCTGTACCAGTATGAGGGGATTGAGGTCATGCTACTTCGTGCATGGAACTAATTATTTCTTGTTCTTTTCTGTGCAGAGCTTTTCATCCTACTATAAAGGAGGATTCGAGCAGAAAATGAGTAAGCGAGAGGCTAGTCTTATTTTAGGTGTAAGGTAAGAGCTGCATACATTTTTTTTTTTTTTTTTTTTGTGGCCAAGATTGTCTTGAAAATTGGGAAGGGGAATTACAGTAAGTTTGTACTTACATTTAAAACCTAAAAATAAAGCCCAGAAAAGAACATAGCACGTTTGTGCCTTTTAAAACTCGAGGTCTAGATGAATTGAGGTTAGGTGTGCTCTTTGCTCTTTAACAAGGATTCCTAGAGTCCAAGTCTGTCCTTCACAAGATCTGCACTGTGGCGCTGATTTCTCTCTGGACCAGTTTTAAAACTTGAGGCAGATCTTTAATTATAACACAGATTTTGTTTCACAATTCTTTTTTTACTTTTGCAATTTGCTCTCTACCATGTATTATTTTACATTTTACCATTCATTTACTGTTTAATACTAAACGTTATAGGGGGAAAAGCCAATGAAATTGTGTGGCTTTGATTAACGGCAGTGTCAGGACTGTTTTCTTCTATCATAGATTTACTAGGATCTGTGTTCATGTGGTTCTTGTATTATCCCTTAGAGCATATGCTCAGGTAGTTTTGGTTGTTTGTGGGTTTTGTAGTGCTGGGAGTTAAATCTAAGGCTTGAATGTGCTATGTAAGGACTGTACCATTAAATTATGACCCTGACTGTTAGGTTTTTGTAAAACTGTAACCTAGGCTGGCCTTGAACTTATGATCCTCCACATCTCAGATTCCAGGGTTAGAGTTATCTACCATACACAGAGAGATGGTTACAGTATATCATCTACTGCACATTTCCTAGAGACTTAATCAGAGTGATTAAGCAGAGGAATTAAAGTGCTATACTGACACAAACCTTATACATCAATACAGTCTTTAACCCCAAACATTTTTTATGACCGGCTCTAAACAAACAAGCAAACTGTGGGCTATCTAGATGGCGTAGCCCATAAAGTATGTGATCTGAGTGCAGTGCAGTACCTTTGGACCTGGAACTCATTCCCAAAAGTTGTCCCCTAACCTCCACAGGCGTACTGTAGTGCACGTGCACACACACACACACACAAGGATGGGTGGATGGATGGGTGGATGGGTACAAATGAATAAGGGTAATAATAATTTTAAAAGACTGGGGCTTATTTTTGCTTAGTGCTTTATTTTAATCTAAGAAATGGGCGTTCTCTTTCTCAGAGGAAGCAGATAGGACAAAGTGAAGGAACCTGCCAGTAACTAACCATTTCTTGCTCAGCACTGCTCACGAAGCATTACTATCCCCAAACCTAATGACTTTGTTTACTCAAGCTCAGTACTATTCTTGTAGGGGTAAAAATGCCACCCAACTCCAAACCTTGTTTCTTCCACCTACGCCTACCCCACCCTCCTTTCCCCTGCCAATCAAACATATTACAGGGAGCAGTTTAAAATCCATGGCATTGGCAACAAACAAATCTATTAAAATGTAGCAAAGACTTAGAGTCCTAATAGAGCAAAAGCAAAAGGGGAATAAACTGTGCATGCAAATGAGACTCCTCCCCTCATCTTCAAAGCTCACCACTAAGATGATAATTATCCTCAAGGCCGTGATGTAAACTACTTGCGGACAGGAACTTCTCTTCCGTGCATTTTTACTTTAATCTAGTTAGGTGGGCAGCAGACCTTGGAGTACACAATACTTCATGGTTTGTGTAAAAAAAAAAATGTTACTTTTTATTTTTAAATAGGCATTGCAGTTATTTTTAAGGATATTATATCATGATTTTCAGACTTTGTTTCATATGTTTAATTAAAACTTAACATCTAAGTTTTAAGGGCCAACACTCCATGTGACTTCAAATATGTACAATAGAAATTTGTGTTTTCCTAAATCGATGTCTTTCTTAACTAGTGATAGCTTTCTGACATTTCTTTTTATGGGTTTCTAATTTGAATAATATAACAGTGTCCTATAATGTTAGAGTTTGCTAGGGTAGAGCCTTCGTTCTTTTAAGGAGTTCACTCTTTGTGATTACTATTGCTCTTGGTTGTGGGTTCTTTGGTTTTGTTTGAGGGTACTGTAAAATCCATCAAGCACTCATTGCATATTCAGTCTGAGGTAGTGTTTTAAGGTACAAGCTGTAGACTGTGCCTGTAAGTCATATATATATATGTCATATATATGTACTTAAGGGGATATGTCAGGCATCTGGAACAATGAGACAGCACAGCTCGTTTCCATGTGCTGGAGCATGGGCTCCTTAAACAAAGGATCCAGGTACATCAGCCACAGGAAGCAAATCTGTGCCGGGTTCAGAATGCTGTGGCTTTTATTTCTTCATAAGCAGTTAAATAGAATAGTCTTCTTAGCTCTGGGGACTGCTACTCTGCTCTCTCAAAGATCAATAGTCTTTGACATCACACAATATCTATTTATAGAGAGATAACTAAAAAGTAAGTTTAAAAATATGTTCCTCTATAAGGCGGCTTTCTGTAAGCAATGAAAAGAAGTATTCTTGGGTCCTTGCATAAAGGACCTTGTTTATTTTATTCATGGAAAAATGGTTTGTATATTCATTTAGCTAGTAATTGTTCTTTTTTTTGCAGAGGAGTTGTCTTTTTTATTTTAATTTTGTTTGTTTGTTTGTTTGTTTGTTTTTGCCTTTTAAGTACAAGATCTTTGTGTCTCAACCTACTAACTGCTAGAAGTATAGGCATGTGTCACTATTCCAGGCCTGTAATAGTGTGTTTTAACATGTGTGGCAATGTTATAGGAGGCTAGTGGTAGCATGTAATTGGCAAGAAACTGCTAAAAACTGGAACAGGAACAGAATGAAGGATTGACGCCCGATAGCAAGGGAAGTTGTTTGAACAGGAGGAGGGCCTTAAGCAGCATTCTGGGTCCTTAAGAAGGGTCAGCCAGCCTCTGTAGAGTCTCAGAGTTGAATTTAATTCATACTCAGGTAATGCTTCGGAGTCATTCAGGAAATGTTGATTGTTTATATCCTATTCTTTAATAGTACAAAACTGTGTCATTTTTATACACATCCTTTCCTTTTTAAAGTCTTGGAGGTAGGCTTTATTGTATGTATGTTATGTATGAGAAAATTATAACTCCGAGCTCTAAGTGAGCAAGACAAGCTGATCACTGAAGAGCAGTAGAATTCCGAGTTTTGAATTTCGACTTGAATAACTCAAACCGTGTGCTTTACTAACACTCAGTTCATCCATTCAGATTCCCTGGAGCTTCACGGCTACCAGCAGACTTTAGGCTGGCTGTTAATTTACTCATTTGAAACCTGGTAAAGTGAAGTTGTTTACATCCTATGGCCATTAGTACAATAGAGTCTACTGTCGGTACTAAAATATTTTTCATGCTCAGAAGGTGTACAAATGAGAAACACTTGGAATTCTGAAAATATGTTTGCCATAGTAATTTTATATTTATTTAATCTGTCTTCTTTAATTTTCACTCACATTGTATGCTCTACTACCAGATTTTCCCACAGGTTTCTTACAAAGCTAGATACACCGTATGGAGTTTTGAGATTACTTGTTGAAAGACTACAGAAGGCAACTCTTCTAGGGCACACATTTCCTACCGGGCCTGTCCTAGCGCTTGGCCTTATCCTGGCCCTGCGGGAGCATGCTGGCTCCCTGCAGTGAGAAAACTGAGCACAGAGATTCAGACCTTGGCCAACAACACCCAATGCTCCATAGCAAAACTGACTCAAAGGCTAGCAGACTAGTTCTGGAACTCAAATACTGATAACACACACTGTCAACTTCCTCCAGGGTGACCTGAGAAGTGTAAGCTTTCAGTCCTCGTCCTCGTAGTGTGCATCCTGTGACTCTCCTGGCCTGTATGTGTGGGGTGCTTGTGAGTTGTAGTATTGTCGTATGGGTTTTAGTGCTGGGTGCTGAACCCAGGGTCTTTCTTGTGCTTGCTGGTCAGGGTTCTATGATGGAATAAATCTCCAATCAGTCTTTATTTACTTATTTTCTAAATCTGAGAATGAAGATTGGCATTATAAAGGACTGAAGGAAAATACAATATTATCATGATGGTTTATTTTGCTGGTTAGTGGGATTAAGCATAAAGCTTGTAATTTTGTATTTGTCCACAAGATGGTGAAATTCTCATTAGTTTTTAATTTCTTGTAGCCCATATAAATCATTAATTTATAATCTGCATTTTGCACTATTAATTTTTTTTTACAGCCCATCTGCTGGCAAGGCCAAGATTAGAACAGCACACAAGAGAATTATGATTTTAAACCATCCAGACAAAGGTAGGTGGTAGCTCCATTTCCACAGAGTGATCAAATGTGCTGCGGGTTCCTTTCAGTTTACTCCAACTCACATAAGTGAGGCATAGCCGGGGTGGGGTGAGGGTCGGGGTGAGGAGTAATGTGTCACGTGTTAAGATTTTTGTAATACACCAGGGGGCTTGTGGTTCGGAGTTGAATGGCCAATGGAAATAGTGGATTTGAACTGTTAACTTTTAAGAACTTAGTTGCTGCCTTTAGGAATGAGTATCTGAACTCACCGATGTCACTGCACTGTGAACAAGAAGGAAACTATGAACTATGGGGCCATGGGGATGAGGCAAACTGATTTGTGCATCATCTGTTATATCTACTAAATCCTGAAGACCAAAAGACAGGATTTAGGGATTTCATCTACATCTCTGTAATTTGTCATAGATGGTTGTGAATTTTTAAATTTTGTATAAGAAGGCTCTGAGGCTCGACTATTTCTTACTGGTCATGTTTTTAATGTAAATTTATCTTACAGGAAGACAATTATTATAACTTTAACTACACTGCAGCTGCTTGATAGAGGAAGCCCATATGTTCATTACTGTTTCTGCTTTAAAATAACAGCTGGTAGAAAGTTGAACTGTATTTCAGAAGTCAAAGGGGGGCAGGAAAGTGAAGACTCTCTTGGATTCTTATTTATAGACTTTCCGTCTTGTAATTATTTTGGAGAAAAATTAAAAACAAATTTCAGATTCCTATTCATCTTGACACCAAAATAAGGCATTCTTTTTCAGCTTTCTCAGCTTAATTACTTACTATAAAAGTTCTTCTCACTGAACATTATCCTTGTTGGGTTTTGTACTTGCCGTTCTTTGGTGTGAATAAACAAGAGAATAAACTTTGAAAAGAGGTTTTGCTTAAAAATTTTAAACAGCTTTAGCAGTTACTGAATGATCCACTCAACTAATTTACTCTTTATTGTGTACTTTTGGTGTAATTGACTGAGGAAGAAATGTGTTTAAGTGCCTCCTTGAAGTCCCTTCTCTCCTCAGTGTCCTCTGCCCCTCTGGGTCAAGTGTGTGCTCTTGGCTGGGATTGAGTGCAGTCGTGTTAAGCACTCCTGTCTGAGGGATGGGCAGTTGTCGCGCACGCCTGTAATCCCAGCACTCAGGAGGCAGAGGCAGGCGGATTTCTGAATTCGAGGCCAGCCTGGTCTACAAAGTGGGTTCCAGGACAGCCAGGACTACACAGAGAAACCCTGTCTCAAAAAAACCAAAAAAATAAAAATAAAATAAAATAAAAAGAGTGTATTACCACTGTGGGCTATTTTCCCTTATAGAATTGCTTAATCATTCAATTTAAAACATTTGGGGTTTTCTAAATTCATGGACTTCCTAAATTCTATCTATGAACCAATTGCAATGGTCAGTGCTGTAAGCTTGACAGATTCTAAAATGTCATTACCCACCCAGTGTGGGTGACCCTATTCCCTAAGTAAGGGATTCTGGGTTGTATAAGATATGGAACCTGGCTAAGCACTGCATTCATGTATTCATGGTGACTTCTGCCATGACAGACCTTGGACTGTTATACTAAACTCTTTCTTCTAAACCCTGAGCTGCTTCTATCTGAGCATCGTCACAGTAACAGGAAAATAAAGTAAGTGGGATTTGGGAAGAAACACGTATAATGAACTAAAGGAATATTGGTACCCACTATGTATGATGAAGTTGGAATCCTGCCTCATGAATCTGAAAATTATTTTTGGGAAAGTAACAGATTTTTAAACAAGAATGTTTCATTGACCTTGGAAAGAGAAAGCTAGGAATATTGCAAAGTGTGGCAATTGAGCAGTTCAGTTCTGTCCCCACCTTTTCTGTTTCTCTCCCACAGTTGTTCTGGGGGGTGGGGTGTTAGCATCAGGTGTTGCAAGCCCTTACAGACTCTAACCTCTCCCAGTGCGGAGATTCATGGCTGTTCATCCCTCACCCCCTAATCTGGGAAGGAAAAAAATAGTGTTCTTGAGAACGTGAAGGAAAGCGAGGTAAAGCTGCGTGCGCACTGTTGCTCTATAGGTGCCCCACTTCGTTTTGTGGTGCTTGCTGTCAAACCCAGGTGCTTTCGTGCTTACCAGAACTACTCATGAAATTAGTCTCTTTGCTCTTAGTCTCAACTTATGTATTTAATTATTTTTAGATGAGTACTAATAGAAGTAATATAATTCTTATAAAATTTTGTTTTTAAATTTTTTCCACAACCATAGTGTAGAAAAATGTACTTGTCTTCCTTTTTTTTTAATTCCTACTTTGGCTTTGTTAAACAAACAAACAAACAAACCTACATGCTCGTGTCAGCCTCTGCATTTATTCTGATATGATATTTAGTTTTGTTTACGTATATAAAGAAAATATAACTTATGACGCATAGGTATTTGGAAAAGGATTCCTGGGAGACTCTTCATTACTGCTATACAACAGTGGTGGTTTTTTAAGATCAATAGCATTTGGATCTAAAACAACGCTGATGAATTTCCAGAGTTCATTATATAAAATGTTCTGGGCTATCATGACCTCTGAATGGATTTTTATGCCCAAGTATGATTTTGTAACAGCATTTGCTGGTCTTTGGAAAGTGAGTGTCCCAGATGAGGCAAGTGTTGATGTGTTTCACTGTGGAGTCTGGAGACTGGAGGCAAATTCTTGGGTTCACCTTAGACCTACAGAATCAGAAACGGACAGGGCCAATAATCAAGCCCTCTAGAGAGCCTGATGCTGAGTGATGTCTGAAACCCACTCTAAAGTTTCCAACCAGGTCCAAGAGTGTTCATTAGCACTGGCTCTGACCTCTGTCACTGTTTGTTCCTCTGGTCATCTGAAATGTTTAGAAACTAAAGCTCCCTGTTTCTTTCTAAAACTTTCTCTTTTGCTTCTTTGTCCTCTGTCGTGTTCAAGTTCAAAAGTTGGTCGTATTTGGAGAGAAAACTTAAGTCATGAGATTTCTGTTTCACCCCTGCCCACCTCCTCGCCCATTGGATCCTAAAGCTTTAGTACTACACTGCCGTTAGGTTTTGTCTTTCTATGTCTTGGGAGAGTGAGCAGGACTTCCCTTAAACAGTTGCCTGGGTTTTAGCCTCTTTTCCACAGCAAGACCAGCAAATAGCCTGGGAGAGGGGACAGTAAATGCCACAATACCATCATAACCTTTTCAACTTCCTCATCTCTTCAGAACCTTTGGGCACTGAGACTGGTGTTAAGAAACAGGAAGGAGCATATTGTTTTGATTTTATTGGGTGTGTGTGTGTGTGTCATTTTTGTCTTTAATTTTGTCTTATTTCAATGTGAACAATAGACTATAACAAGCTGCTTCATCATTACTGAAAGCAGAAGTTAAAAAGTTCACTTTTGAAGCATCTGACAGGCAGGTGAATTGACTGATAGACTGCTTAGAAGGCTGGTTTGGAAATCTACATGGAAATACTTAAAATGAGCTACTTGAGGACAGAGAGAAGCAGATGAATTTGAGATTTGCTCAGTTGATGCTGGAAATACACTATTTCTGGTTGAGCTCTGAATTCAAGAATTAAATCTGTTGTAAAGCAATTTATTGAAAAACAAAAAGACTTGGAGGGGCAGGCAGATTATAGACAGGATTGGAGAAGAGTAATATTGTCTTTGTGTTGGATGAAGTACTCAAGAGACGTCCAGGTAGAACTAGAGAATAGAAAGATGGATGAGTTAAGAGTGTACAAGAGGAATCTGCACTCAGTCTTAAGCCATGGAGGTCAGGCTGCGGGCACAGGCTTATGTCTCAGTAAGGTGGGGGCTAAGGCTAAAGATATGGAGCTCTGCCTTGAGCTTGGCCAGAGCAAGTTCAAGGCCTGGCTGGGTGCCATAGGAAGACTTTGTCGCCATGTTTTTGTTTGTTTGTTTGTTTGTTTGTTGTGGGTGTGGGCTATAACTCAGTAGAGCACTTATATAGTATAGACAAAACACCTAGAGTCAATCCCTAGCACTGTGAAAACAGTACCTTAAAAGTCAGAGAGAGTGAAAGTATGTGTAGAGATTGGAGTAGAGAGATGAACTCCAATATTGATAGAGTAGAAACAGAAAGATCAGTAAGAGATGTTGGAGAAGGTAGTATAATGGAACCTGAGACAGGAAGACATTTAAGAAAACCAGCTGAGCTGAGTACCACAGCAAAGGCCCAGACACACAGAGGAGAGTCTGCGTAAGGGCTGGTGGCGCACACCTTTAAACCCAGCAGAGGCAGAGGCAGAGGCAGGCAAATCTGAGTTGCAGGCCAGCCTGCTCCACAGAGTGAGTTTCAGGATAGCCAGGGCCACATAGAGAAACTGTCTTGAAAAACAAACAAAAACAAAACCAACTAAACAAACAAAAACAGAAGAGGAGAAGAATCTGTGACCTTAAAGACAGGTTCAGCTGACACAGATTTAGAAACAAAAACACTTAAACATCTTTTGTTTGTTTGTTTGTGAGGAAAAGGAGGAAAGAAATGGAGTAACTGCAGGAGAGGACTGAGCACTTAGAAAAGAATGTGGGGGAAAACGTGTAATTTTTAGCAAACCTGTATGTGCATCAGTGAAAATGATCAGCTAGAGAGACTGATAAGTTAGAAGACATTTCACGTACATCAATGTAATGGTTTTTTTTAGGTTCCTGAATCAATTACATAAATGCAGGACAGAAATCGGGCAGTGTTTGGTGTAAAAAAGAGCCATGGTATATACGTGTTCTCAAAGCCTACAAGGCTCCTTAGTATTAAAAACTACAAAAGAGTTTATGCAGTCTTGATGTATGTGGAGGGCGCACAGCATCTTTATTAAAAGCCAGGTGTTACCACAGTCTTCTGTCCTCCTTCCCTCAGCTACCATCTGTCTAGCCAGCACCGCCGAGTCTGCATCATTGTTTTAAACACCCCTTCTTGAGATAAGGTATTACTATTTGTTCAGCTAATGTGTGTATGTCTCAGTAGTGTGTGATCGCGTGGCAGATAGTTGCAGCCATCAGCACAGCAAACTTTAGAACATTTCAATCCTGCTTAGGTTGGGTTTGTTTGTTTTTGTTACCTTGATACAAGCTAGAGTCCTGTGAGAAGAATCTCAGTGGAGTAAATACCTCCATCATGTTGCCTGTAGGCAAATGGCATAGGGCATTTCATTGATTGATGGGTGATGTGTGAGGGCCCAGATTACTGTGTGGCTGCCGCTCCATATCAGGTGGTTCTAGTGCTATAAGAAACAAGCTGAGGCTGGGCGTGGTGGCGCACAACTTTAATCCCAGCACTTGGGAGGCAGACGCAGGTAGATTTCTGAGTTTGAGGCCAACCTGGTCTACAGAGTGAGTTCAAGGACAGCCAGAGCTACACAGAGAAACCCTGTCTGGAGGGTGGAGTGGGGTGGAGGAAACAAATAAGCTGAGCAAGCCAGTAAGGAAAGGTGCTCTCTGGTCTCTGATCTACCTCTTGTCTCCAGGCTCCTGCTTTGCTGGAATTCCTGTCTTCAATGAATGTGCCGTGTAAAGTAAATAAACCCGTCCCTCCCTGCATTGCTTTGGTCATGGTGTTTTATCTCAGCAGTAGAAAGCAGACCAAACACCCTCACTTCCAACTTTTCAGTTCTATTCCATTGATCATGTCCTTGTGCCAGTACAACAAAGCCTTGATTGTAATTGCTTTGAAAGAGCTTCACATTGTGCAGTGTTAGCTCTACTTATTCTTCTGTTGCAGGATTGTTTGGGCTATTCTGGGTACCTTTCAGTTCTGGGTGAGTTGTACTATCAGCTTTGCAGTGTCTGCAAAGGAGTTTTGATGGGAATTATCTGAATCTGTAAAGCAATTTGAAGAGTTTTGCTGCTATAACAGTGTTAAGTGGTCTGATCATGGGTAGGATGTTTTCTCGTGTATTTAAATATTCTGTAATTACGTCTGTTTTGTGCTTCTACTTTTCTATTCTTTTTGATGTTGCATATGGGGTTATTATCTTGGTTTTGTTTTCGGGTTATTCAGTGCAAATGTATAGAAATGCAATGATTTTTGTGTGTTAGGCATATATTCTGCAACCTCGAAATCATTAATTCTAATAGTTCTGAGTGTGTTCCTCTTGGTTGTTTGTATAACCCGTTTATAGAGATTTTGAACTCTTCCTTTCTTCTCTGGCGTCTTTTGTTTCTTTTTCTTATCAAATGCCATGGTTTGGAACCTCAGTAAAATGTTAAGCACAGCCGATTTTTAAAAATGGATATCCTTATTTTTAATTTGATCCTAGGGGAAACCTCTAGTCTTTCACCATGGGGTGTGGAGTGAGCTCCGTTCTTCTGTGGGGATCCTTTCTCAGATCCAGGAACCACAGGCCAAAACTATGCACTCCTTTCCCTGTTTCTAGCTCGTTGGCTGTACTTATCACGAGACTCACATTACATTACAACCTTCACCTGCCTCCTGGGTCTGGGGGAGGGGCTTCTGTGGAACACAGGATAGACAGTGCCTCTGCTTGCACTCCTTCCAGCCAAGCCGTGTCCCTTCGTGAGTATGCTCACAGTGGCATGGGTAACCCAGAGAAACCTAAGACATGGTTACTTCCCAAGGAATTTATTATCTAATGGTAGCCAGGCTCAAGCTTTATGAGATTAATCACAAGGACATGATTTCAATGTTCTCAGTAAGAAAGAAGATCAGGGATCAGATTATGGGTTTGAATAAAATAAGAAAGAAGTAACCAGTATTATTATGGGAGGCAATTAGTAAGCAGGAAGTCATATAAGTGCAATAATGTAAGACATAGTGTGAGACAGTGACTAAGGAGCACGCGCTCAGGCAGCGCAGATTGACTCTGTGGTGTCTGTTAACCAGGTAGATTTTGTGAACTTGGCCTCTTTACCTAATGGAAGTAAGAAGCAAGCAGTCTGGTATAGTGTAGAGCTCAGCGAGGGTGTCTCTCCCCATGAATGCATGGCGTCCGTCAGAGCCTGCTCAGCACTGGTGGTTCCAAATGGCATCAGACCACACGGTGTGACATAAGCTTTAAAACTGGAGGTACACATCCATAAAAGTATATAAGCCAGCAAATTATTGCAGAGTGAACTCAGCAATGTAGCAAGTACCTGGATTAAGAAATGACCTCAAACTCCTTTGTACCTAGCTAAGGATGGCCTCGTGATCCTCCTCCCAGTGCTGGGTCACAGGTGTGCACCACTGCACACACCCAGCTTATCCTTGTTTATGGGCATTTGGGAAGAGCATATATGAATGGTCTGGGCAAGATCCTTTGTATTACCAGTATCTCCTCTCTGCAGCTTGATTCTCTATACTCTTAGTGGTGTTTGTTCAAGAGCGGATATCTTTAGTTTTAAAGTGGCCCAGTTTGTTTTCATTTTCAATGGGTTTCTTTTTGTTTTAAGAAATGTTTGCCTCTTTCAAGGTCATAAAAATCCCAAATCTACAATTTTTAACAAAATCTCAAATATTCTATTTTGCCAATAAAGACTAAGGAGCCAGATGCTGGGGTATAAGCCTGCTGGCTCAGAGAAGCAGAGAAAGCACCCAGCTGACCTTCCTCAACAGCTGACATCCCAAAAGGAAGTTCTCCTTCACCATGTGTCTCAAAAAGCCCTGAAACTGAATGTCCCTCCCTTCTGTTTCCTGTCCATCTCTCTATCCCTCCTCCTGACTTCCTTTACTCTCTCTGACTTTCAGTTTCCCATGTTCACTCCCTGCTGCAGGAGGAAGCTTCTCTGATGATACTAATCCATAACTATAGAAGAATATCATTTTATCACTACATTTTTTTTTTTTTTGCTTTTTAAAAAAAAAAAATCAGTATTATTTGGTTTTACCCTAGATCCCTTGGCTTTCAAGTCTTAGGTTCTTGGCCACGCAAGCAGTGTTGAGTATGAGTTCCATCTTTGGAGTGGGCCTTTAAGTCAGATCATCTGTGCCACCATTGCATAGCTTGCAGGTAGCACTACTACAACAGTAGTAGGTCCTTTCCCTTATCTTTGAGTACGTGTATGTCTGCATGTTTATGTCTGGCTATATGCACATGAGTGCAAGTGTCCCAGAGTCCAGAGGTGTCAGATCCCCGAAGCTGCAGTTACAGAGGGCTGTGAACTCCTTTATGTTGGTGCTAGAAACTGAACTTGGGTCTTCTGGAAAAGCAACACGTGCTCATAACTGATGAGCCATCTCTTCAGCCTAAAATTGCACAATCTTTCTTGCTAAGTCAATTCAGAAATTAGTATAAGGTTATTTATTGCTAAGATACAGAAACACTGGCTTTCAAATATTTTTATATTCTGTCTATCAACTAGTTGGATTTATTTATGAATTCAGTGATTTGTATGTAGATCATTTTGGATTTTCTGCAGAATAAGTGGTGTCATTTGTAAACAGTGACCTTTCTTCCTAGTCTTTATTTCTTCTCTGTTAGGGAGAGACAGGGTAAAAACGGCTACAATGGCAAGACCCTCTCATGTGGGGTTAAATGAAAGCAGAGATGGCTATTCCCAGTATTTCACTACTAACAATGCCAGTGGCTGTGTTTCTGATGGCTTCAGCACACAAAACACACTCTGTCTATTTGTAGTCAATTGAAAGTGTATTACAAGTTCTGAGTTGTCTGTGTCTTCTGAGATGTGTATGTGAGATCTTTTTTTCATCTGTTAATGCATTGGATTACATCGCTTACATTTGGAATGTTCATTAAAGCCAATGTTGCTCTTCTGATCCAAGTCTAACTTGGTTGTGATATTCAGTCTGACTGGAGAAGTGAGCATAGTGGTTTTGAATCTACATTTGTGAGAGATACTGGTCTATAGTTTCCTTTCTTGTGATATCTCCATCAAAGTTTCTTATCAACAGTCATTCTGGGCACAGAAAATGATGAAATATGTTCTCCTGTTCATCATTTTGTTTAGGTTGGTTGGTTTTTTGCCAGGGCCTAGATTTGTTGATAAAATTCTGGCTAGTAATTTAATTATATGTTCAGTTCCTTAAGTAAATACAATGCTTTTGTTTTTTCAGATTTTCTTTTCATTAGTTGTGATAAGGGCACATTTTTTCCTGGAATTTATTTTTTCATTTAAAAATTTCAGTAAAGTTTTTGTTTTAACATGAAAGTGATTTTTTTAATGGGGGGGGGGGGCACTGTGTGACATGGCACATGTGTGAAGCCAGTTTTCTCTTTCTACCATCTAAGTCCTGAGGACAGATCTCAAGCTCCTGGCAAGTGCCTTTGCCTGCTGAGCTCTCTCACAGGTCCTTCCTCTTCCTCCTCCTCCTTCTTCTCTTTTTCCTCTTCCTCCTCCTCCTCTCTTTTTCCTCTTTCTCTTCTTCCTCCTCTTCCTCCTCTTCCTTCTTCTTCTCCTCCTCCTCTTCCTCCTTGTTTTAAAAGAAACTGTACTTTGAATCTGTCGAATCTCTCTTGAATGCGATTTATTTTGTGACATTTCATATGTGGGTTATTTCTAACATTGAGATCCTCTAGGTGTGGTGCTGGTTTCTGTCATAATTCTAGTGGACAGTTGTGTGTCAGTGCTGCTCGAGCACTGTATTGTACGTGACTTGTATTTTCCCCTTCATCTCTGGTGATTTATAAAACTGTCTTATCTTTGTAATTATGTGCAGGTGCTTGAGTCTGCATGTAGGTGAGTGCATGTGAGTGAGTGAGAGGTCTACAGAGTGCCCAGAGAGAGGCATTAGATCTCTTGGAGCCAGAGCTAACAGACAGCTAGGAATGTAGGCTCGTGGACCTTAGCTCAGGAAGGATAGCAAGTGTTCATCTCTGAGCCCTGGTGTCTTTTGTAAAATACAACAAATGAATTGACTAGAAAATTGAAGTTTATAGAAATGATCTATAACATTTTGGAAACATTCTTGGTTTCTAAACTTGGCTGGTCACTGTCAACAGAACACACTTGTGAGGCAAGTGGACCGTGCCAGCGGAAGGAAGAAATGGTAAGGTTGAGTGAGCTCAGACTCCATGAATTTCAGAATTGAGAAGAGTACAAGTGGAGCCATCCCTGCCTACTTCTACTTGCTCTGGAACACATAACCCTGACATCCTCCCTAGAGGACCACGGCAATCAGTCATGTAGGGAAAACACCTGGAGTTCTTCCCCATGCAAATAGAGCATCACTAACATCTCCAAGTAAGCCAATAGGAAATATCTATCCCTAATCCCACCCTACTTCACAATATTTCTGTAGTCCGGGTCCACTTGGAATGTTTTACTGAGCTGTAACATTTGGGGAAGAGTTCTCTCTCCTGAAGCTTTCTTCACTGGACCTTGGACCCGCCTGGCACACTGCTGCAGGTTACTACCCTGCTTCTCTTGTAAGAACAGTAACACTCTGGCTTTTCCTGCCTGACAGAGACACATGGAACCTGTTTGTCCCAGTTTCACTTCACCCTTAGGGCAGATAGAGGATGGCTCACGCTTACTGCTGATTTTTATTTTTTTAGTTTGCTGAGTCTTGGCGAATTTCAGAAAGTGTTAAAAGTTTTCAGCTTAAAAGTCGAGTCTGCTTTGTAGGGTGGAATGTTTGGTATACATCAATTCAGTCACATTTGTTCATCCTGTTATTTATGTTGATGTTCTAACTCTTTCTCTAGTTGTTCAATGAATTATTGAGAGAAGTGCCTTAAACTTCCCAGTGATTATAAGCATGTGTTTTTCCTTTTGATGCTGTCAGGGTTTTCTTTATATGCTCTGATCCTAAGATGTTAGGCATATACAAAATCTAGATCTCATTGTTTTATCCTGTTGACAAATGCAAAACCCTATGAAATCTCTATTACTTCATTTCACCTAAAAGCAGTTTTTCTGTGATAATTAGCAAAGCAATGCTCACTTTTTTTATTGATGTAAACCTTTATATTATTTGAAAACAAAGTTTCCTTTAGCCAACATCTCCTGGGCTAATGTTTTTAATAAATAAACCATATCAGATAATGTTCATCAAATATGAATGTAGTAGTATGTGGTACTATATGCCAGTTAAATGTGCAGTTTGATGAGTTTGGGCAAAGACCCCACCCATGTGACCTAGCAGACCATAGATCACATCCATCACTCTAAGGGCCCTTCCGGTATTGTTCCAGTCCACTACCAGCCCTCCAGCTGAGCAATGATGGCTCTGCTTTCATCACCAGAGATTAAACATGCCTTTTCCAGAATTTGAGGAGAGTGGAGTTGCATAATTAGTGTCTGGTCTGTATAGGAAAAGCAAAGCAAACTGGTAGACTTACACTGGGCACTTTCCCGATCAGATGTCTGTAGTGAGGAACTGCCTGACTTAGAAACCTCCCATAGTTTTTTATTCTGATGTATTTGTTCTTTTCTCAGCTCTCTTACATGTTTTCAGAAGAGTTGACCTTAAACAAGAGGGATAGTAATAGCAATATTTAGTGGAGGTACAAACATATACAGATTATCAGGAAAGGAGAGGTGTATAATTAGTAGAATCAAGGGGACTCACACCCCCCCCCAAAACTGAAAGGGACTGGAAAATTAAGGAGTGTATTTTTTCTGTTAGTTATAGGCTATGCATCCTATATCTTGCTGTCAGTCAGGATTTGAGGCAAGAAGCAGATATGTTATATAGGCAACACAAGAGTGCCTCTAGTTGATAAAAATTCATTCTGAATTAAACTACCATGGATGAGGACATAGGAATTGTAGCTTTGACTTAGGGATTCATCCAGGTACAAGGAGGTAGATTGAGAGTCATGAGAGCCAGTGTGAATTTTCTACCTAGTACATCAGTTACAAGTCTGGTGGTCTCCATACTTCAGAGGAGTGGCAGAGAACTCAGGATTATTCTGAATAAACTATCATTGTTTCATCTGAATTAATTACCATCAATAAATACAACGTTTAATAAGACTTTTACTCTTCTGGGTCCTTTTTTGGTTTGTTTATCTGTTTTCTGTTATGAGCCTATAATGGCTTATAATTTAAGCATGCATGTTGCTCAATTAAAGATTATAGCTAAGATCACATAATATATTTTTTTAATTTTTTATTAGGTATTTTCCTCATTTACATTTCCAATGCTATCCCAAAAGTCCCCCATACCCTCCCCCCCCACTCCCCTACCCACCCACTCCCACTTTTTGGCCCTGGCGTTCCCCTGTACTGGGGCATATAAAGTTTGCACGACCAATGGACCTCTCTTTCCAGTGATGGCTGACTAGGCCATCTTTTGATACATATGCAGCTAGAGTCCAGAGCTCCGGGGTACTGGTTAGTTCATGATGTTGTTCCACCTATAGGGTTGCAGCTCCTTGGGTACTTTCTCTAGCTCCTGCATTGGGGGCCCTGTGATCCATCCAATAGCTGACTGTGAGCATCCACTTCTGTGTTTGCTAGGCCCCCACATAATATTTTAATATTTTTAGAGCACACAAAATGTCTGGCAACTCCTTGCTAAGTCGAACATTAAGCCATGGATAAAGACGAGCCTTGCATGTTCCAAGGTCATTATCAGAGATAATCATGAAATCAACTTACTCACACCCACAAGGGTTCTGACCTTCCTTTATAATTCTCACTGTGTACTCGGGGTCACTGTGTGATGTATTCCTTAAATGTTTATCGTGTTTCAGATCTTGATATGAAAATGTCAGTGGTATCTTCAAGGGCAAAAGCTAAATATAGCCTCCTCCTGCCCTACTGCAGCCTGGGTGTTAATGTGTTTTCTCTGCTTGCTTTTTTCTTCATAAAGAGGTGAGGTGGTAACAGTAGAAGACCCGACTAAGGCCGAGATAGTTTATACGTAGATTTTCTAAATGTTTTTGATTTCTTAAAAGTTTTTGGGACTTAACCATGTTTTCAAGAGCCATAGATAGTTTGTACTTAAGAAAATATTACAAAATAAAAGCTGACTGCGAACTGCGATATAGTCATTAGCTCAAGCATTAAGCAATGGCACTGTAGTAGAGTAGAAGTTAGGGCTATGATGTGTAACTTTGATGTGACAGTTTGGGTTTTTTTGTATGTCGGATATGCATTGTTTATGGTTATAATGAGTCTGTATTTGAAATTCACCTCAGTTTGCTGTTTGCATTAGAAAGAATTCATTGCAAAGAACTCTAAAAATGAACTGATTTAATTTTATTTGAGGACATTGTAAATCTAAGATTCCATTATAAATGTTGTAATAGAATCATTTCAGAGAACAGGGAGAATTTCTTTTAGCATTATTTTTATTATCACTGTTATTATTGTTAGTTCATTTATCATACCACTACATATTATACATTTGCCTTTTATGAATGCATTTATTTTTTGAAATTATGATAAGACATGAAAAGATTCCCTTAGATGAATTTGCCTCCTTCTTAAAGGAATGAATATTTATTGCTTTTAAAATGTAGCTATGGGGAAACTTTTATTTTGTTTAATTAATAATATATGTAATTTTAGAAAATATTCTGGCCAAACATCTATATGGTAACTATTTATAACCAGTGGGTATTTTTCAAGTGGTTACTTTTTTTTTCTCATAAAATGTATTTTGATTGTTGGGTACCTGCAATACTTCCCTAAATAAGTTTAATTTGTGCTGTTTTGATTTCTGGTAATCATATAAAATATTTTCTCAGGAAAAATGTGTGAGAAAATACCTGAATTATTGTTTTTCTGTATTGACTTTTTTAAATGTCAGTAATGATGTAAACCTTAATCATTCGTTTGTCTTTGTCCTCCCAGGTGGATCTCCTTACTTAGCATCCAAAATAAATGAAGCAAAAGATTTGCTCGAAGCATCCAGCAAAGCTAACTGATGCTAAAGGACTGTACATACCGAGGGAAAATGGAACAAACGCACAGCTGTAAAAGTCCTTCAGAAGAATGTGGCACGTGGTCGTGTTCCATACTGACCCAGTCTGTTTTCTGTCATTAAGTGTGCAGCAATAAAAGCCTGGCAGCCTTGCAGCCTTGGTCTGGCAGGGACTTCATCCGTCCCATAGCTGATGCTTTTCCACATCATTTCATATGTGACATGTCACCTTGGTGATGGTAGTCTAACCCTCTCTCTGCCCCTAACACAGAGAAAGTTCTGCCCTTCACAATGGCATTGGGATTTCTGGCCAGAACGGAAGCTTCCTTCTCGATGCTTCTGCACTGTCTCTTGCTTTAGAAGAATTTGGGACTCTGCCAATGCCAAAGCCTTTAAATATTTTGAGACCAAACAGTGACTACTACATCATGGGGAAAAGATCCCAAGTGTATGTAATTTACTAAATGGTGACTTGTAGTGAGTGTTTGGAATCTTAAGGGAGGGGAACTCTGCTCTCTGAGACCCTTCAACTGAAGCATGAAGACATGGAGAGCCACTAACATGATTTAGGATTTACAAAACTAGCTTATAAGAAGGCCAGGAAGAGCTGGTTTCCCAAATCTAAGGTTTGCATTTGATTATGGTCTCCCTATCTATATATGTGTTCAATAATTCATTCTATGAATATTTATTGACCCAGCTATGATGCATATGGTAATGTTGCAGGTCCTATGAGAGTCACATGTATGAACCAGTTACAAACCCAGAATAAGTTTTATAGAGAGAAAAGATGAATTATATAAGTAATGAATACTACCAGACAGGTACAGATCATTGATGAAGTAAGAGAAGTGTGTTTTAAATCTCAGAACTGGAGAGGGTCTTCCTGAAATGATAGAACCCTGGGCTTTAAAAACAAAAACAAAACCTACAAAACACCACATAATCAGCGAGTCAGTATTGTTTCTCCTGAGATCGGAGTGAGCAGAAATAGACATATCAGTTGCTGTGACTGGAGAGCAGAGATCCTCAAAAGTCAATGCTGGGCAGAGTGGTTGCGAAAGCAAGCCCTGTGATGTAGATCGCAGTGAGTCACCCCAACAGGCTCTTACGTCTCCTCCATCTCACCTTCCTGCTAAGCATGGCCCCTGAAGTCAGATTTCCTTTTGAAATTTCTCTTCCTGTTATGTAATCTTGAACAGCTACTTAGTTTGTGAGTCTATAACCCTCATCTGCAAAATAGAGAAAATCATCATGGCTAGGACGGAGGCTGTAGGGAATAAGGTATGTAAATAACTTAGCATGTAGCAAATGTTCAGACTATATTCTTTTACTGCCTCCACTTTATTTTATCTTTTAGGAACCCTCAGATTACGGTTCCAAATACATTGCGGTAGTCCTTTATCTCGCCCCGGACTCTGCTTTGGGTGTGACAGATTCAGTGGTCATACTCCTAAGCATCCCGTGCAGATTCCCTGGGGCTCGAGGGATCCCGTCATGGGGCTGCAGGGTGGAGCTGGTCGTTGGCTGGACCCTAAGTCCACTTTCTATGGGCTTCTGCACAGAGCTGCAAGAGAACGCTCATCCACAGCAGAAGACAGGAAATGGGGGCTGCTCTTTTCATCCTGGGTCTGGAATCTATGGAGGCATCACTTGTGCATACTCCATGATTCATAGGGGAGCCCTTGGTATCTCTATCAGAAGACTCTGACCCTTTAACATATCAGCTTTAGGCATTATTAAAAAAAGAATCAGTCATGGAGAAGCAATAGATGTGATGGGACACACCTTACCTGGGCAGGTAAGACAAGAGGACTGCAAGCTCCAAGCCAGCCTGGGAAACTTAGAAATACTTCAGAATGGGGAAGTGATACAACAGAAGTAACAACCATCCATTCCATCCAGCTGGAACTCTGAGAGCACAAGGTCTGTGATGAATCCGCTAGTTACAGGCACTGGGGCCTGATCTCCCAGAGTTTCAGTCCACGTGACTGCCATTTGGGGTAAATGTGGTTCAGTAATAATTCTCTGAATGGTGGTGGAGCTTTAAAATAGGATTTTGACCAACTATTTACCCTCAATTCCTAGTCGATAAAACGCTTATTTGAATGGTTACCTATCTTCAGTAAAGCCTGCATTTCTCTGTTTCCTGTCCTTGCCTATTCTGCTCAATTGGGCTTTGTTGATATTGCAGTTTCTGTTTACGAGCTTAAATCTGAGAATAAGAAAGACCTTTTAAAAACACAATTACTGGACAGAGACTGTGCACTTCTGATGAACAGCTAAGGTGCGGGGGGGGGGGGGGGGGGATATGTAGGGCCAATTAGATCACAGTCTGCTCTGCCAATCTACAATACAATGTAAAAGGTGGACCGTGTGGTGCAGGGGAAAGAATGGTGACTGCAGCAGGCATTGTCACGTTTAGTTCAGCGCGTGCCCTGCACTTTGTTCGAACAACATTTAAAACGTTTCACTTGGTACTGAGTTTGACCACTGCAGGAAGGGTGCAGAATAGAATCATGCTTAAAATGCAAAGGCTCAAACTAAACAGAGAAAAATGCTTTTACGGGGCGACTTCTGCCTCCTACTTTTCTATGGACAAGGACATCCAAGAGTTGTGTTACTTATGATTACCCAGCAAGGCCATTAAAGATTGCGTGTCTATGTGGTTGTCATGGAAAACCTTGAATACAGATAATAGCTTTCTGCGATTGATCTTCAACGCCCTTCATAATTAGCTTAAAATAGTTTAATGATGTTTGTGGGAAGAGATGACTCACCCAGATCCTTAATGTCAAAATTTTCTGTGGCTCGGTTCACTTAGGGTGTGCTGCAGAGACCCCATTCCTGAGAACTGTTTGCAGGGAGGCTGCCCTGTCACCGTCACTGTGGGAAGTGTGTGCTGCTGTCTCCATCTCTTCCCTAGCTCCTCCCCGACACTGAGACACTGACCTCTGGCTGTGGGAGAGTTTGATGGAAGGTCTCTGCCTGTCAGCGTCCTCCTTCACTTCTAAGGAAACACTACCAAACAGCATCAGCTATCAGCACTAGGTCAGTATCATTCAGTTGTCAAAAACATGTTGTAAATTATGGGCCAAAATTTTATTAAATGGTAGTCACATACATTAGGAAATTAAAATCTCTGTGAGTATAATTTGTTAGCTGAAGTTTTTGAGCAGGTTCTCTGGCCTCCTTTTTATAGGTAGACTCTTAAGTGATATGGATCACAGCAACCTTACAGCCTCCGAGCAGAAGGGCTAGGTATGGTAGACAAGGGTAGAGAACTTTCTCTTTAATGCTGAGCAACGACCGTTCCCAGCCGAGTGCTTCTTGCTTCCTCTTATTGCTGCTGAGCAATTTTATATAAATAAAAAACCTTGCTCAATTGAAATGCAAGTTCATTAAGTCCTATTCAGTTCTCTTCCTGCCGCGATAACCTGACCCCCTGTGCTCGGGTCAGCAGCGTGGAGCCGCACCTTCAACCCTGAAATGTGAGCTGCCATCTCCTAAGAATCCACTGCATTTTCACAACCCCTTTTATTTATTCATTCATTCATGTATTTATTTGGTTTTAGATTAATTTTTATGTCTATGAATATTTTACCTGCAGGAAAGTATATGTATGTCTAGTGCCCAAGGAGATAAGACTGGACTGGAGTTATGGATGACTGTGAGCTACCATGCAGGTGATGGGAACCAAACTCGGGTCCTCTACAAAAGCAACAAGTGCTATTAATCCCTGAGCTATCTCTCCAGCCCCACAAACTAATATTATAATTATACCTTATATTTGCTAAACACCTATGCAAACATTCTACTACATTATCTTTTAATTTTTAGAGCTAACCTTAGGCATGGGTGTGACTTTTTTCCTCATACTACAGGTGGAGAAACAGGCTCTAGAGGAGCTTAAAATTCCTTTCAAGATGACATTTTTTTTCTTGAAAGGTGAGAGTGGGGTCTCAATGTAGTTTGTCTCAATCCTGAAGCAATGCACCAGGTATGTTGGAAGGAGTCAGATGATGGAGTTTGCATCATTCTAGCTTGTTCTTGTGACCTGGATCATGAGTGTGAAATAGGCTGATGTGTGGAAGAAGGTAGTTTCGAGCATCAGAAGCAATAGGTAACTGCCCCAAAGCTTGTAATGTTCTAATTGCACTTAGCAGTCTCAGCTGTAAGGTTGAACAGTGTGAGTTCCTCCAGCTCGGGGCTGGGGGAATCCCTGATGAGATTTCATTTGAAGCATTCTGGTGAAAGCACACACGAATTTTCAGAACTCAGAATAAAAGACATGTCACAAAAAGAAATCTGACTTTGGGCGAGAAAAGTAGTTCAGTAAATTAACAAACTAGGACTGAATTTATTGAAAGGAGCAGAGAGGCAAGGAGAAGAGCCACAGGGTTAGAGTGAGAACTGAAACCTGAAGAGAGCTTAGGCAGCTGGGTTCTTTTGTAGAGCTGTTAACGGTGGATTGGGGTGCAGATGTAGCTTGGTACTAGAGCCCCTCTGTAGCCGTGTGGAAGGTCCTGGGTCCAATCAATACTACAAACACAAAAAATAGTTACAATGTGGTTTTGATAACTGAGTTATATGCCCACGCCATGCTTTTATGCCAGAGTTAAAGTTGCATCTGCACACTGAGGAAGTTTTCTAGTAGACTCTACAGAGCATCAGCCACCAGTGGGAGACGGTCTTGAGATTAAACCCTTAACTGTCGGTAGCAGTGATAACCAAAGGATGAAATGGTTTCAGTATTCATAGCAAAAACATGAGCTCTTGAGAGTTAGGTGCACTTAATGGCTTAGTTACCATTCTGTTGCTATAAAGAGACACCGTGACCATAGCAACTCATGAAAGAAAACATTTCACTGAGGCTGGCTTACAGTTCATAGGTTTAGTCCATCGTGGTGACACGCGTGGTGGCCTGCAGGCTGACATGGTGCTGGAGAAGGAAGGAGCTGAGAGCTCTACACCCAGATCCACAGGCAGCAGGAAGAGAGGATGACACTGGGATTGGCATGGGCTTTTGAAACCCCATTGACACACTTCCTTCAGCAAGGCCACACTTCCCAATCCTTCCAAGTAGTACCACTCCCTGGTGACCAAGCATTCACTTCTCTGAGCCTGTGGGGGCCATTCTTATTCAGACCACCACACCTGTGCGCAGAAAGTGTATCCCATGGCTACTTCATTGACTTAGTCATGTCGTCTGGGTTACAGGGGCCTTTGCTCTTTGGCTCTGTGAATATGGATGTTCCAGATATGAGTTTGTAGGTGTTTATATTTTTGTTTCCATGCCTCTAGGGCAGAGTGAGATGACCTAATGTTTGTACTTGGTGGTGAGCTAGGAGAGTCTGTGCATTGCTGCCTCTCCTGGGCTGTTCTGAGATGTTGTACAGGGCAGTGTTGCAGAAGAGCAGCATGAACACACAGAAACAGCCTTCATAATTAACCCCACATGGGTCTGAAGTCGGCTCCGTTCACTGGCTTCCTGATACTTGGCTATTCAGGCTGTCTTCTCTAGCACACTTCTTGCTCACTTATAGACTGTATTCCTACCCCCCCCCACACACACACGTTACTAAACTATAAAGAAATAAAATGGAATGCCCTTACATTTGCCTTCCCTTAAACATCATAAAGGATAAACTGTACCATGCATCTATCTATATGGTTTTTCCCAATACAGTTAAAATAAAATCTTACTTGCCAAAATTGAATTTACACTCAATGTTTCTGTTGTAGAACTCTGGAAAAGTACCTTGTGTATTATATAATCCCATCTACATTGTGTGCTCTTTATTAAAAGACTGAGGCATTTATCTTTTTGAATTTCCCCACACTTCATGAGCCGCTCAGAACAGGTGCCCCTACAGACAACATATTGACGGGTTAATTCTAAAGGCAGCTATTGAAGCCAGGCAGCTTGCTACACTCCTGTAATCCTGGCACTCAGGATGCTGATGAAGATGAATTTTAAACCAGCCTAGACTACATAGCAAGGCCCCACCTGGAGGGGAAATAAATCCAAAACATGGGTAGTTTTTTAGAAGCTATTATTAAAACCTGGGTTTTATTTTCTTTTCATGTTAATAATCACGGGGTTAGGGGGAAGAGAAATCAGCCCAAGAATACTTTAAAATTTATAACTCTTCTTACAGTGTAGTGCAACCAAAATAAAGTATCTAGTCTTCTCAGGTATTTTTACCAGTTGTTAGCCCTCAGCACTTTGGACTACAGATGAAATTTCACACATAGGTGTGTGGTCACAGAAATGCTGACACAACTGAGCCGTCACCCCCAGAATGTATTAATAACTATGTCTACACAAGTAGATCTTGCCAAGAGAAGACGAGGGCAGCCACTCAGCTCTCAGCTGAGAGGAGTCTACACACGGCTGTTCTCTTCTTTGGCTTCCCTTTCTCTCTCCTCTCATGCCTGTGTGCATGCAAACATGCCTTGGCATGTATGTATTCTTTGCCTCTCAGACACATCCTTACAGTCACATTCACCATGGCCAGTTAGACCTGCAATGGGTCTATGTTACATAGCCTAGGAAGAAGGTCTCATTGGTGCCATAATGAGCACGTGTATTCACATCCATCAAAGAAGGGGGATGGATATTGTTGGGCTAACACGACATGAAGGGATAAAGTAGGAGCTTGACTTTGGACAGAAGAAATACGTTATTCACAGCAGTGTGATGAATTAAAAGCAGAGCACAGAAGCACATGGTGAGTATCTTTTATCTGACCATTCCTGGGATTTGTGTAAGGAACATCAATTTTCTGTGCAGATATTACCAAGATATGAAAGCATGTGGCAACCTGGCATGGGGGATGTTAATTATTAATGAAGAGGAAAATCAGAAGACTTAAAAACGGGTAAAAAGTGATAAAATTACTCATTTGAAAATTTTGTTCAAAATACATGTGAAGCAACATCTTCTTGCATGTACTAACAGAGCTCCATGGACACTGAATGTCACTCTGTTCCTTCTTACACTGACTTTTTTTTTTAACAAGGTGAAGATAGCTAAGGGCAGATGCTCAGATCTGTGTGGCTCAAATGCTCTCAGCCTGGTCCAGCTGCACCTCCAAGGCCTCTGAGTAGGGTCAGCAGGTCTGAGGGCCTTTGGGATTTAACAAGGTCATGGGAGTAGGAAATCTTTCCTTCACAGCCTAGTGGATGGTCACTCCTAAGGAATGAACAATCCAGGTGACAAATTGTCCCTTACCTTTACTGACCAAAAATATCTGGCTCTAAACACCCTGTTAGTAGAGGTCAGCAGTAGGTCAGAAGGTAATTGTTCCGAGCTTCACTCACGGGGACAGTAGGAATTGCTGTGGTATAAACTGGCCTAGGGGACAAATTGATCAACCAAAGGAGGTTTTGTAGATTTTTAGTGTTCCAGTTACTGACAAGGGTACTGACTCTGAACTGGATGAAATGCAGCACGGCTTCCCAGTAGAGTTTATGTCCCCCTTCCTCCCCCATCTCAACAGTCTCCTCCTGAGACGGTGTAGCCTAAGGGACATCATGAATCCATATTCTTGGCCTTCTTCAATGTGTTGTACTATTTCCCCCTGCATCCGTGGATAGATAGGCAGGCAAGCAGCCATGCGCGCGCGCACACGCGCGAACACACACACACACACACACTGGTGATGGTTCCTGCTGACCCACATGCGTGTTGCATCCTCTACCCAGCACAAATGGGTGCCTCATTTCACTTTCTGGCGTACCATTCACCTGCCTGCGGAGAGTGAGTGAGCCTGATGGGAATGACCTGCCTAGGAATAATTAGGGAGATAACATACCATGTTCTGGACTCCTTGAGAGGAGGTTAGAGTTTCTCTTGCTGTGATAAAAACACCATAACCATTAATAACTTGGGAAGGAAAGAGTTTATTTCAGCTTACAACACTCAAGTCACACTCCATTGCAGAGGAAAGTCAGGGCAAGAACTCAAACCAGGTAGGAACTAATGCAGATACCAGGGAGGAGTTCCTAACTGGCTTGCTCCTCATGGCATGCTCAGTCTGCTTTCTTACAGCATCCAGGACCACCAATCCAGAGTGGCATAGTCCACAATGTATTACAGGCCATTCTGGTGGAGGCATTTTTTTCTATTGAGGTTTCCTATTCCCAAGTGATTCTGGCTTGTGTCAAGTTGACATAAAACTAGCCTGCATCAGGAGGCACACTGTGTGCATCCTTGCGAGGCACAGCAGTGTTGGCTTCTGCATCTGCAGAATTGCTAGTGTGGAAGCATCCTCTCCTTATGTATATTCTCTGGCTCTGTTTGGCTACATAGTACAAACTGCCCTAGAGCTTTGGGTCTTCCTGCCAAAGCTTTTAGCATGCTGGGATTACAGGCATATCCTACCCCATCACACCTGATTCAGTTTCTGGTCCATGGGGAAGCAACTCACACAGAGCCTACTACAGAATTCTGGTTTGGGAATTTTCAGTTGTAGTTTGGGTTTAGAATTTTATTTCTAGCCAGTACTTCTCCATTTTGCAGGTGGCTGAGAAGTCTGTCTGTTTAAATCTACCCTGGCCACTACTGAAACATTGTGTGTTTGCTATTTGGAGTACCTTCCATGAGTTAGGCAACACCAAGCAGATGGTCCACGGTGTGTAGAGAGCTGTGTGGGCGCCATGCTGCAATCCTTCCACACCGATGGAATGAGGTTTTCTTTGCAGCCCAGCCAGTCAATTGTCTGACTGTACCTTGAACCCAATTAGCGAGTTTTCTCTGAGCCAGGTGGAAGCGGCAGGGTAGCATCTATAGATGCCTTGGCTCACTGTGGTGGGATCTGCTCGAGTACAGCTCTGCGGGAAGATGGTTTACACTTGACACAGACCTCTGTGGTCCTGCTTGCCCTGCATCAGGCAGGTATGCCCATAGGGATTGCCTCTTGGATGGGTGGGTGGGTTGGTGGGGTTATCTAGTCTTCTCTTCATACTGCTAATGTTTATGATGATGCATCTTGGGAAACTAAGCTCCCAGCCAAAGTGTGTTGGGAGTGCAGAGAGTACCGCCTTTATGTTCTTGTTCAGGCCCTTTCTGAAAGTTTGTAGGTCTAACTTAATTGAAAATTTGTACACAGTTTCTTCTCTCTGACCTCTCCCAGATCCCCACCCATACAATTTCATACTTTCTCTTTCTCTCTTTTATAAAACAAACAAAAAGGCAAACAAACCAGACTAAAACAATGAAAAAGCACAAGAAAAACATACATATAAACAAAGCCCCTAAAAATACAAATCAGAAACCAAAACTCTGGGGAGATTAAAAAACAAACAAAGCAATATGAGACAAAAGGAAAAAATCTGTAGGTCGCCAGTGAGTCTGTTTTGTGTGGCCATCCACTGCTGAGCATGGGGCTTACCCTTAAGTGTGGTCTGTGTACCCAGTGAGACCCCATTGGAGAAAATAATTTTTCCTTTGCAAGAGCTTATCAATTAGAGAGAGCTTCTTGGCTAGAAATGGGATATCATACCCACTTCCCCCTCTCAGTGCTAGGACTCTGGCTTGAACCCATGCAGGCCCCCTGTGGCCCAATAAAGATTATCTGAGGATTTTGTGTCCCATTTTGTAAAATAGATATGACTGACAGCCACTTTTCTCAAAGAACACACTGGAGTCTTGACCTTAAAGACTTGAAGACCTTGAGTCATCCGTCTCTGGAGCTCTGGTGCAGTTTGGCAAGACAAAGCCTAAACTGTTTAAATGAGATGCTCTTCTGTAGACAGTCCTGAGGAGTGTGTTCTTCGGAGTCTCTGGACTTATGTAAATCCCTGGTCACTCTCTGCTGACAGTGATCTTGAGGAAATTTTGTCAGCTGACTTATGGATCCCTGACATAATGACATGGACCTTAGGCAATTGTCTAAGACATTAAGGAGATGGGCTTCCCACCTGTGCACAGTTGCTTTTCCAAAACGACTCTTTTTCTCTACCACTCTTTAAGACGCCCCTGTACAGCTTCTTTTATATTGCAGATACTCTTCACATCTTACAACAACAGTAAGTAAATTTTAAAAGAATAATGTTATCAGTGAGTAACTCCAACATCCATTTCATAACTATCTCATATTTAGGGAAGCAACGATTGATCCCTTTAGTACATGTAAAGATGCAGGGCCTTGGGAAATGCCTGGAGACAAAGATGGCGATCTTCAGATCGGAAGTGACGACACCGTCGCAAAGAAACAGTCATCTTTTCTAAAATACCATTTTCCAGTGCTAATGGCCAGCTGAGAATGCCCGCTCACCAGCTGAATGCCAAGAGCCGCTTAATAACAATCAGGGGAAGCAGACAGTCATGGCTGTCAGTCACCGGGTGCCTAATGTGACTACCGTTGTTCATGTTCTTCTCGCTTTTATCCTAATGAGACTGGTAGCTATTTTTAACCTCATTTTATACAAGGTGGGGCTCAAGGGCCAAACTCCCTTTCACAAGTCACACAATCAATAAAGGCAGAGTGGGCTCTGTTCGCAGAGTCTAACCCCAAAGTCTCTCCGTTGTTTCCCAGGCCGGTGTCACACTCACCCCGATACCTCTCAGTTCCTGTGAGCCTCGCTCTCGCTTTACATTGGAAGCTGGTAATTTATTAAGCCTCCTCAAGGTAGTCATTTGTTCCAGCAGGAGCACAGTCAAGGACCTCCCTGCTTCGCACAGCATTTGTCACCTGTCACCTTACCTTTCGAACGCCAAGCAGGCATCCGCTGAGACAGACAGGAGTCACCTCTGTCACAGAAACCTGAGCGGTAACTGGAAGAAGACACTAGCTCTGAAGCCATCCGCGGGTGTGGCCTGATGTCTTTCCAGGCTTGCAGCAGCTCTCAAGTGCCTGATCGCTCCAAAATGATCAACACCGAATGAAAAGGAAAACTAGATCCTGGGTTTAAAAAATATATACACTTTTATGTCATTTCTCTTTGGGGATGGACAGAAGTTTGTTCATTTAGGCTCAGGAAACAGACTAACAAGGATTTCAATTCCTAGTCATATACTTGCTTATTGTGTGACTTTGGGTGAGTTACTTATGCTCTGAGCTCAACTTCCTTATGTATAGAGTAGACCTAAGATCCTCAACTCGGGATTTCTGTGAGGATGGGGGAAGTGCTACATGTGAACCATCAAATAGAGTCTGGCATGGGGCTGGCCCTCCACAGCCATGAGCACAGCTGATTCTCTTCCACTGAACAAGCGATTCTTGGCTGTTTCTTAGAACCATCTGGTTTAAAAATCCCAAAGCCAAGGCGGACTGTCCAGCTTTCTGGGGTGGGGCCAGGCACAAGCATCAATCAAAGCTTTATTGTTTCCCTGCCCAGCCTAGGTTAAGCAGCATTAGACTGGATTTGAGCCCAGGGCAAGCGTCTCTGCATGGGCTCCTTGGCAGCTTGGCTCCCAAGGTAGCTGGGCTTCAGATTGATGGGGAAAGTGAGAGGGAGCCCTCAACTGTCTTGGACAAGGCAGGCAGAGGGATCTCCAAGATCTATCAGATTAATCACTCTGGGACTTTCCCTTCTCCAATATTTTACCCAAGCAAGAACAGCCTAAAATAAAATGAGATGGGAGCCTAAAGCAACATCATACCCAAAGGTGAACAGATATTCGGAGAGGATTGGAACAAAGTCTACCCTGTACATGGAACTACGCAGGCAGCTTTAGTCAGGACACATCCCCAACCCCAGAGTGATCGGCTCTCTTCACTCGGGTTCCCTACATCACTCTCAGAGGATGGAGTATGGCCCTGGCCCAGTAGCATTAGGATCACAGGGGGCTGGTCCAAAATGCAGGATTTCATACCAAATACTCCCAAGTAAGCAGACCTACTGAGACAAACTCTAGCTGAAAGCCAGGCTCACACACTGTAAGATGGCTTCCAAGCGGTTTCCAGCATGCTCATTAAAAACTGCTAAGCACAGCCAGTGGAAATGAAGCAAGCTGGAGGGGCAGAGAACTACCTGATCTTTGAAAGGTTTGCTCAGTCACTCTGAAGTAGTTTCTTCATGTGTAAATTCGGGACAGAGTGATTTACCTTGATAATGGGCCATTGCAGAGGAAACAAAGCAAACTATTGTTTGGTGTAAGGGGAAATCATTTTTATTTTTTACTTGTCTCTTAACTACTGAATCTTAGCATCTCAGTTGATTCTGAATGTTAGTAGCATTTGTTAGCACCTGGTGTCTTTGTCGCCATAGAACAGCTGTTTGCACGCTACCTGAATGTTGCTGTGGAGGTCTCTAAGTAGCATCTGCACTCAAGTGCTTCAGACCACCGTTCTTCTGATTTTACTGCTAGCTCTTGATATTTAATGCATTAATAATGAGGCATGGGAAGCGTTTTAATTTTATGAAATTGTATTTTAAACTAATTGGTTTCCTTTGCAATTGTTATTATTTTGGGTATGCATTTAAAAACATTATTCTGAAATGTGATCCATAGACTCAGGGTACCAAAGAATCCCTTCTCGCTTTGTAAGTTTTCGTGATGATTAAATGCAGTCAGATGTGCCCAACACTTGGCAGAGACTCAGTAGCAGAGCCCTAATTCTCTTCAGCACTATGTGCCTTGCTTTTTCCCAAGACTGGCCAAAGGGCCCTCTAGGCTTCTTGGAGGTGGTGGGTAATATCAAAATTTACACTGTGCAGTCTTTTTTTTCCTGCAGGCATGTGTGTCTGTGTGTGTGTGAGTGTGTGTGTGTGTGTGTGTGTGTGTGTGTGTTTCAAGTTCTATTGAATGAATGAGAGTTGTTTGAGAACTTGTGGAGCCAGAGAGGGGAAGGAGGCTTTCCACTGAAGGTTCCTTTCTAGCAGTGCTGAGATCCAACCTGATGTTCTCATACACGCAGAGCAAGAACAGTGAACCACTGAGCTCCACCCCAGCCCTAAGAATCCATCCAATCAGAGCTGGTGAGAAGGACTCGGGCATCTGGCTGCCATACAGATGTGTGTGCTCCTGGGAAACCCAAGTGGAGAGGGAGGATTGAATGACTTCTGCTTCTTCTTAGGACAAGATGGTAGCAGAGGGGACAGAGGTACACATTTGCTGTCCTGGAATGCTGAACCCTGAGAAACGTGCGTTACTACATAGCCCCTTGCAGTGGTGGCATATCTAGCCTAATGTACTCACTGTTGGTTCTTGGATATAAACTCCTGAGAAACAGGAAATCCTGAGCTTAGATGAGAAGGGAAAACAAAATGAGAGTACTGAGTATGTTACGTTCATTCTGACTTAGCTTTTAAAGAGTCATTCTCATTCATCTTAATTCTATGTATGTACCTATGCAGGTACTTAAGGAGGTCAACTGCTCAACATGAGTGCTGGAAAGCAAACTCTATATACAGCTGAGTCATACCTCTAGCCCCAGTGCTGACTTCTTTCCCTCCCCTTTTTTTCAAGAAACTATCCTCCTCTCTCTCTCTCTCTCTCTCTCTCTCTCTCTCTCTCTCTCTCTCTCTCTCTCTCTGATTTATTTATTTATTTTATGCATATGAGTACATTGTAGCTGTCTTCAGACACACTAGAACAGGGCATCGGATCTCATTATAAATGGTTGTGAGGCACCATGTGGTTGCTGGGAATTGAACTCAGGACATCTGGAAGCAGTCAGTGCTCTTTTTTTTTTTTTTTTTTTCAGGTAGCACTTTTTAAAAATTTTTTTTATTAGGTATTTTCCTCATTTACATTTCCAATGCTATCCCGAAAGTCCCCCATACTCATCCCCCCCACTTCCCTACCTACCCACTCCCCCTTTTTGGCCCTGGCGTTCCCCTGTACTGGGGCATATAAAGTTTGCAAGTCCAATGGGCCTCTCTTTCCAGTGATGGCCAACTAGGCCATCTTTTGATAACTATGCAGCTAGAAACTCAGAGAGCTTCTCAATGCTGACTGTAATGTAAAGTATATAGAACCATCCTCTACTGCACACATAAGGGAATTGAGGCCTGGAGAGAGTAGGTCTGAGCTCAGCTAGTGAAGTCAACACTGATATCTAAAACAAAATCCCTGTCCCATACAAGAAACCCAGAGCTAGGCTCTTTAAAGCACAAGCCTAGGCTTCCCTCTCACAATGCTAGGCTCAGGAAAGAGGACTCCCCACTCCATAGGCCAAAAGAACTTCCCACCACCAAGGGCTCCCACAACGACAAGAGTCCCTCCCACAGGAAATTTCACATCATCCTGCATAGGGCCCATCAGGAAGACAAGGGAATCCTCAAGTAAAGGGCCCTCTGTTCTCAGCAGAATATTTGCAATAGTCTAGTTGGATCCCTGATGGGAGAGGCTGGTTCTAGCTGGGGCTCAGCATGTAGATCTGGTCAAGGACCACTTGAAGCCCATCTCTTGCTCCCTTCTGACCTGCAGTCCTGTTGAACTCATGAATCAGTCACCATGCAGAGTGAGGAACCTGCCTACAGCCTGAGAGATTGCATCTGGCACTTGTTTCCTTAGATCTGTACGCCTATATATGCCTCCTTTCCATCAGACAAAGAAGTGAAACTCTTCTGGCACCATTTGCTCTCCAGAAAGCTATGCTGGCTGCAAAATCCACCAAAGAGAATGGATTGATTTGGGTGATTTTTTTCTAGAGTGAACGAACAGACTTCAGAACTGCCCACAGTGAACTAAAGGGCCTGGCTACCATGCTAGGCCCACTTGTCAGAGAAGACAAGAGCCAAAGGGGGCAGAAGGCATGAAAACAGAACCAGCAGAGAGCCCACTAAGTTAGCTCCAGAGCCCTCTCCTGGCAGCCATGCTCTGCCAGGAAACCGGCAAGCACAGAAGGCAAAAATATGACCCACAGTCTTCTAAATTCGGGCATTTAAAGGCTCTCCTCCAAACTGTAGAGCAAAATTGATAGAAACTAGAATCAATGTTGGTTTTGTTTACGTGGCCTGGGAAGTATCTTTTGACTCGTCCTTTTCACAAATGGAGATCTTCTTGACTGTCCTTTGAAGGCTGTGTCACAGCACTGTCCCATGGGCCCTCCTCAGGAAGAGCCCCTGCCTACTTGTATCCCCAGTTCACTGGACACCCTTGGAACTTCTAAACTAATTTTGGCTAACACTGTGCATTTCATTTGACTCGCTACAAAAAGGAGTTACAGAGGATCACAAAGATATCTAAAAGACAAAGCATTTACTTTAAACTTGGTGACAAAATGAAGGCAAAGGACCCAGAGAATAGAAAAGTTAAGGAAAGCTGGGAATTCAGCTGGGCAGAGGGTGTGTGCTTTCTATGTGTGTGATTCTATGTTTAATCCTCAACACTGAGAAAGTGGAAGAAAAGGAAAGCAAGTATGTGTGAAATACATGCTCTTGCACTTTTCCTGGGGTGCAAGTGGCTAGCAGCTTTGGCCCTAAGCCTTCTAGCATCCAGATGAAACCAGTGTTCTTGTTTCTTTGATTCACACTGGTCCCACTTGGTCAGAGGAGGCTTGCTTCTCTGGTTATCAAGATAAACAAAACTCTCCCATGGTTTCTCATAAAGAGGAACCTGTAAGTGACCATAAACAATGTCTCCCATTCTATCTAACAATGTTAGGATGGACATGCAGTTTCAGGTGGCAGTGGCACATACATCCTATCTATCTATGGCATTGTACCAGAGGACCAGATAGAGTAATGGCCAGCATGGCCAGCCCAGTGAGAGCTAGTTGTATGGCTCCTTGTTAACTTGCTAGATTCGCTCTTACTGGATCTAATGGGTTGACAGTGTGCCTGCCTCAGTGAAAATTTAGTTAAGTGTCTGTGATAGTTTGTATATGCTCGGCTCAGGAAGTGGCACAATTCGAAGGTATGGCCCTGTTGGAGTAGGTGCATCATTGTGTGTGGGGACTGTAAGACCTTCATCCTAGCTGTCTGGAAGCCAGTATTCTGTTAGCAGCCTTCAAATGAAGAGGTAGAACTCTCAGTTCCTCCTGCACCATGTCTGCCTGGATGCTGCTATGTTCCCACCTTGATGATCATGGACTGAACTTCTGAACCTGTAACCCAGCCCCAATTAAATGTTGTCCTTAGAAGAGTTGCCTTAGTCATGATGTCTGTTCACAGCAGTAAAATCCCAAGCAAGACAGTGTCCTATAGTAGATAGTCATGAATACTAGGGAATATGAATCCTTTTATTGGCTTTGTGGAATTCTTTAAACCAGTGGTTGTCAACCTTCCTAAAGCTGCAACCCTTCTAATACAGCTCCTCATGGTGACTCCCAACCAGAAAATTATTTATATTGCTATTTTATTAATTTTGCCACTGTTATGAACCACAACATGAATACCTGATATGCAAGATATTTGATATTTGACTTCTATAAAAGGGTCATCTGTTCTCCCAAAAGGATCACAACCCATAGGTTGAGACCCACTGCCTTAAACTAACACAGATCTCACCTCCTGGGCTGCAGCTGAAGGTAGCAGCTACTTCCTTTTCTAGCCTTCCTTGCAAGTAGCAGGTGGACAGATGGCCCAGGTACCACCAATCAGAGTGACAATGACAGGATGCTGATGGTGGCTTCAAACGCTAACAGCCATCCTGCCTGGTGACATCCAGTGACAGGAACATGGTATTGATGACATAAATTGTGACCTCCTCACTTGACCCGAGCAGAAGCCATGAGCTAGGTTCTGCCCTCCTGGTGCTTCTGTGTGCTTCTAAATATCCTTCTAATGAGTCTGTTTGTATTTATAGCAGCCTGCGTTGGCTCCAGTCACACACTAGAGACTGCCTGATGCATTCAGCGGTGTGTCTCTGTTTCCTGTCCACCTACATCCAGAATGTAGGATAGTCAAACTGCTGGGAAAACAAAGGATGTGTACAGATCTAGGATATAAGCCAGATCTGCCCACATAGTCCCTAAGATGCAGAGACCAAAAATCACAGACCCTGAAGCACAAGTCCAGATAGAGAGCTGACTCAGAACTAGCAGACCTGGAAGGAATCTCAGAGCCTGGGATGGTATTGTCCAGTGTGGCAGCAGTAATCACTGGGGTATGTTTAATTTAAATCAGTCAACACAAAATATAATGAGAAGTAATTTCCTAGGCACACTAGCCACACACTCAGTGACACTCACCCAACAACTGCCATTTTATGAGCACAGATATCGAATGTTTTTGTTACTGCAGGAAGTTCCACTGGCTGACAGTGGCCTGCTTACCTCCTTGTAGGGTTATAGCCAGTGTTTCTGGCAGCTGATCATGGGTGGGAGTACAAAAGCAGAGGCAGTAATCCTACCTTTTCCATCCTCATGGACCCCAAGTCTATAAGAGCTGTCAGGACTGTGACACATTGGGGGGCTATGGGGACAGATGGAAGAGCCCCATTTACCCCTTTGCAGCCTCCTCTTATGTCCTTCCTGTTGCATTTGGCAGGATACTTCAGAAGAACAAAAGTGAAAACAGCCTTGAATAGAGGCCTCAGGATCATGGTTATCAGCTCTAGGTCTAGATCAGAGCCTGGGCTAATGCAGAAGCTATCTCAGTGTGTGGTCATCTTAGTCCATTTTCTGATGCTAGGACAAAATAGCCAAGCCTGAGTCATTGATAAATGATAGGCTTCTGTCTGACTCCCAGCTCAAGAGCACGGCAGCACATCTGCTTAGTATTTGGTCAAGGTCATATTTTGTATCCTAACGTGACAAAAGACAACACGTGGTAAACCAGAATAATAGGCCAGCCCAGGGATCGCTCTCTCTCTACTTATTTCTGAAGACCTTACCTAACCATAATTATTTCTCAAAGAGTCCACCTTTAAATACTGTCTACTTACCAGTTTGAAGATTAATTTCCAACATTAATTTTGGAGGGAACATTCAAAGCATGGTACTAGGGAAATATTTATATCCCCTGTATTCTGGATGGAGAATGGTCTACAATAGGCAGGCTTTTGATATCAAATGAGTGAGCTTATTAAAGCATACCACAACAAGAAAACCAAAAAAAAAAATAGCAAGTAGAAGATAGATAGATAGATAGATAGATAGATAGATAGATAGATAGATAGATAGATTATAGATTGTAGCTAGATAGATAGCAAATACACTAAATGGAGCACTTATAACATGCTGCAGAAATGACTGGAGCATCCCAGTAAAGAGCACAAAGAAAGCGGCATCAAGTGACTGGGGAAGCCCTGCTGAAAACGGTCATGCTGGAACTTCTGACAGAGAGGCTCCGGGGCAGAGCATCTCCACAACACAGGCATATTTATACCATGGATAAACAACAGTCGCCTCTGCTGGAAATGGTTCACTTGATCTGTTCTCAGGGGCACAATGTTTTCTTAATGCCTTAGTTGTTTGCTGTTCTCTTTTCCTCTGTGTCACAGGGTTTGGGGACCAGCCTGACCCAGGACAGGGAGGTTTGAAGAACACTTGAGATAAACATGCTTAAATTTGAGGCAAGGGAGGGCCTCCTTGCTCCTGGAGTCAGATTCCAGCAACGACAACTTACCAATATGCTGTACATTACACCGCATTTCCCTGAGATTCAACCCAAGCAGGATCTTTGCACAGCAACCTGGCCCCCTGTTTGCCACATCAAAGCCCCCAGTACGTATTCATTGGGGTGGCATGGGTGTAACATAGATTCCAAGGGCCAGGTGTAGGATGATCAAACTATTTCTGATAAAGTTCTTTCCTGGCGCTTGAAGAAATTGCTGTGTTATGTTAATGAAGGTCAGAGCATAGCCCATAAATGAAGCTGTGTGAGATTTCTGAGAGCTTGTGAGAAAACTCCAAGTAAACAAGACAAGAGTCCTGTGATCTCTGCTCCTCCAAAACTTGGATTCTCCTTGCAATGTGCTTCTGTGCCTGTGAAGTACACAGGAGTGGGTTTAGATGACCCATCATCCCACTGTCATCAGATGATGTTTCCAAGCTGAGTGGTCCTCATTACTGTATACAGAACTAATGTGGCATTGCCCTCTAGATTGTATGCAGCCTAAATCCATGTGACCTTGCCCATGTGACTGTATACAACTTGTACTCAAGTGACCTTTGCTTACACAGCCTTGCTTAACCCTCAGAATATAAAATGTCCAATGCCCTGAATAAAGTAGGCTACCACATAAGATTTTAGTCCACCTAATATTTAGGCTCCACTCTCCCAGGGTCATACTGCCAATTAGGGTGGTAACAAATGAGGACAAAAAAAGGTGTTAACAAAATATAGAAGATGCAATCACAAATAGTACTGTGCAAAAGTAGGTCACACTTTGAGGCTATGTGGATTTGTGTGTATATTTAATCTGAAACGTTCCAAAAATATTGTTACCCATATGTCTAGTTAGGGTTTTATTGCTTTGGAGAGACACTATGACCATGGCAACTCTTATAAAGGAAAAGATTATTGGTGCTGTGGTGGTCTGAATAGGTATGGCTCCCATAAACTCATGTGTTCAAATGCTTGGCCCATAGGGAGTGGGACGATTAGTGGGTGTGGCCTTGTAGGAGTGGGTGTGGCCTTGTTGAAGAAAGTGTTGGGGGCGGGTTTTGAGGTCTCCTATGTTCAAGCTACATTTCTAGTGTGATAGAGTCTGCTTCTGCTGCCTTTGAATCAAGATATAGCGTTCTCAGCACCTTCTCCAGCACCATGTCTGCCTGGATGCTGCCATGTTTCCCACCATGATGATAATGAACTAAACCTCTGAACTGTAAGCCAGACCCAGTTAAATGTTTTCCTTTATAAGAATCGCCTTGATCATGATGTCTCTTCCCAGCACTAAAACAGTAAGGCAGCTGTCTTACAGTTCAGAGGTTTAATCCATGATCATTGTGGCAGGAAATGTGGCACACATGCCGACATGGTGCTGTAGAGGGAGCTGAGAGGGCTACATCACGATCCACAGGCAACAGGAAGGAAACTGTTGCGCAAGGATATTTAGAATGACCTTTGACAAAGGATAAATGCTAAGTATAAAATGCCAGTTATTATTGCCCTAGAAATAGATGGGTGACAAAATGACAGGACTCAGCATTAGCAAAGTCCAAGGGAGGAAGATTCTATGCCTCAAGGACAGAATTCTGAGACCTATCGCCCAGTCCTCTCCCACCAGAACAGCCAGGCCACACCCACCCCGTCAGCACCTAGCTAGAGGACACTGCTGACCTCTACTGCTTCTTCACAACTCGGTTTAGGACACTGTGGGGATTTGGAAGACTTTAGTTTTCACTGTAATTCTAGGTCTGTCATGTTGCAAATGAGCTTGCCCTTTGAGCCAGATCTTCAGAAAACAGGGTCCTCTCCAGTTCGCTTTCTGATGCTTCTGTTCCTCAGCTGCTAATGAGGGCCTTGGTCAGTTTCCTGGGAGGACAGGAGACTTAAAAAATCATTGTCTGCTCTCTCTCTCTCTCTCTCTCTCTCTCTCTCTCTCTCTCTCTCTCTCCTTCCCTCCCTCCCTCCCTCTCCTTTCTTCCCACCGACCTGCTCCTGTCTAGAATCTTCCTGTTTCTTGATTACTGGATACCACTGCTAGATACTTCTTATCAATTCTCCCTATCTCTGCCCCCCCACGTGTGTGTTTGTGTGTGTGCGTATGTGTGTGTGAGATCTGCTTCTATTCCTCTCTTTTCTTATACCTCATCTCTCTTGTGCACATTCATTGTATCCCTTAAGTCTTCTGAGCCCATAATTTAAAACTGTATTTGTCCTGTGAGGCTGAGGAGGTAACTCTGTCAGTAACATGCTTTCCTGTGCACACATGAAGACCTGAACTTGAGCCCCAGAACATGTGGGGTTTGGGTTTCTTTTTGCTTTTGTTTTGTTTTTGTTTTGACACAGGGTTTCTCTGTATAGCCCTGGCTGTCCTGGAACTCACTACGTAGACCAGGCTGACCTTAAACTCAGAAATCCGCCTGCCTCTGCCTCCCAAGTGCTGGGATTAAAGGCATGCGCCATCACATGCTTGTAATCCCAGCAGCCAGGAGGCAAAAGGGGGCAGACAGACAGACAGACTCTCTCTCTCTCTCTCTCTCTCTCTCTCTCTCACACACACACACACACACACACACACACACACACACACAGAGGTGAAAAATAAGATATGAGATGCCTGAGTAAAGATGTTCAAGGTTGACCTCTGACCTCTGACCTCCATGTGCACCTGACCACTTACCCCTCTGTGTTACACTAACAGCCTTCTGCAGTATTTTTTATTTTCAGAATTATAATATACTTCTTATAACATTTTTCTTCTAACCTTATTTAGATTGTGTTCGATCCTAATTATTTCATAGAAAAAATATTGGATTGAAACACAGCTTTACTATGTTGTCCATTTCCTTAGAAACCCGTGGTATCTATCTGGGAAATATACTCATAAATATCGTGGGACCAGGAGACATCGCCAGCATTCTAAAACAAGGTGAAGCTGTTACAGAGACAGAAAACAGAGCTTCACAAGATCTCCATAGTGCCCACCAATTTTATTCATTTCAGAGCTCAGAAAGATCTATTTTTTTTTTTTTTTTTTTTTGTGCTACCACCACTCTGTAGACATAAGGAGAATGAAGAAGTATGACTATTTAACATCATTTTACAGTCTGAAAGTCTGGCCACAAATAAAATTTGTTGCTAAAATGAGCAGGTTCGTGGTCAGTAAAGAGCTAAAACAAGTTCTGGAAATGTGATACGTGTGTGTGTGTGTGTGTGTATGTATGCATATAAGTATATGCGTATGTATGTACATATAAGTATGTGTGTATGTATTGTCTTAGTCAGGGTTTCTATTCCCGCACAAACATGACCAAGAAACAAGTTGGGGAGGAAAGGGTTTATTCGGCTTACACTTCCACGCTGCTGTTCATTACCAAGGAATTCAGGACTGGAACTCAAGCAGGTCAGGGAGCAGGAGCTGATGCAGAGGCCATGGAGGGATGTTCTTTACTGGCTTGCCTCACCTGGCTTGCTCAGCCTGCTCTCTTATAGAACCAAGACTACCAGCCCAGAGATGGTCCCACCCACAAGGGGCCTTTCCCCCTTGATCACTAATTGAGAAAATGCCTTACAGTTGTATCTCATGGAGGCATTTCCTCAACTGAAGCTCCTTTCTCTGTAATAACTCCAGCTGTGTCAAGTTGACACAAAACTAGCCAGTACATGTATGTACATATATATGTATATATAGATACACAATTAAAGAAAGTGGTTTGGAAATACACTAAGGTATTTATTTAAAATAAAATAAAACCACTTGACTCCAGGATCACCACCCCCTCAATGCAGCTACAGAGCCTTTGTGTCAAGGATAGGTCCTCCTGCTCCAGTCTGCCCCAGTAACCCCCCTGCTGCAGAGGACTGCTTAGACAACAATGCTCTCCATAAACAGAAGATGCCCACCTGGAACACTTCTGGTAGAGGAAATCATGTCTCAATTCTTACTAAAATTCTTACAAATCCTTCCAAATGCCAAGTGTAGGAAGCGACGACTCAGTAGGGTTGGACTGATCTATTCTCCACACGGAGATGCCGAGTAACCAGGGTAAAGAGCTTACAGCCGAGGCTGTACTTGATCTTAGCCCTTTGACAGCCGCGTTCTCCATACTGCATCCTGCGTAGTCATCGGCATAATCTTTGCATATTAGGAGAGATTGTGAGATTGTTATCTGCATTTTAAACGTGGGCAAAGGCTTTCAGAATGATTCAAAGACCTGCTCTCTTTCATGGGGGTTTTCAATGCTGGCAGGCCCAGGACACGCCTTCTCTGAATCCACCAGCCCCTCCGTGCCCTTGTCAGCGCTAGGACTGATTCCCAGCAGAAATCGCTAACATCTCAGATTAAAGGTATCCAAGAGTACCTGCGTGTCTCTGAGACACATGGTGTCCTTTATAAATCACCTGTGCTCCAGGTCACTGAACCAAGGAGCAGCTCAGAGATCTAATCAGGGCCCAGGACTCAGTCCCAGCCGTGAATCTTCTGGCCCCGCAAGTGTAGAAGCAGAAACACTGTGACAAAAGGAATTCTCAGAGGGCGCGCTGGAATGTATTACTCAAACATAGGTTTCCATGAAGCAAGGGACCTAAATTCCTGCTATGATACTGGGATTAAAAAAAAAAAAATGTAATCTACAACAACGCTGTTGCGTTCATCTGGTCCTTATCTTCTTTTTCCATGTAAGTAGCTTGGGGGAAATGCAGAGACTTTTAGGAACGTTATTGTATTTGGAACCCATTGTAACTGCAAAGGGCAGCGACTTCGAGGGGGGAGGCAAGTCCACTGTGAACACGATTGGCTTCAAGGTAGAGTTACCCCCTGTGCAATCGAGAATGCAAATGCGAAAGCTACTCCACAGTTTCCCCATTGCAGCTGCCCATATTATCTGTTGCAGAGCTCGGGATGGTGCAAGGGGGTGATTATGGTTCACAGTGACAATAAACCTCTCAGAATTGGCTGTTTCCAAAATAAATAGCCATTCTGTTAAATGTTAAATAACAAGTCATAAAGTGCTGAAAACAGCCCATTTCTTGTGGATTATTGCCTTAATAAATTTCAGACAGAAAGGCGAATCATTAAGCCGTGAACACCGCAGATCAAAACCATTGCATTTTTTAAAAATCAATCAACAAATTCATCAAAGGAAGCCCCATTTGATAGTGAATCACACCTTCTATGTTGTTGAATTCCTTGTGGCTATTCCTTTCCTGATTACGGCTAGTTCTAGTTTCCAAAAAGAAAGAAAGAAAGAAAGAAAGAAAGAAACCCTTCTGTATTTATTCAGACATTAAATGGTACCCAGACTGAGTTGTTAAATTGACCCCTTCTGAGTGTGTTCAGAAAGCCCAGCTGCACTTCCTAGGCACTGCATGCAAAGGCTACAGTTTCCCAAATTGATAAAACACAGACCTGTCCGCTAAGTTAAACATTTGAGTCAAAGCTCAGTGGCAAATAGATTCCAACTGTGGCTCTAATATAGGCCGTTCTTGTAAAAGGAGCCAACTTCATTGGGATGATTGACAGAAGATTCTTCACCATAGCAACCAGGGTTATCTCTCTGGAATAACAACATTAACCTCCTTCATAACCAGTTTTTCATCCTTAGGGATAAAAGGCAGCTGCGTGCATCTTCCGCGATCCTTTTATTTTTATTTTTGAATGAACTGTTAGGAGCTACATAAAAATAGGACAGGATGCTGGGAAGCCAAATTAATTTTGAATTCCTCCCGAAAAGAGAGAGAGGTGGGAGGAGGGCATTGCAATGTATCTTGTAGGCAGAACAATTAAAGGTCAGGAAGAGCCCCTGTCTTTTCTGGGCACGGGGCAATGGCAAGGAGATTTCTATTCATTGACTGCCTCTGCGGTAGCCTGCTGCACTGATTCGCTTTGGGCTGTAATGTGTGTGGTGGGAGACCAAGGGATCACTGAAAAATGTTTCTCAGATATTATTCTGGCCTCAGTTTTTGACCTTACAACTCCTAACACACACACGCGCGCACACACACGCACACACACACACACACACACACGCACGCACGAACACACACGCGCACACACCCCTTGTCAGTGTTCTTGGGTACACAGGACTGAATTGCTGATAGTAACATGCATATTCTCCCTATGAATATTCTACCATCTTTTATACATATTCTATCACCTTTTAAAGAAATCATTACGTACACCCCCAAACCACCTCCTCTGTCATACATCAGATGCTTGGTGGAACTGCAGGCATCGGTGACAGGAAATGTTGCTCGCTGAAGCATCTCCCCAGCCCCACCAACTGTGCCATGCTGTGGCCCCAGCTTCCAAGGCGGACATCTGCTTTAAGCAGCCAATTCCAGTGTGATCAAGTGTGATCAAGGAAACAGTGTATCCCTGGCCCCCAGGATGCAGGATGGAGACAGGGCTGGGGAATGCTGGCCTGTAAAAGCTGGCCCGGCCACCTTCAGCCCAGCAGTGCTCTGTCCTCTTCCCCATGTCACATCCATTTCTCACTGTATCCAATTTCACTGCACTCGCTTCCTTGGAACACTGAGCCATCTTTTCTGGGGCTTCTGCATCCATCAAGGCCACAGTCTTAAGTTCTAAGGCATAAACACTGAGAGTGTTAGTCCTCTGCGGAAGAAGAAGGCTGGGTAGAAAGAAGAGGTGTCACTTGGACAGAACAAGCCCAGTCCAGGAATAAGACTCTTTCTCTCTCTCTCTCTCTCTCTCTCTCTCTCTCTCTCTCTCTTACACAGACACAGACACAGACACACACACACACACACACACACACACACACACACACACACAGAGTGCTGTAATACGATCCATCCCCAACACACAAAGAAAAAAAGATCAATTCTGAGGCTTCTATGTAAGTGTGGGTGGGACCATGGCATGCCTAACTCTTTCAGAGAAATCCCTGACCTGGTTTGGGTTTAAAGCAAACACACTAACCAGAAGTTAACACACTACCCATGGCCACTGGTTTTCAAAACAAGTTTTGTGAACCAATTTTGTATTAAGTTTCCGAGCTGGAAGAGCCCCGTGAGCCCCTCACTGTATTGGACACAAACCATGAGGGGCTCCCCAGGCTCCTTTCCCTGCCTATCCATCACATCTGTCCTGCCTACCAACACCATCACTGGCTGTGCCAAGCTTTGGAGAGCCCGGACCCCCCAAATCTAGGCCATAGCTCTGAGTATGTGACCCACAAGCCCATCACTGAACACAATCAGTCCAAATTGCTCTCCTACTCCAGGTCTTGATAAAATGCCCTAGACACCATCAGTTGCCTTCCAGGAGAGACAACTGAAGACAAAGGAGGTGTGGCCTGGAAATGAGCGTGGAGCACAGGGAGGGGGGAGGGAGAGTTGACGCCTGGTTTCTCCAGGCAGAAAAATCTGCTGATTCTTACAGGCTGAGGAGACACACCCAGGGGCAACTTGGGAGTATTCCTGACCATCAGGCCGGGTACAAGACAGCCAAGCTGTAGCAGTGTGTGTATGTGTGTGTGTGTGTGTGTGTGTGTGTGTGTGTAGGCCATTGAACTAGAAAGGAGACCACGAGTACAGGTCTGAAAGGGGACAGGGATGGGCATGCAAATGCAGGTGGATGAATAGTGCACCAATGGGATGCAGCGGTGAGAAGATGACCTTATGGAGTCCATCCTCTCTTGCTACCTTTACGAGGACTCCGGAGTTCGAGCACAGTCCAACAGGCTTACACTGCCAGCACTTTGCTTAGCTCACTGGCTCCGGGGCTTATTTTTTTTGAAAGCTTTCCTTTCTTACTCCTTCCTCACACCACCTCCTGGGTGTGGATTCGTGGTACACAGCCGTGCTATAACTCTTGCCTCCGGCTCTGTATGGAGGATGAGCAAGAAAACTACCCAGGTCAGTCCCCCTCTGGGGCTCTTCTAGAAGGGTTGCCGAGCAGCAGACTTGAAGCAGCTTCTAAGGAAAGGAACAGGTTGTGGAAAGCAAGAACCTTCTTTCGGAAGTGGATCCATTTCTCTTTGCTAAACGATCCCTGATTTTAGAGCCAGCAATGAAAGCTTAAAGTTTCCTTCAAGATGGGGGTTGACAGGTGGCTTCACTGCCCACAACCCCCGCCACACACACACACATTCTTCCCCTTGAGGTGGGCTCTGAACTTGTGTTTCCTAGGCCGAACCTCAAGTGACCGTGTAGCAGAGACTGACCTTGAACTTGATTGTCCCCTCTCTGCTGCCCAAGAGCTGGGATTATAAGTTTGAACCACCATCCCCACCCGACCTGAATATGGACATCTAAAAATCTTTTATGAGAACGAGCTAGGGTCTCCTGTAGCCCAGGCTGGCCTCCCCTATCTCCCTCCCAACCTCCTAAATACTAGGTTTACAGGCTGCTGTTATTCCCCATGGACACAAAGGGAGGACTGAATCTAGAGCTTCATGCATGTTGGGCAAGCATCTCTAGGCCTCAGTTGCTTTCCAGAAGTAGTCAATCTGTCTTTTTTGTTGTTCTTGTTTTGGGCCAGGGTCTCCCCATGTAACCCACACTGACCTTGAATTCATAGTTTCCTTCTTCGTGGTTAGGAAAACATGCAAACTAGTAAAAACCGAAGCCACCTTATGTCTAAGACACTTGCATTCATTCTCCCTTGAGATAAATAAAATGTATTTAAATAATTTGTGTTGCAAGTCACAAATTGTCCATGTAGTCAGAGTGGGAGAGGGCTCATGCCTACTTAAAAGCGTCAGAACACCCTGCCCTCTCTGACCAAGAGGATAGCCAGCCCTCTCTCTTCAGTATCCCCTCCTCGCCGTCTTGTGGAACCCTTGGCTTCCTGTGAGTATTCCATTATTTACAGGTGTGCTGGTTGACTCAGACACCTGGCTCAGCCATTCAGCTATTTGTGTGTGAAGTCCGGAATGTGATTGGTTGGTTGCAGCTGGTGCCAATAAACCAAATTCTGGGCTCCATCCCCAAGGAAGCCAGTTAGCTTCCTTCTGCAGTAATCAGGGGCTGAGCTCACGAGCTCCAGACAGAACGTGGACTGTGTTCCACAGGGCAACAGGGCTTTGGGGGAGTGCAGAGAAGGGCATGCACAGTTCAACATGCAGACCCCACCTCGGCCAGAGGAAGGCGAAGGGCAGCAGCATTCATCCCAGGGCTGGTTATTCAGTCTGAAGGTATGCATGCTTCTCAAATGTGCCTTTTGCATCCAGTCACTAAGTTTACCCAAGCACTGATTGTGTTTGAAGGACCAGAACTCACTGTGGCCTAAATTCTCTTGAGGTATTGTTCTCTAATCATAGAACAGGTAGTCTTCAGAGAGGACCTGTCCATTGACATCAAAGAATAAATAGGTGGAAGTTACCCATTTTCTTCTATTTTTTTTTTGTGAAAATATACAAGAAAAAAAAACCCAATGTATTCGCTTAAACATATATAGGCTGCTTATTGTATTCTTGGAGATGGAGACGCTGGAGAGAACAAACTTTAAAATCCCCGATCATTGGAGTTCACAGTCCAGTGGGAAGGGGTGGAGCAGTACACAAAAAACTTGGGGGGGGGGGAGAGGAAGCAGGGTAGAAGCTTCCAGGGGGAATCTAGCCGTAGAGAAGATACTCAGGGAAGACCTCGATGTAGGTGTCATTGCAGCGAGCTCCTGAATAGCAGAGGACAGAAGGAACAGCCATGGCGGGGAGGAGATGGCCTGCTTGGGGAGTGGTGATTTGTTAGCCAGTGCTGTTGGTGCAGGGGGGCAAAGAGGAGCAATGTCAGACACGGTGGGTGGGGATGTGGTGTCTCCTGCCTTTCAAAGACCTTTCTAAGACTTTGGGTCTCCGCTAATAACCAAAGGAGTTGGGAAAAGGTGTTTTCAAAGCTATGGCCTTTGAAAATCAAAGGCCAAGTGGCGTCTCTCTGCTCCTGGAAGCAGATGCCTGTCATTTGGGAGATTTTGAAGCTATAGGAAAAGGGAAGGTAAGCGAACCTCTGCTCTCATCCTACTTATGTATGCCGTACAATCTGCCAGTGTGGAGTTTGTCGTTCCCGTCAACAAAGTCCAAGTAATGACAAAGATTGTTTCATTCACTAACCACATGGCTGAGGTGCTCAGAAAACATGCAAAAATCTAAGTGTATCGCATCTTACAAAAACAGAAAGGTATCCATTCATGCCTACCAAGAACTATGAAAAGTCCCTGACAACACAATGCCAGGGCAAATGAGTGAGAATAAACTCATCCCAGCTTCCCCAGGGCGCTTCACCTTGAAACTAATAGAAGCCATTGGGGAGGGTATTGACAGAAGGGAGGAGGTTTAAGTGTGTGGAACACAGATGGGATGTGGGTCTGTGAACAATCTCGAGAGCTACGTAAGCACTCGCCTCTATCAGCAACTACGCCATGCTTGACCGTGTTCAAAGTTGAGTAAGGAGAGAGCCAGCAGAAAGGGAACAGATTATGAAAGTCCTGGTATTGTAGGTGGTGGCCTGAGATGTTGAGACTTTGGCTGCAGTTGGTCCTGTGGTTTGAATGGCAGGGTAGAAGGAGACAGCTATGCCGGTTTGGTCAAGTATGTGTGTATGGTAGCTTGGTAGAAAGACTATGTGGAAAGCCTGTTAAATGTGGGTTTCAGTAAACGGTCGTCATCTTTTAGTATAATAATGTCCAGCTGTGTGTGGCTTTCTTTTTTTAATCCCAACACTGCAGAAGCAGAGGCAGGTGGATCTCTGTGAGTTCCAGTAAAGCCTTGTCTACAAAGGGAGTTCTAGGCCAGTCAAGACTGCATAGTGAGGCCATGACTTGAGTAGAAGAAGAAGAATACTGGACAAGAATACTGGATACGGGTTGCTGGGATGGTTCGTCAGCCGATTGTCTTCCACAAAAGCATAAGGGCCTAAGTTCAGGTTTTTTACATACAGGTATGCAAGCACACATGTCGAACCCCACCACCCTGTGTAAGGATGGAAACAGCAGAGTCCCTGGCTCTCATTGAGCAGCCAACCAAGCCAATTGGTGAGTTCAAGGTTCATCGAGAGGCTGTGTCTTAAAAGATAAAGGGGAGCCCATTGAAGAAGACACTGGTGATCTCTGGCCTCTACAGGCATGTGCAAGCATGTGCTTGTATAGCCCCACCACAGATTTACATATTTACAATGAACACACACACACACACACACACAATTATTTTTAAAGAATGGTAGTAACTTGCAGTACAGTGTCTTAGTGTTTGGGATGGTAGGGATTGCTGGAAGTATGAGGTCATTCTGAATCGCATAATGAGTTCCAGGCCAGCTCGGGCTACAGTCTGAGACCCTGCCACAAGAAATAAACCAAGAAAAAGCCCAAATGAAAGAATTGAGACACAAATACAGGATGCAGACATACTTCTGAATTTCAGAGCAGCTGAAATAGCGTAGAGCCAGAATCACAAAGCACACTACATGTCATCCAGTACTCGGGAGGCAGGGCAGAAGGGTTGGGGGTGGGGTACACATTGGAAAGGGCAGCCTTGCTACATAGCAAAACCCTGTCTCAAAACACAAAACAAAAATATTAATATAATAATGCTCCACATAACCCCTGGGACATAGTTGTACTCTAGGAGAAAGAAGTATATGTAAAATTCAAATTTAATTTGACATTTCATAGTTTGGCTTGCTAACTCTGACAACTCATGGATGTTGCAAACACAAGCACTTTCCTAGCCAGCCCAATTCTCTGATGGCCCTGATCTATATCTCACTATATCTGCTGTTCTGGAGCTTAAAACAGTCTGGAGACCTGACTTTGGGGGACCAGAATGGCAGCAGTGTGAGGCTAAGAGGGTAAAAGGCAATGTATGTGAGATGGGCTGGAACTTTAACAAGGACCCCAGCAGTGTTGTCTGTGTGCTGCCAGCAGGCCAGCTGGGCAGGATGCTGCACCAGGCTTTCTTTCTCTCTTCCCCTTTACTGGTTGAGGGACTCCTTAAGTCCCCCTCAAAGACCGAGGACACAAAAGGAAACCAGCAAGATTTTTTCCTTTCCTTAATGCCAGGCCCTGGAGAGCTGGCTTGCTTTTTCTTCTAAAATGCCAAGCTGGGCAAGTGGCAAACAGAACCACTCCAACCTTCACCCTTTGGGATTGTTTTTAAATATCTGTCTGTTGTAGCCAGCTTAGAATCTAGCTCTGTCTGCAAACCAGTAGAGGACACGCTTTATTGGAAGGGGCATTACTGTGAGCGCTGTGTGTCTTGTGGTGGTTTTCCTACACTGCATACTATTCTCAAGTTACAGATTCAGGGAGAGGTCCACTCAGGCTGTGAGGTGTTCAGAACCTGCTTTCAAACCCAGGACACTATTGTCTGCCCAAGGAACCAAATCTATTGCCAAGTGCGTACTAGGTTGTCATCCTAACTTGTCCTTTAGCGCTCATGAGGGGTGGACTCTTTTTGAGGAAGTAGTTCTGAGAAGTACCTCCCTCCTTGGAGATCTTTTCCTTCCTTCCTGAGCTATAGGACTTCCCCATGTGTGATGTGGGGAAAAGCCATTCATTTTTTCTGTGTCCTCCTAAGTGCACGAGGTCCTGAAGAACTGAGCCAAAGTTCCTCTTTCTACCAAGCGTTTCCCTTGCCAACATCAGTAACACCCACATCTCACAGCAAATCAACAAACACCCTCCATTGGAAGCAGCGTGAGGATGCCTTATCTGAAATGCTTGGAGCTTCAGAGCTGAGGGGGGAAAAATTAAGACTTAGAATCATTGAATACACAGTGTGATAGTTTGAGTGCTCAGAAAGTTTTAGATTTGGGTGTTGTTCGGACTTCAGATTAGGGATATTCAATTTTACTATTCTTAATTCTCTTTTCCACGAAGTCTGAAGAGAAAAAAAATAAACTAATGAGAGTTGGAGAGATGGCAGAATTGTCCCGCCTTACCTTCTCACCCAAGCTTCTTATCCTACAGCCGAGAAGAACATGTGGTCAATGAAGCTCTTCCTGGAAGTAGACAAGGCATTTCCCAGAATCCTACTTCCAAGAAGAAGCTCTGGGATCCTGCGTCATCCCATGCTGTGCCTTCCTCTTTGTGACCAAGTGCTGAAGCTTTGGCTGAGGTATAGGGACAGGCATAGCTGTGAGGCCTGGGTGGAGGCCTGGGGAAGTCTATAAATGGAGATTACAGCATTCAAGCCGCTTCAATCCTTGTGTTCTGCAGATCTTGGGCCCTTGGAGGGGGTTTATGACTAACCGTGATTGCCTGCTCCCTCAGATCTCACACAGGTCGTTTTTCTTACCAGTCCCATCTGGGGTGACTATGCCAGTATCTTTGCTGACAGAGTTGAATTTGGTCTGTGTTTCGATTGCACAAGAACAAAGCCTGCACTGTAGGAACAACTGTCTCGAGGGCACATCCAGAGCAGGCAGAGTTTCCCTCTCTCTCTCTTGTGTTCCTCTCTTTATTGCTTCCGTTCCTGTACATATTTCAGTGATGTCAGGATTTGGAATGGCTCTACCTTGAGGGGAGCCAAGAAATCCTGAGTGTGTGTGTGTATGTGTGTGTGTTCATGTGCATGAGAGTATATACTGGCAAGACCAAAGCAGTTTGATGTATATCAGCCTGGCTGTTTATTGATCCCATGGAGGTAAAGAAACAGATTGGAATCTCCTGGCTGTAAGAAATATAACCCTTGACCAGCTGCAGCCATTTTTCTGTCTCCTCTGGCCAAAACAAAACAAAAACATTCATTTAAAACTTCTCACCTGGGAAGCACTTGTTAAGAGTATTTCATGCAAATGTGTAAGTTTCTTGGGCTGGACTTGCAATTCAGATCAGGAAAAAAAAAATGGTCTTGCATGCTTATGTCTGAGCATGCATTTTGCAGGAAGCCATTTTGTGAACAAGCAGACGGATTACTTCCGTGTTCTGGGATGGTCGTGCCTCATGTGAGGTTTGGGGGTGGGTTTTGCTTCACTTTCTTCATAAGGTTTTGAAGCTCGGTGGCTAGGAAGTTGATGGGGTACTGTCCCTTGCTAGGGAAGAGGTCCTGGAAATAAAGTGTTGAAATACACGCTAAAGAAATAGTGTGTTGAATTCTTGTCTTGAAAGCTTTTTGAACAGTAACTGAACAACAAAAACAAAAAACTCCAAAAATTAAAAAAATCGGATTTATATCTCGTTTATGTTTTGAGTTTTGGAGAATGTTCCATCACCTTCTTTCCAAAGTCTCGTTTCACATTTTAAACCAGGTACAGTCTACAAAGGATAATCTCTGGAAATGCTGAAGAGACTTCTCGTTAGGATTTCCAACTTTCATGGTAAATTGAGGTAAAAGCACTGTAGCACACACCTTTAGTCCCAGCACTTGGGAGGCAGAGGCAGGCAGATCTCTGTGAGTTCGAGGCCAGCCTGGTCTCCGGAAATGACACCTTGTCGCTGTGATTTTCAGCTTCTAGTGCTTTCGGGCCACCTGCTTCACACAAGGGCCTGTGCCTGGGAGGACACTGACCCTGTGGCGTCAGAGTGCCTTGCTGGAGAGCAGCTTTCAAAAGCCAGCCGAGATCATACGGGTTCTCTCTGCCAGGGACTCGATCTGTTTCAGCCATATGCTCTACTGAAAACAGATGAGAGAGGATGAACGCAGAACCTTTTAGAAACTAATTTTTAAAATTATGTCTAACTCATCAGATAAATTTTAAAGAAAATACCATCCGAAGAATTAACCAAAAAGGTTAGGAACTATTTTTGAATCGCGAGGCTCACAAACAGCAGATGGGTTGTAGGAAGGGGTGTCTAGCCCTGTGCTTCTCTGCTAATGTCAATGACATCAGCATACGAATGTCAACCAGATGCCTGTACCTTTCTGCTTTCTACTGAAAGAGAAGATCGCTTCAGATGTTAATGAGCACATGTCTCCCAGTAGGAGAAACAGTTTATTAAAACTGGGTGCTTCAGCTCAGTGGGTGTAGGTAGGGCTAAGGCTCCTTCTCTTGGCCCCCAGGTGGTATTGAGAGCTTCCTCTCTCCCATTCTAGAGAAAAAAGAAAATACCAGGCCTCATTTTTCTGGTGTCAGCAGGGTTGAATCCCTCCATAGCACCTGGCTAAGGCCTGGCTATTCAAGCTTACAACCAGAAAAAGGAACTTCTGTGCAGAAACTCCTACAGGGAGGAACAAACAATTGCAGGAGAATAGAGGCTGGGTCACCTAGAGGAGTTTGCTGCAAGGTGGCAGGGAGGGTGACATTGCAGGAATTGCTTTATGACACTCAAGGCTATAAGGTTGCCATTTATGAGAATCTGGTGGCCAAATCCACGTAGGACTCAGCCTATGCTGCTACTTCAGGCTATCCCTGGCCCTTCAATAACTAGCCTTCTACTACCAATATCACTGTCGACCTCCGAAAGGGTCCCTTTTCCCTTCTCAGAGTCTCAGGACCAATGAAAGCCTACACTAAGTAGGCAAAGCTTTATCTTAGCCAGAGAAAAGGAGAGTGGGGGTGGGGGTGGGGAAAAAACAAGGAAAACACTTATTATTATATATAAGTACACTGCGGCTATCTTCTGACACACCAGAAGAGGGCGTCAGATCTCATTATGGGTGGTTGTGTGCCATCATGTGGTTGCTGGGATTTGAACTCAGGACCTTCGGGAGAGCAGTCAGTGCCCTTACCCGTTGAGCCATCTCACCAGCCCAAGAAAACACTTTAAGAAGCTTCCGAACTAGAACTGAGGTGATAGGAGAAGGGGGTGGTCTTAGATATGAGGGGGAAGTTTAGTACTTTCTCCAGGGGCAAGGGGGCGAGGGGAGAAGTCCATCTCAGAAGCAAGGAACATTTCTTTGATTCTTGTTGTTCCAGTCTACGGTGAAAGCAGGCTGGCCAAGATGGCACAGGTAGGTAGAAGTTTATGAGGTTATAGAGTGGAGTGGTGCGGTAACAAGTCTGAGGTAAATAATTTGCTGGGTTCCATGCTGGAACATTCTTACAGAGGTAGGATATGACTGGTGGCGAGGATATCTTACCTGAAGCCACCTTGTTGATCTCACAAACACTCTTCCTTCTTGGAAGCTGTACAGTTTCAAGCCTGCCAGTGGTCCCCAAACAGTACCCTAGGTAGCCATGTATGTCCATATGACTTGCTAGCTTGCCTAGGTACAAGGAAGATTTCTCATGGCATGGACCTCTAGTTGTTGTTGTTCACAGAAACAGATAACTGGGAGGAAACCTTCTAAAACTTTCAGGCACTTTGGATAAAGAAAGGAAAAAGCAGAGAGGGGGACCTCTCCTCAGAGGTTCTAAAAGCATTGCCCTGTCATTCAGAGGATAGCACCTGAATGGATCCTATAGTAAATGACAATCAAATGAGCCAACTCTAAGTCCCATACAGAGGGAAAGATGCTTTGCTCTCATCCATAATACATGACCCCAGAACATACATACACATATACATGCATGCATGCATGCATACATACATACATACATACATGTGTGTGTATATATATATATATATATATATATATATATATACACACACACAGATACATGCATATGCATGAATCCTGCATGTATGTCTGTGCACCAACCAGATGCATGCCTAGTGCCTGTGGGGGCCAGAGGGCTGTATCCCCTGACACTGGAATTGCAGATGGTTATGAATTGCCTGATGTGGGTGCTGGAGATCAAATCCAGATCCTGTCACACTTTAAGGATCTTTCGATTGTATATTAAATTGTATGTCCCTCAAAGACAGATTGAAGACTTAACCCTGATACCTGTATGTGCCTTTAGTTGGAAATGGGGTTATTATATCTTAAGTCAGTTATAATAAGATCCTATTGTATTAAGTAGGCCTTAGTCAGTTACAATAAGATCCTATTGTATTAGGTAGGCCTTAGTATGACTGGGTACATAGAGACATAGTGAGAAAATGCCTGTTGTTGAGGGTGGAGCCAAAGGAAGGCAAGGATTACTGACTGACAGCGGAGTAGGAAGTGGGGCATCTTCTCCAGAGCCTGCTGATAAAGCACGGTCTGCTGATGTCGTGATTTTAGAGTTCTGGCTTGTATGAACAGTATAGAGTCCTGTAGTCTGAAGCCAGCCAGTTTGGTACTCTGTTACACTACCCTAGGAAACTCTGATGGTCCCTCCAGTACCACTGCAATTGCATTTCGTGGTGAGCGTTATCTGATCTCACTCAATAGACTTCTAGTTCTGAAGAGTCCCCTGAGCCCACTGCCCAGCACAGGACACAGAGCTTGCCAGTAAATTTTGGGTTGAATGAACAAATTTTAGGGCTTCAGATCTTAATGGTGTATTAAATACAAACAAAATATAAGAATTAACAAGGGAGAAATTCCTCCCTATATCGGTGCATGTATTTTGCTCATAGCAACGTTCTATAATATCATTTTATGATTTGTGTAAATGACCTATTATGGGCATGATTTGATACTTGAGCTGCTGACTTCTTTCTGTACCGTGCATGCAGCAAAGCAGAAGGTTTTATCTTCCTCCTGCACGTTAGAGACGGTTGTTTCACCAGCTGGATGGTGAGCCCTGGTCTCCACAGCTTCATAGCTGCTCAGCATCCCCTCCAGTTTTTCCACGGGAACTGGGATGGCTGCTAAGGGACTTTTCCTGCAGGTGAGATTTACATTATTTGAGATTTAAAGCAAACACTATTTCAAAACTAGCAGTAGCTTCAATAATTGACTGAAGCGAATGCCCCAAGGCATTTCTCAGGGCATCAGTTTTACCTACCTGGGTTTAGTTACCAGGTAGCAGCTGGAACATTGCCATCCCCTGAAAGAGGCCATGACAAGAGGGTCCCTGTGCCCTGAAAAAGATTCGTGATGATAATCTCATTGGGTATTTATTTCTTCATGGATTCCCTTCTGAGTGGCCATTTAGAGCATGCGCTGTTGAGAGGAGCAAACGCAGTGTGCACTTGTGTGTGTGTGTGTGCATGTGCGTGTGCATGCGTGTGTGCACTCACATATTTACACATGAGCCTAGACTAGCAACAGTGATGAAAAATGATATATAAGCATTATGATTACAGGAGAATATGTGATTTAATACATAGGGGATAACAAAAAGAACCCGAAAAACCAGAGAAACCTTCAATTTCTCTAATAATTTTGACTCTTTAAAACCTTTTATTTATTCTCTGTATCTAAAATGCTCTTGTTTTGTTTGGTGGGTGTCATTTACTTGACACTCCATTTAGCTGACTAGTGATGGTTGGCAGGAGGCGGGGAATCTCTTTAACCTTGACAGGCCCATGCCCTTCAACCTCACTGGAAAACTACATGAGCATGTCACGTTCCATCTAGCTTAATCTCGGACCCAATCAATCTGAGTAGATTTTGCCAGACCCAGAGCTTAACAGTTCAGCATCAAGATAAGTACGGACATAATTCCAGATTATGAAGAGTTTGTAACTTGGCACAAGATAAGAGCTATGGATTGCTGCGTCAGGTGCCTGCATTTTTGTCCTTCAGAGTGAACTTTGCCAATCCTTGGAGTGCAATCTAGAGGAATTATTTCTGGTGTCTCTTGGTCCTAAATCTCTCTCCTGTGCAGTTGATTCCGTGTGTGATCTCAGAAGCCACACCCCACAGACAGGGCCAGCTAATTTCTCCTTGACTCCCCTTGCTTTAGACCCCACCTATTAGAATCACCTGAGCAGAGAGCATCACCTGAAAACCTGTCCTGCTTGTCTTGACGGATGCGGGAAGACCTAGCGTGTGGTGGGCAGGACCTTGTGCTAGCTGAATCAGTGCTCCCAAGTGTTCATCGTGGTGCAGGGACCAGTGGCTCTACAGGAACCTTCTGGGCTTCAGGCAGTAGGTAGGGACTACCAAGGCACTGGCCTTGTGGACTGACTAACTACCTCTCATCTCCCATTTCTGTAAGAAGCAGCTATTGAGGACCTACTCTGACCATTGAGACATCCAGCCTCAAGGATCAAACTCTCACCTTCTCAGGTGTGAGTCTGTTGTTGCTACTATCTCAAAATTTACCATCTATCTATCTATATCTTACTATTTTAAAACTTACTACATATATGTGTGTGTATGTATATATATATGTATATGTATGTATATATGTGTATATATATGTATGTATGTATATATGTATATGTATGTGTGTATATATGTGTATATATGTGAAATCATTTATATACATATATATATATATATATGTATATATATATATATATATATACATACATACACACACATATATAGTTGAAGTCATTATGTAGACAAATGGAATTCTTTCCTGGATGATAGGATTCTAATATCTCCAGTGCAAACCTCTAGTGGGATCCGTTTTCCTGTGGGATGAATAAGGACCCCCACACTGCAAGAGTAGGGCTGTGAACTGAAGTTTTGTGGAGTCCTTGGAGACAGAAGTATCTTACTCCCTCTCAGAAGTGAGCTTGAGGAGGCTAGTCACTAAAGCCTTAGAATCCAAAGCCTGTCATGACCTCTGGTATACGTGTGTGGTTGGCAACACAGTGTGGATCAAAGAGAGCAAAGAATCCTCTGTCCCTGAGCGTAGATAGGTGCTGAGCCTGAATGTAGAAACGTGCTGTTTTTCTTAAGGACAAGTCTCTCCTCTACTAGTATACAGAATAAGATGCCAGAGTTTACTGCTTCTCTTGAATCATGGATTTCCTCTCCTTTAAGGAAAGTGAAGAGAGAGTGATGCAGAAGACACAGTATGCATTCTCATACTTCTTTCAAATGCTGGAGTAAAATCTTCCTTCCATGAAAATGAATATGTGCATCAGGGGGAACACAGCAACGAACACGCTGGCAGCAAAAAGAGCTGCCCACTTCATGAAACTGAACCTGTAAGAATCCTTTCTGACATGAAGGCTTACAGGGAATAGCATGCCATTTCCTTCTCCCAACCCTAGAGTCCCTTCGGCAGTCCAGCAAGCTCTGTCCTTGACTTTCCTCCCTCGGGTCACTTCCTGTACAGCCACACCCCAGACCTCTCTGTGCATGGGCCATGGAGGTTTGCTGTTTTCATTTAGGAATCCTAAAATGGAGAGCCACTGGGCATGTGCAATAATGGTTTCTGCTCAGCCATCATGGCTGCTGGGCAGGCGAGGACTGGCAGCTCTTCTGTGGACTAGGGAGCTGCTGGTGGGTTCATCGCCTTGTTAGGTCAGACCTCTAGGGTCTTCTATGGAGAAAAGAGTCACCATTTGCTTGTTTTTCATCTTGTCTCTATTTACAACTCTCAGCAAAATCTCTGCCTCTGTTCCACCCCAGACTATTCCTCCCCACACCCTTCACCCTGCCTTTTAAGGCCATCAGAGAGAGCTGTCTCTGGACACTGCGTCGGATTAAGTTGTTTTGAACTAGGTGTTCCTATAAAGACAGGCAAGATAAAGGGTTTTGCCCAGCCCAATAAGAGATGGATGAATGAGTTCATTTCAGAGTCAGGAAGAGGGAGGACCCTGTGGGAAGTGTGAAATGCTTCAGAAAGGTTCAGAGATACAGAACCACACTAACAGGCACCAAAATACCTGGGGGAAGTGCTGGGGATGGGAGTTGTACACTGGGGAAATCCAAGTGAGATAAAAAGGCAAGCAGAGCGCTCTCTTGGGCGCTCTCTTGGGCTCTCTCTCGGTCTCTCTCTCTCTCTCTCTCCCTCTCTCTCTCTCTCTCTCTCTCTCTCTGTGTGTGTGTGTGTGTGTGTGTGTGTGTGTGTGTGTAGGAAAATGGAGAGCCACCACTTGACTATGGTGTGGGAAATAAGTAGGGGCAGGAGAAGACTGGGAAAGGAGACAAACTAGGAGCCAGCGTGTGGCGTTCACTCTGCACACATAGGAGGGAATGCTGCAGTGTTTGGGGAATCTGAGAACATCGAGATGACCAACAGCTCTGTTGGGAGACTAGATCTGCCACGGTGGGCGGAGGGATGAAAAGGTGGGAAGAGGGAAGAGCAGCCAGGGTGGAAATGAGAATGAAAGATGAAGATCAAGGAGACAGTGAGGGTGTAGAGGATGGTTTATTGTTCACAAGTGGCAGCCTCTGTTCAGAGCACTTTGCTGTGTTACCTTAAGTCCCTGCATCCTACAGGGAGGCGAGAATGGTGTTCTTACCATTCTGCTGCTGGTCATGTATGGTAGAAGAGGGGGGTGGGAAGTGGGAGTTAGGAAAGGAAAAAGGGTTACCCGATTTATTACCCTCTATCATTGAGGAAATAGTGTTGATGCTGATTAAAGTAGCATCCCGAAGAGCAGCTGTCTCAATGAGATAGTACACTGGATAAGCCTCCAGCACTGCTGCTCTGCCCTGCCCTGGTCCCGCCTCTGTGTTTAACCCCATCTGCAAAAGCCCCCTTTCAGTGTAAGGTGACATTGATGATGGGCTTTAGCCATTTGACACTGACATCTCTAAGGGCCACTACCCAACCTCCTGTGTTTCCCACCTCCACCCACTCCCAGAGGAGGAAAGCTGTTGCAGCCTAGGTGTGCAGAGTCACCCCGGACATGGCAGATACTCAATGTGTATTTATGAAGTAGGTAAATAAATCAATGCAGCAAAAGTTATTCCATTCCCAAAGGTATGTTTTCCTGATATGGCCATAATTTAATAACAATGCCCCATACTCTTCTCACTTCTATAACAATAAAAGCTATGACTATCATCTTACATAAATGAAAACATGATTTAATGAAATGGTTGCTTTATGAGCTTTGGGCACATAAGACATTTGAATTATCTTGTTTAAATTAAATGGCTCTTTTGTGTTCAGAAGTGAGCGTCACTAAGTGTGTCTATCTCGCTAATACAGCAGCGGCATCGTATTCTAAATTACACAATTTAATCACACATAACTAGAATTTTAAGCTGGAGCCACCGTTAAGGTGCAGGTGACCTTTATAACTCAGGAATATTTTTCCAAATGAAGTAACGGGAAAAACTGTAACAAAGTCTTGTTTTTAATAAGCTAGAGAAAATCTTAAATGGACAAAGTGGCTTTTAACCCTTCCTTGGCCATTCCCAGCCTTTGTGACCTTGGGCATGATGTTTATGCAGCCTGAGATGCGCTGGCTCCACAGTGATTTTCATTTTCTTTCTTTTTTTTTTTACATAAAAATCAATATTTTAATGAAACTATATTTTTTCTTTTTTATTAGATATTTTCCTTATTTACATTTCAAATATTATCCCCTTCCCTGATTTCCTCTCTGAAAGCCCACATCCCATCCCCTTCCCCCTGCTCCTATGAGGGTGCTCACCCTCCCACCCACTCCCGCTTCCCTATGCTGGCATTCCCTACATTAGGGCATTGAGCTTTCCCAGGACCAAGGGCCTCTCCTCCCATTGATGTTCAACAAGGCCATCCTCTGCTACACATGTGGCTGGAGCCATGGGTCCCTCCATGTACATACTTTGGTTGGTGGTTTACTCCCTGGGAGCTCTGGGGCTCTGGTTGGTTATTGTTGTTCCTCCTATAGGGCTGCAAACCCCTTCAGCTTCTTCAGTCCTTTCTCTAATTCCTCTATTCCATTGCTCAGTCCAGTGATTGGCTGTGAGAATCCATTTCTGTATTTGTCAGGCTCTGGCAGAGCCTCTCAGGAGACAGCTATAACAAACAGTCTTTTGTCAGCAAGTACTTGTTGGAATCCACAATAGTGTCTGGGTTTGGTAACTGTATATGGGATGGATCCCCAGGTGGGGCAGTCTCTGCATGGCCTTTTCTTCAGTCTCTACTCCACACTTTGTCTCTATATCTGCTCTCATGGGTATTTTATTCCCCCTTCTAAGAAGGACTAAAGCACCCACACTTTGGTCTTCCTTCTTCTTGAGCTTCATGTCATCTGTGAATTGTATCTTGGGTATTCTGAGCTTTGGGGCTAGTATCCACTTATCAGTGAGTGTATACCATGTGTGTTCTTTTGTGATTGGGTTACTTCACTCAGGATAATATTTTCTAGTTCCATCCATTTGCCTAAGAATTTCATGAAGTCATTGTTTTTAATAGCGGAATAGTATTCCATTGTGTAAATGTACCACATTTTCTGTATCCATTCCTCTGTTGAGGGACATCTGGGTTCTTTCTAGCTTCTGGCTATTATAAATATGGCTGCTATGAACATAGTAGAGTATGTGTCCTTCTTATATGTTGAGCATCTTTTGGGTGTGTGACCAGGAGTGGTCCAGCTGGGACTGCATCCTAGCATCAGGTGCTGTGTCCTGATGATTAAGGAGACAAGGTGACCCCCTTCGTGGAGCAGGCACTCTCTTTTGGACACTTGGATATTAAGTGGCATCTGCTGTCCACATCTCAGGCTGTGGTGGTTGTGAGGAGGGGAAGGTTGTCACTGAAACTATTCAAAGAAAAGAGAAAGGAGATGGGTACACTGTGAGGATCAGGTTCTCTTCAAAGAGAAAGAGGTGCTGAGATAGGCTTCTCTAAAGGAACAGAACTGGTATAATGGTATATATGCACGTGTGTATGCGTGTGTGTGTGTATATATATGTATATATGTATGTGTATAAATACATATATACATACACATATACAGATGTATATATACATGTGTGTATATATGTACTTATATGTATATATGTGTATATATTTATATATGCTGTAAGTCACTTTAAAAACTATATATACATATAATACATACATATATACACATACATATATACATATATACACACACATATATGTGTGTATATATATATATATACGTATATGTATGTGTATATATATGTGTGTGTATGTATGTATGTGTGTATATATGTGTGTGTATATGAGGGCAGGCAGACAAAAAGCAAAAGCTTCCTTGTCCCATGTTGTATACATATATACATATATACATTATATAGTTAGTGAGTGAGTGAGTGCTGGCATTCCAGAGGATTCCTAGAGAACTGCTGGTGTTCAGTCTCTTGTTAGAATCTCAAGGTTACAACACCAGGAAACAAGTGCTTCATCAGCAGGGTGGATGAACTTGCCAGTGAGGATGAGGGCAGGCAGACCACAAGCAAAAGCTTCCTTGTCCCATGTTGTTTTATGTGGTCTGCCACCAGAAGGTGTAGGCCAGATCTAGGGTAGGTCTTCCCACCTCAAATGATCCAATCAAGAAAATCCCTAGTGAGTATTTGAACATGACAAAAGGGCCACTCTGCTACCTGGGGCTGAGTGGTGCCAGCCAGGAGGCCCAGGCAGGGTACATGACACAGCAGAGCAGAATATTCCCTTGTGTGATTTTTACCTTCTGTAACGTCGTCTTCTTGTTACTCTCTCTCTCTCTCTTTATATAATAGGGCCTAAAATTTAGAAAGGTATTGAGGGGAACTTGGCTCAACCCCCAACCCTATGTGGAAATCTCTATAGAATCTGCAGTAGGTGGGCATTCTTTGTGGCATTGTCTTTCTTATCCATTAGTTTACTTAGTAATTAGTTTATAGAACATTATTAAACTTTTTTTTTCAAATTCTAGGGAAACAGCTGTCTTTACTTTGTAGGTTTGTATGTGTGCATGTATGTGGGTATATGTCACACCATCCAACAGAGGTTGGAGCCCTGGACTGCCCCCTAGTGGTTCCAACTATGAATGGGGCAGGACAGGGAAAGTAGCAACAGCTCAGGCAAGCATACTGATGTGATTTAGGCCAGAGAAAGGGGAAAGAAGACATTATGGTTAGAAGAAATCCCCTGGCTTGAGAAGAGCCTTTAGTGTTATTTCAGTATAATGGCAATGAGAGTCTGTCTGTACAAGAAAGCCAAATGCATTATTATTATTCTAGAAATAACCCAAATCAAACACACAAACACAATGGGCATCTAGGGGCCTGGGTTATGTAGTCTCTTCCCTTTTGCTATTTCTGTGTTATAGTGTGAGTAAGCACCTTCCATATCATGTGTAAATGTAACTTTTATTCTCTTGATGTGATCATTGCTTCCATCTGCTAACCTAGGCCTAGTCCTGGAAGCTTCTAGACTCCATACAATCTAATCTAGGCTTAGAATCTTTTCAGCCTCTGAGACTTCTTGCTGAATTAACCTTACCCTTTCTTGTTCTTTCTGTGCTCTAGTTGGCTGGTTAACTAAGCTATTCTGGTTCAAAGCTCCTCTCCATGAAAACTGATTCAATCTGTCCCCCCTCTCTCTGTCGCTGTCTCTGTCTCCCCCCCCCCCCCCCCCCCCGTCTCTCCTAAGTTGCTCTACTTGGCCTCATGCTAACTTTGGCAATCTCTTATAATCCTCTAGCTCCTTCTCATTCTCTGACTCATTCTTTCTTCAACCTGTCCCTGTAAAACTCTCAAGGTAAAAACTGCCTCCTCTCTCTCTCCCTCTCCCTTTTCTCTCTTTGCACTGCTTTCTTAAGTAACTTCCTTTTCCTCTCTGTTCTTGTGAGACTTGGGTATATCCTATTCTGTCAGATCTTTCTCTGATTCATCACTTTGTCTTCCACTCAATTAGGTATCACTTTCAAACATGGCTGCTTCCTTCTACAAACTAGTTCTACCTTCATTGTTTGGGATTAAAGGTGAGTTCTAAGGACATGTCTGCATTACAGCCACAGGAATCAAAAGTATGTACAAAGGGCTGAGCCTCACCACAACGAGAAACAGTTTTTTTTTTTTTTTTCAGCAAATACAATCTCAGGGTTTACCTGTGATCAAATATCCTGCCACAGCCATGCCATGCTTTCACCTTATATTCTGTGTATAGCTGTGCATTGTTTAGCCAGCTCCTTCCTACTTCCTCTTGCCCCCTGCCACCTCCTGTCAATCTGGCATGATCACTTCCTAATCTACCTAGATTTTGACCTGCTCAAAACATTTCTCCCAGTACATTTGGATGGGATGATATAATTATGTTATGTGTTCTAGGAGTCATCATGGTGTGGCTGCACTGTCAGTCTTCAGCTTTCTGTAGATAATGTGTTAATGGCACTCTGTCAAGCCACAAACCCCCACTTACCAGGCCTCTCTCAGTAAGCACATACATTTGTGTTTCGTGCAGGTGAGGATAGGTCCAAGCCAGCGGTTCTCAATCTAAGAAAATACAGATATTTACATTATGATTCATAACAGTAGCAAAATTACAGTTAGGAAGTAGCAACAAGAATAATCTTATTGTTGGGCGTTATCACAATATGAGGAACTGTAATAAAGGACCTCAACATTAGGAAGGTTGAGGACCACTGGGCTAAACAGTCCCTTTACATCAGCCTTGGCTGGCAACTCTGGCTCTACTGACTTACTACAGTCAAGACCCAGGACCAGTATTGGACCAGGATGGCCCATAGCAGAACTGCCAGCCTCATCTTCTATGACAAATGCTTCAGACCAGGGGTCCCATTCTGGAAAGCCAGTTTTATTTACAAGCCATCATTTCTAGCCCATCTGCTCTCTGCAGACCCTGACACAGCGGAGATGTAGTGATGCAGAGCTGATGTCCTTGGAGAGCTGCAGTAGGGCTTGGAGATGAAAAACACACGCGATGGGATTCTGGAGAAATCTCCATGACTGTGTTGAAAAAGACAGTCAAGAATTCTGATATTTATAGAACCAGAGTCTATCCGATTAGACCTGTTTATTAAAGCCGGTCATTCTTCTCTGTAACACATGTACATACACACATACACATGTTTACATCTGTTGGGGGCATGTGTGTACACATATGGAAGTCTGGGTCTTCCTTATTCACTCTCCACATTATTCATTGAGGCAAAGCTCTCAGTTAAACCCAGAGCTTCCCAAGTAGTGCTAGGCTAGCTTGCCAGCTTGCCCTGGGGGTCAACTTGATCCACCTTCCCAATGCTGGAGTTAGAAGGGGTTGCCATGCTTACCCAGCATTTTTATGGTGCTAGGTCTTGCAGGCCCGGACTGGCCAGCAGTAACGACGCTGCAACAGGATCCTTCTGCACACGTTTATTGGGAGAGCTTGATTGCAGAGACGAAGAGACCCCGAGCCCAGAACTGGTGCTGCTTATATAGGCCTAGGAGAGGTGTGTCTCACACCCGGATTGGTTATGCACTACACCTCATTTGCATGTTCCTCATCTGATTGGCTACTCTCTCTCTCTCTCTCTGTACCTCACAGAGCCTCATTATCATACCTCATTTGCATGTCTCACATCTGATTGGTTATACTCTCAAAGCCTCATTATCATGCCTGGGCCAGGCAGTGTCTTTGCAAAAAACTTTACTGCATATGTACACATTGGTTGTTTGTCCAAACTTATGAATGGTGGCCAGCAGTAGTCAGTGCCACTCTGCAACGGCACATGTGGCTTCCCAAAGCTAGGGATTTAAACACTGGTCCTGGTCCTCATGCTTGAGGGGCCAGGGCTTATCCACTGAGCCAGGCAACCATCTCCCCAGCCCCTACTCCTCCTTCCTTCCTTCCTTCCTTCCTTCCTTCCTTCCTTCCTTCCTTCCTCTCTCCCTCCCTCCCTCCCTCTCTCCCTCCTTCCCTCTCCCCTCCCTCACTCCCTCACTCCCTTCCTTCCTTCCTTCCTTCCTTCCTTCCTTCCTTCCTTCCTTCCTTTCTCTCTCCCTCCCTCCCTCCTTCCTTCCTTCCTTCCTTCCTTTCTCCCTCCCTCCCTCCCTCCCTCCCTCCCTCCTTCCTTCCTTCCTTCCTTCCTTCCTTCCTTCCTTCCTTCCATCCTTCCTAGTAATAACCTACTCTCTGTGCTCAGACACTCTCACTGTCCTCCTCCTGGCTTGCCATCCATACTCACTGCTGATTTCATAGGGATGAAAAGGCATCCTTGGATGCCAGACAAGATGTTTTCCAATGGGAGAATATTCTTCTTCCCTCCCCGGTGACACTCCTGTAACAGGATTAAATGATGCATGTGTTCTGGATTTCCTGACAGTGTAGCTTTTAAGGCAGTAGGTATGGATGTAGAGAAATCAGAGCGAGAAGAAAGATGAAATTGGACACGGGTGTGACTGTGTAATCCACTGCTTTTCATCACTTACTGTCTCCCACTAACAGACTTCATCTCCTCGCTGTGGAGATGTCTCCTGACACAGGTCTAGCCCATTACTGTGACCTTTGCCCTGATATGGCTGTTGGCCAGTCCCAGGTAGAAGACCCACGGTCAATCACATACTGCTGTGGGATTAATTCAAAGATTTAAAAAGTTCTTTCCTGTTGGGTTTGTGAAGCAAGACATTTCTGTCAGTCATGCTGTGTTCAATGTGGACAAGGGAAACAGAACCAGGTCATGATGAATAAAGACAAGAAGGAACAAATGTGTGCTGCAGGTACCAGTTACTCGCCCAGGCCTCCTCCATTGCTACTTGGTTGAAAAGGATGCTGTGTCTCGGCATCTTTTCAACAATGGGAGCTGGTTATACTACTGTTTTCAGCAAACCTCTGATAGGTTCTGACACTCATGGCCAACACACCCCGCCTACTGCCCTTTCTCATGCCAGTTTAATTTGTTAACAAGGAAGAGATGTCCCTCTAAGGAGTTTAGGAAATAAATAACAAAAGGACTCTTAGGAAGACTCACATCCTGCAGGCAACAGAGGAGGTCTTCTGCCACAATGGTTTTGATTGCAGAAGGGAGATGGAGTTATGACCTTGTTTTTGTTTTGTCTGTTTTTGAAACAGGATCTCACTCTGTAGTTCAGGCTGAGCTTGGACTTGCAGCAATCCTCCAGCCTCAGTCATCTGAGTGTTGTGACTATAGGAAGAAGCAACACACCCTAGCATGGACTCATTCTCTTATTGTAGGTTGATGTAACCTGGATAGTGCTGACTCCATCCTCAGAAATCCATACAACTTTCTTATCCAAAATGGCTCATGGATGGACCCTAACTATCTTCCCCCATCAGGGACTGAACCATGGAGGTCACTTGAGCTTGCCACACCTCCTACCTCACCACCCTTCCAGGGATATTGGCCAATGACTTGTAGAGGAACAGGAAGAATACAAAGTAACATCAAGATTTGAGGTTTGGGAGTCAGATATTCAATGAAAAATGATTAAGGGGTAAGTAAGACATGTGGGAGGGATGAATTCACATTTGCACATATTATACAGACATCAGATGCAGAACTCCGACCGTGTATTTGTGTTATTTTGAGACGTACTTGGAAACATTCTAGAATTCAGAGCAGAGAGCTAGAGCAGGCCATAAGAATGGATGGCATAAGACACATATATTGCATTGTAACCACAAGGATTGAATAACCTTCTCACACAAAACGATTACTCTTAGATTTCTAAGCCCATCGTGACAAATGACCATGGGCTGAGTGGTACAAAGCAATAGCAACCCAATCTCATACTTCATGAGACAAGACATCCAAATTAAGGTAAGATGAGCTCCCTGTGAAGGCTAGGAAGATGTTTCTGCCCTTGTCCTTTCTGACTTCTATTAGCTATGGGCCATCTTTAGCACTCTTTGGCTTTCAACTGTACCCTTCACATCTGTTTTCATAGCCCATGTACCCATCTTTCTGTTGTCCACTCTCCTTTTACAAAAACACCAGTCACCTTGGATTTAGGACCCACCATGGCACACTTAAGGCTTTTTCTTCACTAACTGTATTTGTCAAGACTTCTATTGCAAGTAAGGTCATGTTCTGAGCTTCTCAGGAGAATGAGCACCAGCAATGGAAGAGCTAAAGACACGATGATAGGAAGCCTTGACATTCTGGGGGTTAGCAGAAAAGACAAGAGAGACAGAGACAGAGAGAGACAGAGACAGACAAAGAGAGAGAGACAAAGAGAGACAGAGACAGAAGGAGGGAAGTGAGACAGACAAACAGGGGTGTGAGAACAATCAGGAACAGACCCTCATCAGTACCTGTTGTGAAGGCAGGTACTGACCACCCACAGATCACTGCATGTGTCCATCAAACAATCCTGATAACCTTAGCAAGTACCCACCTATGATGTGTCTGGGTCCATGGCCACCTATGACATATGTCTGTGTCCAGGACCCAAAGGGGCAGCCCAGAGCATATGTCTGTATGTCCAGGACCCAAAGGGGCAGCTCAGAGCATAGATCTTTCAGTCCCACACACAGTTGGACGCTCTCAGGGACACAAATAGGATATGCATGTGAGAAACTGGCTGTGGTTCCCAATCCTCCGTTTCCTCCATCAGGGTGTCCAGGCTTTGCTGCACACCAAAAATGAGTCAGAGTCTGGAATGGGTGGGCTCCGCAGGATCCCAGGGAATGCCTTCTCTGAGGAGTTCAATGTTAACACTACTCTTTCAGATGATATTCAATGAAACAGCTCTCTTAGACTATCTCCAGTGAAACAGCTGATATGCATACACTTATTTGAGGTGAACAGAGGCCATATGTGAACCTTGGAGAGTGGGAAGGAGTTTCAGGGTGAATATAAACCATTGGCTGGAGTTCAATGTACTGTGAACGCTTCACTTGTATGGAGAGACATTCTAAGAACCACAGGTACTTGGTGAGTGGGTTCTTATCAGGAAAACTGGATGTTTAACTTGTAGGTTTGCCAAGGGCTACTTGACTTTCCTCAGGTAGAGGTGGAGTGGGGGGGTGGTCAGGATCCCCAGACAAGGTCAGAGAAGGAGAAGCCCTGCTGGTGAAGGAAGTCCTCCATGATGTGCAGAGCTCAGAGGAGCTATCTGGACACGGTAGCCTCCAACCTTAAGTAGCAGGGTTTCCACACACACAAGGATGCTGGCTCTGCCTGACAGCAGCCGCTGGGTTATTATTGAGGGCGGGAAGATGGCAGGGCTAAAGCTTAGTGGGTTGGGGAGTGATCATGCAGGGAACCTTCAGAGATATGGGTGTGGCTCTGACTTCTATCTCCCCCGTCATGATTTTGCCACATCGGGAAGCTCTTAGGATGCAGACTTGTGTGATTTTAGTCCAAAGTACAGTTTTCAGGATATATCTCCTTAGTCCTTAGCCACCTGACATCATGGAACAACTAAATTATTGGAGATTAAAGTGTCCCTCAAACTCACTGAAAGGCCCTCTGACCCTCCTTATCTGGCAAGGTGCTCTAGGACTCGCTATTTAAATGAACCCAATTTCAAAAGCGCACCTATCTCTACTGAAAGTGATAACTATCTTGCTCCGCCTTGGGGGCGCTTATCTTCAAAGCATTCAGCGTGAGGCATAAGCCTTGATTCCCCCCACCCCCTAAAAGAAATCATCAGGAAATCTGCCTCCACACAGACCTTTGGCTGTGTGATTTCATTATTCATGGCTGACATCCCTCTTCTGGCTTTTGATCTGTAGTTTACAGAATGTGTGGCACAAGGAGGCTCTCTTTTCCATAAACTGATCTCTTTAGCCTCTCAGCCTGGAATAACTTTCCATCTATTCTTCAGATAAAGCACTGATGTCGTGAGCAGGCATATATTAAATACATCACAACACAAATGTAGCCCCGGACTCCTCAAGCCCAGACGAACAACCAGCAGCACTCAGGTGAGTGTTGATGGCGAGCAGGTGGAGGGTGGGGGCAGTGGAATTTTCCACAGCCATCAGAGCTGGAGACAGAATTCTTCTGAGACCGATTTTCAGACTCTATCAGCAGTATCTCCTTCTATTCTTAACTTGCTGACGTAGTTAAATAATCTCAGGCCTGAATCATGAATGAGTGCTTTAAAATGCTCACCAAGGAAACCATTCAACTGTCAGTCTTCAGCGGCTTTCTGCCTCTCTCCTGATAAAGATGAGTATCTTGAGCTTGGATGCCTAGGACCTGCTTTCCTCTCCAGCTCGCATTACTCCAGGCTCCCTGTCCCCGCTGCTCTCATTTCTCAGCTGCAACACTTCTCTTCTGCTACCTCCTCGGAGTTGGAGTTACGTATGCTAAACTGTCTGCTCACCAGCTCACATCCTACTCACCCTCCTTGACGTCTCAGTGGCCATTTTCTCTTCACAAACTGCATACTGCTCCCCTACGGCCCACTCCCAAGCGAGCACGAGATCCTTCTGTGCTTGCAAAGCACTATTATTTTCTAGGAGAATACTTGAATACAAGAAAGACACGTCTATTATGATTTGGTTATAGGCTATGCCCCAAGGGACATATGTTGAAGCCTGGGTTCCCACCTGGTGACACTCACTGCTGAGAGGCTATTGGAACACCAGTGTACTCTACTGAAACGGGCTATTGGGTATTGAGGTAGTTGACGGCAGCTGGACACTGAGGGTTGTGGCTTTCGAGGGCTCTTTGTCTCTTACTGTCTGTTTCCTGGACTCGGTGGAGACCTCCTCTACTCCACCATTCATTGCCTGCCCTGAAGTTCTTTCCTGCTTCCAACCCAGAGCAATGCAGTGAATCAGCAATGGCTGAAACCAAGAGCCAAAATATTTCTCTTTGAAATGGACTTTCTCAGGTGCTCTGTCACAGCACTGGGAAAATGATGAACGTCTATCAAGTCAAGATAGGATGAGTGTGTGACCACAGCCAGCACCATCAATGTCTCAGGAGGATGAAGGAGGAGCCACTGTGCTGAAGACACTCATCTTCTAGGACTCACGACCAAGCCCATAAACTCCCTTCCCTCTGGGTACTTGCCTGCATGTGAGTTCATGCATACATGTTTGTGTCTTGTAGTCTATATGACATAGTTATCTCATATAGACATAGGTCCTTATTTCTAGAGAGCAAATGTTCCAGAGAACAGAAGACTCGGCATCTATTTCATCTCTGAGCCCCCAAATGAGCTTGGTTATGTACTACAAGGAGATACTTGATAAAGGATACTGAGTTAACTTATTGGTTAAATTGTGCAAACTATCTTAAGGTATTTTTGTGCGTGTTTCTGAGAAACACACAATCTTCACCACATTTCCAGTAGTGTTTGTAGAAAACATAATTTCCAGTGCTGCTGCTAATAATGTAATTGCGAAGACGCTTACCTAAATCTATGGAAGACACTGATGCTTCTGACCCCATAAAAATGATTCCATTCAGCTCAAACTCAGCAAGCGTTAATTAAGTGCTGTGATGTCCAAGGCCCCCAGTGTGTCAGCTCAGAACTCCATTTCAATGCAATAATTTAAGATTTAAAAAAAAAATCAAATCTTTGAACAAGTTTAGACTCTTAAGTCTGACATTGTCACTGACAAAGCAGTGGTTGCATCGTTACACCACAGCATGCAGGCGTGTGTGTGTTCTCTCCTCAGGAGCTCATCTGGATTTCCGTTAGGTATAGTTATGATGGATCTGTATTAAGCCTTTGGGGGCAGCAGTATTAGATAAGAGAGATTATGATTGTCCTTCCTCACCCCAAAGGGGCTCAGGAGCACAGGGACCTGACGGACCTCAGGAGACTTGGGTTTAGTGAGAGGTCTCCACCGAGTCCAGGAAACAGACAGGAAGAGACAAAGGACCCTCAAAAGCCACAACCCTCAGTGTCCAACAGCCTTCAACTACCTCAATAGCCAATAGCCTGGTTCAGAAGAGTATGCTGGTGATCCAACAGCCTCTCAACAAACTCTGACCTGTCACAACTGAAACAACATGAATTAGCAGCTCACCCCACAGCCCTGGACCTGAACTTACTGTCTACACAGTGAGGGCATTAGACTGGGCGATGTTAAAATAGTACTTGGTACTAGAATCTTGTTTCAGAATGTCCTCCCCATTAACTGGGGTAACACAGAGGTGCCAGACCAGTTCTCCATCTGTAAAGCTTCACCCTTCTTGTAGGGCAAGCATGTGGGCAAGTGATCCCCTCTCAATACCAGGGGCTCAGTCCTTCTACAGAGCTCTTGTATGTCCATCACTCAGGGGCCCAAGCACAATATTTTGGATCTCAAGTGAATAGTGCGCTTACATTTCCAACTGAACTGGTGACTTGAAATTTGTCAGTGTGGGACTGTACAGTGAATTCTGGGAATTCACTAAGTAATGATGATTCAGTTTCATAGAAACAAAAGTTCTCAATGTTCGGATCTTTAGTTGCACACAAACATTTTACTTGAGGAAATATTTATATTTAAAAATCTAAGTGACTGTCTATAGAAAACCAGGTAACTATGGAAGCTGAATCCTCTTTCAGGGACACAGCGGCCCGATCACTGAGCCACACTGTCCCAGGCAGCTGAAAAGCTACTTAGCAATGACTGAAGCAAAAAAAAATTGTTTACCCAGCAAGTGCTTGGAAGCCTGCGGCTCAGGGTGTCCGATGTGGCAGAGCAAAACTTCCCCGGCTCAGCTCTCCCCATTTACCGAGGATAAGCCCCTTCTAGAAACCTTGCCAGCCCACTCCCGGCCCCCACCCAACCTATCTCTACCCCCATCTCTGAAGGTCAACCAAAATTTTGTTTTACCCTCCACTGAAGAAGTAATATAAACTACGACAATGTTGGGCATGTCTGTGGCTGGAATCTATCCCCTTGGTTGCTCACCAGCTCCAGACACCACCCCGCCCCACCAGCTGTGGTAGGATGATTTTTCCATTGTAGGAGGGAAGAGTGCACCGCACAAGCTCATCCTGTCTGTAGCCTGAACAAAAGCCTGCGCTTCTGAGTGATTTGCCATCAGGACTCCAGCAGGGCGCAAGTCTACAGCTAGCAACAGGATTCTGGCTGCAGAGGGAAGGCACCTTTAATCCCAGCACTCGGGAGGCAGAAGCAGGCGGATTTCTGAGTTCGAGGCCAGCCTGGTCTGCAGAGTGAGTTCCAGGACAGGCAAGGCTACACAGAGAAACCCTGTCTCGAAAAACACAAACACAAACACAAAACAAAACTAAACGGAAGGCACCTTTCATAAAACTCACACTTGGCGAAGTAGAGAGGAACCACACCAGACTCACAGCTATTAACATGAGCCTAATCCTGTTGATCTGAAGAAGAACGAGGGGGTATTTGGTTCCTTAGCCTGCCTGGCACTTAGGACTCTGCTCTTCAGAGAAATGCTCTTAGCTTACTGTCCCCGTGGCACACCTGACACATTGAGGAACAAGCTGCTGCTAGAAGCTACAGAGCCTTTCCAGGTCACTTCATTTTCCATCACGTTTGGGGGATCTTGACGCCATCTTACAAGCTAAACAGGATTTACTAAATCTTGGCTTTCTCTGATAATATGGTTGCCTCAAAATCATAGTCAATTTTCTGTATCTTGGTTCCAGTCAATTCCTGTACTCAGTGTATCAAGTTCAGTCCTTTGAAAGCAGAATGCTGTGGGATCTGGTGGGCAGGATGGGGTGAGTAGTGTGTTAGTCATCTTGGTGTTACTCTAGCAAACCCTCTGAGCTAATCAGTTTAAAAGGGGCTAAGTTTTTGCGGTGGTTTGACCAAGATGTTCCCCCCACAGTCTTGGGCATTTAAACATTTGGTCCCAGCTCATAGATAGCACTGTTCCGGAAGTTAAGAGATATTGCCTTAGAGGAAGTTTGTCACCAGAGGAGGGCTTTGAGAGTTTACAGACTCACACCATTCCTAGTTCCCTCTCTGTGCTTTATGCTCGTGATCCAAGATGTGAGCCCTCAGCTTCCTGCTCCAGATGCCAGGCTTCTGGACCACAATGGACTCATCCCTGTGGAGCCATATTCCCGAGTAAACCCTTCCTTCTCTACGTTGCCTTGGCTATGGCGTTTTACCATAGCAATAGAGAAGTCACTAGTACAGCTTTATTTTGGTCCATGGTTTTAGAGATTTCCACCCATATGACCTGAGCCTGTTTCTTGGGGGGGTGGGGCGGGGGGTGAAGTACACTGCATCATAATGGAAGCATGCAGCGGAGAAGGCAAAGAGGTAGGAAGAGCAAGGCTCTCTATATCTCCTCCAACTGATATAACTTCCTTCCACGTGGCCCCACTTCTAAAGAGTCTACCACCTCTCAGATACCACAAGCTGGAGAACAAAGCTCTACCACACTTTGAGGAACATTCAAAAGACACATGATAGCAGGAAATAAAAATATGAAAGATAAGGAGGGAGAAAGCACTGGAAGCTAAAGGGTGTGGCTTAGCTTTCCCATCTGGGAAGAGGAACAAGCAAGAAGGGAGTTGGGAATGGCAAGTCTCACACTCATAGAGACCCATCAGTGTGCAGTGTTTACTGACGTTCAGACTGAAGGCTTGTTAGTACACCCCCTCCTTCAGGGATGGAGTGAGCCCCTCACTGAATTCCCTGGTGACCAGAGTCTTCTCAGGCAGCATGAAGTCTCAGCTTCAAAGCAGAATAAGCCACACCCCTCACAGAATCACCCCTCCCACCCTGGCATTGAAGTGCTTGGGCCTGTGAATCCCACAGGATTTTGAGCCAAATTTGAAGCAAGTTTGATGTTTATTGGAGTGAACCTGAGAGCTGGCCAGCAACTGCCTCCCAAGTTGGGTTAAAGAGAGCAGCCCCAAGTGTGTTTCTTAGACCCTTCTAAGGCGTTCCAAAGTGGGTTTATACAAAACAATGGAACGGTGCAGAAAAATCTCAAACACCAAACAAACAAGAGCCAACAACAGCATGTGTTTGCCAAGCGATTGGTGAAGCTTTGGGTGTTTCAGAAATCATGGTCCTAGTCTGGGGGAGGTCAGGCTTCAGGAAACAAAGACAGAAACAACTTTTCACAATACAGTGGAATGGCTCCTGTCTTCAAAATGGAGTCAGGCAGGTTGCTCAGGCCTGGGACCTTGCGCTGTATCTCCAACACTTACTCAGAGACAGTGTTTAGCTTAGTTGTCCAGGCTGGGCCTAAACTTACTCTGTAGCCTAGACAGGCTTAGAATTAATGATGCTTCTGCCTCAGCTTCTCAACTGTTAGTTTTGGGTTTTGTTTTGTTTTGTTGTTTGTTTTAATTTTTACTGTTTTGTTTTTGGTGTGTGTGTGTGAGAGAGAGAGTGTGGGGGTGGTGGAGTGTATGTTTTGTTTGTTTAGAGACTGAAGATTCTACAGACTGGCCTTGAACTTGGTATGTAGCTGGCTGAGGATAACCTTCAGTCTCTGCCCTTCCTGTCTCCTCCCCTGTACTGGAATTATAAGCCATCACACCCAGTTTTATGCAGTGCTAAGGATCCCAACAGGGACTCTTGTATATTAGACAAGCATCCTACTAGCGAGGCTAAGTCCCCAGACCACGGTTCTTTTTAGATAGGATCTCACTATGAATCCCTGACTGGCCTGGAACTCACTATGTAGACCAAGCTGCCCTCAAACCCACAGAAATCCCCTAGTCTTTGTCTCCCAAGTGCTCAGATCAAAGGCATGGGTATCACCTCACTTGGCAACAAGTTCATTCTTAAAAGGAGATCTGCCTGGGGCATTTCTTGGTTGTCATGGCCAGAGTGCTGCCCTTTATGAGTTTAATGCTGGTGCTCTGGGCGGAGAGGCACTATCACACTGGACCTTTCCCCTCAGACTCGTTGACTTTGCTGAGGATGAATGCTGAACAGAGGAAATGGGAGTGTGGTTTCTAGTTGGCAGGTTTATCTCTTCTCGCCAAGTCTACACTTCTCTGCTCAAGACTCTTTCCAGTCTCCAGAAGTTTGAGCCACCTGAGACAATGAACAAACTATCAATGTGTTGGAATCAAACAAAGAGTAACCTTGGTGTCACACAAAGGAACATATGAACAGAGTCAAAGTCGCTGAGCAAAGCAATTTCTTTTTCTTCAAACAGATGCACCAGGACAGGAGCGTAGCTAGGAAGCTGGTGGGCACAGGAAGTTCACTTGGTTTTATTTTAATGCAAGTGGTAACTCTGTCTTTTCCCTACTAGCTGGGGTCTGACTTCACAGTCTTTCGTGATTGGCAGGTTCTAGAAGGATTACCATAAAGCAGTGGTTCTGAACCCTTTGGGGGTCTCATATCAGAGATATCATGTATTATCAGATACTTGCATTATGATTCATAACAGTGGCAAAATTGCAGCTATGAAGTAGCAACAAAATCGTTTTATGGTTGGGGGTCACCGTGCCATGAGGAACTGTGTTAAAGGGTCACAGCATAGGAAGGTTGAAGACCATTGTTGGAAGGAAATGAAGGAAAGAGGGAAGAGATGGACATTCCAGCCCACTAAGTTCCCAGAGTGAAGCAAGGTCTTGGTGCAAGAATACATTTTTCTTAGGTGGAGGAGATTAAAGTGTTTGCATGGAGGTTTTACAGAGTGGACAAGCTTTATGGAATGTTGTCCCTTGGAAGGTAAGCTACCTTGGATACAAAGTTTTTCTCAACTACAGAATATCTCAGGAAAATCTCTCTCCTCCCTTGATCTTCTCTGACCCATGTTTGTCTGTTACTGTCAGGGCTTGCAAAAAAGTAACCCTCACAACTCATTCTAAAACTTTCTGGCATTTTCCCTGAGACTATAGCCTCATGGGGTTCATGACCTCAGTGGGGGAAGCGGGAAGCATGACAAACAAGGCTCTCAAAAACTCCCTTGCTCAAAGCAATCCATCCTGCAGATGTTACCAACATACAAACCTATAGTATTCAGGTCTTCTTAGATCTTTCATTATTTTGATCCGGGGTCTCACTGTACTGTCCAGGCTAGTCTCAAGTTCAAGCCCCTCTGCCTCCTGAGTGCATGACCTTTTAACAAATGAACCTTTATTGCCCTCTGCCCCATCACCTGGGCACATAGCTCTTATTGTCTATGCTGTTCTGTTTACCACAACTAAATTTCAAAAGAATGATGAAAAACCACAGGTCTCACTTCAAAGGGAATGAGATGGTTTATTCTGGGGCCAAATTCAAGTGACCATGGCCAAGGAACACAGCTAGTTTTCCCCAGGTTCCAGGTTCCATGTTCCAATGTGGAAGCACTTTCATGGAGTTTTTATAGTAACAGAACAAAGAAAGGTGTAAATCAAAGCATTTTTAAAAATACATTAGTGGAGACATTAAGTGGGCAGTTACATCAGCAGAGGAATCTTAGCTATAGGCCGCAGATGCTATCTGATAGCATTCAACCGTTCCAATGGTAGAAAACAGGGTTTTTAATAAGTTAGTACATTCCAAAGGTTTTTATCCATATATTGAGATGTTAGGTCTGATACAGAGAGGGGCAAGGAATGGCTGTTTGGGAAGTTAAAAATGGCCCCAAAGAAATTATAATTAGGCTATTGGATCAGTAATACTCTCCATAGTCATTGAAGCCCCCCTTCCCCCAGGTAATCAGTGTCTTTGAGTTTCTGATGCTGTGATAGAGCATTCTGATCAAATTCCAGCTTACATATCCAGATCACAGTCCATCATGAAGGGAGGGCAGGGCAGTAAGGAATCTAGAGGCAGGAGCTGATGCAGGAAGCCATGAGGGGTACTGCGTCCTGGCATGATCCTCACAGCTCATTCATCTTGCTTGCTTATAGCACCAGGACCACCAGCCCAGAGGTGGCGTGACCCATAGTCAACACAGCAATCATCAATTAAGAAAATGCACCAGAAGCTTGCCCACAAGCTCGTGTGTGTGTGTGTGTGTGTGTGTGTGTGTGTGTGTGTGTGTGTAGGGGGGTATTTTCTCAATCGAGGTTCCTTCTTCCCAAATGACTCTAACTTCTGTTAAGTTGATGTAAAACTAGCCAGCACAACTGGCCTACGCAGACAGCTTCTTTATTTTAGGAATTTTTGTCTGCACTCCTTATGACCATAAAAATGCTACCACTGCTATAAGCACTGTATTTCATTTAATCATGTCCAAAGACAAAACATCACAGTATATAAAAATGTTGCCATGGATACTTGGGAACCCATCATGGACCATCATTGGTTACAAAGGGAATTCAGGATCCCTCTTTTGGGTTATTGGCCTCATTGATACAAGTATTTAAAGGTTGAGAGGAAAACAACCAGGCAGGCAAATTGTAAATCTTGGCAGCTGCTCGGAGGAGGGAGGTGAAGAAGTAGAAGAAACCCAGGCTGTCTGCCGTGGACTCTTGAACCAGTCACATGGGTGGGGTGGGGAGGGGTGCATGTGAGAGAATGCACAGCGGGTCCAGGCTTTAGTCAGTAGCTGAAAGAAAAAGGACTACTTTTCTGAGTGAGAATTCAGATCAAGAAAGCTCTTTCAGCACTGCCTGATGGGAAGTTCTACAAATATCCACAAGTGTCTACACTGAGGGAGGGCTACTGGGAAGAAGTGCATGATTTTTATTAAGGAAGTAATTAGTCCTCCATTATCTTACATCTTCAGGGGGATAGGATTTATTGGGGTGGAGGTAGGTAGAGTTGGAATTCTAGCCAACTGATTGACTGATTGACAGGCAAAATGGAATCATCTGTTTGCCAAGTCCCAGAGAAGCCAGGGACAAGTCTCAATACCTGTGACTCCTCCCAGATTTTGCAATACCCTCTACCCTAAACCTCTCCCTCTAAGTGTCTGGGCTTCCCTTCCTCCAGTCTATGATTCCTACATAACCTCAGCCATTTTGGTCAAGCAGTCTTTGGCCTCCTGACTCACACCTGGCCTCTTGGCTTCTGGTCCTATCTCCTGCATGCATGAGGACCCAGTTCATACTGCTAGCCCAGTTCAGGCTCTGGATTCTTCCAGATGTCTCATATCTACAATATATCTTCTCCTCAACCATACCTAGGAGCAGTCATGGCCTCGTTTAGCCATGTACTTTTAAAAGGAGAAAAAAATGATAGTGTGTAATGGTTGGGGTACCTTGGGATGCCAGGTCTACACGCATGGCCAGAGGTAGATCTTAGATTTGCTCTTCTTAGCAGGAAGAGTGCTTTGCCTTAAAGAGCCTCACAGAAGCCTGGATTCCTCCAACTTGTCCTATGCTCATTTAAATGCTAAGGATTTTCCTTTTCTAGAGTTTCCAAGGAAACAGGAGGCAGGGTCCATCTCAATGGCCTCCAAGCCCTCTGACATCTGTCTAGCTTCCTAATGAGAGAATTCTCATTATGTGTCTCCCTCCTTTGATCAGGAAGGATAGATCCTGGAAGTGTACACCATCTTTCTGCTGCTCCATTGTCACTTGTAAAGGAACAGGAGCCTCTAGCACTTTCAGTCCTTGTAGTGGGAGGAGGGTGACTGGAGTTCAGCCAGGAACTATGTTCATCATGGGATCCTACCTATTGATCATAGTCCTTAAACTTCCAACTTGGAAATAGATAAAACATCTGCTTTCTCTTCCTGGGGAGTAACGGGATATGAATAAATTATGTTTCCTCAGCCCTGAGAGTCCTTAAAATAAAGTACTGCCAGTCCACGGCCCTCATTTCATTAAAGCCATATTAGTTTCTATGGCTCATTTGATAGCATTGGATGGCTCCCCAGCATGGGAAATACTGTGAAGATGGGAGAGAGAGAAACTCACCCCAAGTCTGCCTTACCACCCCCTTCTCCCAGTGCTGAATAATCATGAGAGGCTCCAGGGATCCCAGTTATATCTGGAGAAACCAGTGAGCTGAGTGAACTAGTCCAAGTCTTGGAAAGTGATGTGCTCCAGAAAACGGCTGGAATCCAGAGACTGCTGGAATGGGAAGGCACATCATTGCTGCATGAATTCAGTGACAAGTGTGGAAGCTGGGGCACTATCTGGGAGCACAGTACCTTCACAAACCCCAAAGTTTTGCCTTTGTGAAGCTATTGGTTATAAAAGTACAGTCTTTTCTATGCCCACCCTTTTTCCTGGTATATTTATTAAAAGCTTCAGGCACTAAGCTGGGCAGGGTTCTGATCTATTCTAACCCAGCATGCTGGCATGGCCTACTTCCCAGCCATTTCCTGGCTATGCAGTGTTACCTGACATCCTGGTCTCACCCTGACCGCCGCCTCCGTGTCCTCATGGCAACTCACCCTGTATACACATGAGTGCCTTTCTTTCTCTCTCAGAGCATAGAAGTCTCAATCCTCACTTGCCCAGCTATAGGCTGATCAGCTCTTTATTGACCAATCAGAAGATGATGAGAACAATGTTTTATAAAGCACTGAGTCAGGACATGCTTCCTAATGATGACAGTACCAAGTCTGGACTGCACCGAGATCTGGATACAGAAATCAGCATCTAAATGCAGAGTGCACAGAAACGTTCCCAGCCACTGGCCACCTTCCTGCCCAACGTGTTAGTCTTAGCTTACTATAACTTTCTCTTCCTTCATGCATTTTCTTTTCCTCTCCCCTCCTCTCTGCCTCCTTTCTCCTCCTCCTCCCCCTTCCTCTGTTTCCCTCTTAGTTAGGCTCCTCTAGAATAAAAATGTATAGAATCCAATAGTTTCTCACCCAGTCTAGGAGGGTGGACGTCTCAGCTGGTCTTCAGTATATGCTGGAATCCCCCAAAAGTAGGTTCTAATGCCACTGAAAGAGTGGACCTGCTAGCAAGGCAAAAGCAAGCTGGCAAAGACCAAGGCTTCCTTGTTCCATGTCTACATGTAGGCTTCCAGCAGAAGGCTTGGCCTAGATTATAGAGGTGGGTTTCCCCAGCTCTAAGGGTCTGGATTAAAGGTGTGTCTTCCTACCTCAAAGTTCCAGACTAGAAATGCATCTTCCCCCGTTCAAATCAAGCAAGAATCTCTGACTGGTGTCCCCTCCATTTTGGGGTTTTAGTTAATGCCAAATGCAGTAAAGCTGACCATGGAGAATAACGACCACACCTACCTTCCTTCCTTCTCTTCCTCCCCTCTCCCACACTACTTCTTCCTCTTTCCTCCTCTGCTTTTCTGTGTTGCTGGGACTCCAATCCAGGCCTTGTAACTGCTAAGCAAGAGTTCCCGCTACAGAACTACTACCCAAACTCACAGTTTTCTTAAAGTTTTAAGAAATTGTTTGTTTGTTTGTTTCCTGAAGCCCCTTCTCTGGAAGTGATAAGGTCTTCATTGGGTTTGTTTTCCTCCGCCAGTTGAAGAGTTACAACGCAGGAGCAAATCTCAAGCACAACAGCCAGCAGTGGAAAAATCTCAAAACACCACAAGGAGGAACAGACAAAAGCAGCGCATGAAGAGAGGTGTGCATCGGAGGGGAGGAAACAACCTTGCAGCAGACACACAGAGAGAACAAGACCCTCTGAAAAGCGGAAGGGGAACCCAGGATGCCAATAGAAACCTAGTCTCCTCTTGAGAGCTCTGCAGAGTTTTCCTCCCCTAACTGAGTGGCTGATTGGCCCACAACTGTTGTGGAACCTGTCCTGATCCAGCCTCTACCTTGTTGAGCCAGTCCATCAGCAGGGGGCCTGCTGGCAGGAAAGGAAGTCTACAGGGCCCTTGTTTTAAGCTAGCTTTTCTCTTTCATAAAGATGGTGAGGAAGAAGTTGAACATCTTGGAAAATCACTACCATTGTTGCTTAGCCATGCATGGCCCATCTCCCTGTCTGTCTGCCTACAAGGGAGTCTGTCAGTTCTATGGGTCTCAGAAACAGGCCTGATTTTTTTCTTAATTAATCATTTTATTCATTTACGTTTCAAATGATACCCCCTTCCCTAACCCCCCCCCCATCCCATCCTCCCTCTTCCCCCTCCCCTTTGCCTCTATGAGGATGTTCCTCCACCCACTCATCTACTCTCCCCTCACTGCTCTAACATCCCCCTATGTTGGGCATCAAACCTCCACAGGACCAAGGGCCATGCCTTCCATTGATGTCAGATAAGGCCATCCTCTGCTACATATGTATCTGGAGCCATGGATCCCTCCATGTATACTCTTTGGTTGGTGGTTTAGTCCCTGGGAGCTCTGGGTGGTCCATTTAGCTGATATTGTTCTTCCTATGGGGCTGCAATCTTCCTCAACTCCTTCAGTCCTTCCCCTATTGCTTCCATTGGAGTCCATGGGCTCAGTCTGATGGTTGGCTGTATCTGCATCTGTATTGGTCGGGTGCTAGTAGAACTTCTCAGGGAATAGCTATACAAGGTTCCTGTCAGCTAGCACTTCTTGACATTAGTAATAGGGTGGGGTGTGGTGTCTGCAGATGGGATGGATCACTAGGTGGGGTCGTTTCTGGTTGGCCTTTCCTTCAAGTCTCAGTTCCATGTTTTTGTCCCTGTCTTTCCTTTGGACAGGAACCTTTCTGGGCCTGATTTTTTGGCTGACTGGTCTAAATCAGAAATCTTGTCAGCGTACATTGAGGACCAAGGGCCGTGTTTGCACCCTGTTCTGAGCCGTGTAGTGCAGTGGGTAGGCATGCAAGTGCCACCTTGGGTTCTCCTTGCTTTGCCATCATGGTTCCGCCATTCCACTCTCTCCGAAATAGTTGAAATAGTTTCTTGCTTGCTTCCTGGTGCTTGAGATATGCACGGAGCCCCCCCCCCCCCCCGACCATTCCCAGTTCCTAGAAGACAAGCCTATCACTGAAAGATACTCCTGTAAACTTTTGAGGTTCTAAACATGACCTGGCTTCTTGAGTGTTCTGGATCTGGCTTCACCTTTTCGTGGTGGTGTTTATGAGCACATAGCATTTATGTTTCCAAGCCTGGCTTATTTTGCTTAATATATTGATCTCTGGTTACATCCATTTCCTTATCTAAATATTAACGTTTTGCTCTTAACAGCTGAATAAAACTCTGATGTATCAATATGCCACATTATCTGTATTCATTGATTGGGCATTTGGGTTGATTCTACAACATGGCTGTGTAGTGAACATGGCTCTGTATATTATTATATGCTGACTGTCTTTTTTTTTAGCTATATACACAAGAATAGTGGATCATATGATATTTCTGCTATTTATTTATTTATTTATTTGTTTGTTTGTTTGTTTTTGAGAAACTTCCAAACAGGTTTACTAGTATTTGTTGTTGTTTGATTTTCTGATGATAGCCCTTTTAATTGGAGTGAGAGAGAATCTTAATTTAGTTTTGATTTGTATTTCCCTGATAGCTAAGTATACTGAACATATATGTATATGCATAACATATATGTATATGCATATGCATGTGTGTATATATATGTGTGTGTGTGTGTATGTATGCATATGTGTGTGTGTATGTGTGTATGTATGCATATACATATATACATAGATATCTTTTGGCCATGCATATTTTTCCTTTTGAGAACTACCGGTTCTGTACATTTGTCCCCTTACAGCGTTGTTACTTATTTGTTACCAGGGCTATGTAAGATGCTTTGAAGTCAGGTGTTCTGATTCCACCAGCATTGATCTATTCCTTTAGCTTTGTCTATTTGCAGTCTTTTCTGTGTCTATATGGATTTAAACTTTTTTTTTTTTTTTTTTAGCGTTTGAGGTCTTTTAATTTTTCAGTTCCTAATGAATTCTAAACCTTAATCACCTGTCCAATGTATAGATGGCAACGATTTTCTCCATCCTGTTGGCTATGTCTTCAATCTGTTTTCTTGGCTGAATAGAAACTTTAAATTCCATGTGATCTTTTGTGTGTTTTCTTAGTATTATGCCCTAAGCTACTGGAGTCCTTCTTAAAAAGTCCTTTTCTAAGCCTTTATCTTATAGCATTTCCACCTAGTGGTTTCAAAGTGTCATGTCTTCCATTAAAGCTGTCAGCCACTTTGATTTTTGTACAGGTAGAGATGTAGTTTCATTCTACATATGAAGATCCTGTTTTCCTTGCAACATTAGCTCAAGATGCTATCTTTTCTCCAATGCACATTTAAGAAATAACTTTGTAAAAAAAAAAGCCAGATGCTACAGCTAGGTGGGCTTCTCTCTGAGCCCTTATTCTGTGGTTCTGTTTCTTGTTTTGTTTTATCGAGTTGGGTTGTTTGTTTGTTTGTTTGTTTTTGTTTTTTGTTTTTACTGTTGTTATTTTTTTTTTTTTTTTTAACCTGGGCTCGGTAATATGGTTTGAAATCAGGTGTTTTGATTCAGCCAAGGATTGCTTTTCTCTTTAACTTTGTCTATTGGTTGGCCTATACAACTTCAGGGTTTTTTTCTTTTTTCTTTTTCTCTGTATAATTTCATGGAATTTGGATGGGGATTACATTGAATGTATATGTATATGTGTATGTGTATATGTATAAAAGCCATTTCTACATTGTTACTTTTATTGCTGTGCATAGACACCATGACCATGGCAATTCTTATAAAGGAAAATATTTAACTAGGCTAGCCCACCGTTCAGAGGTATAGTCCATTATTATCATGGTGGATAGCATGGCAGCGTGCAGGCAGGCAAGGTGCTGAGAGTTTTACATCTTGATTCTCAGTGACAAAAGGAGACTGTCTACCATACTGGGCATAGCTTGAGCATAGGAGACCTCAAGAGCTGCTCCCACCATGACACACCTCCTCCAACAAGGCCATACCTACTCTAACGAGTCCACACCTCCTAATAGTGCCACCCCCTATGGGCCAAGCGTTCAAACACGTGAGTCTGTGGTGGTCATTCCTGTTCAAACCATCACACCAATGCATAAGCACAAGAGGTCTTTGTGTCTTCCAGAATCTTCCTCTTTCTTCAGTACTATAGAGTTTTCACTGTGTGCCATTTCCCTCCTGGTTAAGATTTTCCTATTCACTTTATTACTCTGTTAGATTATTTTCTTGAATTCTTTCTCAGTATGACTTTTTAATTGAATATAAAAATTATTGATTTTAGATGCTGAGTTTATATGGATTGTGCTAAGGATTGTTCATACTTGTCTTTGTTTCCTCAGAGATTTTATCATGAATGGATATTGAGATTTGTCATAGATCTTTTCTTTCTATTGAGCTGATCATGTGATTTTTGTCTGAATCTCCTTATACGTTAGATTGCATTTATTGACTTGTGTACACTGAACCATCTTTGCATCAATAAGGGGAGTTTATAATTTGGTGTTACACATTGAAGCTTTACATTCAAGGCATCTCATCTTTGGAATCCAGAGTTCCTACCCTCCCAACCTCTCCCTAATTGCCAGTTTCTTTACCTTTCCTCTGTCTCTTTAAGGAAAAGTCCTTGAGATGATGTTATTGTTACTGTTATTGCTTTGAGTCAGAATCTTGCTATATAGTCCTGATTGGCCCAGAACTCACTATACAGACCAGACTGGTCTCAAATTTACACTGGTCCTCTTACCTCTGCCTCCCAAGAATTGGGACTATAAGTACTCCCCACCACGCTAGTCTTTGGAGTTTTCCCCTGCATCAAAAATCTCAAGTATAGCATTTATAAATATTAGACTTATTTATTTTATGTGTTTGAATGATTTGCCTACATGTATGTATGTGTACCACATGAGTGACTAGTACTAAAGGAAGTCACAAAAGGGTGTTGGGTCCTTTGAATCTGGAGCTACAGATGGTTATGACCCACCATCAGTGTGCTGGAATCAAACCCAACTCGTTGCAAGTGCCACAAGCACTCCTAACCACTGAGCCATCCCTCCAGCCCCTAAATACACTGTTTTAAAAAGATGGTTCTAAAATGAACTCAGTTTGCAGCTTTCTCTGGTGAAGTCTCCCTGTTTCTACGTTGATGATAATCAATTGTAACAATCAGAAATGTTTTTCCATCTATTTGAGAAAGGATCTCTCTGCATTGTCCTAGCTGACCTGGTCCTTACTGTGTCACTCAGGCTGAACTTGAACTTCTGGTGTTGCACTGGCCTTTGCCTCCTCACCATGGATTAGAGGTGGTCACCACCATTAAGGACTCATAATTTCTTTCATTTTCTTTATGTATGTTTTGACTGTGTGTATGTCTGTGTGCTATGCGTATGCCTGGAGACCCTAGAGGTCAGAAGAGGTCATCAAGGCACTGAAACTGGAATTATGAATGGCTATGAGCCATCATATAGGTGCTGGGAATCAAACCCAGGTCCTCTGAAAAAGCAACAAGCATTCTGAACCACAGAGCCATCTCTCTAGACCCAATCAAAACATTAAAATGGATGCTAATAACAAAAATGGCTAACAATTGCCATTGGCCTGTTTCATTTATAGTTTATAAGATGTTTTCAAAGTTCTTATTATTCCATTAAAAGGCAATTCCTTCTTCTGTTTACACTTGGAAGGTTTACAGTGTGTACATGTGGTGTCGCTTTATGTGGCTCTGTGATGCTCCCGAAGGCTCCACAGGAGACAAGGCCAGGATCAATTTGTAGACAAGGTCATTGGCATAGCGTCTATTGATCCTGAGCCCTGGGCTGGAAGCTCCTGACATGGGGCCACCATGACAAGATATTACAGTTGTCTTGTCTCAGTGAAGACAAGTATTGGATTTCTGAAAATTCAGAGAAAGGATAGGCTTGTCTTCCTCTGGGATCATTGGGTAATTTCTCAGCATGTCCACAGCCCAAGCAGAATTGAGCCTCTGACGAATCACACTGAACATCTGCAGCTCAAGCAGGAGGAAATCTAAACAAAGAATCCACTACCTCTAAGTACACAGCCTTTTTCTTTTTAAGAACTAATTCATGGTACACATTTCCGTACACCTTCCAAGGCTCATCTTTCCTTCCCTGGACCCTCTATATCTTAGTAAATCAAAGATCCACTGACAGGAGTAACTGCATTCAGTGGAAGAGCTTGCTTCACCCACTTCACCAGGAGAAGCCATTTATATTTTGTGCACATATGCCTGTACATCCATTTGATATTGCAAACCAGCAAATAACAGCAGCACCTCTAGAGCCATGCAGAGGCTAATGGGTCAGGTGGCCTAGTGAGGAAGACAAACGAGGATCATCTTGTGAAGTCATTAAATGGATTTTTCCTTAGCAGCAGCTGCCTGTGGCTGCAGGCGGCTCAGGTTTAGGGCTTGAGCTAAGCCTGTGCTTACCGCATCAAGCATCACCAGCTCACCATTGCATGGATCTTCACTTTCTGGGGCACCCTGCCTTAACTGTGGTGGGAAGACACCAGAAGTCCAGGTCATGGACCGGTTATCACCCACACTTTTCAGGCTGGCCCAGAAGAGTCATTGAAAGGGGACACTCTCAGGAGTGTCCTCAAGAATCTCACCGCTGTCAACTTTTAACACACTACAGTGTCATTGCATTTCTTTTCAGTGCTAGAGATTAAACTCAGGGCCTTGCACATGCTAGGCGACTGCCATCTCACCGAGCTTCATGCCAACCTCCCTGCTTTATAGAGAAAGAAAGTGTATTTTCTTGTAGATTGGACTCATGGTTGAGGCCCCTGTAATGAAAGACAGATTAACAAAAGACCAGGAAGCATATATTTAGAAGTTTAATATGTCATAGGAGCTTCCCTAAGGAAACAGGGACTCAAAGAATTGGTTAAACCTGAATTTTTTTTCTTTTAATGGCAGGCTTGTTTGGAGCGGAGAGTCATGGAGATATGTCAGAGGATAAAATGTATGGCCTAGTGGTAATACCCTAGGTGGGTGGTTAGCAAGACCCATGTGTCCAAGGTATTCACGTTTCTATATCTTTGAAGGTACAGGTGTTATTTTCTTGGAGGATAAGAAGGTCACCTCTCCCAGGAGGTTCTTGTGACAACTTTCACAGGAAGAATAGGAAATATTCCCTGGGTCAGCTGACCTGCTTTAGGGGGGAAAGGTGGGGGAAGGTAGCAGGGACCAACCTGACTCCGAAGTTTTATTTATTTCATTTTAATTTTTTTGAAATTAAAATATTACATCATTTCCCCTTTCCTCCCTCCAATTCTTCCCAGGTAACCACCACTACCACTACCATCACCATTATGTGCTCGCTCTCTCAAATTCATGTCCTTTGATCTTTTTCCTTCAGTTGTTGTGATTACAGTAGGCTCAGTCCATATAATGTTACTTGTATTATGTAATTTCAAGGCTGATAACTTGGCACTGGATAGCAAGTAGTGGGGCTCTTCCCTGGGAAGGCTATTTTCTCCCACTCTGATGCTTTCTTTGTTGCCTATAGTTCTGTTCTAGGACTGTGGCCCTGTGAGATTTCTCCTTTCCATTTATTGTGTCTTTTGGCATTGTTCAGATCTTGTCTAGGCAGCCATGTTGGTGCAACCTCATAGGTGTGTGATAGCTTCCCTGACATTTCTAGGTGTCACTAACTCACAACAGACATCCATCCATCCATTCTTCCTTCCTTCCTTCCTTCCTTCCATCCATCCATCCATCTATCTATCTATCTATCTATCTATCTATCTATCTATCTATCTATGTGTGCACATATATGCATACATGCACTTGCTCATGTCTCAATACATGAGAGAAGTCAGAAGAAAACCTGTGAGAGTTTGTTCTCGCCATCCATTATGTAGGTCCCAAGGATCCAGCTAAGGTCCGCAGGCTTGATGTCAAGTGCTTCTACTAAGCAGTCACCTCTCCAGCTCTGAAGTTTTCTTAATTTCGAGATAGTGTGTCCCAATCCCCATTAGACTGGTCACATTTCAGAATCCCCTGTTAGAACACAAACTCTACAAAAACAGAGACTTATAGCCACATGAACACTGTGGTAACTAGCCTATATTTTTGTTGATTAAGTCGATGAGAGTTCTGTCTTGGTAGAAATAAGGAATTTTTTGTTTTTAAGTTCAAGGCAAATGGTTCCCTCATGACAATGTTCATCTCCTCTATTTTCCTTTGCATCAATTTATGTCTCTTGAATTGCATGTCAGTGATGAATATTGAGAACATTTACACCTTATTTAGTCATTCTTTTCCTAAAAAGACATGACAAAAAGAATCATCATAAAACCACATAAGACAAGAAAAGCAACTGTTATGTGTGGCACCTGGGGGAAAGGGATGCCTAAGCCTTTCCTAGAGCTGCCTAATGGGGTATCTGAACATCCTCAGCTGAGAGAGAATGCCAGCCACCATCCTGGCAATGGGAAATGCGGGTGGTTATGTCCTACCTGTCAGAGGAAACTGGTGGCCATAAAAAAATTAGGTTCAGGACCTCTCCACCTTATGGAACACTTGAATTCACCGCGTAGGGAGAAGAATTTTCTTCTCAGTTGCCTTTACTGCTTAAGACTGGAGCCACATTTTATATGACATGTTGGTTTAAGTGCAAGAGAGGCCATGCCTTTCCCTCCACTTTTTTATTCTTTCTCTTTCCCTTATGCCTTTCTTTCTTTGCTTGCTTTCCTTTCTATACCCAATATTAATTGGATACAGTGATACAGAGTGTATGGTGAGGGGGATGAAGAAGATGAATCAGAGATGGACTTGACCTTGGGGAGCAAAGCTTCACAGGGAAACCTCTAGCCTGTGCTTAAACAACAGAGAGCAGACAGAATAAAAAACATGAAGAAGGAAGGTAAAACATTAGGTCTGAGGATGGGGGAAAGTCCCTGGTGTTTCTGACAAAATGCATCTTATAAATTAGTACCTGCTGATGTTTTTGAGAGCTCTGAAGTCTACAAATGTTGTTCACATGTATTTTGTGGCTTATATTAATCTTTATAGTAACCCTATGAAAGTAACTTTGTGCTTTCAGCTTTGTTCCTTACTGGTTTTCTGCTTTGTATTGTGTATTAGAGTTCTCTAGAGGAACAGAAATGATAGAATGACTCTCCCTCCCCATTTTTCTCTTTATATATAATATATTTATACATCTAACATATTAATAAAATATAAATATAGGTAATAAATACCCACTATATATAATAATATAATACATAATACTTTACTTATATGTCCCATATATGCATGTATGTTGCTAAAAATATCTGCTTTGTCTCCACACCTTTGACTTTCAGAGTCTCCATTACCACAGAGATTAATCTTTTGTATATGTATATACACACAAACACACATACATAAAGGGGATTTATTAGAGTGGCTTATAGGTGTGATCCAGCTAGTCAACCAATGCCTCTACCTATGGAAAGTCCAGGACTATAGTAGTTGTTCAGTCCAAGAGTTCAGTCATTATTCAATCCACAGGGTTTGGATGTCTCAGCTGGTCTTCAGTAAATACCACCATTCTGAAGAAGTAGGCTCTAATACTAGCAAGAGTAAGGATAAGCAGACCCAGAACAAAAGCTTTCTTCTTCCATGTCCTCTATGTAGGCTTCCACCAGAAGGCGTCACACAGATTAAAGGTGGATCTTTCTACTCCAAAAGAATGATTTAAGAAACATCTCTCATAGGTGTTCCCAGCCACTTGGGTTAATTCCAGATATAGTCGAGTTGACAACCACGAGTAGCCATCACATATTGCTAACCTCTTGACCCTGCAGACCCTATGCCCATATTACTATTATCTCCACCTCCTCTTCTTTGCTTTCTTTCTGAGGGTTGACATGGCTTTCTGTTGCTAAAAACATCTGCTTTGTCTCTACACCTTTGACTTTCAGAGTCCATTACCACAGAGATTAATCTTTTGTATTAAGGTCCATGAGTGGTGATCATTTGAGAGGATTTTATTTTTCTAACTAGAACCTAAGCAGAATGGAGGCTTTATTCTTAGCCATTTTAGAGATAAGGAGACAGTTAAATAACTTTGCCAAGGTCAACCAATGATAAGAGGCAGAGCCCACAACTGTCTCCTGACTCCAAAGCTGGGCTGCTTTGCACTTCCAGAGAGACAGTAGTAATAAAAATGTGTTTCAGTTGTGTGCCACATAATAGCATTTTGCTTGGCATGGGACCACATACGCTATGGTGGTCTCATAGACTATATTGGAGCAGGACAAATGTTTATTGCCTAGTGACATCACTGTGTAACTTATTACTCATGTGTTTGTGGTGATGCTGTTGAAACATGGCTACCAGCACATGTATAATTATAGCACATGCAATTATATACAGGATTTAGTACTGGGTACCAGTAACTTATACATGGTACTAGTTAATGCATTAAATGTATTTTATTTTTTATTATAGCATCTTCCTTCTACTTATTTTTCTAAAAAGCAACACACCCTATCATGCTAGTCACAGCCTTCACAGCTATTTTCTGGGTCTCTTGAGCTTAATTTAATTCCAAGTTGCTTTGTTCATTACAGCTCTAGGAACAAGAAGCTATGTGACATTGCATAGCTGTCTGTCTGTCTGTCTATTATCTACCTGACTGCCTTTCGTCTATATCTACCATTTATCCTAGATATGATAGGATATTTATACCATCTAGGTTTCTGTTAATGTACTCTACAATCTTTGCATAATATTGAAATCACCTATTGGTACATTTCTCACGGTGCTCCCCCCTCACTTAGTGATATGTGAATATGAAGTCTTTTCAAAATCAGTTGGAAGCTTTGTGGGGCTATAGTTCTTCCCTGTGCACATCCACATTTGAAGGAGCTCTAATATTCTGTCATGTGACTTGCATTTCATTGTTCTTAGGAAGAGTTCATGTATGAGCGAGCTGAAGAGAATACCACATGGGCACAGATGGATGTCAGCAGGACATGTGATAAATTTGCTTATCCTGTTAGAACCACAGTTTTGAGTTTTGTTTTGTTCTTTTACATTTTTATGATATATATTTTGACTGTATTCTTTCCCTCCTGCAGCATCTCCCAGATCCTTTATGCCTCCCTCCACATCCAACTTCAGGTTCTTTCTCTCCTTCTAAAAACAACAACAAAGTCAAAAGTCAAACAAAACAAACAAACAACACACACAGTCCATCGTGCTGGCCTATTCTCATAAGCCACGGGGTCTCCCCTGGAGTGTGGCTGATATTTCCTAATAGAGAAAACTGATGTTCCCTCCCCCAGCAGGTGTCACTTGCCAATAGCTTTTTGGTTGGGAGTGGCTTTGCCCCTACTCTCTTCCATTATGCTGGTATTCTGTCTGGCTTGAACTGTTCTTGTGACTGTTGTGACAGTCTCTGTGATTTCATATCTACACTCAGCCCTGTAGAACAAGAAATTTTGATATAGTCATATGAGTAGCAATTAGTGCAGGATGAAAAGTAGTCTTCATAGTGTTTTATCTTGCTATAACTTATCATATTGCTCTGGCTATCATGTTGATCTTACCTAGGAAAGGGCAAAACTGAAAGTCATACTAAAATAATTTGGGTCTAGGAGAATATTTACAGATACATGAATTAGATACATTTTTCTAGCTTTTTTTCCCATTGGCTGCAAGAATGATTTCACTTCAAACTACTAAGCTAACTACTAAGTGGTGACTATCACAAATTGAACATAAAACATTAAAATTACATTTATTTGGCAGCAGCAGGCACATGGGCCACATGTAGTGATCAGAGGACAAGTAGGATTTGGTTCTCTCCTTCCATCATATGGGTGCTGGAGATCAAACTCAGCTAACCAGTCTTGCCTGCAAGTGTTTTTGCTTGGTGAGCCATCTCACTGGCCTGACCAAATCAGTCAACTGAATAAGAATAAAGAAGCTTTGAGAAGGCTTTGTGAGGATGACCAGCAGCTGAGAGAAGAACCTGAGGGATGTGATCCAAGAAGAGTCATCCTGGGGTAGCAAGGCAGGAAGGGGCTTCTTAGGAAATACATTGTGGGGCAGCCTATTCAGCAGAAGCCAACTCTCGACTCTATTATTTCTCCTAAAACAAAACAAAACAAAAATACAGGCAACTAGGCAAAAGCTAAAAGCAGAGAATCATCAAATCTTACTTCAAGAGTGGTCACTTACCTCATCTGTCACTGATCAAATGGATTCTACTTTGAAAAGGGAGAAGTGGGATCATTATTAAGTGTTAGTTCTTTCTTTGCAATAAATAAATAATGAATAAACTATTTCCTTTGAAAGTGCATGGGATTGACTGAGACAAATTTTCTCTGCCTTTGAAGGGTTGGATTCAGATGAGTTTACCTATGAAGGCTGGTGAGTCTCAATGTGGTTATGGAGTGGTCATTTGTGTTCGACACAAAGGCTTTGGATTCGTGAATGCATACTAGTTGTTAAGACAGGTTCATGTAACAAAGAATTGCCAAAATATTCTCAACCCCTGAGGTGGCACATGTTATAATCTGTTGTAATTTTCTTGTTACCAACATAAAGAACTTTGCTCCCCAGATTAAAGGTTATGGATGGAGCCTTTTTCAAAGAAATGCTTCTTAAGTATCATATTTCTAGACAATGGTTTGTTTATAAAGCAAAATCTCTCACAGTTTGTTCTCAAATATCCAAGACTATTATTCTCAAAGCAGATGTAAGACTATTAAGGAGAGAGGGATCAAAAGGGATATTACACTTAGTTGGTTAGGGGACTCAAGCATCCTCAGCAGGTAAAAGCTAAATTATCACACAGTCCCTTTGGGAGCAAATTGGTCTACTCTGTTTAACTCCACCAGTGAATACCATCTTTTCCACGTTGTTATGCCAATGAAAAGTTTATTCTCCCTTTGAGGAGTGCATTTAAGTGCCTACAGAAGACTCTAATGCCTCAGTGTTGACAATGAGATGTAATGAACGCGATCCAAAGGAAGAAACACAAAATCTGGAGGGTAGGGAGTGTAAATCTACATAAGATTGGGGAGGTGGCTTGGCAGGCAGGGGCACTTACTATACATAAGGATCCAGTTTCAAATCACCAACCTGGCTGTAGTTATGGCTAAAATTCCAGTGCTGTGGAGGGCAGAAAGAGAAAGATCTTTAGGGCTTGTTGGTCACCATCCTACCTCCAGGTTCAGTGAGAGAGCATGTCTTAAGTGACTAAGGGGAAGCTTAATAGGGAAGGACTTCTGATGACTGAGATCCTTTGTCTGGCCTTTGTGCACACAGGATTCTGTGTACCAGCATGTACTTTGACTGCACACACATACACACACATGAACACACACACAAAAGAATAAATTTTCAAAGTTCAGTCACCACATTTTGCCATTGCCAACCTTTGGAAGATTGGGTTTTTGTTATTTAAACAAAGCTATGGCTAGATGCTAATCAATGTTAGTAAATCTTTCTGGACACATAGAAGGACTATATTATGAAGTACTTGTCTTGGGTCTATGTGACTAGTGTGGCCCCAAGGATGTAGGTAGAAATGATATGTGTCATTTCAGACCTGACTTCACAAATCTCCTAGGGGATTTGCAGGTTACTTGTCTTTATTCTCTGACTACATATGGGATGCAGTCACCCTATGCAAACACTGAGTGAAGATTAAACTTCCATTGTTTAAGACATAGAGATATATGAGTTTATTGATCATGATAATAGCTTAGCTCATATCCAAGAACTGTGAAGAGGTGATAATTAGTAAACTGGCTGATTACCTAAAGAAAGAGCTGTAGTGGTATCTGACCAGGTTCTGTTTCTAGCCTCTTAATGACCTGAGGTAGATACCGATAGTAGTGTTATCAAATTTGAAACTGATAGGAAATGAAAAGGGCTTACCCTATGTTCCTGCTAACAGTGCTCCAGGACAACGTAGGTCTAGATTGTAAAGAGTAGCCAAGTTGTTGTGAGACCAGAGGGAAACCTGATTTGGGATTGTTCGGAGTATGATTCATGAGGAACTTATGGATGGAAATGTGATCATGGGAAAGAGGAAGGCCAATCATCTTGCAATTTAGATCAGAAAGAAGAGAGTATAGCGTATGTATAATTAAGAGAAAAATGACTCCATCCTGGCTAGAATGTACTTTGTTTATCTTAAGGTAATATTAAAGAGTTGGATGTATCCCTGGAGGCAGGGATATAAACAGCTGTATAGATTCACATGCCCTTTGTTGGTCTTTTTTTCTTTAAACATCACTGGGTAAATGTGCAGCAAAAACTCAAGAAGGGTCTGAAAGATGCTCCGTCCATAAAGTGTTTCCTACACAAGCATGAGGTCTGAGTTCAGCTCTCCAACACCCATGTAAGCTACATGTGCTTTAATCCCATTTAGTTTTGGGGAGCTAGAGACAAGAGGACCTTCTCAATCAGCTTGTCTAGCTAACTCAGTGTGGCTCTGAGTTCAGCATGAGACCCAGTCTCAAGGAATAAAGTAGTGATTGAAAAGACACCCAGTGTTGACCTCTGATCTACACACACACACACACACACACACACACACATGACACATGCATGTGTACTAGAAAATGTGTACATATCCACAAACATGTACATTCACATATACACAGTTGCGCTGCATGTAAATTTTGGGAAACACATGGTGAGTATAACTCAAAATGGGCACAGGCCTGTCAGGCTGAACCAGTACACACAGAAATCTAAGATAAACAAGAGAACTTGAAACTGTGGGCTAAAAGCAAAGGTGTAAACTTCTCTAGGGCTAATGAAAACTCCTACATATGTATCTCAAATCCAGTCTTACAGGTTCAGAATCAATGAGATATGAAAGATGTCTTCAAAGCTTGGCATGGTAGTAAAATCCCTGTGTTAACGTGCTGCATTTATACGGCTCTGTCTTCAGCTTGTTAATAGACACAGAGACATCAGCCCCATTCCATCCCACAGTGATTAGACCAATGCTCTGCTCTCTATTTGCTTCAGCTTTAACGTTTGTGTATGTCAAATAGAAAAATAGTCACTGCTATGTAGGGCTTTCGATTAATGGTCTGAGGAATGATTGAAAGCCCTGGCTATACTTGCTCTAGTGAAAACATACAGGGTCCTTGCAATCTTACACACACACACACACACACACACACACACACACACACACGAGCATGAGATGTAGTTGAGATGCCATGAAATTCACTTTAGAAATTATACAAATTATGTAATTTGATTTCTAGTGTATTTATAAGGTATGGTAATAATTCTCACTAAGAGTGCTTTGCTTTGTTCAAGAAGAAACCCCATGCATACTAATGCCTTGCTTCCCCCTCCCGAAATCTCACAAATAGTAGGAAAGTTTCCAGTTTCCCACAAAGTGGTGGAGAGTTGTTGCTGTTTGTATCTTTGCTTATATTCTCCCAGGGAGGACAAACTGGGATCTCATTCTGATGTAATTTTCATTAGTTTAGTGATTAATGATGTTGAGCATCTTTTGATGTGCCTACTGGCCATCTGAGTGTCTTCTTTAATGGAGAACTATCTGGCAGATTGTGTCCATTTACAACAGGCTAGAGGAGTCAAAGGGAAATGGGTCTGTGCCGAAGAAATCAAGCATGTCAGGTAGCCTCAATTTATACCGTCACTTCATGACTGACAATGATCTCTTCAGAGTGCAGTATTTCAATGACCTAATTACCACCCTCTAGGTCGTACCTCTTTCACGCTCCATCTATTCTCATGTAGCTATATTGTAGGCTGAGCTTCCAACACACAAACCTTTAGGGACAAACTATATCCAATGCACAGTGATGTCTTTGGATTTACAAACATTTTTAGTTTTTTTTTTTTTTAGTTCCTTCTTTTTTTTTTTTCCATTTTTTATTAGGTATTTGGCTCATTTACATTTCCAATGCTATACCAAAAGTCCCCCACATTTTTAGTTTTGATGAAGCTTGGCACATCTCTTTCTTGGGTTCTTATGTTCTAGGTCTCCAATGCAAGGCCATGATGAGTTAATTAAAAAGCTTTTCATCACCAAGCACTCAAGCCTTTACTTTCTTTTGAAAAAACATGGTTTGAGTTAGAATGTGGTATGGGGTCCAAGTTTCCCTTTGTGCCTGTGCATCTTCAGCTCACCACTGTTGAAAAGACCATTTTCCTACTGAGTGATTTCATGTCATTTGTGTACACTCTGATGTATTGTGTCCTGCCATGTGTTTGCTTTGGGATCAATTTGGTTTTCTTTGTCTATTTTCTTAAAGGGAATGTTTTGGCTATTGAGCTTCAATCTTTCTTCTTTTTACAGTTTTGCCATTTTCCTTTGAGCATAATTCACAAGATCTTCTCTAAGCGTTAATACCTTGGGTTTTATCTTGTCTTATTTTCAGACAACTCTAAATATTTTCTAATTTTTTTAATGTCCTTTTCCTTGTCCCATTTGTTATTTGGGACTATGGTGTTTCATCTCTGCGTGCTTGTGAATATCCGAGAATTCCCCTATAGATTTTTAGTTTTACTCCATTGTGGTCATAGAATACACTTTGTCTGATTTCAGTCCTTCTAAATATATTATGATTGATTTTTATGGCCTAGTGTATGTTGTCTTTAGCAGAAGGCTTGATGCACATTGGCAAATAATTTTCTTTCTGTAAGTATCTCTGTGGTATGCTCATTTAGAATCTTCTGGGTGTATGGCCAGGAATGGCACAGCTAGGACATATGCTTGCTCTATTTTTAGTTTCTTAGCAACATCCACTCTGGTCTTCACTGTGGATACAGCAGTTTACACTTCCACTTGAAGTGAAAAAAAGTTTCTCTTTCTCTACATCCTTGCCAGCATTTGTTGCTTTTTTAAATTTTATATTTTATTTGAGTGTATGTCCATGCATGTGGACACACATGTTATTGGGTGCACTTGGAAGTCAAAAGACAACTTTTAGGAGTCAGTCTTTTTCCTTCTACTCTGAGTTCTAGGGACTATACTCCGGTTGTCAGGCTTGTATAGGAAGCACCCACTGAACCATCGCACTGGCTCTAGTGTCAAATGTTTTGTATTAAAATTGGTGGACATAATTTGTGGCTCTGGGTTGCATTATCTTCTTGCAAAGATGATCCGTTGCTTCTGGGAAGCACTTAGACTAAAGGAGCTGGTTTTATTAACCCAGCCAAGCTGTCTAAAAGTATTAAAATGTGTGGTGTGTTTCTGTTTTACTATACTCTTGGCTCCCAGTTCTGAAAGCCTAGGGAAGTTCCCAGGGTACCTCCTCATAGCTTTGACCTCTCATGAACCTGCTGATATTTTTCCTGGCATTTCAGACTCTTCACTTCCATGTTCATTTTAACACCAGGAAGAACCAAAGATATATGTCATAAAATATAAGGCTCTAAATGCTACATTTATATATTTTTGTTCTTTCCTTTTCTGAATCTTTGCATCCACCAAATATTTTCTTATTAGGTTTTAGGCCTTTAAAACTACTTCTTTTAATGTAGTCATGCAGATTTTCTGGTACTTCTCAGGTAGAAGGTCTCTCTGAAACAATCTAATAAGCCAATGTGGGAAGCAGTAGTCTATTTACAGAAGACTTACTTTCTTTATTTTACATTAAAGAGTAAGACATGAATGAGTGTAGGAAACCACATAGAACCTAAAGGATAGAAGACTCCTCAGCACCCAGATATAGCTCTCTCTTGTGAGGCTATGCCAGGGCCTAGCAAACACAGAAGTGGATGATCACAGTCAGCTATTGGATGGGTCACACGGCCCCCAATGGAGGAGCTAGAGAAATTACCCAAGGAGCTAAAGGGAACTGCAACCCTATAGGTGGAACAACAATATGAACTAACCAGTACCCGGGAGCTCTTGTCTTTAGCTGCATATGTATCAAAAGATGGCCTAGTCGGTCATCACTGCAAAGAGAGGCCCATTGGACTTGCAAACTTTATATGCCCCAGTACAGGGGAACACCAGAGCCAAAAAGGGGCAGTGGGTGGGTAGGGGATTGGGGGGGTGGATATGGGGGACCTTTGGGATAGCATTGAAAATGTAAACGAGGAAAATACCTAATAAAAAAAAAGAAAAAAAAAAAAGAAGACTCCTCAGCAATCTCTGCGTCTTCCTTGTTTTCTAAGGAGCAATCAGCTGCGTGATTCCAGTTGTCTTTCATGGTTGGCAAAGGCTTTAAACATTGCTCATTTAGTGGTCTTCAGATATTTAGTGATTGAAACAATACTTTTCCTAAAGGACAAAAATCATTTTATTTGAAGGTTGGGATACAGCTCAATGGTAGAGGGCGTGCCTCGAATGCTTGGGGCCCTAATTTCAATCCTCTCTATGTTTAAATAAATGTTTGTAAATGTATACATTTTTGATTGACAAACATAAACTGTTTTACTGACAGTTCAATGTGATATTTTCACACATGCATGTAGCACAACCTAATGAAATCCCTCCCCCTCCCCCCTCCTCCTTCTTCTTCTTTCTTGTCCTATGCGCCCTCCCTTCTACCCTGCAGTAATCACTATGTCACATTCATTTGTATGGTTTTGAGGTTCTGTATGTGAGGGAGAATATACAATATGAGTCTTTCTGTATGTGTAAAATTTCACATAATGCAATGCCCTCCAATCCATTCATTTTGTGGCAAATGAGAGACTTTCATTTTCTCTAGAGTTGAAGAACTCTCTTTTGTTCATCCACACTACATTTTATTTGCCTATTTGTCCATTCATCCATTAGAGTTTGATTTCATGTCTTAAATCAATCTCTCTATAAAATTATATATATATGATTTCTCATAGTGAAAAGATTGCCTACAACCAGGTTTTATTAATGAACAATTCATTTTGAGAAAAAAGATCTGGACAATATTAGGAAAATTCTTTCCTTGAATTTCAAATCGCCTTTCACAAGAACCGATGTTTTCCTCCTTATACTGTGTATAAGGTGGCAAGTCACTTAGGAGTATGTGACTGAGGTGGCATTGCCACATGGGATGTCTTATTCACCTTGAATTGATTGTCACCTTGTCCTACATATGGATACACTGTCTCTGAAATGTTGGTGACGTCACCTTGCTATCCCAGCTGAACCCACCTCCATGCCCTGCTTTCTTTCTGAGCTTTGTTTCTAAAAGCTGCAAGCTCATTTTGTTTATTGCTTTAGAGATGGATGTTCTGGGACCTTTGTTGAGTTTTTCATTGTTCCTCTTAGCTACTCCTTCTCCTGATATCCCTGGAACCCTAAATTCTACTGCAATGCAGTAAAATGGTCTGTTTTCATATTTAAGCATTGACCTGCAAAAGTAGACCTTCTTAATACAGCTGGGGAGGGGGTGTCTGCTACCCTGAAATGTAGTTCAAAAGCATATTTCAATTTTAGTTGAAAGCTCTTTTTATATGTATTCCCCCAAAGCACCTTAACTGAAATCACATCCCATATTAGAGCTTTATGTACGGGCCGATGTCTCCTGCTTCCAGTATACCAATAAAATCATGTATTTCGATTTAACCTCAATCTGCCTGTGTTTAAAACATAAAGCTAAGGTTAAGGCTTTTGCTGATAGCAACCCTACCTAGGCATCTCCATTTCTAGATAAAACCTTTCACAGAGAATGTTTTATTGGCCCCACTGCTCACCCCTGCCTCATATACCAGTATAATACCAGGCTGAAGACATACTCAAGACGCATATATGCTCTAGCTTTTTAATTTTCTGAGCCTTTGTGGAATTACTTGGGTAGGCTTGGTTTCTGGGATTCCTCCCTGCTTTAGTGTCTCAAAACCATAGAGACCAAGAGCTGTTAGGAACAGCTGCTTGGAGCTGCTGCCTCTTGCTTCTTGGGGCTCAGTCTACCTCTCTGCCTGTGTCTCAGAGGAAGAGGAAGGGGTGAATGTAGAAAGCACAAGCTCCTTGAGCTCACAGATGAACACCAGTGCAATCAGGAATGGTAAGCACACCTTGTGGTCTCTTCAAAGGAAGAGATGTATAACCTCTTTTCCACCCAGAAGGCTGGGATCGGATGGAGTTAATGGCGTGGTGACATTTGCACTATCTGTAGGGTCAGGGTGTATCTGGCTCCCCCAGACTCTTCAAACAGGACCACAAGTGGTTCTAGCTTGGTAACCTTAGCACTATCTGTACCACCAAAGCCATACTAGATCTTCTCCTTGGCCCTTAAGATGTCTCATGTAGACTATCTATAGAGCTCATCTTTATGGAAGAGGTGACATGCACTTTGAAAAATGTTTCAATGTAATTATGCATAAGCTTTATGGTGCACATGGGATTGTGTTACATCAGGCAACTTCTTTCCAAATTGCACTGTACTAAATAAAATAAAATAAAATAAAATAAAATAAAATAAATAAAATAAAACCAACCAACAAACCAACAAGCCCGTGTCAGACTCTCGAAGTTTGAACCAACACCATACAATGAGGCATGATGAACATCTTGCTTCACATGGATTGACACTCTTCTGGTTGTAGTGTTTGCAGAGACCCATCACAGTCGAGGCCTGCAGGCAGGAAAGTATCGGCTTGGCAGTTTCTGGAGGGACTCTGTCCTGTGGTCTATCTGGGGGAAGAACAGCCCAGGGAAACCAGCCTACTACTACTAGCTTAGGAATTAGTTTGTTCTAAATCTGTACACCCCTCTGTTGGGTGAGGAGAGAAGACACATTCTTTTTTTTGTGGTGTTCTTCCAATTCTGGAGTCACACACCAACTGGCCTCCTTAACACCCCCTGCTCATTAGTTTATGCTGTATAGGCCCAGGTTTCCACCAGCTTAACACAGCGCATGTCAACCATCTTGCTCACACTGGCCCTTTTTAGCTACACAGTATGAAATGTTTTTTTTTTTAAACTTCTCTTTTTATTTATAAAGTGACACCTTACATTCAGAAGCCATATGTAATGTTCATGCCAGAAAAATTCCAAGATTTGTCCTCTGCTCATGTAGAAAAGCAACAATTGGATTGCGATGCTACAGCACCTGTGAAGTACTGTCTGGATGAGTTATCCAGCTGGCACTCTGATGACTCAGTTCTAAGCATTATGTTCATACTTAGACTTTACAGTGATTTCTCACGTTAGCTAAAGATGTGTAAGTCTTTCGGAGAACCCTACTTTGGGGGATCAGGAATGATCTATTATATTGTTTGATCCTCAACAATGAGACAGAGCGATAATTATGGACTCAGGGACCTTGTTGTTTGGAATACTTTTCCTCTTACCAGAAAAGACTCCAGGGAGAAACTTGGCTGTGTTCAGAGTTTGATGCATCAAGTCAGGCCTCAGGTTAAGCTTGGGCCTCACTGCTGGGCTTGGGGAATGTCGGGTTGCTCTGGAGAGCTGGAAGAACCAGACCTGGCAGTCTGTGGTCTCCCTGGAGGAAGAACTCAAGCCATGTGCAGCTCGGACAGATGTGTGAATTGTTCTTAAACATTTTAGAGCTAAGCCATAGATCTACCACCTCGTCTCCATCACTTTTCTGATTCTATGGTGAAAAAAAGGAAGCAAAACAAAAGCATGGCCAAATTACAGAAGAAAAACTATTTATCTGAGTTTATCATTCCAGAGGGGTGCATCCCCTCTGGAATGACATGGGCCCATGCTATAAAACTCAAAGTACTTCCAATAATATACTTTCTTCCAATAATGTACTTTCTCCATTGAGATTCGACCACCTAAAGTTCTATAACCTTTGAAGATAGCACCACCAACAGGGAAGAAGTATTCTGATATATGAACCCATGGGGGACATTCTCATCTAAACTATCACACACCTTCTAATGTGGTCAGAACCCAGCATCCTCTCATTAGATCCATTAGCACCATTCCAAAAAAGTCATTGCCGTGGACAATTCCCCTGGCCGGCTGGCTAGAAGCTCCCTTCCCCATGGCCTTCTCTAGTACCTCGGCCAAAGAAATTCAAATGAGAATGAGAAACTTTTCCAGTAACTCCTCTAGTATTTTCCATATCCTTCAGGGCCAACTTCAAAGTTCCTCAGCATCCTATGTGATCTAGCCTAAGGCTTGGCTGACTTCATGTGTGGCTTCTCTCTTCCTTGCTCACTTTCTGGAGTAGTGTCAGCTTTAATATTAGACTAAGGACTCTCCATCTCAGCGTTACCCATGTCTTAGGCTAACTGTAACATTCTATACTGCATTTTCTGAGGAACACCTCAACACCTCAACTCTGTACCATCAGTCAGGAAAGGGAAGCGAAAAGGGATTGGAAATTTTCGTGCATTTTCTTTTAGAGTTATTACTCAAACATAATTTTGGGATTCTCCTCTTCAAGCACCGCCCCACCACCCCTCCCCCACCCCCATTGATTAAGATGGATAGGAAAGAAATTAAAATGGTTAAATGGGAGACGTACATATGTTTTCAAAGATATAATAAAGACATTTGAGCTATTTAATCGTCTTAGAAAGAACTGACGGTGTTAACATTAAGAAGTTGTGCTCCGTACCCACAAAGGAACAGGGTAGCCTTAGGCAAGCTATCAGGAAGCCAAAGCGGATGCAAATAACTAGAAGCTTCATAATCCATTGCCAAGGGAGGCTAAGAGGTTTCTCAAGAGACTCAGCACTTCTGACTGGAGATGGGAAGTTGGAAATGACACTGCAGGAGCCTGGGGTGGTCTTGTGATTTGAAAAGCTAAGTGTAGCATCTTTTTTATTTTAAATTAATCAGCTAATAAAAGTTCTAAACCTGTCTGTTGTATTGTGTCTGCGCCCCTTCATACCCTTCTGTCCCCCTTGTCATACTTCTTTCTATGAGTCCTCTTTGTCCCTAGACAGTTTTATTTTCTATGTTCAAGCCATACATGAGCTTCTGTGTTTCTATAAAATCAAGGAGCCACAAATGAGAGACATTTCATTGGTCTTTCTGAGATAATCATATTAAATGAATCAGGGGTAACTGACTCTTGTATTCTCTAGCATAGATTCATGTAGCACCTAGTTTACAAGAAAGATTGGTTATGTCTCAGCAGACAGCTGAGCTCTGGGGAGAAGCCTCGACTCACTCTTACATGCAAAAATAGAGGAGACACTTTAGTTGGCCTTACAGAGCCTAGTGACCTGCCATTGTCTTATGCCTCCATCGTTCCTTATGATCTGAGTGGAAATGCTGGCCTCAAGCCGGTCTGCATAGGCTCATATTTCCCTGTGGCCTGCTCTTTCCCACATCTTTCTGTGGATCATGCCTATTCATGTATCAGATCAATTAAATAATTAACTATACTAGTATTTATTTTAAATGGAACTATAAAGTCCTCAAGGGCAAAATTACAGTGTTCTCTTCCTATATCTGCAGGACCTGGCTCAGTATCTGACACCCCAAACAGCAAATGTGTGTTGGCTGAAAGACTTCAAGAAACAGAATTGCAGGACTTCTTCACTCGGCCTGGCCATGATAAGAGTGTATGGGTCTGCTTTATTCTTAGCAAACCACCAATCTCTTGGCCCATGTCTTCTCCCATCCTGGGTCTTCACACATCCTGGGTCACGACTTAGTTTTCAGTAGACTGTTAGTTACTTTCTCCCCAGATAAGCAACTGGCTTAACAATGACTGGGCTCTTCTGATAGGTGCTGATATTGGAAATGACACAGTCGACAAGAAATTTCGATCTAGGAACCTCCAAAACTGGGTCACATGCAAGATGGGGATGGGTGGGTGGAAAGGAAATTTTTGCTGTACTGTGAGTAGAGAGAGAGTGTACCAGAGATGTTTTCAAATGGAAAACTGTGGTGTATGCAAATACATATCTCAAAAGTGTGTGTTGTGCAACTCAGGGCCTTGCAGGGTTGGTTTGTGGTTGGTTGGTTGGTTATTTGGTTCATTAGTTGTTTCCTTCTATTTTATTTTGACTTGTGAAATGTCTAACAAAATCGTACGTTTCTTGCCTGTAGGGCTTATTTGGGTCATAATAGATCATATGTATTTGATGCCCCCAGCGTAGTATCTACATTGTAGTTCATTTCATTCTGGGCTTTCCCAGGAATAGATGCATTAGCATGTGGTCTCCCAGATCTTCATCCAGTTTAGTTGTGGAGCCTCCTGAGAGTCAGTCCTCATACAGATTAACTCACTTAAAGTCAGCTGAATACTCACACATGTCATCTGGCCTGGCTTCACCATCATGGCCAAGCATGGTAGGCTGATGGGAAAAGAGTCTAAGGCCTTTTCTTTTCTCTCTCTCTCTCTCTCTCTCTCTCTCTCTCTCTCTCTCTCTCTCTCTCTCTTTCTTTCTTTCTTTTTTAGTTTTCTTCTCCCTCTTGCCCCTTCCTCTGTTGCTACCTCAAGGTTTCTTTTTCTAATGATGACTCCTTCACTCCTTTGTCCTCCTTGGCCCTTGATTTGTCCATTTCCCACTTCTCTCTTCCCTCCCTCCCTTCTGTGATCAAGGATGTCTGGGTTGTTAGTTGCACACAGACACCTTGCCCAGAGGCCCATGAGAGCAGAAGTCCAGCCTGAACTGTGATAGGAGCTGTGTGCACTGCTGTGGGGTTTCATCTTTCCAGAGGAAGCATCTTTTTCTAACTCACACAAAAACCTTTTAGGGGCATCCTTGCTCCCTAAAATTCAGTTCTCAGGATGAACAATCATTTTTAATTTTTTTCTTGTGTTTCTTCTGAAACTCTGTTGGAACCCCCTTTGCATACTGACCAGTCTGGGCAGGCTAGAATCACACAGGCAACAATATCAGGAGCACGACATTTTAAAAAGGAGTGCTGTGGGATTCTATGGTTCTTGTTTCTGCTGATTGTTTTCTTCGCTCATGCCTCTTTTGAATAGGAACGCTAACCTTTCAGCCATTGCTCTTGGATGTTTAACTCGAATGTTCTCAGTTGTCTTAAACAACTAAATTCCCCAAAGTTTGTTGATCCACCAGTAGCGAACACAATGTTTACCTAACAGTGGTGTTTGTCCAGTAATCTCTGTTTGGGAATACTGAAGGAAAAGAACTCTGCATCTGCCAGCTGTCTGATAGTCAGAGAATAATAGACTGGGATGTTCAAGTTCTAGAAATGCTTTTGAAATTGGGGAGCATTTCTGATTTTCCACTACATTGGTGGCACCTCACTTTTAGCATACAATATTATTATATAACATAGTATAATATATATTATGTTATATACTATATTATATTCTAAATTATATGTTATGTGTTATATGTTATATATTATATTATATATTAATTTATTATGTGCCAAAGTGAGTTGCCATATATGTATATTTTTTTAAAGATGAACTTTAAGAGTATCAAATCCCTAAGTAGATAGGTAAGTGAATAAGGCTATTCAGGGAATTCTACTTAGTATTAAAAGTAGCCATTGCATCAGTTCAAAATAAGCACTAACTGTTGGATATTCAGCTTACCCAGGTTGCAGATATGCCTGTGAGCTACAAGAAACAGGAACACTCACTCCCAAGGATAACCAAGCCACAAAGCATGAAGAACAACAGGGAACTAGAGAAGCTGGAAAGCAGAACAGTACCAGGAAAAGAGGTCTGGTGATCGGAAGGTAGAAGGGATAGTTTGTCCCCTGCTGCTTTAGCATCTTAGTAGCAGAGCCTTCTGTCTGCCTCTCTGATTGCTTGGCTGACATATACTCTCCTCCCATCTCATACCTCTGCATGGTGCCTGGTCATAGGGATCCTCTCAGTGTAGATAACTCTGGTGGTTTTCTCTGTGACTTTCAAGCAGGCTAAGACTGGATAGGCTGACTATGTCTAGCAGTGGCCTCTCACCAATGGCTGAGTCCTAGTGACATCAGGCTCAGAGTCCTCTCAATAGTCAGCTCCTCAGATTGGGACCAAAAGGAACAGGCATTTGAGACTTGCTAGAAGTGGTCAGAATCCATGATTTACTCTCTTTCTGTCTTTTAAATATCAAATTGGAGTTGTTAAGTGGAAGCCAGAGGTTAACATTAGGCATCTTCCTCAATCAGTCTCTACCTTATGTTTTGAGATAGTCTCTCACTGAATCTTGAACTCAGCAATTTGTCTTGTGTGACAGAAACCCTTCTGTCTCCGTACCACTGGGATTATAGGTATGTAGTGCAGTGCTCCACTTTTGGTCTGTTGGTGCTAGGCATTGAACTCAGGTCTTCAGACTTGCACAGCAAGCACTTTACCTAGCCCAGGGAATAAGAGCTCTATGCTTCAAACAAATATGTCATGACTCTGAAACACATGACAGAAAAGGGAAGGGACCAGATGGGCTAGTGAGAGGGCATGTCAACATGGCACTCACCCAATTCCTGGGTGCTGGACTCAGCTGTGATTCTTTCAGTGTCATTGACTCATTGAGAAGTCATTAGAGATTGTTGAAAAGTACCAAATAATGTGCCACACTGAGTGGTTTTTGTTTTTATTTAAATCAAAGTTTTGGATGTTTTAGAGAAAATGTCAAGGAAACAGCCAGTAGAGATGGGCTGAAATCCCTTGATGCTATGAAAGAAGAACCTTGTAAAACTGTGCAGTCCTGGTGGGCTGTCTGATAATTGCAGAGACATGGAAGAGATAATAAGTAAGGCTGTCAAATGTGAGATTTGATGAGGATCGTCACCCTCTCTGTAGGATTGTGTCACAGTTACCAAGTGCCTCACACCTGTGCTGGGTGCCATCGGCTCCATGGTGAGCTCCTTTCTACACGCTTACACAATTTCAAAGGCAGTGACCAGAAGGGAAGGCTCGCCCTTTCTCCCGCCTACCCACAGCTGGCTCATTCTCTGCCAACATGAAGAACCAACGAGTTGAATCTGTTTTGAGCATGTCACCATGAGTTCAGATTCTGATTCCATTGTGGGGACTTGGCAAGCCCTAGTGTCCTGCCTGAGTATTGGCAGGAGTGGAGGAGCAAGCAGAGGATATCCAGGTCACTGTCCTTGTCTCCCTTGGTCTGTCCCTTTAAGCAAGGACTCTGTCACTGATGTCATCAATCTTGCACATTTCATAAACTGTAAATTCATTTTAAAATCTGCTGCTGAGCCGCCAGCTGTCTCCATGTTTGTCAGTCTGCTGTTAGGACTGTGCCACTGTACAGTGAGGCTGTCTTTCTCTAATGACTTCTTGATCTGATGGCGAATACATTGAATGTGGCGACAAGAGCCACCGGCATTTATACTCACTAGGCTGGCGTCAGAGCCTGGAATTGAAATCTTGTTTTTGACCTAGGGTGATGATATTGATGGTTTCTATATTTTGCTCTGCTTGATTTATAGACTCTGAAATTACAGAACTTTCCGACATCCTGATTTATTACATAGTAGGTCGGAAGAGGGCAGGGCAGCTCTTTAAAACTATTTAGGTGTTGCTGATGAGTAAATTGAGGCACAGAATAAGTGCTGAAGGTCAGATAGCAAAGAGTAGTGATAAAAGGACTTATAGAGCCATGGTGTCTCTCTTCAGGGACCGAGTCATCTTTATCCTTTTTTGGGGGTGGAGGCAGGGTCTCTTAAATCTCAGGCTGCCCTTGAACTTGCTATGTAGCTAAGAATGACGTTGGGTTCCTTATATTCTTGCCTCTACCTTCTGAGAGCTGGAATTGCTAGTATGTGGCACCGTGCCCAGCTTGTGGGGACCCAATCCAAGACTCTGTCCAGGGGACTGAGCCCAAGACTCTGTCCATGCTGGGAGAGCACTTAACTGGGTTATATTGCTAACCCTCAAATATCTTTTTATATCTTGTAATCATTCCACAAGCTGTCTACACACAAGGCCCTTTCTCTCCAAAGGCTAGAGGCATAGCAGAAGGAACCATAGCCAGCTCTGAGCCGAGTCAAAAGAAGAGACTGTCTCTTGGACCCCATGCCAGATTTTAATACAAAACGTCTTCCAGTGTGAACCTCTTCCAACTATTAGGAGGGAGACAAGGTAAAACCAAAAGGTTCAATCACACAAAACCTCTGCAAGTAAGCCAGGGATGCAGACATCACCCCAAAGAAACCATAGGCAAAACAAATGACTTCTTCAAAGGAAGCCATCACCATGTGCTTGTATCTGGATGCAGCTATTTGTAAGAATTCAAATCATGCTTTCTTGTGTCAGTGAATACCTGAACACCATTTTAGATGGTAGGTGGTAGATGGGTAGTCTGGGTAGAAAGGAAACATGGAGATCTCCCCCCCCCCAACCCCCACATAAAGAGTTTGCTCTAATTTGCAGGTAGATAGTGTCCAGAGTCAGGTTATCCCGCCTTTATCATTCACCCCTTTCTTCCTTCGAGGAATGAGCTCATCTGTAAGGTTTTTCTCATTCTCTGTGGTTCTGCCGCTGCTTTGTTCTTGTTCTGGTGGGTTGAGTACCACACTTCCTTCTTATTGGTAGAGAAAGGGACCAGTGGATGCTTAGCATGATGTACGCCTTGTTCTTATCCTCTGGGTGATGACTAAATTGCTTTAAGTGTCCTTCTTTTGTGTAGAGGCTACAGTGTTTTTGCTGTCTCCCTGACTGTTCTCTGCCTCCTAGGCTTCTTCTGAATAGCAAGGACTATAGGCAGACTCCCCTATACCTGGCTACATGATGGTTCATTTTTTGTAGCAACTTCATGGTAGGCAGTGACACCCTGGTGTGTGGTCAAATACTAGTCTAGATGTGGCTGTTTACATATTTTAAAAGAGTTTATTCAGCATTAAAAAAAGAAGATTGGACAAAGTAGATCACCCTGCATAATGCAAATGGGCCACCATACAATCTGTTGAAGGGCTCCAGAACAAAGTGACATTTCCCAAAGGATGTGCAATTTGACTTCAGGATCAACACATCAGTTCTAGCTTGCTCTTCTTCCTTGATTCCTCAAGGGCAGCATCAACTCTTCCTCAAATTTCCAGCCCGCTGATCTGTCCGACAAATTCCAGTCTTGTCAGCCCTGATAATGCCATGAGCCATACTTTAGAATGTCTGTCAATTTTTTTATCATCTATATAATAGTATTCAGACATCCAATTGTTCTTTTTTCCCCAGGGAACCCTGACTCATACATTTGTTAATTATAAATATTATCTTCTCTCCAGAGGATTGGAAGGTAATTAGAGAATTTTAAAGCTATCCCAGCCCTAGATCTTATTGGCTATGTGGTCTTTCTTCCTTTCATATGTATGTGGTGTGCATGCATGTGTATACACAGATATGAATATAAGCATGTGCCTATTTACATGTGTGAGGTTGATTTCAGGAATTTTCTTTGATAGCTCTTTCATCAGCTTTTTCAGCCTTTGAGGCTGGGTCTCTCAGTTACACCCAGGGTTTGCTGAGGCAGCTAGTTTTCCTAACCCCTGTCTCCATCTTCATCTTTGGAGGTTAGAGTTACAGATGAGCCACCACACCTACCCAATTTTTATGTGGGGTCTGCGAATCTAACCATTTAACAAGCACTGTAAACCTGGAACCATCTTTGTCGCCTTAGTGTGTTATCTAGAACAAGTTTCCATATGTCTTTATTTACTCAACTGTTAAATAGGAATAAAGGGAGCCTTTGAGTTGTTACTTAAGTAAGGGTATGCTTAACAGAGTAAGCAACATGGGTTTTTTTGTTTGTTTGTTTGTTTGTTTGTTTGTTTGTCTAAGGCAAACTCACATGTCAACCAAGGTAGTCTGGAACTCCTATACCCTCCTACCTATACATCCTAAGTGCTAGAATTATAGGCAGGTGCCATCATGTCTGGCTTAACATTATGCTATTAAGTGTAGACTATTGACTTGTGATTTTTATATGATACTACAGTGTGTGTGTTTGTGTGTGTGTGTGTGTGTGTGTGTGTGTGTGTGTGTGTGTGTGCATGCGCGCTGTTGTTTGAGGAGAGGAGTTGGTAGAAAACTGGAAAGCCCTTGCTTGACAACGTTCCAAAGTCACTAGTTTTTCTGAAGAATTATGGGATGGAGATGAAGGGAAACATATGGGTGCTAACAGTAGCCAAACTCACTTTCAAGTCCTTCTTCTGTCATTGAGAATATCAACCACACTCCAGTGTTGTAGATAGCCCTGGGGCTAATTATATTTGATGTTAATTCTGTTCTCCTATGAGTGGTTGTGAACAAGGAATGAGTCAGCACTCAGGTGATTTCCTGTAAACTTGCTCACCACCTTAATTTGTAAAGTAAAGGAGAGCTGATGATTGGGCAGATAAAAGGGAAGGTGGAGCGGAAGGTGAGGGAGAGAGAAGAAGAAGAAGAAGAAGAAGAAAATGGAAGAGGGAGAGGACTCAGAGGAGGAGGAAGAAGAAGAAAAGCTGAGCAGAAGCACATGGCCTGGAGAAACCGCAAGTTCCAAGGGTCTCATAGATGTGGAAGATGGTAGTGTAGTGGCAGATCTGCCCAATCTAGGTGCACAGCATGTAATCATATTAACTGATTCGTGTTTTCATTGCCAGGGCATATTTGGGAGGAGATTAACTGCAACACTCCAGGGCAGGTCACATGCCCAGCAATGGTTGGCCAGCACAAAACAGATTTCATGGTTGTTTTTTATGTGAGTTTTGTTTTGTTTTGTTTTGTTTTGTTTTGTTTTGTTTTGTTTTGTTTTGTTTTGCTTTGAGAGAGAGAGAGAGAGAGAGAGAGAGACTCTGACTATGATGCTGGGTGGAAGGGAGATGGGAGGATCTAGGAGGAATTGGAGGAGGGAAAATAATGGTTGATATATATTGTATAAATTTTTTAAGTAAAATATTTTAAAAATTTCTTATTCTCATTGGGTGGTGGTAGCACATGTCTTTGATTCAGCCCTTAGGAGGCGGAGGCAGGTGGATCTTTGAGAGGTGAATCTTTTTCAAGGCCAGCTTGGTATACAGAGTAAGTTCCAGGACAGACAGGGCTACACAAAGAAATCTTGTCTCAGAAAAAAAAAAATCTTGTTTTCATCTTACCACGATATGACTTAAAATCAGTGATATTATTTCTGGACTTTTAAATATCTTAATACACTTTGTCCACTTCTAGTTCTGGAAGGCTGGGAGTCTGGGGAAACAGGCAGAGACTTCAGTCTGAAGAGAGAAGAGCTTGAGGAGACATCCCAAGGTGTGCTACAGGAATCAATCACAACAAGAAAATGACTTTGAATGAGCCCAATGTCACGTGACTGGAGATTCTTGCTTAATTTGATACTAAGTTGGTTCCAAGTTCTTCAGAATCAAGTTCTACAATCTTGGGAAAATGTACTCATGGTTGGAAGCTTAGTGGAAACCTCTAGAAGCTGGTGAGCAGGACAACAAAAAGGTGGTGGTCTAGGAAGGGTGAAAAAGAATAGTTGCTAAAAGAAAGCTTTAATGCAAACAATAACAGGGGAGATCCCAAATGTACACTGGGATGGGGGCTTGGAAGCTGGCACCCACAGACGTGAATTGGTAGAACTGGCCATGGGATTGATATTGAACAAGGTTGAGATTTGGGGGATGGCTTTCTAATACCCCTGGACACCAATTCTGAGCTAGTGGAGACTGTGTTGACCTCCTTCAGATATTTAGTACTATATGAGGGCCATTTTTGGATGGTCACGATGGAGGTATGGAATAGCACCATCATCTGGTGGATAACTGGAGCTCCTGAGCATCCTCTAGTGTGAGTGACTGCATCTTAGCAAAGGGCACAGCTCAGAATGCCAATGATGCTGAAGTTAGACACTCTGGAGCCATGCTGCACTTTGGAAGGGTGAGTAGTCAAGTATTCATGGAATTTGGTGATGTCCCTAGAAACACTGGAGCCACATCATTTTTTTATTGTAGGAGCACAAAGGTATTTAAGATGTTTTCTTCAAGGGAGTGATCTCCTTGAACGTGGAGCTATGGCTTGAAAGCTGTTCTGAAACCGGTCCATCTCAGTGCCTTACCATGATGAGATACAAAGTTGAGGGGCTACTATGACAGGGAATAGCTTCCCTAACAAAGTACCTTTGTCCCTTCTCTCCTGCTGGTGCTTTCTCCTGTGGCCTCTATGGCTCTGTGTTTCATCTCCCTAGTTCAAAGGAAGCTGAGGGCTGTGGCTTCCCCATTTCTGGGGCCTCCCACCATCCCTGACAAAGGAAAGGCCCTTAAGAAAGAAATGTTTCATAGAGAAAAGCCGTCACCTAGCTTAATGTAGCCCAACAGGCTGACAATCGGAAAGAAAAATAGGACAGGAGGAAGCAAACTATTTCTGTGATGAGTGTTCCAAAATTAGACTGTAAGGGCCTGTGTTATATTTCCTCAGAATATTAATACACCCATACCGGAATACATCACTGAGATTTCACTGGAAAATTAGGAAAGAGCAAGGGGAAGAGAATCTTGAAAGTATTAAGCAATTGGAATATTTTTAAATGACCAGATTTATGACAAGGGAATAAATTTTATGTCATTGTTATTATGGTTGATGGGAAAGCCTTGGGGGATTCCTGTGTCCCAAAGCTGTCCCTAAAATATTTTCCTGCTTCTCTGAACTTCAGGGAGAATGGCGTTCCTAATCCACTGTTGAATGATGCTTTAACCACCTTGAGATCTAGCTGGTGGACAAGCCAGAACCACAGCCGGTTTTCAACCACCAGACACACACACTCTCTCTCTCTCTCTCTCTCTCTCTCTCTCTCTCTCTCTCTCTCTCTCTCTGACTGAGCTGCTGCTCATCATGTATCTGGCCTTCCACTCCATCAGGGAGGGAGATAGGACGCTTGGAAGCAAGCAGATGCATTCCAGGATTGCTTCTCCTCTTCTGTGGGCTTGTGTAACTTTTCTGCCTCTTGGTGTTCTCATCTGGAACTCAAGGCAATAATTACTGTGAGTGTTTTCTTTATCTGTGCTACGAAGGCTTCCAGGTCTCTCTCAGCTTCTTTCTTATTGTTATGCAGTCATTACATGTTTTTATAATTTAGACTGGTGTTTTTCAGACCGTGATGTAAGGAACACTTGTTCCTAAGATGTCTTCATAATTTTCTATAATTAATGTGTTTTATGTGCAAATAAGTACAGAAGACTCCAATTAAATCCAGGTAAAGAAGTCCAGAATCTGGAGCTTGCAACATGTTAACGTGTCCTATGCTTACTAGGAGTATTATGCTTATTTGTATGATCAAAGAACTTTAAATACATACTTGCACATGCACATATACAATCACTTGATAGTATCTTATTACCACTAGTTTCCATAGAACATAATTTGAGGATTGTTTTAGGATTTCTGTTGTAATGAAGAGACCACAGCAACTTGAAAACATTCAATTGAGGCTGGCTTACAGTTGCAGAAAATTTAATCCATTATCATAGCAAGAAGCACGGTGGCATGTAGTTAGACATAGTGCTGAGAGATCTGCATGATGCCCAGAAGCCATGTAAAGGCTGGATGGGCATGGTGGCCTGCCTATAATCCCAGAAGATAACAGTCAGACACAGTTTTGGTGATCCCTAGAGAGAGCTGGCTTACTAGACTAACAGAAATGGTGAACCCCAGATTTGGTGAGGATCCTTGCTTCATTACATATGCTGGGGAGAAATGAGAAGGCTATCTTGCGTCAATCTCAGGTCACCACACACTTGCTACATATGTGAAGTGTTGTGGCTCATGTCTGTACTTGAGGCCAGAGGTAAGGAAACTGGGCAGCCTGAGATACATAGTATCCTTGTCTTAAAAAATAAAATGTCAGAAACTGCTATTTCAGAAGAGAGAAAGGGCCCTTGGTCAGGCCTCTGTTTGCTCCCTGAAAGTGATTTCCAGGCCACTGTTTTCTAACTTTAGGCCCTACCATGTTTTCACTTCAATATCCTCATTGGCCCTTTGCATGTGTGTGTTGTTGTTGTTGTAAGTTAGACTATGAAGTAATTTGCATACTACTTTGGTACATATCTTACCACACCTGTCACTTGTTCTGATTCATCCCCTTCACACTCCACTCTCCTGTCCCCCCGGCCAGCGTTTGCTGGTCCCACTGTCTCCCTTCTGCTTTCATTCTGTATTCCATTATCCTCTCTTCCCACTCCTCCCACACAAGATCACTTCCTGCTCATGGTCCCCTTTCTAAACTCATTGTCCCTCCATACACATTTTAAATCTGTATCCTATGTATGAGAGAAAATACACAGAGGAAATATGTCTGTCTGCCTTTCATATTTGGCTTAACTTAGTGACTTCCTTTCTCACCTGCTTTTCTGAACATGTCGTGATTTCATTTTCCTTTAAGATGAAGAAAAAAAATCCCCTGTGTATATGTACCACAGTTTTGTTGCCTATCCAGGCATTGATAGATGCCTAGATTGGTTTCATTTCCTGGGTTTTGTGTATAGTATAATAATAAACCTGGGCATGCTAAGATCCCCATGATATGATGATATGTTTACTTGAGGGCCCTTAGGTAGGAGGGGGGTTGCTGGATTTTATTTTTGATAAGTCGCTATACTAATTTTCATAGTGGCTGTACATCATAAGTATGTTATGCCAGACACATAGATGAGCACATTTGTGTCTTTCGACAGTGTCATAATTCATTTAATAACAAATACATTCACAGAGTTGAGAGTCTTCCATGACAGCACTTTGCCAAATAATCATACCTACCTTGGCAACCTGAGTAAGGAGAATGCAGGCCCATTGATTCCAACTTTGATGGCTAATATTAGCTCTCATACCATATATTCCACAGCACATATTGAACATGTCTCTCTGATTTACAGAATAAATATGAGTTAAAGAGGTTATAGCAGCGCTCAGAAGTGAGCTGAGAAGGAGTCTGCACTGATAATGAACCAGACCGTTGTTGAGAGGGAGCTACTGCTGAAGTCACAATGTGAGCATCTATAGGGTGGATTGAGATCCAAGAGGAGGAAATGGAGGGCTCAGGTTCAAGTCTGGATGGGTGAAGAGAGATAGGTAGGGAGTTGATTAAGCTTCATCTACAGAGAGACCAAGCTGAGCTAGGGCACAGTCAGGAGTCTGCCTTTTACCAGTCCTGGGCACACGTACACCAGGTATCAGACAATAAACTAATGTGGAACAATGTTATCACAGAGGTAAGTGTCATTATCTTATGGGGTCCTTTTCTTGGTCTGGTTTGTCTGATACGCTCTTAGGCATGGTTTCCCTGACATGATTTTAATATACCCATGTATCCCCTATAGGCTCAATTCACCCTGAGAAGTTTATACAACACCTTCCATACTTATGAATAACTCATTTGTCAGTCTCTGAAGGTGTCTGAGAGGTGGCATAGTTTGTGAGTCCACCTAGTCATCTTTTTTTTTTCTCAAAATGGAGTCAAAGGCTGCTAATAAAATGAAGCCTGAAAACCTTTGTTTCACACACTCTAGGGGCGTTTAGAACAAGGCACACCTGGATCTCAACACTGAGTCAGCATACATTCCCCAGCAGCAGCACATAAGCATTCCTCTTTTCCCCTATCTTGACCCCCATACCTGCACATCATTATAGAGCATCTTAGAGACAGACACTTGATTGGTTTCCTGTTCTAGCTGTAGTCTACTTTTGGTATTTCTTGCTGGCAGGAGACACTAGAGCTGAGAAATACTTACTTTTCTAACTAAGTAGTCTGACCCCTCAATAGTACCTCCACATTTTCTTATGCCCTGGGTGGTTATTTTTATAGCCATTCTTTCTTCCTACTAGAACCCTATAAACATATGGCTGGCAAAACCAGATATTTACAACATTCTGCCTGGAGGTGCTATTGCTCACATCTCAACATCCACGAGTATTATTTCCTACTTAATTAAAACAAAACAAAACAAAACAAAAATAAAACCACACCACTGTACTTGACCTGACAAATCAGTTGTTGTGGTAGTTAACCACTCTGCCTTCTCAGCCACCTGCCAGAGCCCTCTGGATTCATGAAGGAAACACACATATGCACATCAGTTAGTTTTGTTATGTCATGACTAGCTTAATGTCTGGGCACTTCTAAACCTTCCCCTGCTAGCTAACACTCCTCTCCGATACTCCTGAGTTAACATCTTTTAAAATCTAGATTTCATCTCTGCTACCCTGGGCACAATGGGGAACGGCCACCAGAGTCACTTACCTGAATTCTTACAAGGCTGGTCCATTCTATGCCCCTCTCATAGTGATTTTGCTTCTTCCTCCCTCTCCCAAGCCTGGGAATCCTAAAAGTCCCACCTCTGTCTGTCCTCCCCAGCCATTGGCTGCTGGCATCTTCATCTACCAATTGGAGCCATCTGGGGGCAGAGTCTCTCAGTGTCTTAAAAGTGCAGACACTCATGTAAGCAGTTTGGGTGGCCAAAATTAACATTATAACACAAGCAGCATTAGGCCAAACTCACTTCAATCAGTGATCCAGTTTAATGAATGCTCATGGAGGAAGGTCCTATGGAAAAAGAAGACATGGGAATCAAAAGGTTTATAAGTATAAAGAAGTAGCTGAGGACTCTGAGTCGTGAACACTCAAGTCTGAAGACTATGAAAAGGTACTGACCAGAGAGATTTCCTCCTCTTGGAGGATGATAGTTTGTGTCAAGTTGACATAAATCTAGCCAGCACAAGGACAGAGAAAATATCTAACCCTATTGTCTCAAATATGAGATACTCTATTTTCTTGTTTGAGAAAACACACCAGGTTTCCCTTTGCCAAGATTCTCTTCCAAGATGCCTGGTTTGAGTTAGAAACATGACCAATTTCTCATGTATTTCTTAAGTACCTGAAACCTAACAGTGAGGCTTGTGGGAATCTGGATTATTTGAGAAATTAGAATTCTTATTTCAAACACACCTCAAAGTTCTTGGGACTGATAGAGTTTCCTATTATTTTTAATTTAGGCATCTGTTGGTACAGAGAGAGATCTGGAGGCAGATTTTCTAATACACGTTGGCAGGGGCCAGGGAGGGGAAAATCTTGTCAAGTAGTAAACAGTGAGGCCAGGAGAGAGACCACCACCCCTGATGGCATAGGAAGACCCAGTGAATAGAAAACATTTTAACATGACTATGGGTGGGATTGGTGTCATTCCATTTCAAGGAAAAAAAAAAAAAAACTCAGGGACTTAATCAAGTCCCCATCTTCAGACGGAGAGGGCTATTCTAGAAGGCTGCCCATGGCCTTGATAGTCGAGATTTACCCATCTTAGACCCAGAGGCTACATGTTTCATTTACCTGCCCTAAGTCATAGACTGTCAATACAAAAAGTTCAGTGCAGGCTGGCTCCGTCTTTGCTGTTTTCTATCCCTCAGTCGGCTGACATTCCAGGCCCAGCCTTTCATTGGCATGCATTGAACTAAACTTCTATCATGTGCTTGAGGAATAAAAGGTCACAGGATACAAAATCCTAACCAGTTTCTGCTCAGCCTTAGGGAGTGGCAATTATTTTCAGTAAGGATTCATAGCACTCTGTACTTGAAACTTGACTTCCTGTGATTATAAATTATAAAAGTAATCTGTGATATGTTGGCTTGACATAACAATCAATGTCTATTTAACAAATGGCCCACAGTAGTTTTCATCTGTCATCTTCTTTCAACGACGGTGTTTGACTTCCAATCCCATACGTCATATTCTATCTCAAAGCACACAAGAGGAAGAAACTCTCACTTATGTGTATATATACTCAAAGGTAAAAGATTTATTTATTGGTAAAAGCCTTAAATTGGCCAATTTTTGACTTTTCATCTGTAAAGAAAAATGCTCTCAAAAACGAGATTACCTCTAGAATCCGTGGCTTACATGGCACTTCCTCGGTGTAAAGGCAGATGAGATGGAATGTTCTGGTCCGCTATTCCATCCCCTTCTTATCTACATATAGCTCTTCTTAAGTGAACTTGACAAGTGTTGTAGGCTGATATGAAGATAGACTGCTACAGTAAACAAGAAAAAGAGTTTTCCCCCTCACATAGCAAATGAGCTTTCTAATAGAAATTTCTTTGTGCAGGGGAAGATATTAGAATTTTCATCGTACAATAAATATATTTGCTAGACAAAAAAATACATTTCATTACATGTGATGCACTTTCTATTGTACACTAACCACTTTTTCTGCTTTGTAGAGTAAAACACTATTTTCTATTGTAAACTGTATGCAATTTATTTTTGTGGGCCTCTTTTTTTTTTCCCCTGCAGAGTAAGAACATTCCATTTTAGTCTGGTCCCAGTGAATATACATTATTTAAGAAATGACTGACACAGCATGAACATCTGTGACTCTCTGGGCATCTTTGCAGAGGTAGGCAACAGTTGACATCTAATTTGATTAACATAATCAGTCTGTTATTTCTAGATTTACTGGGGCCATTGATTATGAAAGTCTGAGCAATGATAATAAACATGTATGTTTATAAAGTAACACTATTACATATTCCAGTTACTACTATAATTTTTCCTAGTAATGGTTCCTTGGGGCTAAAAATACATAATAGTTTTTTTTTTAAATCTTTGAAGATTGTATACTTTGTTGGCCTTCATCGAGAAGGTGGCAGAGCTACACTTTCTTTTCCTTTGAATGTATTTGGCCCTGATTACCATGTGCAGTGGTAGTGTGTCTGTCACATGGTTGTTCTGCTTTATTTAGAAGCATCGCTAACTGCTTACCAGAGGTTTCTCCCTTCTATGTTAGCATGACAATTGGTGTGATATTTGTTCAGGTCTTGTTTGGGCCAGCCATATTGTGGTGGTTTCATGGGTGAAAGCTTTCCTGACATTTCAAGAAGACACATTCTCACAGAAGACTTCCTTGGTCTCTGAGCTCTTATGGTCTCCCTGCCCTGCCCTTCTGAAATGTTCTCTGAGCCTTAAGTGCAGGAGTTGTGTTGTAGATGTGTCCATCGGCACTGGGCACCTGCAATCAGATGTTCTCTTTATTTTGACCAAGTATGATTGACTGTAGTGGACTGTGTGTGCTTCAAAGGGAAGCTTCTTTGATGAGGGGTAAAATCTACACATAGCTGTGGTGTGGTGGCTTGAATGAGAATGTCCCCCATAGGTTCAGATGGTTGACAACTTGGTCCTCAGTTGGTGGCACTGTTTGAGTAAGATTAGCAGGTATTGCCTTGCTGAAGTATGTCACTAGGGCCAGACACTGATGTTTCAAAACTATGGACCATTCCCAGTGTGTTTCTCTGCTTTGCATTTGTGGATTACAATAGAAAAGCAATTAATACATTTGAATATAAGTATGGTTTCAAATTCAATTAGGAATTATACTGATCCAGTAAATTGGTGGCAGTAGCTTCTGTTCCTCAGATCCACGACCTCACTAGCCATGGGTAGTGTTGGCTAGGATTCTAGTGCCATACATGATTCCCTCCTGTTGAGTGGACCTTACGTTCAATTATATAGTTGTTGGCTACTGCCAAGATATGAGTGTCACTACTGTACCTTTAGGAATATCTTGCTATGCTGGTCATTGCTGTGATTCATAGGCATCACAGATGCATAGGAATATGGTTGCTTTTCTCCCCTGGAAACTTGTATATAATCTTCTGGTATAATGAAAGTTAGTCCTCGGACTTTCAGGGTCAGATCTAGCTCAAATCTTCTGATTCTCGTGTCTGAAGTATATAGTGTCTGGAGCCATAGGATCTTATCTTTGATTCCTGGGAGGCAGCCAAGAGCAACTGCAGTGCCTTATCCTGCTTAGGGCATCTCTTGTACTCCCCTGACCAAAACCTCACAAGGGATTTTCTCATGTCTGGTACTGAGGTTTTTGTTAGATGGTCAATAGCTCTTATAAGTAGCATTGTAAGCCCAAATGGAATAAGGTGTGTGTGTGTGCACAAACTTATATGTGTTACGTGTCATTTTAGGCAAATATAAAGATATGATCCCTTAAGACCTTTACAAACATTCTTAGTGTGATTTATCCCTCTCACTCCCTCTCAACCTCTTCTTCCGTATTTACCCCCATCATTTGTCCCATTTCCTGCTATTCCTCCCTCTGGGACTCCCCTTCCCCATACCATAGTCCTCTTTACTTTCCTAGTTTCTGTGGTTACTCCAAGATTTATATTCACATCTGTAGATTTGGGGCTTTTTAAACAAGTAAACAAAACAATCTGATAATGCTTAGCCTGGATTTTCTATCTCCGCTCTTTAAGCCCTCTGTTCCTCTTTCACTTTTTTCCCATATGTGAATGCATCTTATTTTGATCAAATCCATGAAACCATGTTTTTTTCTACACATTTGAAAGCTGCTTTTGATTATTTTCAAATATAGCTTGTGGCTTTTGTGTTCAGTAGACGTAGATGAAGGCGAACCAAAGCAGCAAGATTTCTCAAAGCAGGGAATATTATTAAGCCTCACAGAAAGAGTTAGTTTGTGATTCCCACTACAGTGTGAGTGAATCCTTAAGACAAAAGGCTGAATGGTAGGTAGACAGAGGAGGACACACAGGACACACTCTGTCGCAATAGGCAGACTTGGCAGGTAGACAGAGGAGGACACACGCTGTCACAATAGGCAGACTTGGGGAGACAGAAGGAAGCAAAGGGCTTGAGGGGAGTGAGTAAAACATTGTTCATTAAGGAGAGACATTTGTTGGAGATTAGAAGTTCTGGGTACGATTGGTTAATTATTGTGAATGTGCTTAGTGTTGCCAAATTGCATACTTAATGAATGTTCAAGATAAGCATAGTATAGATTTTTATCACAAGAACAATGTAAATAAAAAGATAAATAAGATTGTGCAAAGACATTGCCTTCGAGAGGAAAAGAGGGACAAAGTTGTAGCCTCTTTTGTTGAACCCAAAGCCTGAACATGTTCTTACTCAGCCACCAGAGATGTCCTGTGTAGACCTTTCTTTCATTTATTTGGCTCCCCCCCTCCCCCATAATCATTTACAAGAATTATCTATCATGTCTGACTCAAAGAGGCAAGAGTGGTTTCCTGTTCTAGACTGAGAGATATGGCCACATTCACAATGTAACTATAGTATAAAAGGTTCCAATAAGAACACAAGCATCAGGGGAGAGTGCCCCCCGGCCCTCCAGGGATACAGGCTCACAAAGAAGTTGGTGATTGACCTCAGTTTGAGTAGGAATTGTGTTGACTGTTTTGCATTATAACAAACACAAATACATTTTTTGTTCACATTTAGGGGGCTTGGAATTTGGGGTTAAGAATATTTTGAAACATTTTCTAACATTCTACCATTGGGTATTCATAAGCAAAGGGTTCTGGGAGGCAGAGAAGACCCCTGATCATTCTGTCCTGTTTTCCGATGTTATCAATGAAGAGAGTTTGAGACAAAAATCAGTGCTTAATTTTGGAGCCAAGAACCCTGATTTTTCACTGGGAGACTTAGGGAAAGACCTCAAAAATCTTCATCTATAACCCATATACAAGAGATGGTGTAGAGTGAACGCTATGATCAAAAGGCACCAGGAAAGCACAGGTGTCACAGGTGGTCTGGGGACAGACAGAGCTAAAGTATGATTTTTTTAAAAAAGAATGTAGTGGAGTCTACCTTGGGTTTAAACATCAGACTAACATTGCAAACTGCAAAGAAGGCGAAGTTATATAAATATCTGAGCTTTCATTATCCATGTATGACAAAAGAGGACAATAATAATCTCTCCATACAGTGTTACCCCGAGGTTTAAAGAGATTGGGATGACCGGCATACGGAAACCCCAGACCCCTGCAGAGGCAGTGTGAGTGCATTCCCATCTGAATCTGAGAGCCTGTACACTAATTTAAAGTTTATTCCCTCCAAAGCCAAGTTATTCACATTGTTATTAGTCAACCTTTTATAGCTGCGAGGGGATTTCTTAGAAAAATAACGTAAAGGAGGAAGGTTTTTTGTTTTTTTGTCTCATGTCTGCAGAGGTTTCAGTCCGGGACAAACCACATCCATTGCTGTAGCCCCAAGGGTGAAGAACAACTTCATGGCAGCAAGATCATGAAGTAAAGGAGGCTGTTCACCTTGTGGCAGCCAGGGAGCAGGGAGATAGAGGGAAAGGCCAGGTATGAGTTATATCCTCCAAGACACACCCTCAGGGACTTCTTTCCCAGCTGGGCCCCAAGCCCTAGTTTCCAACACTTCAACTTATGACCCTGTTAGTGAAATGGCTCAGTTGATTTGTTCAGAGCACTCATGATCTGATCAGCTTGAAGGGATGAGATATATGGGCACCGGGGTGGGGTAGGATGGGGTGGGGTGGGATGGAGATGTCATATATCCAGGGATAGTACACAACTGACATACAATAGGATGAGTGGTAATGGTAAAACCCATTTCAGGTAAACATTATCCTGGTACCAAAGCTCATCTTCTAGGAACCATGTAAGAAGGTCCGAAAGTCCAACTGGCTGCCCATTCCTGCAAGTTGTGACTCGTGGTCATTCCGTTTGGGAATTGGCATTATCTTGTCAGATCTCGGGTTCTGCTGTCCCTCCTTTGGACTGATTGGTGGGTCAGACCTGCAGGTTATGGTTTCCACTCTGCATAGCCTCATTGTATGATTCAGTTCCTGGCAATACTCAGAAAGAAGCAAGCGACATGCATAAAACACCCCCATGGTTGCAGGCAGAACCAGTAAGGCTGTGGTCCCGCCTCCTCACCCCTCCCTAATGTATTATCATTGTGAGTAGAATCTAAATGGAATCTTCAAATCTTTAACCCCACCCACATTTTCATGTGAACCTTAGTCTGCTTTTTAACAGTGTTATCTATGAATGATGCCATCTGTTTTCTGACTGTCATAGTCTAGGAATCTGTCAGGATGGTAGTGGCTATGGTTATCAGTCAATGGGAGCAAATGCTGACAGTGTTTAATGGGATAGTGGGATTTGCTTTTGTTTGCTTTCTTGAGATGGGGTCTTACTCTGTGGTGTAGGCTGCCCTCCCATTTTTAATCCTACTGCTTCAGACTCTTGAGTGCTGGGATTACAGGCATGTGCCACCATGTCCAGTTGACACTAGCACTCGCTTTGATGTCTACAGTATTCCTAGTACAGCTTCCTTGCCTCAAAGCTCACATATACAAGCTGGGGGTGGGGGAACATCTCTTTCAGACTGAGCTCTGAACACATTATGGAGAGAGAGGGTCTTCTTCATTCATCTCCACACACACAGCATTGGCTCCGAGCCTGAACCAAATACACATGTAGATGCTATGGGAGGTATGACAAAGGGCCTTCATTTTCCAGGGTTCAATAAAAAGACCCGAGGCTAATAATGCCTGTGCTGGCTAGTTTTGTGTCAACTTGACACAGCTGGAGTTATCACAGAAAAAGAGCCAACTGTAAGGCATTTTCTCAATTAGTGATCAAGGGGGAAAGGCCCCTTGTGGGTGGGACCATTTCTGGGCTGATAACCTTGGTTCTATAAGAGAGCAGTCTGAGCAAGCCAGGGGAAGCAAGCCAGTAAGGAACATCCCTCCATGGCCTCTGCATCAGCTCCTGCTTCCTGACCTGCTTGAGTTCCAGTCCTGACTTCCTTGGTGATACTGACAGCAGTATGGAAGTGTAAGCCGAATAAACCCTTTCCTCCCCAACTTGTTTCTTGGTCATGATGTTTGTGCAGGAATAGAAACCCTGACTAAGACAATGCCCAATAGGAGATTATGGCTGCATTTTCATCGTATCTGAGAACGCTCATTGTTCCGCCGTCTTTCTAAAAAACGTATCATTTAAAATTAATACCTTGAGCACTTGTATTTTGGGGGGAATTTTATGTAATAAAGGAAAGGAAAAGTTAAAGCCACATTCTACTCTTCATGATGGTAAAAGGAAGAGGGGAGACTGAGTTGTCTAAACTGCTGGCTTTTATACAAATGACTCCATTCCCTTTTTATAGGAAATAAATGTATGTCCCGCTGTGCTGGGCTGAGCCGACTGGGGACTCAGTACCTGCCATGAGGACGGAGAGCAACAGACAATCTGTTGTTGACTGGATTTAGATGTTTTCTTCTTGGTACTAGAGCTGTGTCCACCCCAGACCTGAACCACCTCCTGTACTGTGCTCCCTAAGCCAGACTGTATATCTCCTAATATTAGCAATGCTTCTTCCCTCTTAATGTCGCTTGCCTCATATCTAATACATTTAAAGTGGCAGTCTAGTGCACACATCTGAGGAACGAGAAAAAGATTGCATAGGAAGGGATGAAAATGTATGAATAAAATTATTACACAAAATCGATATGGTAGAAGTCAAGATTTATTGAAAAAAATTAATATCTTTGCTATAAAATTTGTAACAGGAATATTTTCCGAATGTTTTTTTCAATGCATAAACCTGAATGTTACATACCAAGCACGGGACAGCAGCAGTTGTTCCTTCTATTTACATTTTATGAAAATTGCTATGCAGTCCATGTGAAAAGAATACGCGATGGAGAACCGTTACATTAGAAAAATAATATCCTTGATAAAGCATTCTCAAGGAGTCCAATCATAGTTTTCTGCCTCTTCAATAAGGCAAAAGTCCCTGGAACAGCATATAACTTAATTTACAAAATACAATAACTGTTCAAACACATATTCAAGTTTTCTTTTGGTATGATTTTTTCCCCCACTGTAAAATCACTTTTTTGTTGTTTTGTTGTTGTTTTATTAACGAAAACAGAAAGACCATCAGGAAAATGTCATTTAATGTTGTCAGCTATACATTACATACATAACTGTAGCCTGGCAACCACCATTGCTACAGCGCCATTAACTGTAAGCATTTGCTCTATTCTGCAGCAAGGCCTAGTTTGAGATTTTGTGATCATTGACTGTGGAATCTTTGCTTGGTATTCATAGGGACAGGTCTGGCATAGTGTGAGGCTTGGTCTAGTGTAAGGAACTGGTACACAATTACATTTCCACGCACATGAAAACGCCACAGATGTCACTGAACAAAGCTTTGGTGGCTCCGCACAGGTCCCACGCTGGCAGACCCCAGCCCTCCTGCTCCTGTACTGTACAGCCCTGGCTGGCTTCAGACGGTTTCGCTTCCAGCTCTCCTGGACGTCAGTTAGGTCGTTTTAATTCCTTCAAAGGCACACAACTTCCATCTCTTCTCTAGCGTCGCTCCCACACCAGTGAATTCCTGTTTGAACATCCGTGGCAGCCTCATCAGAAGCATTTCAATTTCATTGGCGGATATCTGTTAGGAAGACAGAGAAGTCAATTTTGGGAAAGCAGCCCAACAGAAAGCCAGAAATGGACAGACCTAGGTAAGCTCTGCTTTCCATGGAGACATTTAGTTTTATCCGTGGCTGTCAGGCAATAAGGGGAAGGACTGCCTTGGATCACCCTGTCTGTAAGCAGCTGGCAGGGTGGGTGTGGGAAGAGGGACTAGGATGTCCTGAGCTTGCCTTTCCCATGGATAGAGAGATGCCTCATGGGCAGGACCATGTCTTAACAGCCTTCCCGACATAAAAGAAAGGCTCAGCACAGTTCCCCACCACTGCTGTGCCCAGTCTCACCTGCCTAGGGCAGAAACTTTCTGTAGCTCATCAGAAAGCCCCTAAGGTTGGATTATTTGCCATTCAACCGCTTTCTCTTCTTAGAGATGATAAAGGTTTAGGAATGAAGACTAAGCCTCAGACTTATAGCAGTAAAACGTCTTGATAGGCAGTCATAAAAAAAAAAAAAAAAGGCAACAATGTCTAGACAGATGTTTCAGTTAATTTTTTTCCTTAACGCCCCCCCCCCAGGAACTTCTTGCATTAATGATTTATTTGTTCTTCATTTAAAACAAAATTAACTTTGATCTTTCCTACCACAGTCGCTATCCTTGTTTTACTATGTTTGCATCCCAATCTGGGTTCATTGCAAGAACCTATACAATAAAATGGCTAATTTGGGGGCAGATATTCTGTTTGAAACCCCAATCTGCTATTGTTAAGAGTTAAATGAACCTTACAAAGATAATTAGTCTCTTTGAGCCTTAGAAAATGGGAGTAAAATGTAATAAGGGTGGTGTCAAAGCTTAGCACAGACTTGGGCACATAGAAATGCTATATGAAGCAGAGTAATTATCATTTTTCATGATGTCATTGCTACAGAGAGATCACTGTAGAGACTATACTTCCCACTTAACAATATTAAGTTTGTCTTTTTGGTTTGTACTTTAATAGAAAGTCAAATCAACTGTATTTAATATTCACGGAGAGGACATTCCATATAGATTCAATGTTCCTAGGCCTATAGCATAAAATTTTAGTTAAAAAGAGGCATTCCTAGAAGGTAAAATAGATAATATTCTTTTTTAAAAATTAACTTTTATTTATATGTATTTATGAGCATTGGTTATATGTGTGTGTCTATACCATTTGTGTGAGGATGCCATGTGTGTATGTCTATACTATGTGTGGGGATGCCAGAGGAGGGAATCTGATCTTAGAGCTTGAACCACAGGTAGTTGGGAGCCACCTGATGTGGGTACTAGAAACTGAACTTGGGGTCTTTTGGAAGAGCAGTAAGTATTCATTAACCATTGATCCATTTCTCTATCCCCTAGTAGATTGTGTTCTGATATTTGTGTGTATGTAATTTGAAATCTGAATGCACTGTACCATAAAACTATGTTAGAAGGATTATTAGATTCCCAAGTCAACCCATAAAACATTACTAAACAGATTGCTGAAGTTTTCATAGTGACCTTACAAAGTGCCCCCTCTTTCCATGGGATACTGTAAGATTATCTTCTCTTAAGATCCTCATTTCTATCCACGAGATACGTGTGGCCAATGGGGAAAACAGAGCTTGGTAAAGACCCGTGGGTGTGGCTTGGGGACTTATCTGTTGTATCGGCTTGCTCTTCAGCTGGAGTGGCCAGCCAGACAAGAAGCACCAAGCACTCGGGGCTCCTGTTGAGAGTGCAGCCTCCCTGGCTGCTCCTCTGGAGACCTTGGTTAGCAGTCTGGGAATGTAGCCCAGATAATCTATTTTTAACAAGCTCCCCAGCAATTCCATATGGGTTAAGAATCGAGGCTTCAGTCAGACCGTCGCGGATTCAACTCTGGGCTAAGCCTCAAGCAGCCTGCTCTTGAGCAGCTCTCATTTAATACCCGTGATGTTCAGTCCCTCCATGTGTAATAGAAAAACCATCTCCCTGTGCAGTTGGGAGGGCTAACTCAGTGCCCAGCACAAGCCATCACCCCTTTGTCTTTCTGTCTCTATATAGTACACAGACAGACAACAATGGTAGTAGTAAAAGTTTTGGGACAGAAGGGTCAAGATCTGTGGTCAAAGGTCACACAAGACGAGTACCAGAGGTTATGTATTCGAACGCAGTCAGTGTTAGGTCCAGAAGACACTTTCTTACTGACACCTAAAACTATGAAAGTTGTATATGTTAGCAGAGGAATCTGTGTTGTTTCTACAGATGTACAGCTTGTGTAGTTTTTAAAATCTGGCCAAGTAGGTCTACATTCTCACAGAGATCAGTTCTTCCTTTTAAAAAAGCAAACAGGCAAACAAGTTTTATATGCATGGGTGTTTTGCCTGCTTGTTAAGTCTGTGCACTACAGGGCATGCAGTGCCCATGGAGGCCAGAAGAGAGCATCAGGTCCTCTGGAACTGGAGCCTCAGATGGTTGTGGCCATCATGTTGGTGCTGGGAATTGCGCCAAGGTCCTCTGGAAGAGAACAGCAAGTTGTCCTAACTGCTGAGCCTTCTCGCCAGCCCTGCTGGCTATTTCTTTCCAGTAGACGGGCTACATCCTTTTTCCTAAGTTCATGCAGGAGACCTTTTCTTTATGCAGCCAGGCTGCACCTCTGCACGCTCTTCTCTTTCCCCTCTCTAAATCTTTTCTCCTTATTCCACGCGGCTGTGTGAGGGCGTGTTGCCCCCTTCCAGAACTCCTTTCTTTTACCTCTAGAAAACGTTGCCAGTCAAACTGGGGTGTTATTCTTGGGTTGAGCTGTCTTCCCTCAGATCAAGCAGAGGCCCTGGCCACGAGGATGGCAGAGTGGGGTTAGCTGGTAGCTAGTGTCCGGGATAACTACCCTCCCCCCACCCCCAACGAGAAGCAGAGGAAGGAGGGTAACAGCTACATTTTTAGGATAGAATAAGCGTCTGAAGACATCATCTATTCTGGAGGCTGTGGGGCCGGGGTAGCAAATACGTGTAGCCTGCTTGCTCTGGCTGGGAAAGTCTAACCAGTGAGACAGCTTTTAAAAAGCAAAACGAAATACCGGAAGGTTCTGTCATTCTAGCCACACTCTCATGAGATAGGGAAGCATTTACAAATATAGAGACTGAGGGGTCAGATAAGGCTGACTTGGGTCCTGGCACTATAGTTGGAAAGCCATGGTCTCATTAGGAGGCTGCATGGAGGGGATTAGCAGCAGCATTCTGGTCAGGCCTCTAGACTCCTTGGGCAACACCAACAGCATTCACACCAGCAACCAAACCCTGAGGATTCCAGATGGATCAGGCTCGTGCACACTTCCATGCTGCCTCTGACCAGCACCCTCACATCATACCGGGAGCTGTGCAGACAGATGATGGGGAAGCCATGGCCAGCACTCACTTCAAGGTACTAAAATCTCTTCAGACCTGTTTCCTCTCTCATTCACAAGACTAGGGGATTAACTGGGAAGAAATTTACTAAGTGCTTCAAGGACTTGATCTGATTGTGCTCGTGTGTTAATGTGAGTTTTAGGATGAGCCATTCAAAATGTACCTATCTGCTCAGCTGTGACACAGAGCTCAAACTGAGACAGCTTTTGTGCCCCCCTTTTAAACAAATGCTAATGACAAGCAAATGTAAGTAGTATTTGCTATGTGCTTTTCTTTCATATGCGCATATGTATGGATGTGGGTGCACAAACACCAGTGTGTGTGTACAAGTGAGACATCTTCACATCTTCTGCGCTCTCCTTCCACCACAGGTGGGTTCGAGGGATTGAACCAGGTCATCAGGCTAGCATGGCAAGTGCCTTTACCCACTGCGCCCTCCTACATAGAACACAAATAACTACAGACAGCTAAATGGAGGAGGTGGAGGGTGTGAAGTGAGTTACCCCCGAGGGATGAACCCAAGTTCTAAAGTTCCTAAGCTTCTCTGGTTTAGTGAGCCATCATTTCTGGTGGCACTCAGCCAAGAGCTGTGGTCTGTCATACGATGGGACGAAGCATTTCGCGCAACACCCTACCCAGCATATGTACACAGTAGGGGGATTTCACCTAACCTAGAACTCTTTCCTGAGCACGGTCACCGTGTGCAACTCGAGGGAAGATGGCGAGAAGCTGCTTCTAGGTCAGTGTGATGGTTTTTTGGCCTTTCCCATCTCCTGACGTGTTTACGGTGTGCTATGCTTTTTGCCCTCCACATTCTCCAAAGCAGTTTTGCTTTACAAATATTTTTATCTGCCTCATCTCCCTGACTGGTCACTATCTCTTACCATCTTCCTCTCACAGCTTCCCTTCCTACCATTATATTCATGGGCTGCTTCTTCATCTGTTTTTGTTTGTTTTAAATTCTCCAGAAAATAACAACAACCCCCCCCAACCCCCCCCCCCAAAAAAAACAGACAGAGTTTCTCTGTGTAGCCCTGGCTGTCCTGGAACCCTCTCTGTAGACCAGGCTGGCCTTGGCCTCAGAGATCCACTTGCCTCTGCCTCCTGAGTGCTGGGATTACCACCAGGCGAGGGCTTCTAATACTTAATCCTTTAGGAAGACTGAGCTGTGATGAGCTTTATTAAAGGAAACAGGTGAAAAGGCCCCATAAGAACCCCGGAGCCTACGTGGTGTTGACATCCCAGAGGAAATGTGAGTCCTGCTGCGTTTGTGTCCTGCTTTGTTGGCTCCAGCCCAAGCCCACAGCCTCCTAGCCAGGTCTGCAGACAGATGTGATGTGATAGAGCTGCGACTGTCAGGTAAGGGGGGGGGGCTGAAGAGTTGGGACACTGAAAAGATGCTAGCATAGGGCGAGGCACCAGCGAGGCTGAGTGCAAAGCCGTATTTCTTGCACATGATGAACTGGGTTTTGACCTCTGGGGTGTGTGTGAACCGTGCTTGTTGCTGTGTCCCTGTGCTAAGCATGGTATGAGCAGGCACAGAGGCCATAGGATAAGTGTTCAGTGCAGGTGAGGAAGAAAGGAACAAAGATAAAATGGAGGATTTGGAATAGGGAGAGAAATTGGAAGAGGGAGGGAGGTTCAGAGGAGGAAAAGATAAACACGGGAGAATTAAGAGGACTTCATGGGGAAAAAACAGAGAGAGAGAGAGAGAGAAAGGAAGAAGAAGAAGAAAGAGGAGGAGGAGGAAGAGGAGGAGGAGGAGGAGGAAGGGATGAGGGATGGGAGGCCACACTGGCTCACATGGTCCAGAGGGATGCTCCTGGCCAGAACTCCAGGCTGCTCTGCTCTCTTGGGTTTTGTGAGTCTTTGACTGCGACCCCACCCTGCTCAATCTGGTACTTGACTCCTTTATGTCTGGTTTTCAAGTTTATTTAATATGGTGGAGTGGGGGAGGGAGCGTGTTGCTAGGAACTAGACCCAGGGACCTTGTCCATGTGAGTCAATTTCTCTCTCTCTCTTAGATCTTTGCTGTGTGCTGGCCATCTGTCCTGATGCCCTCTAGACCACAGGACTAACCTGGGTACATGAAAAGGACTGACATATTCTCGCATTCCTGGGGCGTCACGCAGGCCTCTTGGCTTCCCTTAACTGTGAGTGAGCATATTCTGTTTTGCAGTCAAGTGGAAAGTCTGTTCCCTTCTGGAGGTGCTCCGATACCTAAAAAGCACATTCATTACAGTCTGTCTATGCAATCGTTCATTAATGCTCACTGACAGCTGGCTGTTAACACCAGCACATATATCACAGTGAGGATTATTCATGTGGGAAATTTAAATATTCCACTAGGAACACTTCACCCACCGTCACCATCCCCCACAGCCCAGGGAAAGAATGGCGGGCCATGAAGGCAAAGCCAGGATCTCCTGGAAACTGGAAAGATGCTGAAACTGTGCATGTGCAGAGAAATGTCTTAAAAACGTAGATGATTTTTTTTCCTTGGTGGGAAATGCTCACCTACCTCTGAGCACCCAAGCTGTTTGGTGTCCTGCCACAGAGGTGGGTCTGCCTGTGTCTGGCAGCATTTGTTATCAGATCATAACGAGTCTGTTGTTTTGGAACCACTCGAGGAGCTTTGAGTAGAGGTTGCAAATTATGCAGAGGTGGGTGGGGCAGCCTACCACACACACACAAACACACACACACACACACACACACACACACACACACACACACCTGGATTACAGTCCTTTGAAGATGCAAATTTGCTTTCTTTAATTCCAGAGTTTGGGAGTCAGAGGCATGTAGGTTTGAGACTAGCTTGGTGTATCTAGTTGGTCTATGTAGAGTTCTGGGCCAGTCAGAGATGAAACTTTGTCTCAAAAGAAAATATATGTATGTGTGTGTGTAGATTGGAGAAGAGCCTCTAGACCAGCAGTTCTCAACCTAGGGCTTGTGACCCCTTTGGGGGTCGAACAACCCTTTCCATGGGGTTTGCCTAAGACCACTGGGAAACACAGATACTTACATTACGATTCATAACAGTAGCAAAATTACAGTTATGAACTTAGCAATGAAAATAATTTTATGGTTGGAGCTCACCACACCATGAGGGCCTGTATTAAAAGGTCACAGCATTAGGAAAGTTGAGAACTGCTGCCCTAGACTGTATGAGTAGTTAGACGGAGCAAAGGAAGACAGGTAGGAAGCAATCACTTGCCACAGCTCCACTCCAGGATCAGTGGGGCATAGCATCCATGGGAGGGTGGGTCACTCAGTCACTTAGCCCACAGCTAGGATTCTGTTCAAGGTGAGTGAAGACTCGGAGGTGTCTGCTTTGAAGATTCAGCAAAGCCTCCTGAAGCCCTTGCCCTGTCTCCCTGAAAGAACCATCTTGTCTGCCTGCCTCACATTTCTGATAGAAGACAGGTGGATGAAGAAATAAAGAGTGGGTAGCTGGGAATAAGCCAAGAAAGGGGGGGGGAAGCAAAAATGCAAATATCATTATCAGGAACAAGAGTAATATTTAGCTGTAAAATGGCCTATTATGGGGCTACATGGTTTTAGGAGCCATGAACAATTTACATGCCCAGCATATTTTAAATTAATTCTTGCCCTCGCTTCCATTCCCAATCACTCTCATTCCCAAGTCCAGCCTTCGGGGGGAATGCTAGTAAAAAACAGTTATATTACAGGGCTGGACAGGGTCTGCTTTCGTCATTACAAGGGTGAGCAGGATCTAAATGCTTGCTGGCTTACAACCGTACCAGTGGTGGTAGTGTCAAATCTTAAGGAAGCTGTTGTTCTGAGTGAAAATGTCACATATTGCTTTTATCATTAGAAGCGGCAAACTTGCTGTGCAGTGGTGGGTGGGATAGAGCCATGATGCCTTAATGCATCAGTAACCAAAACTCTGCACAGGACCCCAACTCCCCATTCATTCTGATTAAACCAGAGGCAGCCAGGTCTGGCTGCTCACCTTGGAGACAGCATCCTCAGGCTGCCTGAAGATCCAGGACTGGGAGCCTCTTGGCAGCTGATGTGGGGACAAGGCCCTGGTGAATCCTCTTAAAGAAGGCAAATCTCTTGTTATTTTGTTTTCTTTGTAAAGCCCTTGAAGATATGGGATTCCAGAATTCAGCAAGAATTTCCTCTCTGGATTAAAATGCATAAATATCCCCATAGCCTCTCTGGGCTAGAAAGAATATGTGGTCCAGTCTCTGGCACCCAGCATTTTTAGAGTCTTTTGTGATAGCTACATTCACCTCAGGAATGAGGAGGAAACCTGGCAGCACTACTGGACATTTCCCCGAGGAGATGGAGGACTGTGTGGGCAGAAATGAAGTAGAGAGAGCTCTGTGTGTTTCCTTTCTGAGGGAAGTACACTGTTGTCTTCTAAGCTAGAACTGCCCCTAGAGCCCCAGGGATTTCACCAGGGCTAGATGGTGTAGATTAGGGCTCATCCCACCACTGACAGCAGGTGTGCATATGGTTCCTTCAGCCATCTCTCAGATCTGGCTCTCGGGCTGTCTGAGGTGGCCTCGCACACCGTAACCAGGCTGTATCCCAACCCTGCGCATAGTGGGGTGAAGGATGTCTGGAGAAGACTCTGGCAGAGGCCTAGCTTCTGTCTGTTACCTGGGCTGAATTATAGTAGAAGGGACCAGAGGGAGAAACATCCTCTCCATAGGCATGCACAGATGGAGACCTTCGAGGTCCTACTTCTGGTGGGCAATCCCCATGGCAGCAGAAGGAACCTCCGTTCCTACAGCTACTTTATTTAAATGGCTCCCACTCCCAGCTACTTACTATAGTCAGGACTGGGTGCGGCCATCCCACAGTGGGAGCTGTGGCTCTTGCCAGTGTCTCTCCTCATACAGGGTCTGGGTCTATATCACCGGTCAGAGGGAAATGGCTTAAGACCTTTTATCACTTCTGATGCTACCCAACAAACCCCAGAGCTTGATAAGGGGCACCATTGCACAGCCGCTCCAATCTCCAACATAGACAAATGAAGTGCTGTGTGCTCCACTGTGTGGCCTGCAGAGACAAGTGAGTCTCTGTACTTACCAGAATGCAACTGGCCAAAGCCTCCAGACAGCCAAAGAACCTTTAGCAGACTACTCTCAAGTGCCCAGGCAAAATCAGCATCAGTATCCCATAACGTACTGGCATGCTGATGCCACCATCAGGGAAAGCCACGTTCTGAGAAGCCCTCTCCTGGACAGTAGTGGCTGATCCAGCACACACAGCAATCTCAGTGGAGGAGCACAACGACTGGGGAAAAGGCAATTTCTCTAGGAGCACATTCCAAAGCAATTAAAATAAACAATGTCCACTAAAGAATTTGAAAGCTGATTATTAAAAAAAAAAAACTTACAAAGTTCAAGACAATAGTGATAGTTTAAATCAAATTAAGAAGAAAAAATGGTCACAAGTGGCCCAACAAAACTGTACCACAAAGACATAAGGCTCACTAACCAAATGACAAGAAATGAGATGGGACCCATACTAAAATGTCTAAGACAAAAAGCCCAGGATCACATGGTTTCACTACTGAATCTTACAAAACTTCAGCGGTACTAATGCCAATTTATCCTGAACTACTCTGAAGATCTGAAATTCAAAGACCTCAACAAACTCATTCCATGTAGCCAAAATTCTCTAGTTACCACAACCTCCCAAGGACACAAGGGAAAGGAAAAGAAAACTACTAGGAACATATCTCTGATAAATACCAATGCAAAAATTCTCAACAACATAGTATCAAATTGAATTTAGCAACACATGAAAAAGATCAGTACCATGATAGTGATGGAGTGATTCTGCATATGCAAATCAATAAATGCAATTTATCACACTACTACAACAAATGATAAATTCCAGTAAGCAGAAAACACACTTGATAAAAGTCAACATCTCTTCATATTAAAAGTCCTGATAGATGAATTATTTCTGCTTAGCACAATAAAGGCTGTACCTGACCAACCCACAGCTAACATCACACAAAATAGGGAAATGTTGCGAGCATCTATCTCAAGATCAGGAATAAGATAGCTCATGGGGAAAACACTAAAATCAGGAAGTCCCTGAAACTGACTGGATTCACTAGCTTCCTCCCTCCCCAAGTGCATGTAAGCAGTAAGGACTGCTGTGAAGTATGCTCAGACCACCCCAGCAGCCTGGAACGGCTCAGGCCCACCGGGCTACCAGAAAGGACAAGCTCCAACCAGCTGAGCAGCCTGAAAGGTTCTCAGTGGGCTCCAGGTTTTCAGCCTTTCTGAAGGGGTCTCCCATGCTGTGGTGGGTTTCTGGTGATGCTGCCACTGTGTCTTTCTGCTTTGTTTAAGCAATGCCAATAAAACTTACTGCTGTACCAGTTTGGACCCTGGTGGCATTTTTACTCCAATCTGTCATCTGTTCCCTATCTGGGGTGAATAGGTAAATAGATGCTTAGTCATGTCCCCCCATAAATAGTGTCACACATATGTAGGAAGGGAATAGTTGATACAGGTGCTATAATGGGGAATAGGAAAATGAGGGAAGACTTTAGGGAGGGAGGGAAATTCAGAGGAAGAGATAGGGGACAAGAATAACTAACACTATGGATATTTGAGAAAGATGTATGGAATTGCAGTTTATGCTTACCTATAGTTACATATTATACACCCAAAATGTATGTGGATATGTAGTCATGTCACTTGGGGTGTTAATGCTATCTCTAAGAGCCATAAACTATCTAACAAAAATTTCAGTATCAAGCATGGGAAACCTTCTTTTGAGTTGTTGGTCAGGGGAGTTCAATAGACCCACTTCAAAAATAAAAAAATTAAAAAACAATTATAGGCTACTGCCCTTGCTCTTGGTCGCCTCCCTGAACTTGAAGCTAAGTCCCTATTGCTAAAGATGCCATAGACTTTGAAGACAGGAGGAATCAAGAACTGACCTGGACACCTCCTCCCTGAAGACTAGCTCTCCATGGTATCTGAAGGTGTATGCAAGCTGCCAAGAGCCTACTCAAATAGCAAGTCTAGGAACCACAATAAGATGCCTACAAAGGTGCGGTGTGGCACTTACATCATGGGAATAAGCAACAGCTCTCACTGGATTTAACCCTGCTCAATAGGATTTATGCCTGCTGCTATAAGCTTAGCCAACTGCCCACTGCTGAGGCCATGGACCCTAGAGGACAACATATTACTGCAACTTTCCTAAACCACTGTAATTTCTAAGCGCATTCGAAATGCCATCCTTCTACCCACACATCAGCATAGCTCCTGCTTCTTATTAAGGAGCTCCTTTTTACAGCACAGACCATTACAGAACACTACCAAGGGTCAAAATGTGAAGAAGTGGTGCCCATGCTCTGCCCCAAGGGGATCATCTACAACACAACCCCTTATACCTAAGGCTCATGGAACATTGCAGAAGAGGGGTGGAAATATCACCTACTATGAGATTGTATCTTCTATATATGACAGAACCTTCACCCATGGAATCTCAACAATATGGTTGCCTAAGCAAGACTTGAACAATGACAGGACCAGTTGACATGCCATGCTAAGGTGAATGGGGAACAATGAACAAGGACTCACCTCCTAGATGACAAAGTACAGGCAATTAATGACTACTGAGAAAGGAACAATTAGTCTTTCCCAAGGGTAAGCCCCTAGCTGATTATCCAATATCATCAGAAATTATCATTTCTACAAACACACTCATAGGAGCGACACTAACTGGACTCAGACTGTTGTATTCATATTTGTATATATATATGCAACAAAAATAAAGAGAAATAATTCCGCTGGTAAATGGGTAGATGAACTGAACTAAAGAACTCTGTCAAAAGAAGAAGCGTGAATGGTTAGTATGTAAAGTGTTTAGCCTCCCTGGCCACCATGGAAATGCAACTGAGAACACAGAGGAGACTCAACCTCACCCTGTTTGGAAATCAGGTAACAGATGCTGCTTAGGAGGTGGGGAAAGGACCCCTTATCTACTGTAATTGGTGGGTCTGTAATTTGGCCCATCCATTGTGAAAATCATTATGGGGTTCCCATGAAACAAATTAGACGTGTGGACTAGGGAGATGCCCTAGTGACCTAGAGCATTCCCTGTTCTCCCAGAGGACCCTCTTTGTTTCCCAGCACCTGCATGGGAGCTAACAAACCGTCTGTAAGCCCAGTTCCATGGGATCCGCCCTCTTCTGGACTCTGCAGGCACTGCACACTCATGGCACCCATACACGCAGTCCAAAAAAACGTATACATATAATAAAAATAAATTTCAAAAATATTAAAAGCAGATCCAGCTATACCACTCTGGGTATTTACCCAAAGAAATCTCCATTAGGATATAGAGATCTACCTACCAAGTACCCTATTATATCTATAATAGCCATATTGTATCATCAGCCTAGGTGAAGAACTACTCATCTGTAAAGAGTGAAATCTTGACATTATGTGAAGTGACATAAGCTGGCACAGGAAGGCAGGTGTCTTCACTCATATTTGGAAACAAACCCTTGGGGGGCGTGACAAGAGAAAACACCACACTACATTCCCCTAATATGTACCATTAATGTGTATGGGTAGAAAAAAAAAGTTTAAAACCTGACTGCTTTTATCCTTTATAAAAGTCTGTGACTAAAAACCACTTGCAGTTCCAGATGGTTCCTCTCAGAGGGGAAGTGTCGGGTCTACTTAATGAAGCTCAGGCAGGCAGCGTTGTGATCCCGAGTTGGTAAAATCACCAGCGTCAAATGAGAATGCAGTGTGGTAATGTAATCCTGTAATCTGTGCTAACCACCGAATAGGAATACAGAGGATGCCCTAGATATCAGAGCGAGCTGCAGGGTCACAGAGCTGGAGGCTGAGCATCTCGGAGCACAAGGCTCAGTACTTTTCTCCTCCGCCTGGGGGTGGCGCTTCTGTTTACTTCCGCTGCCTTTAAGGCAGGTTTTTTCCTGGCTTGAGCGATTTCTCTGGGACCAGCCCTCTCCTGACTCACAAACAGCCCCCTCTAAAGGACATGGCTTTACAAGCTGCAGCCCCTCTCAACTGTTCACCTGAACTCACCACCTCCCTCCCCAACAGTCTCTTTGCATTTGGCAAAAACACTGCTAATTTTCAGATGAGAGAGCAACAGTCTCTTTGCATTTGGCAAAAACACTGCTAATTTTCAGATGAGAGAGCGGAACTTCAGAAAAACACCCCAAGGTCTGACTCCCAGTGTGACCCGTAAGGAACACAGCTGAGGATAACTCGGCTGTCATTTTTAACACTTAGAAAATAATGTTAAAAACAGCTATTGACAGACATCCTTGAGCACCATATCAGATCTTTAGTCTATTGATGGTGATGGTCGCTCCATGTGACATCTCGAGCATTGAATCTTGTGTGAATGTGACCTGAGGAACCTGCCTCATTAGCCACCCTCACAATGTCTTCCTCCTTGTTTCTGAAACCTTCAGGTCGGTCTGAAATTTCAAATTTCTCACAGGCTTTTCAAAGCGCTCTAGCATCCGTAGACCATGACAAGTCACTGTCACTTTCGATAACCGATTTTTTTTCTTCATATAAAGAAAAGCAAGCGGATGACAACTGTCTGCAAAGCTCTGGGTCCTTTGAGAGGGGCTGCTATGGGGCCTTATCCTGATGCAGCTCACGCGGCGGCGGCCATCTGCAGCCAGCAAGCAACATGCTGAATTCCAGCAGTGAAAGTTCAATAAAACAAAACAAAAAAAGAAATAACCCACTTTACCTTAGAGTCCAGCTGCTGCATGTATGACCACAGATACTCTATATTAGCTCCAAAGGGGTGAACGTGAAGAAACGTTGATATGATGCCTGCATTAAAACAAACAAAATAAAAAAGATAAGCGTCGTTAAGTTCTTTGGAGGAGAGTGGGGAGGAGTCTCAGTTAACTAATACCATCTGACCTCGCCAACCTTCGCAAGACCGGGTCACGTGGTCTGACCATTTCCAACACCTCTCAACCAGCATCCACTAACAGCACACTCTGCAGACAGTAACAGTGATGCAGCAGAAGACACGGAAGAGAATGGGGATGTCTGGCGGCCAGCGTGGCTAGACTCTGGGAAGATGCATAGATGGATAGAAGTATTTCTAAACCAAGGCTCCGGGAAGCTGGAAGCAACCCAACCTACCAAGTGTATGCTCGATTTACGGATCTGAAATCGTAGTTTTTTGGAAGGTTAAAATGATCTATTTTTCTCTCAATGGACTTTGTAGTCTGAAAATAGCTTAGACAGCTGTGTCAGAGATCACGTTGCCTCGAGTGTCCTTGATAATTACAGTCTCTGGTTATGAAACGGGAGTAATTCACTTCCCGACGTGGGCTCCACGCAACTCGTGCCACTTCCGCAGGCTGAGGCTGCTGGGGAAAGGCATCCGGGCGGTCCCCTCTCCTCTGCTCTAACTCACGCTGGTCATCATTTGTAAAGGTCTGGGGACCCGTGCTCTGCAGAAATTCTTCCCATCTTGGTCTTACTGACAAATGGCAGGATTATCAGTGTCAGGACCGAACTGAAAAGCGTGACCTCCATTCCCATCCTCCCTGCTAAAAGCGAAACCGTGAGGGAGTCAGTTCCACAGACCGTGGGCTGCTCTTGGTGGAAAGGTCAAGCTTAGAGGGAGGCTAAAGTCTTTAGTCAGGTGTGGTTTGTGCTATATCTCCCACACTGCGTACTAGGAGAACTGATGCTGGCGAGTCAAAGGTCACCTGCCTAAAAGGCAGTCAGGGCAGGCACCGGCCAAGCAGCAGGCCAGCCTACACTTGCAGGGGTCTGGAACTGATTAGGGATGGTGTTTGTCCCTCTGTCTTCCTTTGTGATGTATGGGATGCTCACGGATGAGTGCCAACCAGGATTCAAAGACAAGTTCCCAGCTTATCTTAGGACAAGGATAGAGAATGAGGGTCTGGAAGAGTCCTCTTGATGACTGTCTTTTGAGGTTTGCATGAAGACGGTAGGAACAGTTACATCTCCATCAAGCTGAAATATCTGTATTCTGAGACTGTCTGCTCTGCGACACAGAGAGCTTGCCTTTTATTTTGAGTCTATGCAGATCTTTTTCTGATTTACAGTTTTATGGTATAATAGGGGACCATCTATAGGTGATGATGGTAATTTTAACATCTTTAAGTGACCACTTGAGAAAATGTAGAATGTAGTTTCTCTGTTCTATGCTTGGGTTTTTTTTTTTTTCTCTCTCTCTGTTCTATGCTTGGTTTTTTTTTTTTTTTTTTCTTCTCATTTTAAAAAATCAGATTCAGCTTTGTAAATTAAGTCTCTCTGGCTTCTTGAAAGGAACCAGGTTGTTCCCTGGAATGGAAAAGAGACAGCTGTGCAGGTGGTGTGCAGGTAACCATAGCTGCTGTGAATTCTTGCACACGATAGCCATATCCTCTCTAGAAGACAGCATTTCACCATATTTCTCCCTATCCTCTGTCTCTTACATTGTCTCCACACGCGCCCTGCCTTCTACAGTGTCCCTGAACCTTGGGAGAAGATTGGATATAGACGTCCCATTTAGGACTAGAACTCAGTCTCTCATTCTCTAAGTTCTGACCAGTTATGAATCTCTCCATTGGCTGCTGATCACTGCAAAAAGAAACCTCTCTGACCAAGGCTGAGAGTAGCCAGGTCTATGGGTGTAGATATTTCGCCACCGGCCCAAATTCTGGCAAAGATGGGGTGGATGGTTGCAAGGTCCCACCCCTTACTGAGGAGCTATGAGCAGTGCATGTGAGCAGGGTCCTCAGAGGCTCCTGATTTTTGATGCCGTGACCACACTCAAAAATAGGTTTCCCATGCCCCAGTGCATGGCCCCACCCCCCACATATATATGCAGCACAAACTGGATAAACTTAAAAGGGTACTTATATGCATGCATGCAAAACAAAATCCAAAACATGAAATTAAGAGGAGGATGTGCTAAGAATATATAGGGGGAGTTAGAGATGGGCAATGGTAGATATAATTATATTTCATTGTATATATATTTTTAAAATTCTCAAGAATAAATAAAACATTTCTTAATGGAGGGAAAAAAAAGGAGGGGCTGATAGTGTTAACTCCGAAGTTGATGAATAATGCCAACACGTCCCCAAATGGAGACTCATTTCTGGCACTCTGGGCAAAGCTGACTCTGAACAGGTGGGCTGCAAATGGAAGGGCTCTGTTGCTGGGCCTGTTTCTGTGGAGGAGCAGCAGGCCTCCCTACTTAAGAACGTGTCCCCAATAGTGCTGGATTGTCTTTGTAAGCCAACAGTCTAAGTAGGATAAAAGGAGCAGACGTTGCCCTGCTGGGCTTTTGGGTCTCAGAGCCCTAAAAGCTACTTGAGAAAAATGCAAACCAGCTCTGCTGAGGAGCAGCCCCGTTCATTCGCTCATTCAGAAGGCCCATTCTAGCAGGCCACAAAAAAGCATCCCACCAGGGCCATCTATTTTATCCTTGTTTTGAACCTCACCAAGACCAAATTGGTAGTGTTGGAATTACCCAAATAGCATTAGCTTCCCCTCACCGTCATTCAGTTCTGTTAGGTTTTTACTTTAAAGCACTTGGTATGGCATAGTAAAAAACAGAAAAAAGGGCCATTTATGTGGATTTTCAGTCTCGAGGAACACATAGATGGTGAATGCAAACATTAAGACTGGAGGAAATATTTTCAGATGGTGATAAGCATAACATAAAGCCCAACAGGAGAGCACAGGGCGCCCTGGAGGTTGGTGGGAGCTATTTTACACTGAGGGGTCAAACACAGGCTTCTCTGAGACAGTGAGACTCTGAGACAGTCTTCTGAGTAGGAGACATTAAGAAGCCTACAGTCTGCAGTGTACCTATGCACTCCTTGGGGTGCAAGGGCCCTGCACTGGGAATAGTCAGGCAAGACCAGCGCTAGCTGAAGAGGACTATGGCTCGCATCTAGAGGCGTGTGTGGGAGGCAGAGCCTTATTTGCTGGCAAGGACCTTGGAATAAGTTCTAAATGTTCCAGGAAACAAAAACTGGAGCTTGAGATGGAACCCGAGGATTCTGAGATTTAGAGAGCAAGCTAAGGAAACTCCAGTGAAGGAAGGCCTAGGAGAAGAAGTCATTGAAGGGAAAAGAAAGAGTTCCTAGTGATTGTCATCTGAATCCAGCCATGCCAGGTGCAGGTGATAGGTTGGGTTAAGAAACTGGGGAAATGAATAGTTTCAGAGGGGGCTGGAGAGCTGGGCAGACAGGGACAGAGAGGCTGTGGGAGCCACAGTGCTCTGGAGAGACTATGCTTGTATGCGAGGACAGTGGCCTCACTTCCATTCAACAAGAACACTGAAAGTTACCATGTTTAATTATTTTTTCCCCTAGCACCCAGGTATTCTGTGGGGCATTCCAGATTTAACACAGGGGACACACATGAGCTGTTAACACGGCAATGGGAACAGAGGTGTGAGGAGGTACCAAGTGACTAAAGCATGCATAGATCCTGGCCCAAAGAGGAGTCAGAATGGTGGGAACATACATTCCGCCTGAGCATTAAGAACTTGATGCTTCTCAGAACCAGGGAGGTTGGAGGGAAGTTACGAAGTACCCAGCTCAAACTAAGAAGGGGTTTGACTGGATCTGTGTAGGATTCACAACTAGGAGTGTCCCGACTGGTTTTTGTTAACTTGTCACAATAAAATGAATAACTGAAACAAAGACTTTGATTTTATAACGGGTCCCGAGAATGGACAGAACCTGCTTTGGCTGATGAACCTGCCAGACAAATGACCGCAGACAATGTCCATGCTCCGGAAGTTCTAACCCCATTTGCACATTCACTCGAATGCATTTAAAATTGTTTGTTTTTCACTCCCTTTGTTTTCCAGTCAACTGAGATTTGTGTCATTTCTCACATAAAATTAATGTGTCCAGAGAGGGTGTTGGGGCACCTGAATATACTTCCAGATAGTCCCAGATGCTTGCCAACTAATAATATAACCTGGAGTAATCGCAGATACCAGGAAACTAAACTGGAACCATGGTGGTAGGGGATTTGGGTGGGGTGAGGGGCACTAGAGAGGGTAGGACACAGTTACTATGAAGGGGAAATGGGGAAAACTGATAGGAAAGACTTACCTGGGGACGGGGAGGGAAGAGGGGAGGAAGAGGAATAAATAACACTAGGATATTTGAAAAAAAAATCCATAGGGAATTGTATTATTTCATGGTTACTTAAACTCTAACTAACTCTCTCTCTCTCTCTCTCTCTCTCTCTCTCTCTCTCTCACACACACACACACACACACACACACACACACACTCACAATTTCATTGAAGCTATGACAACTGGGGTGTCGATGCCCTCACTCCCATAGACTAACAACCGCCCCAATGCTAGGTAGGGAAAATGTCTTTTGGAATTAATGGTTATGGGAATTCAAGAGACTCCCGATTAATTGTAGTTACCCTTGGTAACCCCCAGGAAAACAAGGTGAGACACTGTTGCTGAAGACACCGCACACTCCATACAGGGGATTTGGATAAATCAATCGAGATGGGACCAGGAAGCCGCCTCCCTGATCATCAGTCCTCATAGAATCATCAGAAGCCATGCAAGCATCCAAGGAGAAAGGCAAGCAATAGTCTATCCAGCTGTGATGCCAGCATACCACAGCAATGGCCAGCACAGCCAGATACTCTGAGAGAGGCAACAGTAGCACTGTCTTCTTGGGGGGGAGGGGTAAACAGTAGCTACTTATTAGGACTTAATACCCACTCAAAGGGAGGAACCCATGCTTGACTCTCTAAATTAGCTGGCAAGGACATGGGACCTAGAGAAGAATCTACTGTTTGCCACTTTCTAAAACCAGTATAATTTCTATCTGCTTTGTAACTACTCTTGTCCTTATAATACCACAGCTGAGTGTAGCTGTCACCCCTCATCAAAGAGGCTTCTTTTCTGCGTTAGACTAAACTCATTAGAGAAAGTCATACCTTGTCAAAATGAAGAAGTTGACTGTGGAACAACTATCCCAATTAACACATTAACAACACACACACATTCATATTCATTCTCTCTGTCTGTCTGTCTGTCTGTCTGTCTGTCTGTCTCTCCTCCAGGAAGGAGTGTGTGTGGAGATACTGCAAGAGCTAGAGGACCAAGACAGCTGCCACAAGATAGACTCTTCGAACACGCAAACACGGGGGAGAATCTGGAAGGAGTTGGGGTGAGAATGGGCGGTGAATATGATCAAGAGACATTGTATGAAATTTTCTCTGAGTCTATAAAAATATCTGCGAGTAAAAAGGGAGAAAACAAGGTGATCACATGTCTCTCTCTCTCTCTCTCTCTGCTTCTAGTCTGTGGGTATCATGTGACCAGCTGCCTCACAGTCCCTCTGCTGTGACTTCTCCACCACGGTGGTGGACCCTAACATCAAAACTGTGAGCCAATCAAGTCCTTTCTCCCTTAAGTCACTTTTGTCAGAATATCTCATGGCAATGTGAATGGTAACTAGGATGGTGGAGCCTTAATAAGAGAGGCAATGGCAGCCTTCCACAGGATCCACTCCCAGCTTGAAGATTCTTCTCCTTCACAGAACCCTTTAGGGAGTCAAAAGGATTGGCCTCTTTTAGAAGAATATAAGTATGGGCAGGTTTGTGGGAAGAAATCCTACCTTTTGTTGAGCCATTACTAGAGGAAGATAGACCTGAAAGGAAAGATTGTTCCTTGGTTTATGTTGACCAACACTAACGTCGCCAGCCTCCTTTGTCATAGAAGGTTCTTGTGTACTGACTCTAGATGAGTACATTCCTTGTTTTCTTTTATTCCAGTTGACGGTTTACAGGTAGGCTGGCTCCAAAGGTGAACTGTGAGGGGAACATGCAGTCGGCTGTGCAGACTTTTACTGAAGATTCTCATGTCATAGTTGTCTTTCTATTACACTGAGATAGCTAATTTCTTTTTTCTGATACTAAAGGTATTAGTAGAGGTAGAGAGTTATAAACCACCACCCCCCCACCCTGCCACTGCTATGTCTCCTCTCATTAATGGGTAATAATTAGGGGCTGGAGAGAGAGCTCAGCAGGTGACAGTGTTTATTATAGAGGATTTAAGTTTGGCGTCCAGCGTCCATGTCAGGTATCTCACGATGGTCTCTGACTCCAGCCTCAGAGGCATCTGGTTCCTCTGGGCTCTATGGGCACTTGCACACATGTTCACACACACACACACACACACACACACATATATACAAGTATATATATATATACTTGCACACATGTTCACATACACACACATATATATACACACATAAATAATTCAGAATTTACAGTAATTAAACACATACTTAAAATTTTGTGGAAATTGACTAAATGTGCATATATGAACACATTTATAATCTACACACATATTTTATACTATATATGCACAGAACTATTTAAAAGACATCATAAACGAAATGTATTCGCCAAGGAGAATGTAAAATTAAATAGGAGGCAATCTCCAATGGAAAGGAAGATAACATGGGGCCTGTTGTAAATTTTCAAAGCTTGTATGTGGTCAGTATTATTCACACTTCCAGGAAGTTTTCTACTGATCATTATGAATTTTGTTATATACCCAAAGCATTGTAGGGGCAGTACTCATATCTTAGTCATACTGAATAAAATAAACAGTTTTCAGAGTTGGAAATATCTTCTGAGGGGAGGAAAAGCCAGCTAGCAGCTACATGTGGGCTCGTTTTGGGTTCCTGGAACTGACGCACATCAGCATGTCTTTTGAGACGTGTGCGTGGCATATTATTACAGCTGTATATCATCAGAGAGAGAGAAAAAAATAATTGGTTTTCCTTGGAGTATCTCTAAGTTGGTGTCACATTCAATAACCCCGTAGTTGAAAAATCTATATGTGATGGATGAAGTTTGGACTATCTTTTGAATTTAATTTCTCCCATGCCAGCTTCTGCAGGCCCCAGTGAACCTGTCATTTTAAAGGTGAGAGCTGGTGCAATGCTTAGAAGATGTTGCTTCTTCCAGATACTGACCTGGGGGGTGGGAGCAGTCTGCTTCACGGGTACCTGGGGGGTGGGAACAGTCTGCTTCACGGGTACCTGGGGGGTGGGAACAGTCTGTTTCACGGGTACCTGGGGGGTGGGAGCAGTCTGTTTCACGGGTACCTGGGGGGTGGGAGCAGTCTGTTTCACGGGTACCTGGGGGGTGGGAGCAGTCTGTTTCACGGGTACCTGGGGGGTGGGAGCAGTCTGCTTCACGGGTACCTGGGGGGTGGGAGCAGTCTGTTTCACGGGTACCTGGGGGGTGGGAACAGTCTGCTTCACGGGTACCTGGGGGGTGGGAACAGTCTGTTTCACGGGTACCTGGGGGGTGGGAGCAGTCTGTTTCACGGGTACCTGGGGGGTGGGAGCAGTCTGTTTCACGGGTACCTGGGGGGTGGGAGCAGTCTGCTTCATGTGTATCACCTTGCAGAGGAGCCAGGGGTGTTTCCAGGAGCCTGGGATCCCACGCTGGGCTCTCTACCAAGGCGCAGCCAGGACCGCTGGCTTTGCAGGTGAACAGTAACTTATTTTCTCGTTCTCTTCCTTAGGGCCTGGCATCTCTTGTTCATCTCTACTAAATAAATCCACAGGATGTGGGAATCTGGTTTAGACATTCCCAATTATCCTAACGACATTACTCTGGATACGGTGATTAATAATCAGCATTACAGGTCTGGCCTTGAAGCTGACTTTGGAATGGGGCCTCTACTAAGGGGCTTAGAGGCTCATCTCCAGATTCAAAATTGCCTAAATGCCTGGCTTGGCTTAGGAACTTTGAAGAAGACCCAACACGACCTCTTTTTAAATTTTAAATTTCAGATTTATGACACATGAGATGGGAATTAACCTATTTTCTTGAACCCGATTTTCTGTCTGACAACTACCTAATGTTTTCAGTTCCAGACGAGAGGGAACCTCTTGCCAGTCTCTATGACACGCACTTGAGATGTACATTGCATAATCTTGATGAAATAAGGGTGAGCTCCGATCGGGAGGCTTGGCTATTTAGATTGTTGTCACAGTGGAAGTGAGTTACTGAACTATTGTCCAAGCTGATTCTCCGGGGATGATTTCTGTGAATAAACGATAAGAAGAGATTTCTCTTACCTATCAGCAGGGCCTCCTTCTCAGATTTCAAACCTTGGCTTCTCTTTTCAGTGTTGTTCTCTCGGTCCTGGTTAACCAACGCGACCGTCAACACATTGATTTCCTATAAAGTTAAAACGCAAAAGCCATGTAGGTATTTATGTAGACCCCATGCATTTTAACAAACAGACTCCACCCTTTTCTTAAACTCTATAAAACAGGCCATTGTTCCCTCTTAGAAGTGGAGATAAAATCTTAAAGTTATTTGTACAGTAATAGGTTCCTAACTTCGCTCTCATACAAAAGATACTATTTAAGAGTAATAAATTTGACAAAACTATCTTAGATTTTTATCAGCTATACCATATCAAACACCTCTATTCACAAAGGCTGTATTTGACTGTAGCCATGATAATATGTTTTATTCTAAACATGGAATTTTGGGGGCTGTGTTAAAGCTTATAAAAGACCGATCGTGTAATGACTGAACAAGCATGGACTTCAGGATGGGCTGAGTAGCTGAGGTAGAGCTGACAGTGGAGTATTTGAGTCAGAGTGGATTCTTATGAACAAGAAAGTAGGGAAGGGAAGGCAAACCTGGGAGAAGGTTTGGGGTTCTTTGTTTGTTAGTTTTTTAACAATGAGGAATTGAACAAGAGCTGTTTATACGTAACATACCAAGCCTGGGTCTGTTTAGAAATTTTTTTTATGGCCTTCTAAAAGTTAAAGTTAAAGATAAAGATCTAACTTCTATCCTCCCAGTGTTGATTTATAACTTGAGATAGAATGTGATATGATAGAAACTGAATAGCTTGTACATATGTGTAATCACCAGGGAAGTTGAGTCTTGTTGGAGGGAAATTCCTAACTGAAAGACAGCTTCCTCCCCTTGAGGGAGAGCCAACATGGTTGACTAAATGCACCGTGTTCTCAGCCTTGCCATGCATGGATAAGGAACAGGGCAACAAAGAGACAATTGTAACTTGAGGCGAGTGGTTGTAGGAGAGTGCTGGAAATCAGCAAGGAAGATTCCTGGACCTCTAAATAAAATGCAGGGTCAGAATGGCGCCCAAAAGAATGGATCAAGCCGCAGCTTTAACATTAGGTGTCTGGCAGCGAGGGAGGCAGGGATGCTCTATACTGTAAGGGAAAGGTAAGCCGAAAAGCACCAGAGTCCAAGTTACTGCTAGATGCCACCACTTTACCCAACAAGCCTTTGAAACCTGTGTATCTTCACAGGGTGTCAGGTAGTCCCTGAGGAATCTCAGAGCCTCAGGACACGGTCCCACAGAACTAGGGAGGTCTCCTCCTTGTGACTGCAGTTGCTAGTATGGACAGTTGCTGCATCAACCACGCTTGTCTCTTCATCCATGTTCTATAGCCACAGAACCACAAATGCAAATGATCTATCGGTACCCACAGGTCTAGGGATGCTCTCCACATTTATATATATATATACCAGGAACATGGACAACAGCACAGTGGACACAAATGCCATCTGAGTATACCCCAGGGAATCTAGGAAAGGTATTTTCCATAGGCCATGATCTGTGGGCCATAGGTACTGATGACAAAGCCCTGGTATCATCTGTAGCTGACCCTTGGACCTGTAGAAGGCCATCCATATTCTACAGCTTCAGAGGAGCAACATGACAAGCCCAAGAACAACTGACAATCACACCCTGAGGCTGTGGTGACCAGTGCCACGTTCCCCAGTATTACTATGCTCATCTCATGGGAAACATGGAAGTTCCTTTCCCATCCATTTAATCAAAACCTGTGAGAGTCATTTCTCTAGGCTCAGGGATATCCTATATTCATGCCAAGGGCCCTAGAAGAAAGGATGCTTCATATTCTATGGTTCAGGGATGTCTTCATACATTCTTAGTGTCACTTGTACTTATTCTAGGATCTAGGACAGACTTTCCAATCTACATCTTGTATCACCAAGACTGTGGCAGCTGCCATCACAGGTCCCAGTGCTGTAAGAGTTTTATACTGTGACACCCAAGGATATACTTCAGAAATCTATATGAACTGTAAAATCATAAAAACTATTTTCATGAATAACTTTAATCTGGGTCACTGAGATCCAATGCTGATATCACCATAGCCAAACAAATTACACACAGGTTAAACTTTTGAGAACACCCATAAGAAAGCCAAGAGATCTACCCAACCAGCACCATATATCCAATGTAGATAAAAAACAAAACAAAATACTTTTCTACACAAACTACTTCATACAGTTAGAAGAGGCCACTCTTTCACATGACACACAGGCATTGGGATAGGGATATAAGAAACAGAAAAAGAAGTACAGAGCCTCCAAAGGGACTCAGGAGTTCTCCAGAAATAGATCCAAATTTGAACGAAATCTATGAAAAGGATACAAAATAATTATGCTAAGGAAATTTCACAAGGTACAAGACAGGTGACCTAAAGAAATGAGAAAGCAGACATTCCAGAAGGAAAGGAACATTAGAAACCTACTTCATGAGATAATAGCAGAAACATTCTTGAATTCTCAAAGAGGTGGTGATGCTCAGCTATAAGAAACTCAATGGTCTCAACTAGATTTGACAAACAAAACAAAACAAAACAAAACACTTCACTAAAACATTAGAGACAAGATGGTAAAAGTACAAAGGTTCCAAAAGCAGCAAGCAAAAAGCTTCAGGTCACATATAAGGGAATTCCCATTAGATTTTTAAATGGTTTCTTTGCAGAGACCTCATAAGCTAGAATAATTCATGATATATCCAAAGTCCTGAAAGAAGAAAAAGCAACAGAGCATCCCCCATACACCCCAAAAACCCTGGCATCCAAGATTACTGTACCCAGTAATTAGGGAAAAACCACAGAATTATCACTAGGAGACCAACCTAACAGAGACAAAAGGACGGGATCAAGCACCATGAAAACACACAGGCACATAAAACTCGCTGGAAGAACAGTTGTATAAAAGAGTAAAAGAGAGCGGGAACCCAACACGGGCATGCTGGAAAGCTACTGAATCTCAAAGGTAAGTGACAATCAGGAAAACCAAACAATACACACAACAAGCAGGAAGTGACTAACAAAAGAGAGGGAGTTCATAATTACCAATAACGGTGAGGGTGAAATATGCAGACTGGTCAAATAGATCAAACCACAATAACAAAATGAAAGCAAAAAAAAATCAAGATCTAACTATATGCTGCCCCAAACAAAAACATCCAAAAGATTCTAATGCCATTGCTTGTAGACTCAATGTGAAAGACTGGAAAACGACATTGCTCACAAATAGAAACCAAAAGCAAGGTGGGACCATGATACACCAGAAAGGGGAGATTCTAAATAAAAAGAGCAAAGACACAAAAAAGCCATCATATATTAATAAAACAACTCAACAAATGACATAACAACTAAACATATATGCACCCACCACAGAACACCTGAGGGTAAGAACAGATTACATACAATAATAGATGGAGGTCTTCAATATAAAATTTTCTCAATCACCCAGACATGAAGGGAACAAAGAAATACCTGACTTGAGCCACGCTACAGAACAAATGGGCCTAAAGGGCATGTGAAAACATTCCATTCAACAATAACAGAGTATGCACTGTTCTTATCATGTCAAAATTCCGTACGATAGATCATGCTTCACAAAAGGTGTGTCGGACATTCTGGGCCAGAAGGCTGAAGATGATGCTCTAGTGTTTTAGTGCATACTGAGGACTATCTAGTCAATCAGCTATCTCTGTCACTGCTATAAGTTTTGAAGCTGTGTCCCGCACATCCTCAATACTCCAGTGATATTCATTCCTTCTCAAATCTCCGATGGCATTGAATACTAGGAAGTTATAATCTCACAATTAAGCTTAAGTTCTTCAGGATTTGAGGAGATTTTAGGTTGAGATAATCTTTTTAGGATGGTAATACAAGTTAGGAAAGAAAATGATTTGGATACAAAACTCTAACTCAGTAAGATAGGATAGATAATAGAATACTGTCTCCAAACTGACAAATGCTTATGCATTATGTTATAATGTCAGCCATAGTTGATAGCTTTTCATAATTGTTATTGTATTCAGTTTATAAGAATAGAAAAGAGCCTTTTATTAGACTAAAAAGAGAAATTGTAGAGAGAATACCTTGTGTCTGAAGGATGGAAAAGCTACTTATCTTTTTGTCTCTAGTATTCCTGTAAGTATCCTGTTAGGCTGGTCTCCTAGCAATAAATTCTGTGGTTTTCCCTAACTGATTACGGGGTACAGTAATCTTGAATGGCAGGGTTTTGGGGGGGGTGGGTAGAGGGGTGTTCTATGCACCTGTCAATAATAAATCTGATGTCAAATTAGATGGGCAGGAAGTGGAAGGCAGGACTTCCTGAGAGGGAAAAAGGAACTCTGAGAAGAAGCAGAAGAGACCTTTTACCAGGAGACATGAGAGGAGACAGATGTGACTATGGGTCTAAAAGGTTTAGCTAGCTGTACTGGCTGGTTTTGTGTGTCAACTTGACACAGGTTGGAGCTATCACAGAGAAAGGAGCTTCGGTTGGGGAAATGCCTCCACGAAATCCAGCTGTAAGGCATTTTCTCAATTAGTAATCAAGGGGGGAGGTCCCCTTGTGGGTGGTGCCAACTCTGGGCTGGTAGTCTTGGGTTCTAAGAGAGCAGGCTGAGAAAACCAGGGGAAGGAAGCAAGCCAGTAAGTAGCATCCCTCCATGGCCTCTGCATCAGCTCCTGCTTCCTGACATGCTTGAGTTCCAGTCCTGACTTCCTTTGGTGATGAACAGCAATGTGAAAAGTGTAAGCTGAATAAACCCTTTCCTCCCCAATTTGCTTATTGGTCATGATGTTTGTCCAGGAAAAGAAACCCTGACGAAGACACTAGCCATGTGGCTGGATGGGGGTAGGTGGTCTGTTGACTTAGATGAGCTAGTTGAGAGTCTGCCCAGCTAAGACCCAAGCTTTGAAATATTAAAAGGTTTCTGGGGTTTATTTGGGAAACTAGCTGATTAAGGAATAATTGCTTCTGTATTTATTTCCAACATTACTATTAAAAAATATTAATAATTTTTCATTTATACACCATGAACTTTAAAATACAGCAAACCTTAAGATTTATATGGGAATGGAGCATTTGGCAGAGTGATGGGAATACGAACAGGAAATCCTTATGAGAAGGAGTGGAATTTCCAGAGCAAGCTTTGACAATTAGAGCCGATAAGGACTATGTAGATTTCATCTTTCTGGGTTAATGGGGTCAAGGAGTCTGCTGAGTTTTGTGCATGGTTTACATTAAAGATAAACAGGGACATGCAGTGGGCTTCCATGCCTGGGGATGTAAGGATGGTAAGCAGAATACAGGCTGAGTTTCTGTGACGTCTCCCAGGAGAGGATCAGGAAGAAGACAGAAGAACATTAACCAAGAAGATGGTTACATCATCAAAAAATACCAGTAATGAACCTCAGAGCTAAGTGGAAATAATATCTTTGAGAGAGGGTGATCTGTTCACAGCCTGAATAATAATTGAAGACAAATGAAATTACACACAAGAGCTTAGCAGACAACAGGCCCACATTAATTGCTAGGACTGAGTGGTATCCAGAGGCCAGCACACAGTGGAGGATTCAGTTTGAGTAAGGAGTGGATGATGAAGGAAGCCAACATGTCAGGAGCTGACAGGGAATGGCGAATGCACACAGACAATGCTACCTGTGGATATTGTTCAGTACCTGTCCCCATCTCCAGTGCTGTAGTCATTAAGAAACAGACTTTGAATAGGACCCCAACAAATGCCATAGAATAACACTGGCTAGATCCCAGATAGAGCTGTGATTTGTTCTGATAATGCCATAGGGGTGAATCAGTGAAGATGAAAGATAGGACCACCCTCCTGTGGAAACATACCTTCCTATTGGTTATTGTGGTTTGTCTTCACTGGCAGTGGCTGTAGGGTAGACCCAACTCCCCACATAGTACCCACACTGGTGTGTCCAGAGGACCTGAGCCTGCCAGAGAGCTGGGGGTGGGCAAATTCTTCAGCTTTGGGGTGTTTCTGTTTTTTTGTTTGTTGGTCTGTTATTTAAGTTTTCAAGAAGGGAGACAAACTTTGTTGGGAAGTGGGACAGGACCCATCGATGACATGGGCTCCAAAGAGCGCTTGTCATCTATGATGAATTATCTCTAGGATCTCTGAAAGTGAATATGACCTTTTCCATTATAGTCAAAAGTATGTCTAACCTAATAACTAGATACTTGGGTCTATACTATCATTTAGTGAAGTGGACAGACTTGTGACCACTCAAAAATTACCCGTCCGAGCCTCTACACTTAAGCCTGTCACAGTTATAATTCAAGGTCACATCGTTTTCCAGATAGGTGAGCATGTATGTCACATATTTTGGTAATGCTATCCTTAAAGTTAGCAATATGTTTAAGTACTAACAGACAGTATAATGATAGTAGCTAGCTATTTTATGTGCTGTGTTTCTACTGTTTTCCACCTACTAGAAAGGAGTTGGCTGTCTTGTGTTAGTGACTCATAAATTATTGGTTCCTGAGGAAAATAAGGATAATCTGATTAATCTGTGTTTATAACACTACTGCTTAATTGGAAAAGATAATTACAATTATTGGTGGTCTGCAAGTTTGTGATAGTCTAAAAAATATAAACATAGGCAATATTTTAGTCTCATGTAAGCTTTTACTTATTATCTAAACATATAGATCTGATGTTTCTAAAAACACATCAAAACAAAAACCATAAGTTTCTACCACCAAGAAGATTAAAGTAAATTAAACATGTAGAAACAATAAGAAACTAGGTAATCCCCAAACTAGAACCTTGTTACAGTTGAGCTTTTAATTTCAATGACTCAAAAAACATCATCTGTGACCCATACATATATAAAATGACTATTTTGTACCAAGGGATTCTCAGCTTTCAGGGAAATTGAGCACAAAGTGACAGAGAGGTGACACTTGGAGTATGACAAGCCATTGTTAGAAAGCATCTGTGAAGCAGACATGTTGAATGCTGATGGAAGGAACTGCAGAAGCAGGCAGATCTTCAAGAGTTCTGATGTTATCTGGAAGCCTTAACCAGCGAAGGGCTTTATGCCAACAGATCTGAACTCTAGGACACTGAATTGGATGCAAGTGAAAGGGGATGCAGAGACACAAAGTGGTTGTGTACGGTAATAATGTCATCATTTTTACCTCTTAATGAGGGTCAAATCTAAGTTAATAATGTGCAGAGGGCAGGAGAAGAAATATTTATGAGGTGGAAATAAATAGGTAAATTCTGGGAATGAGTTAGGTGCCTGGTGAACAGGAAAGTAGAGAAATATAGAATATATAACTCTGGGAGATGATGCTTCCAGTTTCAAAATTCTGAACTCAGGGTTTGTATGGCATCTTGCTGAAATAGTTGAAAGGAAATGGGACGTGCAAGCTTTTACCTGAGAAGCAAAGCCCTCATCCTTCTTTCTGTGGGGCATTTCTCAGGAGTTTGCAGCAAGAACCTTGACTCTCTGAGACAAAGAGCTGGCTGGTTCACATTTTCCAAAACCAGGGTTTACCACCCCCTCACCATAACACACACACTCTCAAGTGTTACTTAGCACATTACAACAGCATGGCAAGTATCCCTTCAGCTCCACTGTGGGAAGTTTGAGCATCTTTCTGAGGTCAAAGTCTGGTGAAGCTAGAGTGACAGGGCTCACGGGATAAATCTCAAGTGGACACATGCCAAAACACTACGGGAATAACTCCTCGCAGAGACAAGCCATAATGTTGAACATTAAAGGTGACCATCCCAAGGGTATCAGATAATGTAAAATTGAAATCTCTAAGTCTGCAAAGCCTCTTAAGGTGGGACACAGACTTGAGTTGTACTACAAAGACCTCTATTTTTTGGACAAATTAAATAATTTCTGTCAAGAGCTTCAACAGAGATAGAAGCTATCTAATAGCTCTGAAAGATACAATAAGGTCTATGCTGTCTACTTAGGGTAATTTGGGGGAATTCATTTTTTCAAGGGCACTGAATCACAAATTACACATGGTTATCTTTTCTTAAAATCGTCACTGTCCTTATTGCTAGTATAAATCTCTAGTCGATGGAAAAGGTCTTATCAAATGAGGGCAATTAATATTAGAAGCATAGAATTATGAAGACCCTTTATCTGTTTATCCCCCTTTGCTCAATAGAAGCAGTATGAAGAATGATGTACCTACCAGGCATTCTAGAAATGATATCCTAGATCCTGGACATTTCAGAGCTGGGGGTGGAAGTTGATAATCATGAATGGTAGCAGGAGAGTGCAGGAGACTAATGGGAGAAGACTGCTAAGGGTGGACAAAGTTTTACAACCTCCAAAGAAGTGGACAGACGGTACGCTGTGTACAACTCAACTATATCCCTCATTACAGAAATAGACAGTATGTGCTCTCAAGTAAAGAACCAGACAAGGGTGTTATTTCTACTCTTACTCAATTGAACTCAGTTTTCCCCTTTCAACCACTTCAAAAAAAAATATCGTCTGTGCCATATACTTGTACAAAAGGCTCATTCTATATGCCAGGGAATTCTAAGCTTTTAGGGGCACTGGGCACAAAGGGACATGGAACTCAGGATACAACAAGCAACTGCTACAAAAGGTCTATGAGACAGTCATGTTGGTAGATGAAACTGGAGAAGTAGGTAGATCTTAATATTGATGCTTTAACCAGACTAAAAGAAATAAATCAAAAGGAAATAAATAGGAAAGGAAGATGTCATAGTGGTCCTATTTGTGGATGTTCTAATTTGATATTTAAAAGACCTCTAAAAATCCACTGGGAAACTCTTAGCTTAGATCTGATAAACATGTTGGATAAAAGCAGCAGGACACACAATCAACATGTAAAAATCATGCATAGCTATGACAAACATTCTGAGAAAAAAAATAACAGAAAAACAATCCCATTCATAAATGTTTCAAAAACCACATAGAAATAAACCCAAAGATGCTTATCCAATGAAAACTGAAAAGATTGAAGGAAAAGAAAAACTATAGAAGACACTAGAAGGTAAAAAGACATCGTATGCTCACACTGTAAAAGTGGATGTTTTGCTGCAGGTGACAGGTTCAACTTATTCACCACTGGGGGGGGGGGCGGTTAATAGGTTTAGCCACCATCAACTCATGTGCTTGAATGCTTGGCCCACAGAAAATGGCACTGTTAGGAGGTGTGACCTTGTTGGAGTAGGTGTGGACTTGTTGGAGGGGGGTGTATCACTGTGGGGCCGGCTTCAAGGTCTCCTAGGCTTAAGCTCCACCCAGTATGGAATTCCAGTCTCCTCTTGGCTACCTGCGGAAGACATTCCCCCTTCTGTTGCCTGTGGATCAAGATGTAGGACTCTCAACTCTTTCTCAAGCACATGTCCACCTGCACACCGCCATGCTTCCTGCCATGACAATGATGGACTAAACCTCTGAAACAATAAGCCAGCTCCAATTAAATGTTTGCCTTTATAAAAGTTGCCTTGGTCATGGTCACTTATTCACAGCAGTAAAACCCTAACTAAGACAACTATTAAAACACCAACAATAACAATCATAGATAAAAGCACACTGTATCCCAAAGATTCAAAGCAATTTTGAGCTAAAGGAACAACGGGAGAGGCTACACTTGGTTTCAAACTCTCCAGCTAAGCCATAGCAAGCTACTGACACTAAAACAGACAGAGAGATCAATAAAACTGAATTGATGGCCTAGAACCAAACTCCCATCTACTTCTTGACAAAAGTGTCAAAAACATACATTGGAGAGAAGACAGCCCCTTCTCCAGATAGTGCTGGGAAAACTGAATATTGTCTTACTTAGGGTTTCATTGCAGCAAAGAGACACCATGACCAATGCAACTCTTACAAAGGCAAACATTTAACTGGAGCTGGCCTACAGTTTCACAGGTTCAGTCCATTATCATCACAGTGGGAAGCAGGGCAGTGGTGCTGAAGGAGTCAAGAGTTCTACATCCTGATTCAAAGGCAGATAGGAGGAGACTCTCTTCCATAGGCAGTGGAAAGGAGCGTCTCATCCAAACTGTGCATAAGAAGTCAAGGCCCACCTATACAATGATATACTTCTTTCAAAAAAGCCACAACTCCTAATAGTGCCACTTCCTATGGCTAAGCATGAATCTCTGGGGGCTAAATCTATTCAAACCACCACATATATTTACATGATAAAAATCAAACTAGAGTCACATCTTTCATCCTACACAAACATCAATCTGAAATGTATCAAAGACCTTGATGTAGCCCTGAAAACCTGAAATTTCTAAAGGAAAACAAAGCAAACAAAACCACTTTAGATACAGGTACAAGTACTTTCTGAAAAGGGTTCTTACAACTAAGGACACTATTACAAGAAATAACAGCGAGGAGTATGCAATATTACAAAGTATCTGCAGACCAAAGGAAAAATTAACAGAGTAAAGAAACAGATTACAGAATGTGATCTGCTGGACACTATCTAAAATATATAAAGAACCCAATGGGGAAAAACCTGAATAATATAATCAACAAATGAACATGTGAAAAGATACTAGAAAAAAAGGCACATAAAAATGCTCAATATCCTTAGCCATCGGGGAAATGAAAATCCAGTTTACAGTTATAATGGCCAACACTAAAAAAAAAAAAAAAAAAAAAAAAAAAAAAAAAAAAAAAACCACCAAGTCAGTGAAGAAAGCCTCTTACAATGCTGGAGGGCATGTAAATTAATATAAAAACTATTAAAAAAATCAGTATTAGGGGTCCTCAAAAAACTAAAAATAGAACAACCATATGATCCACCTGTACTATAACTCCTGGTAATGAAACTGAAAGGAATCGAAGTTACTAAAGCACAGAGACCCTCTCATTTCAGTTTATCATAGCTAACCTACAGAAGCAGTCTTGGTGTTCATCAGCAGAGAAACAGTTTGCAGGGCTAGAGCTGTGCTTTTACTTTCCTTTGTTCTAATTCTCTTCCATGTATTCTAGCCTCCCAGACAAAGAAGATGGAGTAACTGGCACGTACACTCTTTCCTGTGATTATTTCATTTAATTAGTCCAGTGGCCTCTGTGCCTTTATTCCTATTTTCTTTCTTCTGCCCAACTTCCTGTATATGTGGTGTCCACCAACTGCATAGATAGCCTTAATACCTAGAGTTGTAACCTGCTCACTGGTACCCCTGCAAACATCCCCGATGGGTTTCCAGCCACCTTTCCAATGGTTATTTTCTCATTCTTATCGTGGCATATTAGACATTAGTAACACCAAGACATCTGCTTCTTTTACACCTACTTCTATTACATATAAGGCCCCAGCCTTTGTCCTAATTTTTTATTTCATCTTCACTTGCTTATTCTTTACCTCTGCTGTTCTATTGCCCCCATTCTCCTTCTGACACCCTAATACTGGTCATTGCCAAAGTTCCATTTTCATGTCTTTTCTTCTCCATTCCCTGTCACCAAAGTCCTTCCATTTCATGCTCTTTAAGTTTCGGTTCCTCCTTGTTCAGCTAACCACTGGGCTTGTGTGCTTGAGCCAATCACTGCTTTATTCAAATTCAAAATGAGCTGGGCAGGGTGGTACACACCTTTAATCCTAGCACTTAGGAAGCAAAAGCTGGCAGATCTCTGTGAGTTGGAGGCCAGCCTGGTCCAAATAGGAAGCTCCAGGACAGACAGGACTACATGCAAGACCCTGCCTCAAAAACAGACATGCAAGCAAACAACCAAGCAACCAAGTAAAATTAAAATGAGAGGTAGCCATAAAGAGGTGGAAGAGTCACCACTCAGGCTTACACCTTAGCCCTTTCACTAATGTGTTGAAGCTTAGAAGACTGCTGATCATCTCCAAGTCTCAAGATCAGGAGGCTACTTGTCTAAAATGTGGGTGCTGGGTACAACTGGTATTTTTTATGATTCATGGAATCTGACCATGTACTTAAGAAAAAACAAAAGCAAAAAAACAAAACTGAACTCAAGTCTTTCTTAATACTCCTCTAAAAATCCTATAGTTTCTGAAGAAAGGTGACTCTCCCTTCCACAGCAGCTTCCAGTCACTCAATAGGTGTGGGACAATCTGAGCCCTTTGTTCATCCATGCCGTGATTTTGGCTGGCTTGATTTTGTGCAAGTCTCGTTTATGCAGTGCTAGCCACTGTGAGTTTATGTGTGTGACTGTTCTGTCAGGGCTGGCGATACTGTTTTGAAAAGGACACCTACTCCCTTCGGTTTTTACAACCTTCCGTCTCCTCTTCTGTGCGTGAGAGAGTGTGAGATTGAGGTACCACTATCTCCTGCAAAGAGAAATTTCTCTCCTGAAGGTTGAGAGATAAGTACTAGTTAAAGATAAGAACTAGTTTCTCCCCTAGGGTCTATGACCTAGCCAACTATGGCTTCCTGGCCCAGTTAGAGGGTTTGGGCATGGGTTTCATCTTGTGGAGCCAATCAAAAAGTGGTTGGTCAATGCCATGACATTTGTGTTACCATTACACCAGTGGTCATGTCTTGTTAGTCTGGTCTGGTCATTACCCACAAGTGGGTAAACTGCTGATGACTTTTCCCTACTCAGGACCACTGAGAGAACATTCCAGCACTATGGAAGCTAGCTAGTAGACATTAAGCTTTCAGGTTGGTAACAACTTGGTATTTTTCCATCTCCTATGGTTCTTAGAATGTTCTCTTCTCTTTGTCCTGCTACTTCTAACTTAAAGCCTTTTCTATACAGCACAAGTCCCATATCTCCCAAAGGAACTTGTTTCTTGCAAACTTTCATTATCTGGAAACTATTTTCATGCCATTGATGTGGCAATTGACCACTTGAACATTTGCGGAGAATTGGCTTCCATCTCAATTTGTTTCTCCAATAAAGCTTTTAGTGCAGTTCCCATATCTAAGCAAGCGAGCCCACTTGGTTGAGTGGAGCTGTGTTCTAATTCTGTCACCATGATCTACACACTGGATAGCTTCAGGCAGAGCATTGCTTGAAACCTTAACTTTCCCCGATGCAAAACAAGGACAATATGTCTATACTCAGGGATGCTGTGAGAACCAAATTTGAGAACTATACACCTCTGAGTGCATTGTAATGTATCATTATTTACATTTATTCTTTATGGAACTGACACACTATAGAACAGGCATTTAATCTAACTCCATGCAAAAATACAGTGTTAGACCTTTTACTGCAATCTTACAGGACAGATATGCAAAAATGTTAACTGTGTTGATTTTGAGGAGTGAATGTTTTTCAAAATCTCTATGGCAATTTTGTTATACTTTTATCCTTATTATTTAAGAGGAAATGAAAGGAAAGCAAAGACATGCAAAGTTCATTCTGAAAGCATCTCTAGTAGCTACATATTTCAGTAGATAATATACCGAGTAACATTCCACATATCCATTCCTTTAAAGAAGAGACCATCATTACGTGACTTCTACAGCCCTCTAAGGCAACTGCTTCAATGGCTGCTTGTGCAAGGGGAATGGGCCAATCAACAAGGTGTATATGGTAGCAATTCATGGTTGCCAGTGACTCTGCCAGCATGGCTGCACAAGGTTTACCCCCGTCTCTGATTTCCTCATCCTAGGGTCATGTGTTGTTTACTTGTATGCCCCACTCATAAATATCACATTTCATGACATCAGAGGCCCCACAGACAGGAGTTAGGATTCTAATTCCTTATCTTTTCCTCCAATCTATGGGAAGTGGGACAAGCAATCTCACACATGTGCATGCCTGTCTCCATTAACCCCCTTAAACCAAGTCTTCCTAGGATTAGGGCAGTGGTTGGGGGAAGAAGGAGAGTAAACACAAATCCTTCCCATCTTCCTCAAGGATCCAGGCACTGAGTAATTGTCACTGACCTGCTGGGTATCCTTGTCTCAACTTTCTCTTCATCAAAAGGGAAATTAGATGGGAATGATCTCTAAAGGTGGTTTCAAAACTTCACGAACCATGAAGCCAGCATGTTGCATTTCTGATATGATTGAGGAGGAGGAGGAGGAGGAGGAGGAGGAGGAGGAGAGAAGCAAACTGCCAAATGGGCTAGAAGAACTCTAATGCAGACAAGCGATGAAATGGGAATTTCCCATGGTTCCAGGAAAGGGAAGCATGTATCCACCCCCAAAGAGTGAGACGGATTATATGGGTTTCTCCTGGCTTAGAACTCCTGAAGTTAAGACCATCAAGAAATAGATGGCAGAAAATTCTAAGAGCCAGAGGGTGGAAAGGGTTGGAGTGAACCATGTCTTCTCAACATGACAGGATCAGTGTTCTTGGGAACTTACAACAGTTGTTCCCTGAAAAAGACCTGCATGTAGAAGATCAAGCCAGCATTATAATGCGGAGGGGCTCATAGTCCTCATCTCCCAGCTGAGGAGTGTTATTGACAGTTGATGGCTTCTGAAAGAAGATTTGGTATTCTTTAAGGATATGACCCCAGGTAGGTCAAACATGCTACAAGGGATGGCCCCATACTCAGGAGTATTTGGGCAGTGCAGATGGAACTCATGACATTGGGAAGGGGGAGGAAAAGGGGGTAGATTTGGAGGAGGCAGCCAGAAAAGTAAGGAGTGAGTAGGGTCAAATTCATTGTATACAATTCTCAGTGAGTAAAAATATCGTACTAAAAAACCAGATTCTTCTTCTCTTAGAAGTCATTAACTGATGGTAGCTCTTTATTGGTCTTCTCTAGGGAAGAGCTCTTGATGGATTGTCCAGTCTTAAATTGTCAGTCATCCCTAAACACATGAATATGAGCAACATGAAATGAACTTAGTGTATTTTTACATGTAAGTATATATATAACAATGATAATTAAAGAATAAAAGGCTATGACTTTAAGATGGAATTGGAGGCAGGCCCTGTGGGAAGAGTTTAAGGGATGAGAGGGAGAGGGGACATGATATAAATACAAATATTTATATAGAAAATTCTAGAAAACACAAAATAAAATCACTTGCATAGTAGTCATCTTAAAAGAAAGAGAAAAGGAAATTCTGACATTTCACTGGTTTCTAGATCTCAGCATTGCCAGTCCTGAAGGTCAAGGTCTCTCTCTTACCTGCATCCTTATCTAGCAGCCTTTGATGTACTGGGTCAGCTAAGGGGAAGCCCCAGAGGCCCAAAAGGTGTGTCAGAGAGACAGCTGGAAAGGAGGCAGCTGGGCTGTGCCCTCAGCCGAAGTACAGCAACTCATCACGGTGTGACCGTATTTAATATTCTGAGACATTGCACCTCAGTGGGGTTGGCTGGGTCCACAGCATAGGCACTATGTCTGGGGACAGCTCCATCCAGGAACCGTGTTCTCTGCAGTTTCCCATAGCACCGATGACAGTGGGCAAGAACTGGCTTTATAGCCTGAGAAGCACCGTCTAGAGACATGCAGGTGAAGGCTGGGGCTGAGGTGTCAGAGGTATCCACATACAGCAGTTTCCCTTTAAGACCACCTCAATATGTACTTGTTCAACAAACACTACATGGGACTTATTAGAGGGAGGGAATGTGAGAAGCACTCTACAAATATGAACCCATCTAATTCTCACTAAAACCCTGTGAAAAGCTGAGACAAGAGGAACAGGAGTTCGAGTCCAGGGAGACCTTGACTTAACACAAAACAAACCTAACGTATGAGGTCAGGGGCTACATTTCTATACCACAGAGGAGGAAAATCAGGCATAACAAAGCTCAGGCTTGACTAAGGCAACATGATCAGTAAAGAAGCAGACTTGGAACTTGAACCAGCACTGTCCCGTTCTAGGTCGGAACCGCTGTGCTGTGTGCTGCTGCCTTTCACAAAAAGCCCTCCAGGCACCTATTAGTATCTTTTCCAACTGAAGAATTCTCTATGATACAAATGTAGTGTACTTGTGAAACACTGAGACAGGCCCCTATTGAGCGCAGCCATCTGGTACTGGATGACTGGGGAGCCAGCAGGGTCTTCAGCAATGCTCTCAGCAAATGATGAATACTGAATAGTCCTGGGGCAAAAAAGGCCACAAGGCAGGAGACCGCCAGGAGGGTGGCTAGGATGCAGGCTCAGCAGACTGGCTGCCCGTTGTTCTTTGGTAGTGAAGGACTTTCAAGGATCTGTGTGACTTCTAATTCCAGTGTGCACGGCAGTGAACATGGATGGAAAGGTCAGTCACGTATACCCTCCATACACACTGGATGGTGGCCAGAGGACAGCTGACGTCAAGGTGAACTCTTAAGAGAGAACAAGGGAAAGAGCCCAGTGCAGGATTGGTTGGGCAGGTGACAAAGCAGAGAGGCCCATGGTTCAGAGCCAGCCTTACTCCAAGCATTATATATAATAGCAGGATCTCTGATGGCCAAGAGAGGGAAGGAGGGTGTGGAAGCTGCTATGGAGGAAGAAGGGGAGGATGCTATGCGGGGATCAGGAATCTGAGGAGGCGTTAACATTTGAGCCAGGCTCGGTGGCTAGCAGATAACGACCCCAGGATGAGAAATCGCAGAGAAGCAGATAAACCAGCGCCCTCTGGAAAGGCAGACTTGAGGTCTTAGACACTGGGAAAATGTAAGATGCGTATGGGACGCATTTGGGTTACAAATGCCTACTCCTGGGTCATTTTCATATTGCTAGCCCACCTCCACCTCCATTGGGGTCCCAGCACGTACTTGCTGTCTGGTAGAGGGAGAAGCAGACTACAGTAGCAGCCTCAAACCCAGAACTACCAGGCCCTGGTTGCTCACTCTGCTTGCTTATAGTCCTTCCTCTCCACTTCAGCGACAATCTAGTAAGTAGCCTGGTGCCTTCTGAACAGCCATGACAATTGTTTTCGGGAAAGAAGAAAGCCTGGCCCTCCACTGATATTTGCTGAATCACGCTGACTGAACGTGATACCATACACACAGAAAGGATAAACTGTGTGGGAGACACAGACCAGCCATTGTAGAAATCTGGTCAGCACCTCCTGGGCCAAGGTGAGCTATCTGAAGTCAACAGGAAGCTGGCAGAGATGACAGCGGCAAAGCACGATGTAATCGCTTTGAATCTTTTTCATCCTTTAGATACAATGTTCCATCATTGCAAAGTAACAAAATCTCTTTCCTTTTTTAGGCAGATATAAAGAAGCTAATTCTTAGCTGGTATCCATTATTAATGCTTTCAGTGATTTTAAATATTAACTTATATGATGGGGACCAAGATAAAGCTTTTAAAAATATAAGACAGGAGAAGTTTCTTCATTCAGTTTTACTCTTTATGACAGCTATTAGCTTTCTCTTTATGAACATGACATAGAGCAAAGATTATAAAATGCACATTAAAAGAAAGTAAAAGTGTAATTTCACTACCAAGATAAAAACACTATTAACTTGAAGAATGTTCTTTATATTTTACATATAACCCTCTTCTTACGTATAGTATATGCTTGGCCATTTCTCCAACTCACACTCTGAAAGGAGGACCTGTCATCTTCCATCTTGGTTCCTTGCTGTCTAACACAAAGCCTGCTGTCATGGTGAATACTTAATAAACAGCAGAAGAATGAAAGTATTATGTACAATCAATTTCCAGCCAAAGGAAACTGAAGGGGGGAGGATGTAAATATCCAGTGTTATATTTAGTCCAAATGTTGTTGGATTTTGTTGCCATTTAGACAAAAATATAGTTAGGAATTGACAGATGTCAATCGATTAGAAAGAAACCATATCAATTTGGAGAAAAATTAAAAGGTGGGTGTATCCATCATTGGCCCTGCCTAGCCAGGTCCTTCCGAGCCCCAGGGACAAAGAGTAGAGTGTGGGAGGCACATAGTTGGCTGCTGGGAGCGTGGGAAGTCACAGCGCAGGTACTGTGCTCTAGAAAAACATGGCCCACTGTGGCCAGACAGACGTTATTGCTGACTAGTTCCCGCGTGGAAAAAAGAACCCCTCACGTGGGCCCCAGAAATAGAATATTCCTGACAAAGAAGACAACACTTTCATAGGAAAGAGCAATTTCCATCTCTCAACATTTCTCATTAAACACACTGCTGCTTGGGCCAGAGCTTAATTATGGCCACCACAGTTCACAACATACTAAGTGGTCGCCTCCAGTCAGTTAAATGACTTTCTTTTGGCAAAGCTTTTTGACAGTCATATTAACTAAAAAAACAAAAACAAAAACAAAGACCCCTACCTTTTTATTTCAACAACTCCACAAATTCTTTAAATGAAGCTGTAGCGTTTTATTTAGTTTTTACAATGATGTCACAATGGTAGATGTCACTAGGTGAAAATATGTTCCTTCTGGAGAACAGGTGTGCATTCCTCTACAGTGTGTAAGAAGTGTGCCCCCCTCACTGCTGCATTTACACGGGTCCATATATTTCATAGTCTGAATAGACGCTGACATGAAAAATCTCCTTCTTCATAAGAATGGAGCAGCAAAAAAGAAGAAACTAAAGTGAAATGCATTTTTTTAAATGTATGTATGTGCAACCAGAATTAGTCGGGTTGATTTATCTTGCGTGATACTGACTCTATTGCTGGTAGAGATTAATCGTATTACGGTGCTGCTGGCATGTTATTTTCTCAGTTCATTTCTCAGTATGACATTTCTTATTTTTCCCTGCGACAATGCACTCACTATCATAATTTTCACCTGCTAAGTTTACATTACTAACGATATTATTAAAATTTAGAGGTTTTTTTTTTTTTTTGACCTTTATCATGGTAAATTAGGTCATGAGAAAAAGATAGGATACAATTTGATGGGTGGAAAGGAAAAACATTTAATTATTCTGAAAGTAAATCAAAATTCAACCTGACTACCTCGAATACCGTGAAGGCTCAGCCAACATGAAATTCCCCACCTTCCAACATGCCCGAACCCAACTCTCTCTCCTCGCTACCCGCTTGCTGATGTCAGACTCGAGAAACGGTTCCAGCACTAAGTACTCGGGGATGCGACTGTGTGGTAAGGGAAGGATACAGAACTTGATAAAGTAGTACAAATACTGGCCACGGTGGTATTACTAATTGCCGTTAGAGGGTGCTTGACGGATGACAGGAGCTATGACTGGTAGATCTCCACTTCACACGAGAAACTGAGGCACACATCAGATAAGTCGCTGCTGGAAAGTGATGATGCCAGGATGCAGCCCAGATACTCAGACTCTGGGGTTATTCATCTACATGCCATGTCTGCTCCTGCCTGCCCTGGGAACTGGAGCTCCTCCTCTGTATGTTAATATCCTTGGCTGAGTGCCATGTCCTGGTGGTCGGGGCAGATCTCTCTTCCACCTCTTGCTGTGACTGTCTGCTGCACTCCAGGGCTTGACCCACAGACTTAGATGGACCTGCTTCCGTGGGGTCAGTTCTGGGTGTGCCGACGGTTTGCATTACCTCATCGGGCGCTGATTTCTTCTGCACCAGATTCTGGTCATTCCTAACTGTATGCTTCCTTTCTGGAGTTATGTAGCAGCAAAGCTGAACCTTTGGGCTTAAACACGGGTATTGCCGAGACATTTATTTGGAGTCCTCAGTTTCATTTGCTTGAATTTATTGAGCTTCCATGACTCTTTATTTACCAGGTATTTATTGGGAATCTATTATAATGGCAGGTTTTGACTTAAGACAACAAGGTGTAAAGATGATTAAGTGTGGGTCCTGCTCTCTCACAGTGTAAGAATGGAGAAGAGGGCCAGGCATGTAAAATATGTCAAAACGTAGCGTGATAAAAAGAGGCCCAGAGTCGAATCTATCTAGCCCGGTCTTGACTGATAGGATGTGGCACTGTTACACAAAGTGTGGCCTGCAGACTAGTAGCACTTGCTTAGCATCTGTGGGGCTCTATGTCTAATTCCCAGCACAAAAAAAAACACAAACAAACAAACAAACAAAAAAAGCACCCCCAAACAAACAAGAAATCAACAGCAACAACATAAAGTAGTTTCTCAGGCCCTGATCTGAACCTACCTGATTAGAAACTCTACATTGGTGCCCAGCCCCCTCTGCTTTAAATAGCGCTCTAGTGTCAGTGCTTTCCTGGTAGTTGGAAACGACTGCCTGGAAGGTAAAAGTCACATGCAGAGTTCAGGAGTAGTGAATGGGGGAGGGGGGGGGGATGAACTTGCTAACCTGAGTTCTATTTCTTTCACAGAAACCAAGACCGAAACCAAGAGAAACGAGACAACAAGAGCAGCCCCAGCAATACTCACATGCATACAGCAATTAAATAAGAAGAGAGACTGGGTTAAAAATCCAGAAAATAAGAGGTGTGAATGGGGCGATCCTTACCACTTCAAGTCTGTCTTTCATAGTCTACATGGCCCTTCTCTATATGGCTTCAAGTTAACTCTCTAAGGCCATCTTTATAATCACCTGCAGGAATTACACAGAAAAACGGGCTTGGCCCTCTCATCGAGCTAGGCTGACCGGACACAACAGTGCTGCCTGAGGTTGTGGAATGGCCGTGCCAGTCCACCGATGCTTATTACAGACGCGCTAGCTTCTGCAGGCTCCCTCTTGTGCTTGGTTCTAAAGAGGGTACGTACAGATGCTTTGAGGAACTGACACCTGAGTTGGGGATCAGCCTATCATATCTGGCCTCTTCAAAATGCTTGGAATGGAGGTAGAAGTCTGTGGGAAGACTCTGAGAACCTGTCATTGATTTGGGATGATCGTGTAGGGTAAGGCCCCAAGCAAAGGGTATTGAGCTGGGCTCAAAAAGCAGGTGGGATTTGCAAAGCAAGCAAAAGGGATGACATGACAGATGGAGCAAGCTGAATTATCAATAAAAAAATCTAATTATTTAGAATTTTTAATGAATGGTTCACCTAGCTGAATTTGACCTGTTGATTAAAGCCATTTATTCAGGCTAGCAGGCTAATGGTAATTCTGCTTTTAGCAGGGAACCAATTCGAGTATTGCCACATAAAAAGGTTCAGGACTGACATGTACGTGGGTGAATGGTGGGGGGAGGCAGGGTATTGGACCTACATGGACATCAGGTTTTAAATTTTGCACTCACAGATCTTTCTCCTAGTTTCGAATCATCATTCTGAAAGCTGGCGTGGCAAGGAATTGCCTGTGCAAATTAGATTCTGCGTGCCTCATAAACATAAGTGGTTCATCAGCATACATGGAACAGTCTGGAAGCTGTCCAGACAGAAAAAGCCACTCTGCAATCCTCCAGAGAGGCTGACATAATAGGAATGGCGTGATGCTGAGTTCGTGGGCCACAGACCTCACCACAAGGGCAGTTACAGAGACAGGAGGGGCCGAGGCATGGAGCAATTAGGGGATAAGGTGGGGGGATAGAATAAGATGGAACAGAAATTAGGGAGAAAAAAAAATCGATGGAGCATTCCATGTTGCATGGTTGGTGAAATGCTTTATAAGATCACTGCGAGTTTGGGGAGATGGTCCACCATGTAACTGGGCAAAGGGGCTGATGATGTTTCTGGAAGACTTTTCTCATGGTCACAGGGGGTCATTGCTCTAAGAGTGTGACGGGCCAGGACCCCCTCTGGGCTCACAATGGACATACTTTTTAAAAAGCAACAGAGCATCTTGCTGTCTCTTCCTTCACACACCTTTCTTTCTGAAGCTGGCTTTCTGCTGGTCACATCAGGGGCCTGCAGGGGTTTCACATGGCGTGATGCGCTTTGCTATGGTTCAAAATCTTAAAGGCTGCTAGCCTGAGGTTCACAGCCTTCTTGAAGATTTGATGAAAAGGCTCCATCTGGCTTTAAGCTCTTCTGGTCTCTCAGGATGTTTGGGGTGGAGGGGAGATGAATCTGTGGCAGGTGGCTGTGAACTCACACCCCAGATAGGCCTTGCGGGGAAGGCTGGGGGAGGGGAGTGTAGTGTCTTGCTGAGCATAGACTGAGTTTGAGGCTGGAAGGAGGAGTGGGACACACTTCATTTGGTGGTGGGTGGTGTAGAGATATTTACTTCCAAGTTACAGCTGTGTGGTTTCTTCCATGAAACTCAGTGGTGATTTCGTTTGTGCACTGACAGTTAGACTTCTTGCCTTGAGCCCTTTCTTTGGTTTACTTTTGCCCATGAAGTTTGTCTGTTGATGCAGCCATGGTTGCACCTTTGGTGGAAACAGAGTTTGTTGCTGGAGCTGGCAGGGTACCGAGAGATGGCAGCTACTGTGGCTTTGCCGCCTGCCAGGATGGATTCAGGAAGGCTGGGGGATGGTAGACGGTGAAATGGGGAACAGTGTCTGTCAGATCTCTCTGGATCTTTCCACCTTCCCTTTTCCGTTCTTCCCACCACTGTAGCCACTTATTTTCTTTATTATCTTCCAACACATTTCCTGATGGGACGTCTCAATCCACCAAGTCATTTGGTGATACAAGGAATGAGGCCAGAGCTGAGCAAAGAGATATAGCGGATATTCACCCGTTGTGGCGTTTCATTACAGACCCATCTGAGGACAGTCAGGCAGCGCTGAGCAGGAAGTCCACAGGGAGACCAACTTCTAGAGTGAGAGTTCAACTGCTCCATCATGGTGGCCACCTTTCATACCTTCCCCTTCCTGGTCTCAAGTGGTCAGAAGAAACTGAGAGCAATGGAGTTCGCTATAGAGCATTTACCACTCTAAGTAATGAATCAATGTCATCACGCAGAAAGCCTACGACTACTGAACAACACACAGAGCTAGAGAAAGTGGCCATGCTCTGTGCTATCTCTTACTCCATGCTGTGTCTAGAACACTGATGCTGGTAGCTCCTGAGAGTCTCCATGAGACCCTAGAGTAACTCTCTGCTTCTGTCCAACCCGGTCTGTGTCACGCCACAGTGCATGGGAGGGAAGGATGCTGTGGCTGAGCCCCCCTAGGTTTGTGTGGCTTCAGAACCCATTACCTGTATTCAGATCATGGCTATATGAAATGTATATGCATCTCCTGTTGATGCTTTAGCCCCAGCAGGGAAGGCCGTAAGTAAATGCTGTATTTTTCTATTTGAGGTTAGAACTCGGGATTGATATTCTTTCAGTGAATCAGTCTGCTCAGCTCCATTCACTCTCTGGATAGAGTGGACAAGCTTTGCTGGGGTGGTGGCCCAATTCCATTAGCCTTGGTCTACAATCCACATGGAACATGGGCTTCTGCACTTTCGGGCCACGAAGAAGGCCAGCCTACAGTACAGAACTCCAAATAGCATATCTAAGCATTGTTCTGAATTATTTATGCTGTACATGTGATTGCCTTTCCCTTCAAAGTGCAAATATTCTTCCTTCAGTAGGTCCTTCTCTCCCATCGAGGAACTCGGCAGGCCCTCTACGAGGTAATATCCAGATAGCATTTTGGGCTGTTTATTTAATCACTTGCCAAGAAAAGGGTGATCTTTAATCTTTTTAAAGACTCCATGGACCTCCTGTTATCCCTAAATCCCAACCCAGCACCAAAAGCCTCCATTTATAAAGTGCTTAGATGATGGCTGAATTAACAAATACATTGTTCTTGGATATTCACTGCATACTATCTGTGACAGCCAAAACAAATCATACTTTAAAGTCCCAAAGCAGAGATGATAAAATAAACTGGAGTACATTGGTAGTATGAAATATTAGGTCATCATTAAAAATCATATCAAGAAACCACATTTAATAACATAGGAGAAATGCCTGTGATTTGTGTAGAAAAACCTCTAAAAATTATCTACATGATATACTGTAAATCCTGTTAAAACGAATACAAGTGTATGTGCTGCCAATGGAGAAAATACACAAAGTGGAGACCCTCACTTTTGAGTGCTATGGTTGCAGATGATTGTCTGCTGCCATACAGCTTCTGGCATTCCCAAGTGTTTGTTAAGAAGGTGACACTTTATGATAGAAGCCTCCATGTTTATGTTTGTGTATATGTTTGTATGTAGACTATAAACGTTATCCATCTTTAGTTGTCACATTTGCTTTTACAATGAGTAGGAAGACCAGCAACCCTTTTATTGGGAAGCACACTCTGTCTTCAAAGAGCCTGTGCTCTGTTCTCGGCTTTACGTGGCACACAGGCATCTATGGCATGTCTGACCATTTCATACGTGTGAAATCTATTCCCGTCCCTGTTTTCTCTAACCCAGTCAAGGAGAAGAAGGTACTTTGAAATCTCTTTACTCAGCCTGCCAATGACACTAAACATGTCTGAATCTAGCTGTGTTTCCAGATCCAGTGCATGGCCCACAGCAACATGGTGAGATTCCACACCTCTCCCTCACTGGTCTCATGGCTATGGAAATCATTATGAATATTTAATGTTCTAAGTAATGAAAGTAAACTTCTATAGAGAACCATGGTTCCTGAGTAACATTCGGAGCTGAAAAGAAGTGATCCTACCCAGCCCAGGGGGAACGACCTACTATTAACCCTAGCTTCCGGCTCCAGCTGGGAAGCTGGCATGCATGGGCAGGAAGCTATTCTATGTAGACTAGGACCATTGCTGAGAAGTCAGCTCTGCCCACCCTCAACAATAGCACCCAGTCCAATCCTTTCTAGGACCTGTGCACTGTGACTTGGAGGGGTGGTGTATCAACAGACTCCCTTCTCTTGCTAGCATCCTAAGAGCCAGGGTGATCTAGGTACATACAGATGTGGCTCCATCTCTCCCTGAAGGGGAACACAGCTGGCTACTTCTCTAAGGTCTTAGAGCTGTGCATCATTTATCACATCATGCCTTGACTGCCTTCCTCCAAGGGACTGGTCCTTCCTACAAAGGCCTTCCAGAGTTACCTGGGGCCCACCATTGCCATAGTGGTATTGATCTGAAGACACAGAGGCCTGCTGAAAAAGTACAATGAGACAGGCAAGTTTGGAAGGGCCCGGCACATGTATAGGGATTCAGCTAGCTCGCTCGCTCACTCGCTTTCTCTCTCTCTCTCTTTCGTGTGTGTGTATGCATATGTGTGTGTGCATGTATGTGCCTTCATTACATACTCCAGAGCCTAGCACAGCACATGGCATGTGAACCTTGAGCTCTGTTGGCACCTAACATATAATGACTGTCAGAATGGCAGGAAAGCACAGCAGCAGTAAGATGTTAATTCCATTTCAGAGGCAAGAAAAACAGGCCCAGGGAACCACTTAGTGGAATTGAGGCCAGCAGTGGCAGAGCCAGCCAGGGTTGAAGCGGCTTAGCACCCAGACTTTGAGCTAGCTTGTGTACTCTGTTTCCTCCTGCTAGTCCTCATGAATATCTGCGGGTTTACAGAATAAGAGTGGATGACAGGGTGTGTGGGAACACAAATGAGGGGGCTCTCAGGCCAAGGGCAGCACGAGATGGCCAGAAAGCAGATGCAAGGAGAAAAACAGGGGAGAGTATAGAAGAGCCATAGTGTCTTTTTTGCAAGGGTCAGTCCACACTGGGCTATGACAGAACTCACGGGATGGGATGGGCAGGCAGGGGAAAAGTCTTTCTATGCCACTATTCTCTTCCTGGCTTAGCATCAAGCTCCCCAGAGGCTAGGCCACTCTGGAAAGAACGGGAGCAAACCTGAGTTGTTCTTTCCCGAGACTATGATTCCATCTTCCAAGGGAGCTGCTCATTTTTAATTGTTTCGGGTACAGCAAATACACACTTATCAGGCTTTTTACCGGAATCAAGACACTTTGACACTGGGCAATTCTGGACTGGATACTTTCAGGGTCTTCCCCATACACACCATTAGAACACATGGTTAATGGTGGCATCCTGTCACTGTATGCCAACCCTGAGGAACGTTCCCTGTGCTGTATCTCTTCCACACCCTCCTCATATCTTTGCTCTGACAGGTTTAAAGACAGCTCCAGGGATTTACTCCCTTAAGGAGACAGTGTGGGAAACCGAGCCGGTCCTTTTGCTTTTGTGTTTTGTTTTATAGTTGGGTGGGAATGGTGTGCTTGACAGCAGTAACCTTCAGCACTTCCCATTAAGCCTCCGTATAGATTGCCCCTGATTTCTTTAACCTCCACATGGGAGGGAACTGAACTGTGTAAACAGAGGGATGTGGGTGGCTGCTTTCCCGGAACAGAAGCGAGGATCTCCCGGAATGTGTGCATGGGAAGCACACAGCCCAAGTTACTCTGTGCCCTGCAGGGCTCTGCTGCCTCTGTGTGCTACATCTTCTGACTGCCCCTGTGTTTCTCCCTCTCATGTTCCAAACACAGATACTCGTGGGCAGGGATGCAGCCGTGGAGGGGTCAGGAGGAAGGTACAGGATGAGAACAGGTGCCTTCTTTTAAATGTAAGATCTTGGTATCTGTTACACATAATTGCCAGGGACCAGGCAGGCCAGGCACCCAGCAGGCTGAGGGGGATGAAAGAGCGTGAGAGTGGGAATCAAAGAGAAATTCTTAGCTTTGCTTCCTAGGAGAGGAGACGGGGTCTGGAATAAACGAGATACCCAAAGGCACAAGAATTATGGCTGGTGTTAAATTGGGTGCATATGAAAAACTGGCCTGTCCATCTCCCATGGACATATCCAGATCTGAATATAAAGATTCTATAGGATATTAGCAATTGTGCTAGAACTATTAAGTTCTCTCAGACAGCAAGGCCTTTGAGACTGATCTGTAGGGGGGCTGAAGTGGTTTTTAACTTATCTTGGGAACATGCTCCTGAGCAGCTGATATGGGTACAGGTGTGTCTTTGGAAGGGACTATCCACTTTAGGATATGAAAAATGCCAGGCCAGATTCGGTTGGTATCCCATAAAATGCAAACATAGTGGAAAAAGTCACATGCTTCTCACGAGTGGGGCGGTGACGCTAAGGGAAAAACAAGGCTGAGGAGCCTCTGAGTGGATGGATCCCTTCGTATGGCTCACCTCACACTGAGTGAAGCCCTTACACTGACCTCTCAAGGACAAACAGGGCCACAGACTAAAGGTCTCCTCATGTGACATGACGCAGTTACCAACAGACACGGGAAACAGGAGATAAAAGCCAGGTTCAAGTGCCTGTTAATCACAGTGCGATTAGCCAAATGTAGGCAGGTGGAGCCCAGCACAGCCATGTAGCATATATACTTTATTATATGTACAAGTGTTTACGGCATGAACCTGCACCTTACTTATGCCTAATGTCTGTGGAAGCCAGAAGAGGTCATAAGGTCCCCTGGAACTGGAGTTACAGACAGCTGGGAGCCGCCACGTAAGTGCTGGAGACGGAACCCAGGGCTTCTGCGAGAGCACGGAGCCCTTTTAACTGCTGAATTATCTATCTCTCTGGCCAAGTACACTGTCCTTCTACCAAAGCGGCTGTCACTTCTCACAAGAATACCGATTAAAGCCTGTGTCAGTTCACCGCCGAACCATTGTTAATGCATGATAATGTGTAAAACCCTGACCCCAGATATAAATAATTACAGCGAAAACAATCTATACATCTTAACGAACCGCTTCTGGTTCACAGAATTCAATCTCATTCTCTGTACTAAGCTCCACTCAGCTAAAGTCCTGCCTTCCATGTCGCACACCATCAAGGCAGGGGAGGAGGGACTTACAGCTGCCGAGTATGTGTGCTAGGCCAGATGGTCGTGTATTCCAGTGGTTCTCAACCTGTGGGCCGCCACGACTCCTTGGGGGGTCAAGCCACCTATGCACAGGGATCGTATACTAGATGCCCTGCATATCGAATATTTACATTACGATTCACATCAGTAGCAAAATTACAGTTATAAAGTAGCAATTTAAGTAATATTATGATCGGGAGTCACCACAACAGGAGGAGCTGTGTTAAAGGGTCACAGCATTAGGAAGGTTGAGACCCACTGGTGTATTCGCTGGTTCCCTTACATGCAAATGAGAAAGGTGACGTTCACCAGGGTCATACAGCCAGCCCCAGGCACATACATGGCTCTGGGTGATCATCTTGGAAATAAATTCTTTCGTGGTGGTTTGAAAGCCTGGTCTGTTCCAAGTACCTAGGGCTAACAGGCTGGTGAGTGGGGGCTTCTTTCAGACAGTAGAGCCATTCCTACGAGGTGTTCAGCTCCGCTCTCTGATGCATGGCTCAAACAACTGACGGGCTTCTTTGTTTTTACACAGCTGCAACAGATGAACATTCCAGGAAGCCATGCAGAGGAGGCAAAAATTGCAGACAGGAAAAGAGAAGGAGAAGCGGATAGCTCACTAGCTGGCAAAGCCCTGGTAGATCTGGAAAGAGCCCAAGTGTGCCAGGCAGGGAGGTGCCAGGGCGGTGACTGGCATGTGCCATCTGGCTATCTCAGATCACTCACTCTGGCTGGGTCTGAGCTGTGGCTTTCCTCCTTGGCTGGAACTCCATGCTCATTGGTTGCTTCTGAGCGGATTACAGAGTCTACCTCAGGAGGCCTACACACGTAACTGTAAATTCTAAAAACCTGCCTCTAAAAGATCCTATGACCTCTAACCTGCCCTGTTTACAATGTTCAGTGGATAGTAAGTGAGCCTCAGGCGGCCTCAGGGTTGGATGTCTTTGATAGGCGGAGTTTATGTCATCCAGATCAATCTAGTCAGCCCTTGAGTGTGTACTGAGTGTGTACTGAGTGTGTACTGAGTGTGTACTGAGTGTGTGGCTTCCTACTGAGAAGATCTCAGGATTTCAAGGCATCCCCACATCCATGATTTTATTCCTTTCTCAGAGGAATTCCAAGGGAAGGGAGTCCAAGACCAGGAAACTGAAAGTGCCCACTGCACTTTGCCCAGCTTCTTAAACTAGACAGCAACTTCCTTGGAAGGCACAGAAGACCTGGCTCTAAGAGCGCTGGATGTGGAGGTGTGGGTTGAGAATGTGGAGTCCTGCAAGACAGGATTCTAAAGAGGGGCATTGGGGTTAGATGTGTGGGTGATGCACTGTGGGCTATGGGGAGACAAATGGTACATGGATTCTCATTCTGCCAGTGGGGACAGGGCCGTGCGGCAGCTTTGTTCACCAACTGTCCACCCAATCCACTCATCAAAGCCAGGGAAACCCCACACATGCAGAGATCCCGCTCTCATTAGCCAGCATAAAAAGCAAGCAAGCAAGCAAGCAAAGAAAACCAGCAAATCTCAGCATCTACACGTTAAGGGCTGTCTAGAGTCTTAACTCAGTACAATGGTGCGTAGGGTGGGGTGCGGTAGGTTGTATGCAATGTGGATCTACTTATGGTATTCACGTGCACAGGGCAGAGAAAGTGCCTTCCTCTATCTAGCTCCACCCTCTTCACCTGCTGACTTAGTCGCTCACTAAACCTGAAGACTTCAATTTCCATTAGGCTGTCTGGCCCGTTCTCCCTGCCCCCTCCAGGTTTTCTTGTCTTCATTCTCCAATGCTGGGGCCACGGGCACACATGGCCATGCCTAGAGTTTGGTTTTGTTTTCCTTTGGGTGCTGGTGACCTGAGCTCGGCTCCTCCCACTTGTGCAGGGGGCACTTTTGCCCACTGGGCATCTCCCCTGCCCGGAGGTGGGTTTGAAGTCTGGGATTTGAACTGTGTCTCCCACCAGCTGCCTCATTCTCCCAGACATGTCACAGCCTGTGCTCCTGTGTCCTCAGCCTGAGAGCAGACAATGGTCTTATGTCCCTCTGGAATCCCTTCCCATCCCTCCCTTGAACTCTGGTGAGTGCACGAACACAGCGAGTCCTCCCTTAAGTACCCTATGTTTAAAAGCCGTCGGGGAGGAATCTCAATGAGGGAGACTTGGGTGCTATGATTATTAGGCTGTGTGCTGCATATAATTAAAACAAGAGTGAACATGAAATATATAATTTCTTCTAGTGCGGGCTTAATCAAGCATTCATTACCACGTCTGATTCTGTGTTTTGTGAAAAGGACTGCTTAGTAGGCATTTCATGCAAGGATGCTAATCAAATATAAAACAGAGATCGGGAAGAGTTTGGAAAGGACAAGAACAAAGCCACCAAAGCACACGGAGGGACAGTTCTCAGCAAGCAAGGTGTGTTTTACTCCATCCGAGAGCAGGAAGCTCCCAGGGCGCTACTCTCTGGAATTTGGGTATCTAGGAAACAATAAGAGGAGCTAACAGGATCTGGCACCATTATTGCTTACACAAAGAATGTGAAGGCACACCACGCCACTGGTTGGGCAGAAAGCAAAGGTCGGAGCTCTCCTAATGGCTGGGCTGGGCTGGGCATGAAGAGTCCTCTTTAGCACGGCAGTCATTTGTCCTCTGCACCGTCAAGCAAATGTAATGCATACGAATGCAAGACACGGCTTAATGCTGACTGCTGCCCCAGTTGGCCTCCCAACACATGTTGTTTTGGAAAAGAAAAGGTCTTGAGGGAATCCACTGCAATTAGAATTTTTGATGGATGGATGTTTAAGCTGTTTTTTTGGTTTTGTTTTTGTTTTGTTTTTTGTTTCTTTGGTAAGCAAAGGTAATAATAATGGTGAACATCTATCATAGGATATACACTATGATAGTATTACCAAAGCTTATAATAATAATCTATTGAATAATCTCAGGCCAATGCGACCAGGGCTTCTGACTTCTTTATGTTACAAAGTGCCATGCCCCTGGGATTCAACCAACATCCAACAAGAAGTGCAAACACCAGGTTGTGGTACCTACATTTGCATCCTCGTGGCTGTGGCCATTCGTCTCCACCAAGTCCTTGGTACCTTTTAACTGCAACATTAGAAGAAAAAAACAACAGAAAAGAATAAGCAAGCATATCCACTAAGCATACATCATCTTCTTAACTCTGCTTCATCTGAGGTTGCGTTTCATAAAACTTCCGAGGACAAACAGATGGAGCAGATAATTACAATGACTCTTATTGAAACCGCTTCGAGAGCAATATTTTACAAAGCTCGGGGGCTGGCAAAAATAAATAAATAAATAAACAAATAAAAGGGGATCTTGGTCATTATTTCTTAAGCAAGATTAGAAAGCAGTTCTATAGGCATAAGACATATAAGATTGGTTCTTCAGCATGCTAAATGGTTTCATTTCCTGGTGGGATTGCCATTAATTTAAACCTTGCAGTGTTTGTGAGCTGCTACCAGCTAATGGATGTTATGCTAACGATCACTGGTGAGTGACAGGCTCCCAGCCACAGCGCATGCTACAGTACTGCCGTAGACATCCTGGTTGAGGGCTGGGCTGAATAACTGACACTGGGTAGCAGGAGGAGACACTTTGTGTCTTTCAGGAGAAGAACAGAAAAACATCTCTCCCAACATGGAAGCTTTAGAGATAAAATTCTTTAGCAAATGAGATTTTTAAAACCACCCCCATTCTGCTTAAGACTAACCAGCTACTGAGGGTTTCTGGAAAGCTCTGGAGTTGACATTCGTCTTGTCCTGACTCAGGGCAGACCTACAGTGATAGAGGGCAGTGGATGAAGGAGAGCTGGCCCGGCTCCAATAATCATTCTCTTAGTTTGTGATGCTCAGGCAGCAAAGTCAGTCAGTGACTTTTTTTTTTCCCCCTTTTTCTGCCCAATGGAAAATACTTACTATGGGAAAGAATTTAGTAAAATCTGGAGGAAAATAAAATCATATATGCTACCATGCTTGATTCAGAACATTAGTTCCTTATGGCTATTTGTGCACACTGGAATAAAAGAATCAGGTTTTTAAGGCTATCCTCAACTTTTGAGAAAGCAATGCCAAAAGAGGGGTTTTGTTTCAGGGACGGTGACATGAGGATTTGAGGATGAGGCAGCTGATGATGGATCTAAAGAGGTTTGGGTCATTGCTACATTAACTGAATTAGGCACAACAAAAACTTGTTCCATCCTTCTTAGGGCTGTATCATTGGTGGTTGCATGTTTGGTAAATATAAGGGTGTGGTGGTAATGCAAGATACAAAGTGCAAACAGGCACATGCCATATCACAGTGATGAGAACAATACTGGAGTGTATAAGGATAGATTGTAAATAATATCCTTCCCAGGCTTAAAATTTCTTATGATGGAAAATTCCTCGTCTTCCTTTTCAGACCCTTTGCTGCTTGTCTCCCTCTGTCTGGAAACTCCACCTGTGCATGTGTGCATCTCTGTGTGCCTGTGTGTCTGTGTGTGTGTGCACACATGTCTCTGTGCATGTGTGTGCCTATGTCTGTGTGCATGTGTGCACCTGCCTCTGTGTGTGTGTGAGCCTGTGTACACATGTCTGTGTGTGTGTGCAAGTGTCTGTGTGCATGTATGTGCATGTCTCTCTGAGTGTGCATGTTCACAGGTCTTTGAGTGTGTGTGTGTGTGTGTGTGTGTATGCCAGTGTGTGTCTGTATGTATGAGTACACATGTCTTTGTGTATGTGTGTGCATGTCTCTCTGAGCATGTGCCTTAAATGTTTACTAGCACACATATGACAGGTGATGTCCTACCCTCTTAAATGTATTCCAGTCTTCTCAGTGTACATTAAGCCACACAGCTCCCTTCCCACTTCCCTTCCACCCAGGGAACTCCTGCAGGCCCTCTCTTTGCAGTGAAGGCTCCTGGTCTTGCTTTTTGCTCCCAGAGTCACTCTCTATGCCTTTGGCCTATTGTTCTCCTACACACACCCCCCCCACACACACACAGCTAGAGATGGCCATCTTCCCAGGCCTGGGAGATATGGCTTATGAACTATACTCTAAGTGTAGAATGATCTCTTCACTGCCAAGGAGATGAAAGGCAGGAGTATGTGGGACTGGTAGACCTAGGAACCCGAAAGTCATGGAACAGAACTGAAGAGCAGGGGCAAAACCTAAGGATCTACTCTCAAGACCCAGACTCGGCAGGATTCACAGACAGAGGCAGTTGCTCTTGGAGGCAAAATTCCAGAGGGGACACATGTTTTCATGTGGTGGGTGTTTGTGAGAGCCGTATCTATGATGGTACTAAAAAGATCTTCTCACTTGGAGTTACTCTATACAAATCCAGAGGAAGGCTCATGAGGCCATGCTTGGGTATGCAGGAGGGACCTATCTTGCTCAGAGGTAGAACATGCCCACTGCATGTGTGTTGCCTTCTACATAGTTGGTAGGGACAGCAGGGGAGGGGTTTGCAGGCTAACTGCTCAGTAGTAGCAATGGTACGAATGCATCTGGCTGCTGTGTGTCGCTGGCCTCCTCGGGGTCAGGTATTCTTGGTGCCTTTGTGTGAAAAAGCCATTCATTTCACATTACCATTGCGGATGGAATAAACATGTTTTTTTTCCTCAGTCGTATTTTATAGGTCTTTAGCAACTTTGGTTGTTCTGCATTTTTTTTCACAGCTTCTCTCTCTCTCTCTCTCTCTCTCTCTCTCTCTCTCTCTCTCTCTCTCTCTCTCTTAAGTGATTGAGAGTGGCATGGGATGCTCCCCCAGTGCCTTGCTTCTTAAGACCACATACCAGCAAGCCTCCCCTAATATATTCTGCACAACTCATCTCTTTTGATAAGTGGGCTTAAAGCTTAAATCAGACTACAGAATTTGAGTCAACTAAAAAAAATAAAAAATTCATGACAAGCAAACCGGTGAAAGCTATCGAAAAACACAAAACAATAACAACACAAGAACCCCCGAAAGCAGAAAAACCCAAACCACCAAGGAAAAGAGCCCAGTCATAAAGCTCTGTCTGGGTGGTCCAGATCAAATATGGACTTCGCTTTCTTGATGTCAAGGTGAGGGTGGCGGGCACAATTATACATCTGAGGAGGAGGTCACTGTGAATTTTATCAGCCTCAGTTTTCAGCTCTAACTAACATAGCCTAACCCGTGCGGAGTCAGCCTCTGTTTGTTGTTAATAGTTATATTTATAAAGCATTTTCCTCCACATCGTGAATGTTTCTGAACAACGTAACATCACTTTCTCCTCAGAAAGTAACAAAGTACATTTGTACAATTCCAAGTGAATTAGGAAGTGACTGAGTCACATCTCCTTTGAAGGTATTTACATGGTATGAAGTTCTCATAACTGTATCTGAGTACAAATTTTTAAACAATTTCTACTTTGGTGGAAGAGGGTTGGGGTCCCTGTCTGTGTTCCCTTGACACATCTAATTAGCATTCATCACATATTGGGCAGAAAGTACTCCCAGGACACCCAGGCTTCTCCAAGAGAGACAACAAAGCCTAACTTCACTCCGCTGACCTATCTTCCCCCAAAGTAAGACAATACTTTCCTACACACTTAACAGCGTCAGGCTGCACTTCCATTTCAGAGCCAGAACGAAGCAATCTGTTTCCCAGACTGCAAATGAAAAGTCAGTGGCTCACCCAGATCAGATTAGGTGGTCCGATGCACAGGAAAGATAGGTTTTAAATGTCTCTCTACATCAGCACCTTTTATCCACATGTCTGTGGGAGCATCGTGGATTATGCTAAACTCATTTCCCTCACTCTTAGACATAAGAGAAACTACCTGCTTACTTCGGAACGTGGCTTCAATGGCTTAAAACGTTATCAAAAATCATTTGTCTTCTGGAAGAAATAGTAACATAACTCGGTGGGCTCAGATCATCAGAGTAGATACAAGGGGTGAGGACAGGGAGGTTGCAAATGCCATTATAAATCCCACACAGCGGGACTGCTGGGAGCTGGGAGGGAATGCAGGGTAAGTCTCCTGCAGGCTTCCTTCAGCCCTGTTTGTATATGTGATGCACTGGCCTGTGTGTGTCTGCAGTGTCTGAACCAACTCAGAGAGCAGAGCAGATTCTTGCTCACTTACCTGCTCCTGGAGGACTTTCAGCAACGCTTGCGTGTGAGACTGCTCCTCCTTTGCCTGCTCCAATTCCGACTTTTTGTTGTTCAGCTCCTCCTGGATGGCCAGCAATTGCTGTGAAATCAAGGGATAGTTGGTGTGAGGAGGGCCAAATGGCAGGGGAACGTAAGATGCTCGAAACAGCCTCCAAACAGCACCAAGGGTTTTGTTTGTTTCTAAGCGGAAAGGCTTCATAGAAACACCAGCTCACTTCTGTGATGGGTTTCCCCACATACGGTAAGGAGCATGCAGTTCTGGACACATAAGTAGGGTGTTTATGATACTGACATGTAATATATTTGTGAAGGCACTGTTATATTTCTCTGGCCAATGGGTATTTGTAAAAAGATATATTATTGTGTTTATGAAAACAAACTGAGAGATGAAGAATAAGGGGCTGGAGAGAAGCTCCAGAGGGTAAAATCGCGGTTTGGTTCCGCGCACCCACAGGGCAGTGGATAACAGTTTAACACCGGGTCCAGGGAATCCAATCCTTATTTCCAGCTTCCATGAGTATCTGGACATGCACACATACATAAAAAAATAAATCTTTTTTAAAAAGCTAAATATTAAGCCAAAGCCTACTTGCCCAGTCTTCCTCGATTTCCATATTAAAGTGAAGCTAGCTTTATGGCAATAACGTACAGCTATTTCCCCAAGTGGCAGGAGCCACGGAAGATCTTTCTACTTTCTCTGTTGTGACGGAGATGTTTTATTGGATCAGCAGGACAGAAGTCCAACTGCAATACATATATCAGCTGAGAAAACTGCTGATATAAGCTGTCAAAACACTAAGCTACGGCCTACACCACAATTTTCAGGCAGGGCCACGGAAGGGATTTTGTGAGCCTTGAGCCCTCCTTGCTCTATCCATTGTAACTCATCTGGAGGCTTAGCTTGTCTGCCCAAAGCCTGGGGCTGCCCTGCCCTGGCTGTCTGAGGTTCACACGCATGCGGGCTAGAGAATATGTTCAAGAGCTGCAAACCTGGCCCTGGAAACAGCCACATCTATCCAAAAGCCTCTTGGCAACAAAGGACCAGTTTGAAAACACAGAAGAGCATGATGGCCTGCTATGGCACATAATTAATGCTTCTCTATGGACGGGAAAGAGTAGTGTGTTCCTGCAGTGAAGGGGCCACCTCCAGTGTCAGGTCACAGAGCAGCTGGCCAGGACTTCACTGAATCTTCAATACCACGGGTTTTCGAGAAACTGGGTATGGAAAATGCTCACAAAAACTAAACCAAAACAAAAGGGAACACACACACACACACACACACACACACACACACTCCATGCCTTCTTCTGGACTTGTTTGTTAGTACAACTGCCTATTTTGAAACTGTATAGATTTTTAAATCTCCCTGGGCTTCTCTGTATAAATAGTGATTTCTCTCCTATTCTGTGATCGTGGCTCCCTCTGACAACTCGGGAGCATGAACTGTGTATCAGTGGCCTATGGCACAGAAACGTGGGGAGACTTCAGGCCCCGTGGTGTACAGAAAAACAGGTAAAAGACAGCAGCACCAATGGGCTATGCCCTGCTCACTCTCACTCATCGACGGCCAGAGGACAGCCCGAGGGTGTCTGATATTCTGATGTGGGTGATGTCAGCTGTTTTTTCCTTATTGGAAATTTACAAATCTAGGGTAAATGGACTTCCCACACAAGCATGAAGTCCCGAATAGAAAGTTTCAGAATCCACATACCCCTGGGTTCAGTGGTTTGTGTTTATAATTCCAGGACTTCTAAAGTGAGGTGGGAAGGGTGGGGGATGGGCAAATCTGAGACAACTGAGAGCCAGCTGGCTTGATGGACACACTAGGGAGACCTGAGACTGCCCTCTCTAACAAGGTAGAAGGCAAAGAGAGACCAAAGATTGTCTTCTAACTTCCACACATGCTGTGTGGGCATATACACACCTACACTCGCAAATGAAGAGATGAATGGACATGGACACAAACACAGACACAGACACATAGACACACACACACACACATACACACACACACACACACACACACACACACAGACACACACACAGGAGGAGTATTTTTAAAATATTTCAAACGCAAGTTTTAATGCAAGAGAACAAAATGAACAGGAAATTGTCTTCAAAGGTAAGGGACGTTTATCTGCTCAGTGCAGCAGCGGAGGGTTCGTTATATCAAGGGTGGTCGTCTATGTGCAGAGCCCTGAACTGTGAAGCTGTGCAAACCCTAGATACCAGGAAGTACATGAGAACGTGCAGCTTGGCTACAGAGGGCAGGGTACACAGAGCTTCTGTTTAATCTGGCCACATTCACAGGAAGGGATCTGGACACTGCTCATGCAGGAGCCGGTCTGTGATCTCTAAGTCCTGCTTGTTAACCTACTACCACATCTATAATGAGCATCCTGTTCTAGTAATGAGGGGAAAAAATATGAGCTTAAGATTAGGGAAAAGACTTGATTACAACTCGTAGCTGTTACTATCAACAGTGAATACATGAAAAACTTGGTAGAACCTCTCGTCACACATATGCACACACGCACGCATGCATGCATGCACACATGCATCATGTGTGCATACACACACATACATACCCTTCCCCTGACCTTACTTCACATTTATGTTACCATTTATTCTCATCTTCCTTTGAATTCTATCTTTGAACAGAGATCTTGCGTTCATCCCTACTTCCCTTTCTTCCTGTGTACAGACAATTGCTTGAATGATTATAACGTCTGGACTTTTATTTGAACTTATTTTTTTCCCTGAAACACATATATTTCTTTGTTTTGCATGTATTTTTTTCTGGGACACTGCCATGTTCCTTACCATTTACTATATTTTCAATATGATTTCTATTTTTAGGGTTGGCCTGTGTTAACACTTTGTGCTGCTTCTGTGGGATATGTGGACCCAACTTACCCAATCTGCCCTTCCAGTGGAGAATTGGCACCTGCTGTTCTCCCAGACTAGACAAGACGGCAGTGGACATGCCAGCGCATGCTCCCTTATTGTCTTATGGGAGGATTTCCCTAAGCCACTCTTCTAGTCAGACTACTTCAAGGGTGTGGGCATGCTTAAAAGGTCTATGTTGAAGCTGACCCACATGACTGCTGGGCAGGACCACTTACCCTCCCTACCTGCAGAAGGAAAACAGCAGTCAGGCATCTCACCTTCGTCAGTAGTAGGACATAAAGAGTCCTCGTTGTAGAGAGTAAGGAAAGGCCTGAGTGTTTTCCAGGGGTACTGACATGTCAAGGACCCCAGTGCCTCAGAACTACAGGATTGGTGAGGCCTTCCACTGAGGCCCAGAGGGATGGCAAAGCCTTCTATCTATGGATCTCTGTGTGGATGCTGATAGTGTTTGCAGAAAATGTCCACTATAGCTTTCTCCCCCTAGATATTTACTGCCTGAAGACTGCTCCCCTACAGGGCCTGTTCCATGTTCAGCTGTATATAATAATCCTTCCTCCATGTTCAGCTGTATATAATAACACCACCTCCTTGTTTGACTAGATTTAATAACCCCACCTCCTTGTTTGGCTGTATATAAAACCCCCTTCCTCCTCCTTGTTCAGCCCTATGCAGCAGACCCCCCTCCCATCCCTTCCTGCCAGTTCAACTGTATATAATAAACACCCTGCGCTTCTGGGTGGGGGTGCTCCGGCCTCTTCTCTATCTGAACGCCTGACCCACATGATCCCAGCTTTTCCGTGTGTCCTTGTGTTTGTCTTTTGTTTATTTGCCCACTGTCCCAGTCAGGTCAGTCCCTGGACCACTCAGCATGGGGCTCTTCATTTTGCAAAGTGCCCATTTTCTATCCCTCCCCCTCCACCCCCGTGACCACGAGCAGCACATCAGATGCTTGGAAGTTCTGAGTTTTATTTACATTTCTTAAAAGAGCACTCAAGGATAAGCGGTTCTCCATTCCCCCTGGATACTACTGCTGCCGGCTGCCTGGGGCCCGTGGAAGCCCAGTTAACTCTGAATCACTAGAGGTGGCGCCCAGGCATTGATGACTTTCCTAATCCTCCACAGGTAATAACCCTAACGAGTAACCAGCGTTGGGAGTCACGGTCTCCTTCATGTCACTCTCACTGGCTACAATGAGGTTCCAGTCCCCAGCACTCCACTTTGACTGTTCTGACATCATCAGCTCTTATACTAGCTTCTTTTCTTCTCCCAGCATGCTCTCTGCAGGGGTGTTACGTATACCCCTTTAGCTTGCACACTACATGTGTTGGCTGTTGACAGAGTTGGTCTTTTAGACCCTTGCTTTCTGTCAGTATGCACTAGCCCCTTAACTAGCTATGCTTCAAACTGTGCCTGTTAACTACCTCTCTCCTCCTCTCTTGGTATACTCCTTACAACCCTGCCTGTTCTCTTACCTATGCCTTGCTGTCGCCAATGCCACCAGCTTTTCTCTGGATGTTGTCTGTCCCACTGATATCCACAAAAATTAAAGGGCTCACTGGTTAAAGGACAAAGTGAATCCAGGGCAAGCAACACAATTAGATACAATAGCCTTGTGTCTTACTTAGGGTCACTATTGCTATGCTGAAACACCATGACCAAAAACAGCGTGGGGAGGAAAGGGTTTATTTGGCTCCCACTTCTACATCTTAGCCCATCACTAAAGGGAGCCAGGACAGGAACTCAAGCAGGGTAGGTATCTGGAGGCAGGAGCTGATGCAGAGACCACTGAGGCGTGCTGTGCAGCTTACTGACTCACTTCCCAAGGCTTGCTCAGACTGCTTTTTTATGGAGCCAAGACTACCAGGCCTAGGGATGGCTCCACCCACAATGGGCTGGTCCTTGCCCCATCAATCACTAAGCAGCCAGATCTTAAGGAGGCATTTCCTTAACTGTGGTTCCTTCCTTTCAGGTAAGTCTAGCTTTGACATAAACTAGGCAGCACACCCTGGGTTCTTCAGGAAGACACCTTTCAAGCTCTCAAACAACAGTAGCTGATCTACCTTCTCTGTTTCCAAAGCACTTGCTGGTGTGTCATATTTTAATGCATGTCGACTAGATGAATTCCATCAATAAGTTAAAATTTTTGCTTATATGATATGTAGTAGGTAGTAAATGAGTGAATGGATGGAGAGATGAACGAATGCTTGCCCCATTTTCCCTTCTTGTATGTAATCAAACTATGATTCCGAAAAGAGAAGGAACAAAAACTATCTGAGGCTCCCTCACTGGATAATTTATTGTTCTAGGCATACATAGATTTAAAAAAAACATCCAGAGGAGAATTATGGCTCCATTTGACACATTTGATTCATTATTTTGGCAGTTCTAGCTATCCTGAAAATCTGAAGAATATTCCCTAAAAGGTTAAATAATTCCAATCAATGGATTTATAATTGTGTTATTTATTCCCCATGTCCGCTCTCTCCTGATCCCCCCAAAGAAACTTCCAACACTCTTATTCTGTGCATTCTATAAAATTAATGCTTTCTTTGGTTTACAAAGTATAAACTCGAGGATCTAATATTTATGTATTCCAAAACAGTGGTGATTCAAACTGCTACCCTTCATTTGACTAGGAACCCTATAAAAACAGTGAGATAGTTGACAACTAGACAATGTAAGTTAGCTTTTCTGGTCCTTTTCATTGAAATTTATGAGACTGTATAATATTCTTTCTAGTTTGAATTTTTAAGTACCAACGTGCCTCAATTACAGACATTCACAGGCAGCTAGAACTTAATCAGAAGTGTCTCCCGGTTGGATTGGCTGACTGCAGCATAATTTTAATTTAACATTTGAGAGTATGGCATTAAACAGATGCACTATTACATTCTTGGGTGGTTACAACTGAGTGTGTTCCAATTAGACAATTATCCATATGCCAATCAAGTGGAAACACTCCAGCGGACAACAAGCAGGTAAATAAATGCTGTACCTGACATGGCGTGATATTTCTAGGCTATGGATTTAATGAGATCATTTGTAATGCTCTTTGGAGACGAAGACTTTGGTGTGTAGTGGGTCTTCCCTTCTAACAAATTCAAAGAGCATTCCGAATGTTATTTGGAGCCCTAGAATAAGTGAGGTCACATTTCCATTTTTACGGACAGGAGAATCATAGGCTCATGTACGTCATGAACCTGAGGTCGCCACTGTCTAGGAGAGAGCTATTGCTTACATGGCTCAATTTTCTTAGCTCAAACTGCAATTTCTACCTTGGCAACCATGCTGCACCATCAGTCTTAAATGGAAATCAGAACACACCAATGGAAATCAGAAAATCATCCTAATGAGGACCTGAACGTGGGCATTCATCATTCCCTCTTAGGAGCAGGCTCCTGAGGGACTTTATTGTGAGCATTGCTATGTGTAGTCTGCTGGACTGAGCTCTCCTTTAAAAACTGCAGAGCCTTCCTTGAGTTTTTGTTTCCTAACTCTTGTAACCTTACTACCGACGTAACGTTAGTGGATGGCACAAAGCCAGATTCTGCGGATGCTGGAGATGACAGTGTATGTGGCTTGTATCACGTAGACTAACACCATTGCACTGGCGATGGGTACTTGCAGTGGTGAGAACTCAGAGCTCTCAGGCAGCCTAGAGCATGGCAAGGGGACAGAGGTGGCAGATGTCACAGATGGTGAAGACCTTGAAATACACTGTTGGTTTTGTGCCTTCTTCCGTGGTGGCCTGAGTGACCATCCTTTCTAAATTTAGGCTGATTTAAATTGGAGACACTTTGATTCAACCTGAGCTCTAAGGACAGTGACTGACCCACTGACTCGCTCTCCCAGTCTCCTTCCCTCTTGTTCTTACTCCAACCTTTTACCAGGGATCAGCTTTATATTCAGTCCTAAAGCAATCTGCTTATATCTACTCCTTCATTCGGCTCTGAGCCTCCCACTTGGCTGGATAATGTGGAGGATACAGAAAGAAAATAAATTCAGGGACCCCGTCTTCAAAATGAAGGGCCATGAAGATATTAATATAAACACAGTAACTAACATGACAACACATTATGCTCCAATAGTGACTATGGCCCATGTACTTTTCAAAACAGTCCCTGGACTTTTGGGTGATCAGATTCCAGGTCAGGAGAACAGGCTGGGGGGTGGGGGTGGGGGTGGGGGCTGTCCTTTGAATCACTTGTTCCACTGGAGAACCTACCCACTGAATCTTTCAATGCATAGAACATCATAAATTTTAACTCAACGCGTTTCATTTTGAGTTGGGTTTAACAGTTATTTCTACTTTCATAGATTTGCTATACATCAGATGCTTGGGTCACTGAGACACATCTTGTAGGACAGTAGAGTGTCACCTAAGGAAGTGAGGCTAGAGATTTCCTGAAAAAAATTTCTACCCCAAGCCATGGTGGGTGTACCTAGATGGTCCACTGGGTCAGCACTTTGAATGGCTAGTCTCCATGGCAATGCCCTTGAGCATCCTTGCAGTGTCTATATGCCTTGCCTCTAACTGGATTTCCTCAATTATTTGGGCTTGCAGCATGACTTCACCTGGAGTTAGATTTCTCAGCTTGGTGACTTGCTATAGCTCTGAGATGGGGACACACACCCCTTAACCCTTTCGTGCTAGGGTGATAGCTATTTCACCCGGACACATCTTCCAGGGCTTTTCATGCTTTCTATCTCTTCATTCTGCTTTGGTTCTTGCCTGATGCTAAGCCTGTTTAGGGATGTCAACTTGGGGTCCCTGCTGAGGGGGCCAGTTCTTCTGTGCCTGGAAATCCTGAGCCAGTCTCCAGCTGGGAGAGAAAGTTGAGAAGTAGAAATCTAGTGAGCATGCTCACAACCTGAGAGCAAGGCTGCCCCTAAATGCAAGCATGTGGGGTGGTGTTTCTGACGACTGAGGGAAACGTGGCTCAAGGGGAGGGTGGGCATTTACCATTCCGTACCTGCAAAGGGAGAGGTGGCACTAGCTGGAATTTTCTCAGTGCAAGAGGCAGTGAAACTACAGAAGATCTATTCTAGCTGGAAATGCCATCTGCTCCCTCCTGGGATGAAAATGCACTTCGATTTCACATTGGGATGAGGGGAACACCAAGCTGTGGCCCTTGTATCAATCCTGGCACCTCCCTTCCTCTGCCTCGGGCAGGGTGACCCCTAGGGGAGGGACATCTCCTGGAGGGAACTCCTCATTCAGATGACTGATAACAGGAGCGCCCGATCTTAGAAATGAAATTGTGTTCAGAGCTAATATCCTATTACACCAGGCTATACATATTTAATTCCCTGGGTCTTTCCTCATAAATCAATTCCTCCAGGCCCTTAATCTCGTCAATATCTTTCCTGATATTGAATTTTAAATGCCATTCTCATTGCTAGGCAGAAAGGCGATCTCTTGTTTTTGATGGGGTCAGGCTTCATTTATAGCCCAGGGATGTCTGGGGCATGGTCCTATCCTCGGACCCTCCTGTTCAGAACCTAATGCCACAGCTGAAAGACCCCAGGTGCAGGCCTGCTGGGGATCAGCCCCTGAGAGATCAAGACCGTGAGCCTCGGGGGCAAGCCTATGGGTACCCTGGCTCTTGGGACACTGGGGATATTAGTGAAAAAGCAGAAACAGGGATTATTTAGGTCCACATTGGAGTTCTGAGTTATAAAGCAACTTGTCTCCCTGAAAGGTAGCCTGTTGGCAGGGATTCTGTCCCCCCAAGTCTGAGAAAAGGCATGACACGAAAGATGTTTGTGTACCTCTGAGAGAGATCTTCCAGGGTGTTTGGGTCGGGAGAAGAGAGAAAGCCCTCAGAAAATGGCATCTCTGAGCTAAAGCGGTTTGAATTTTCTGGGACTGACCTTTAATAAAATAGGATTTCTCCTGTTATAGAGAGGAATGTCTGGATGTGTTGGGAGGAGGGGGGGAGGCAAGAATCTTTTGAATAAAGCAAAATTTCCAAAAGGTAATATAAGTCTTATAAGACTTCTAGAGCCACAGGGAGGATGGAAAAACATAGGAAGCCACTGATGTAAGATGTTGAGGGTCTAAGCTTGCAGGAGGAGGTGGGGTGGGGTCCCTACTTCCAAGTTGCTTGACTGTGATGCAGGAGTTAGGTATAGTGATACTGAATTTTAAAGCAGTGACTAAACCTACCAAAGGTTCATTCATTATTACCATAGTGTGCCAGCAAATCATACACTAATCACATGCAAAATCAGCGATGACCTCCTCCACAAAATCTATTGATCTAAATGCTGAAGGATTGTTCCCAGAGCTTCCGACATTTAACGAGACATGCCTTTAGATTGGTCCACTCCTCTGTTCCACAGAAATATTTACACAGCACCACGTGCCCATCTCTCAGTCCCTCCCCAGTCTACCTTCACACACAGGTTCACAGTGGCACATACAGACAGACTCTTCAGCACACATCTCTAAAAAGATTCATTTATCACTTTTATGTGTGTGCCTGTACCTACCTGCTTGAATTTATGTGCACTAGCGATAGTGTACTGGAGTCTGCAGTAGAGGGCAGCAGATCTCTTGGAATTGGAGTTACAGATGGTGGCAAGTCACTATGGGAGTGCTGGGAACCGAACCTAGGTCCTTCCCAAGATCAAGGAGCACTCTAAACTGCTGAGCCTTTTCTCTACCCCAACACACACCTCCCCCCTTTTAACTCAGGGTAATTTATTCTTGCTTTGGTACTATATACACTTTGCATTTCAACAATAGACTCAAAACGAATGGCTACAGTGCAGTTACTACAAAGTTTGAGTACATCTAGCCATTAGACAGGACGACTTCAGGAATCGTTGCTTAAAATTCAATAGTGGGAATAGTGGGACAGAGAACTATGAGATCCTGTCTGGTTTTTGATGGAAAGTCCATATTTTAGTTCCCGTGTGTGCAACATTTGTACTGAATGTTGCTATTTTAACACTGTAGCTTGTTTTTGTGTTCTTTTTGGATTGTTTGCTTTGAAACTAAGATACAAGTCAGTGCATTGCATCCATGACATAATTAGTAGTTGCCTGCATAGTGCTTTTGCATATGTTTGGTTTTTATTATAATCTGCTTTTATTTACGAGATAATGGTTTATAAACTTATGTTTGCCACCAGAGAGGGTCGAAGTTCAAGCTGGCAGGTTCAGAAAACTGTTGCTGTGTGCTTTTTTTTTTTCTGTTTGTTGTGCTGTACCTCATGTTTATAGACATAAATACATATAAATACAGCTGAAGTTCACTCTAAGACAATGTCAAGCTTGTATATATACTTCCTCATCATTACTGCTACCAGTTTCACGCAATGATTAGCACAGAAAAACAATGCCATTTAGAGGGAAAGGCCTGCAAAGGGTATGTGTCTAGTCTGCATAGATATTGTCTACTCTGGGCAGTTTGTCCCCTAAGAGAGATAAATTGTGACCTTGGTTCATTGGCTGGGAGTTGGTAGGAACTGTTTCATCTGATGTGGTTTTAAATACCAATTCATTTACTTGAATATGCCTTTGGGAGGAGTTTGTGAGAAAGACAAGTAATTTTTGGCATTCACGTAACCCACTGGGGTTATTAGTCATTAGATCTCATGTTCCTATAAGACAACATTATTCTAAAAAATATATATATAGCTCAGTGTAGGTAGAAAGGCAAATAACCCACACACTAGCACTTCAGAGGAATGTGCTGTGCAGCCTAGAGTAAGCCACTCTGCATCTCTGATCTCCCCTTTTCGGCTAGTCATTCTACCATCAAAACTGCATCAAGAGTCCTGAGGTAGCTTTGCAAAGCAATTTACTAATTAATTTCTTCAATACTGAGCAAAGGCAGAAGAGATACAAACATGTTTGGGAAGGTTTTCAAACCTATTTTCCCTTCTTCACTTTTTTTTTTTAAAACCCAAAGGTGTAATTTGCAGGGTCAGCTCAGTTTCCTGTTTTTCGCTTTCTTCGGAAGTTAAATAAACAATATTTACCAGTAGGACGTTATGAGACTAAGGAACAGCCCCTAAGTAATGCGAGGTTTCTTGAGTGGCTGAAGTTCCATAAAAGTGGTACTGAGTTCCATAAAATCCTGTCATTATCCTCTTTGTAAAAATAGCAGTGTTTGACCCAGCCAGGTCAAGTGGCTTTTAACAAACATGAGTGGGCGGTCCTGGGGACTGCGGATTGATACTTGGACGGGAAGGTCTGCTGTCTGCCCCCACCCTATTTGGGCTAGTTGTCTCCTTTCTGCTGATTTTCAAAACACAGACATGAATTAACACCATTCATGCAATTCACACGAGAGGGTGTCAAATGCCCTGTTGAAGTAGGGATGGATAACGCTATTTTCTCCTTTGCCTGCGTTAGCGATTCCTCTGCAGATGCTAATCCAATTTGCTGCTGTGTATTCATTCTTATCACTTCCCCACCCCCCGGAGTTATATGAGGTGGTTATCACCCTAACCTCTGGACGCATGTACAGAAATTTACAATATTAACCTGCTTTCCAGCCAGGTTGGCGCATTCACTTCCATCAAATGAAGTCCTGATTGAACAGATGGGTCTTGCAACGGGCTGCAAAGGCCAAGAGATAAGTTCGTTCGTTCATTCTTTGTAGTGTTTCTAACGCAGTCATGGTGAGAGGGGCCAGAGAGGAAACCCTGCACCATAACTAGAGGACAAACTCCTGTGTGCTCCCTTTGGAGGGGTCTGTTGTAAATGATCTTGGGTGTCAGCTACTTTCATAGCCAACCCAGACAGAGTTCATTCTTACATCATCAGCAATGGCTGGTACTTCCAAGACTGGCCTCCCTGGTGCAATGCTAGGATTTTTTAATTGGAGTAGGTACATGGGTAGGGGAGAACTTTAACTCGCCCCTCTGCGACCTTCACCCTAGTTCTGGGGATTACATCTACAGCTTTGTACATACTATATAAGCTTTCAAACTCAAGCTGTCTTTCTAGCCCTTTATTAACTTTGTATTTTAAAACAGTCCCTCCCACCCCCAAATTGTCCAAGCTGGCCTTGAACTTGCTCTGTAGCCCAATCAGGCCCAGAAGAGAAGAACAACACACATATTTGGTGTTTTGAATCTTAAGGTGGCTCCAGAAGAAACTTCATAAATAGATAAATAGCCATATTTCCTTCCAATTAAGGAAGCAGAGGAAAGTCTTCTAATTTCCCTAAATCTTCCCAGTTATTTGAATACACTTAGGTCAATTTAGAGCATCACCTTTTAGCAGTCTCACAGTAACGATGGATTCCTGTCTCCATGCTCTTCCTTTTGGGTCATTCCTCCTAGGCCAGGAGAGAGCAAAGGCAGATAAAAGCCATTTTTTTCTGCGGGGCAGGTTGTCCTGTTACAGCTGGTTAGCTTCTGAACTCTTTCAGATTTGCTTGCTTTAAGCTGTAGATTGTTTTTCCTCCCAATTATTATTGGTGTTGTTTGTTGTTATTTGCTTTTAATGAGCCAGAGTCTTATTGTGTAGGCCATGATGGCCTTGTCTCCCTACACAGAGTAGCCTGGCCTCAAATGTTAGATCTTCCCATTTCTGTCTCTGAGTGCCACCACTTCTAGCTGAACTATAGACATGGGAGAAATACCGGCAGCAACAACAGAAAGCCTCAATAAACACAGCGATTATAACTAAAGGACACTGGCCTGAATGCCCTCCTCACCTCACACATGGAGCATGCTAGCCATGTAAACTCCTCCTGTCCCTTTTTCTGCATGAGTTCTAAGAGACCAACAACATCTGCCCAAGGATGTATGGAGAACTTGCCCCATTAAGCAATCTGTACCTCTTCCTACAATACAAAACTTAGGCTGCTAACTTGGTTTTTAAGGATTAGCTTAGCCAGACTCTCAATTTTATCTGATTCCATATTGATAAGATACTTGACTTAAAAGTCTCACCATCTGTGCTTAAACATGTGTCCCAAAGGTGTTCTTGCTGCCTTCATGCGTTCATGCTGTTTGGTTTACGGGTTTAACTTTGTTTACCTTTTTAATATTGTTTACCAGTTCTCATTTCTAACTAACCGATTTTTCTATTTTATTAAATTTTCAATGATCAGTACTTGGCTGTGTTGATCTCTACTGTATTGCAACCGCTCCCACTCCTTGTCTCTCTTCTTTTGTGCTCCTTTCGTTTATAACAAGAGGGGCATGTTTTTGTCACTGTTTCCAGTGAGTGCCCACGCCACCGACCAGTGAGACCCATTCACTGAACACCTAAGTGACACCTGCCTTGGAATAAAGAGGTGGTGACAGACCTAAGACAAGGACAGTGACTGTATGGGGGTGGGGATGGGAGGCCAACAGATTGCATCAAGGGAACAGAAAGCTGTTCACTGCAGAGCTGGCCTTTCCCTCCTAAGCATTACTATAATACACCCTTCTTGGAAATCTACAACAAAAGCTTTCATGTATTTTCACCCTAGTCTTCCATAGGACTTTGAAAAACACAGAAACGCTGTAGCTATTTGGTAAAACTATCCCTGTGTATGTTTGTGGAGGCGAGGAATAGAGATGCCAGGAAAAAGGGGGAGTGATTAGGGGGGATAACAGAGGTGGAGGGGTGTGACAGAGGAGGAGAGAGGTGAGGGGGGGTGACAGAGGGGAAGAGGGAGAATGACAGAGGGGAGGATGACAGAGGGAGAGATAGGAGAGGGTGACAAAGGCAGAGGGCATCATAAAGGGGGAGATAGGGAGTGACAGGGGAGGGAGTAACACAGGGGGAGGGATAGTGACAGAGAGGGGGGCAGGTAACAGAGGAGGAGAGGGGGAGTGGCAGATGGGGAGGGGGTGACAGAGGGAAGGAGGGGGGTCTGAGGGGGTGGAGGGGAGGGAAGAAGATATAGAGATGAAGGGAGAAAGAGAGACAGATAGACACAAAAGCTACTTAGGAATTTGCCAGACTGCAGCAGCAGCATCCAGATGAGAACCCATGCCACCAGTGCTCCCCACCCCTATCAGCAGCCTGAAGTGGGTGGTCCATAAAGGAAGGTCCAGATTGGGCAGTAACTCTGTTTAAGTTCCCCTTGATGACTATTCAGGGTGCTTTGCGAAACAGAGGAGAAAACGTAGTCTTTAACTAACCGTCTAACATCTTGGAGTTGAATTCCCAGTTCTGTACTTTGGTTACAGTTGCAGACACTTTAAACTGACTAAGTTTGGCTATCCCATTGGTCAATACCTCAATGCGATTAGTGCTACATCCTTATATGTGCATAGAGAGAAGATGTTGGAAGAGTAAGGCAGATGTTAGCCAGTCAGCCAGCAGGGTAGAACCACTATGAACAAACAATATATCTCTATATGTATATCATGTTGCTAAGTTTTCATCAGTTGGGTTTATACTTTTGCACGGAACAGAAAAGTAAAAACCCAAAATGCCAAAGATCCAGGAAAGTCCACGTACCGTCTCCATTTTCTTCTGCATGTATTCACCTGTTCAAATAAACACTTCCCCTCTTCTGCCTACTCTTGTCCTCACTGTCCCTTTTGCCTCCTTCCTGCTTCATGGCATTCTTTGAAGATGAGAAGAAAATTGGACAGTTGCTCCAATCTCCCTGTTGCCTCTTTTAAGCAACTGCGGGGAGGAAGCCTGGGGCTTCCTCTCTCCTCCTCTGTCACACCCCTCCACCTCTGTTATCCCCCCTAATCACTCCCCCTTTTTCCTGGCATCTCTATTCCTCGCCTCCACAAACATACACAGGGATAGTTTTACCAAATAGCTACAGCACTCCCAACTGTATCCCGGATCTGGAGGAGGATGGCATCAGGCTGGCTGGGATGGGACACCTGCTATGTGCACGCAGCCAGGGGTGCCAGTGCTGGGCTTGGGGCTTTATGGTGAGTGAGTGGAGGTGCCTTGCATTGGCAGACAACAAAGAACTGAAGTCAAGGCCAGACCACAGGGATTCATTTTAGCATCTGTGGCTGGAAGGAGAGAGATGGCAGTGGTCAAGTGGAAGAGGCCAGACTGTGTCTGTGGCAAAACTCCATTTTGATTTACTGCGTTCCAGAAAAGATCCTTTCCACCATAAACCTGGTGCTCATAGCATAATAGCGCACATAAGTCAGGAGGCAATTTCCCAAGGCGGTGGTACACGGGAAGGTCATTCCAAGGTCTCCATGCTGCCTGCAGAGTGGCACAGACAAAGGTCCTGATTCCCAACAGTCCTGGGGATGGCTACAAGGGGACAGAACAACTGAGATTCCTCACTGCAGAATGGGCAGCAAAGGCGACTGGTTCGAAGGGTCCTCGGGGCAATGCCATTGTTTCTACCCCGGCTCCTGCATTGATTCATCCACAGGCCCCATTATTTTTCAGAGCGATGATTACTAACGAGGAAGCATTTGATGATCAGATTAATTAATGGAGGCGTGAGAGAAATCAGGATGCGATGCGCCTCCAAGAGTTAGGTTTTATTAGGGCTCTTTCTTTTCCCTCCCAGAAGTGAAGAGATTTATTTTCCTGGTTTAAATTCAATAAATGAAAGCCGTGTGCTTGTCGGCTTCCTTTTGCTAGCTCTTACTCTGCTAATTCAAAGGCCAAATTGGGGCCTGTGACTGAGAGGCAGCAGACGGGCTGCTAATGTGATGCCGCCCGCTGATACTGGGGCTAGAATGTTCCACCAGGCTCCTGCTGCCACGGATATTGGGCTGAGGCTCTGATGGTCAAGCGAACATGGCTCGCAAAGTGACGGTGTCAGAGACAGGGCAGGGGCTGTGGTCAGAGAGACCGGAGCTGGAGTTTCCACACTGCCTTTGGTCAGCCACTTGATACTTATAGGACGTAGTTTCTTGCCTGGAATTCTAGATGTGGGATCCTGAAATGGAGAGATATACAAAGGTACTCTGGGGAGGTGGAGGGAGGGAGGAAATTCCTCATGAGAAGGCAGATATATCAGCAGAAGCCACATAGGGCCCATGGCCCAAGGCTTGCCTGGACTTGACTTTATGAAACCTGGGTATTACTTAAAGTTTCCAGCCCATCATATTTTTACCCAAGATGCAGTGGAACTGTCTGCATTGCAGAACTGCCTTTTAGAGTGTTCACAGGGATGACCTCATTTTCTGACAACAAACATCAATGAGTTTTGGCAGGACCCAATGGCCAGGTGGAGAACCTGAGGCTCTGACAGGCCTCTGTTCCCAAAGCAGGATAGAAAAGAGTCAAGTGGGTCGGCTTGGCCCTCCCCTCGCTCAGTGCCTTCATCTCATCGTCTCCGTGCCCTTGGCAGTGCAGGCGCAGAAAGTCTCTTCTTTTAGCATATGATACCTGTTCTGGGAAGACAGCAAGACAGCCAGTGGCCTGCCCGAGGCAGGAGCCAAGGAAACTCCAAGGGGATTTCTTTTGTGCTACCATCAGGCACAGCCCTTTTGTCTCATCCACAGCCCAACAGGAACATGCTGTGAGAAGGCTCAGATTCTTAATGGATGTCAGGGATAAGCATTCCACATATGCGGCCGGAGAAGCTTGGTTTGGGTTTCTGGTTCCAAATGGAGCTCAAGATGTCTTCAAGCGCCTCACTCTGAAGCAAGATGCCACCACCTCTAGGAGTTTGGGAGAAGGTCATCTGCAAATGTCAGAAGACACAGGGGAGGGGGGGGGCGCTGCTGGTGCACTCCACAAATGACCTTGAAGTCTCTAATGAGCTTCCAACGTGGGCTACAGTTGCAATGCCTCAAGCCAAACAAAGTAAGGGCAGCAAGATGGGAAGAAAATAAAGGCTCTGAGACTCTGAGGTAGTCAAAGGAAAAGGAAGGGGGACCCAAGGCAGACTCTGAATGAGGCGGCCCTGATGCACATCGCGTTTAATGACGGAACCCTTTTAAAGGTGCGTTTAAGATGTCCCCCTGTGTGAGGCTTTCTGCCTCTAGGGAAATGCCGGTGACTTTTAATATGAATGTGGGAAAACCTTGGGAGTAATTTTCAGAGCAGAAAGAAAGGAACCACATCTGGGTGGATGAAATAGAATGGCCTAAGGATGGGGCCATGGCTCTGCCCTCGCAGCTTGCAAGGACGTCGGGTTTTTATGCACACTTGTCTATTTACACACGTATCTCTTTTTAAACCTGCAGGCCTTAGAGCTTTTAAAAGAAACCCCCCTTTGGTACATTCTCGTGAAACCCCTAGTACAGTGGTACTGGATTCTATTCTGGTGTGTGTTTCCCTGTATTAAAAACATTATGGTAATACTGTTAGCAAACTTCTTCCTGGATGAACTGTCAGCCGGATCACTGTGCATGCGATGTTTCTTCCTTACAGTGGGACAACTGAGGTCCAGGAACTCTCTTTAGGGGGGAGATTTTCACGATGGGTTTTGGCCCAAATTCCAGACTGATCCTCCTGCGGTTTTTCATACTCACTATGCTCAATCCAAATGTTTCATAAAAATTCTTAAGGCACAACTAATCATGCTACAACATTTGAATGTCTTCTGTTCAGATGGTTTGTTCTTTTCTTTCCTTCTTGTTCTTCTGGGTTTGTGTCAGTACTCTTGATTAGACAGTGGCAGTAGAGGTGGGCTGGCGTCTGCAGGCATCTTCCATGGAAACCGCCCTGCACTCCTCAGCTTCACGCCGCCCCCTGAACTGAGGCTTCTTGAAATAACCATACCGGATGCTTATGTTCTTCTTCCTTTCCTCCTTCTCCGTCACTTCTTCTTTTGCTCCCCTTTTTTTGCTTTCCCCCTTTTCTCTGTCCCAGGACCAGGGAAAAGATGACATGGCTACTGGAGTGGGCCATTTCTTTTTATTGCATATTTCAGCTCCTTCGGCTCTCACTTTCCTGTGTCTGTTTTTCCTTTACCTACACAGTTTCAACTGCGTACTCTGCCTTTCATCTTGGGCCACTGTGGTGGTTTGAATGAAAATGGCCTCCATAGGCCCATAGGGTGTGGCACTATTAGGAGGTGTGGCCTTGTTGGAGGAAGGGTGTGGCTGTTGGGTGGGGCTTTGAGGTCTCAGACGCTCAAGCCAGGCCAAAGGTCTCATTCCCTTCTTGCTGTCTGCTGATCCCAATGTAGAACTCCCAGTTACCTCTCCTGCACCATGTCTATTTGTAAGCCAGCATGTATCCCACTGTGGCAATAATGAACTAAACCTCTAAACCGCAAGCCAGCCCCAATTAAATGTTTTCCTTTATTATGGTTGCCATGGTCATGGTGTCTCTATACAGCAACAGAAACCCTAACTAAGAAAGTCACTATTTTTATTTCAAAATATACTGGTCTAGACTCCTTGTCCCTTCCTTTAGATGCTCATAAAACTTACTTGCTGTTCTTCCTCCCCTGTGTTTCTGGATGGCCACACAATTTTTCATATCTTCCAGCCTCCTCTCCCTTTATCTTGGCCGTGTGCTAGCTGAGTATTCAGGCAAGGATGAGATTAAAGTTAAAGCCCTTGAAACAGGCTCTTGCTTAATAAGATAACAGATGTAGAGGAGTGTGTGTGTGTGTGTGTGTGTTTCCTTCCTCCAGAGGCTTAACTAAAATATCTTAGTGATTAAATTATAAGAGCAACAAGAGCATAAAGGGAATTCTGGGAAATCGCAGCATTTGATAGATTTGGGCACTTGTGGGATTTCCAAACTTTCCTTAAGATGAAGTGTGGGGTAAACACACACTCGGGTAACTAGTATCTGGGAAGGCCTGAGTTAACATGTGCAGGAGCCTTAGCTACAGCAAGGAACCTACCTTGCAGATTCCAAGAAAGCAAACCAAGCTCTCATACCAAATTTGAATGGATGACCAACCATCACCTTGCTTGGAACGAGCCTCTATATGAAAGAGAGGCTTAAACACACACACACACACACACACACACACACACACACACAACACACACAATAATACATGCATACACATACAAACAAAACACACCCATACCCACCACATATCATACACACACACACACACACCACACACATACAAACAAAACACAAGAATACTCTACACACACACACACACACACACACATTTTCACGTGTGTGCCAAAACAAAACAAACCTCAAACAGTTCTGGAATTATTTAGTAGAAATTTAGGAGCAAAAAATACCTTTCAAATTTCTAAGTAGAATCCTCAAAAAGATTTGAAAAGACAATTCAACAGTGCGATAAAAATAAGACAACATAAAAGGGCAATGGCCAGAGTAGAAAGTAAACTTTCAGAAATCAAATAATATGATCAGCAAGCCAAAAGCTCAGCAGAATAGGTAACAGATAAAGTTGAAACAGAAAATAGTAGGAAAAGGATAGTGAGTCATACCCATAGCTGACTGGCAAGCGTTTGAGAAAGAAATTCAGCTCTAGAAATAAAAACAGAAAATAACCAAGAAATCAGAGACTACTGTTAGAACTCCTCTGATTATCCTCTGTTTTCTCACCTACGGGCGCTGGTCTCCTGGCTCCCTGCAGTTCAGTTTTCAAAAGCTGGCTGGGAGAACCAGGATTGCTGTACCTTCGAGAATTTCCATTTTACAAAGAAATGATCTCCTTTCCTCTGTTTCTCTAATTTTGGAAACAGTTAACATCTCTACCACATCTCACCAAGGCACATGCAATACTCTCACCACAACCAACATTCTCACTACAACTAATGTCACCTCCACAGCCAGCATTGTCATGACAGACACCATTATCACCACAACCAACATTCTCTCTACAGGCAACAATGCTCACCACACCCAATGTCATCACCACGATGGCCTTCTCACCAGAGCCAACATAGTCACCAGGCAGGGCTGACACTCTCACTATAACCAGCATTCTCATCTCCAGTCAACATCCTTCACCACAGCCAACATCATCAACACAGCCAATATTCTTACCTCAGTCAACATTCTCTTCACATCCTTACCGTTGCCACCCTTCAATATCACAGTCACTAACACAACAGGCAACATCAATATGGTAACCAGCATTGTCACCACAGCCACCATTATTACCATGGTACCACTACCACCACCACAAATATCTTCAGTAGTACATAACCATTACCACGTCAGCCACCAGCACCTCCATGCCTGCTGCCATGAGTTTGCCTTGACTTTTACACATACACATGCTTCATTACATGTGCCTAGGGAGAGTGACGTACTATAAGCTTTCCTCTATATCTACAAGACAGTACTTACTGAGCAACTGGGCAGTTTAAAGAGGTACACAGAAGGCAGGCCTAGCATCTCCAAGTGGACAAATATATTCAGTGATGTTCCTACTTCAAAATGATAGAATTTATTCTATTTGTATTCCAAAGTTGAACTCCCACCCAATATTTAGCAGAACTAACTGTGATTAATCTTACTTTTGCTGAAAGCTTTATATTTTTATAAAGTAGTAACGTTTATCCATGCGCCATGACAAATAAAGAGAACCGTATGTATCTTCTGTTTTGATTACAGAGAGAAAAATATCTAGTTGATTTCTAAAGTGGTATTCATCATAATAATCCTCTTTTCCTCATGTTGTTTTTCCTGATCTATCCTTGCTAAATGTTGTCAGGAGGGCTAGAAGCCCTGGGCACTACTGATGTCGAGCTAGAACATTGGTGAGCTGTTGCTCCACCCAGGCCAATGGTTCACTGGCCTGCGAGAGCTGATTTTCAGACTGTCTGTGATAATGCTATTAAAAAGCACCCGCTTAAAGGATTTATGAAGGAGCTCTAATGATCATCATTAATCATACGCAGTTTTGTGATCAGCAGTTTAATGGCATCCTGTTGGTTTTTTTGAATATTTATCAGTCCTTGTCTGACTTTTTTTTTTTTTTTTAAAACTGGAAGAAGCAGGAGTAAACTTGCTGTCAGAAAACACAGTTCAAAGTTGATGGGACCCTTGTGCCGAAGACACTGCACAACCTGGATGCAAGATACAGAGAAATCATGGTGAAGCTGAGCTTGTTCCCTGCCGGTTGATGTTTATTGTGCCAGGTGGTGCTGCGCAGGCGGCTGCTGGTTGTGAGGTAGTGTGACAATTACCCATGTGACAATTCTATGAGTTATAATACCCACCTGCCAGGCCAGGCACGATGTAACCATTGGTACGATGATGGCAAAACTCTTTGAGGAGTAACCAATAACTCCCTGATTGGATTTGAGGCCCACCCACTCCATAAAAAGTGATTTATGTCTAATACTACAAACCCAGTCTAGAATTTGTCACAAGAGGTCTTAGCTCCTAGGAGTGAACCTAAAACTTCTGGTTAGCTGAATTGACTCAGCATCAAAACACCTTCTCAATATATTTATATCCACAGACAGAGGCTACAGTCAGAGAAGTTTCACCATATAACAAACTGGTTAATATAGACTCGTGGTTACACAGATGCTGAGACTAAAGGACAGCTGAGGGCTCAGATATACGTAAGACATTTAGAGAACCCCCATTAGAACTCAGGGAACACTGCAGAAGAAGTAACAGAAAAATAATACAGGCATCAGAAGGCAGGGAAGAGGGCTGTGTAATTCCGTGTCCCAAGCTTGACAGAGGCCTTGCAATCACGAGCGCAGAGCAATTGTGCCCGCATCAGTCTGCCCACACAGCAGTTGGTTATAGATGGAGAGGGGGGTGCATGGGGCTCTACCAGTTATGCTGATCGATTGGCAGTGGACAGATTCTGGGCGTAGGGGGAGGCATAGGAACTAGTTCTATATCCACTGGTCGTCCTGCCAGGTTTGATTAGTTCTAAACTCGGGATCAGACAGATCGCCACAGTTAAACTCTTTGGGGGATACAAATCATACAAAATTGTTAAATAGAAATGATAAACATCTAATTTTTAAAGATTATGTTTAAGAATATGGTATTTTGGGCAATGCTTATGAATGAAAATAAAAGTACTATTTAAGTTTAAGTATGGATGAGCCGTAACCAGACAGACCCTCCATTTACGACAGTGGCTAACAGTGACTGGTTAAACTGACTTTCCCTGACAGACCACGACATGGGACACGTGGAATACTCCTGCAGTCTTGCAGGAATTCATCAGGCTCAAGGTCCTTTGGAAAACACAGTGGCTGTGTTTTCAGAAGGATGCTTTCTGTGCGTCTCAGTCATAGGCAGCTCTCCATGTGCAGATGAAGAGATACATCTACACAGAAGGCCTGCAAATGAATATTCATAACAAATTTGTGCATGTTTACCCCCAAAGTGCAAACAACATTAGACGTCTGTGAGCTAGTGGCTAGAGAAACGATCTGCAGCTTTTCCTTACAATTGAATTCTACTCGATAGACTGGAAAGGGAACAGAGCACACAGTGGCAACACAGAGGGACCTTCAATGCATGCTAAGCAAAGGCAGCAAGCCTAAACAGGCTGCAGACAGCAAGTCCTAGAAATGGCAAGCTGTGAGGGTAGATTTCAGGTCGGTGGATCCAGGAAGCGGGGTGGCATGAACAGGGGGCTGAGGGTGTGGCCATGGAAATGACTGACAGATTGATTTCTATAGTGGTCTCACGTGACTTAATTTAGCATTTGTCAGAATTCATAGAACTAAATACATCTAAAGAACAAATTTTACTTTATTAGATCTAATAAAACCACTCTGTGGTGGTTTGAGTATGCTTGGCCCACAGGGGGTATGTTAGGAGGTACTGTTAGGAGGCGTGGCCTTGTTAGAGGAAGCAAGTTGCTGTGGGGGTGGGCTTTCGAGGTCCCCTCCTATGCTCAGGCTCTGCCCATTGCACAAGAGAGCTTCCTCCTCCTCAATGCCAGGATGCCTGCCTTTCCTGGTTGCCTTGGAAGATGCAGAACTCTCAGGTCCTTCCTGGTACCATCTCTGCCTGTAGGCTGCCATGCTTCCTGCTATCATGGTAATGGACTAAACCTCTGAAACTGTAAGGCAGCCCCAATTAAAGGTTTGTCTTTATGAGGGTTGCCTTGGTCATGGTGTCTCTTCAGAGCAACAGAAACCCTAAATAAGACATGCTCAGTGTAGGGATCTGAAGATGAACAGAGCTTAAAATGTTTATATTCTTTGTTTGTATGCCTAAAGATACAAATGAACATAAAAAATGACCCTAACTTCCTTAGCCTCCCAGCAGAGAGAAGAGGCTAACTTAATTGCTGTCGTATGGCTTGGTAAAGGTGATCGTGTTACCATGGCTACAAGCTGTTATTTCCTCTTGTATGAAACGTCTAATATTGTTAAATTATGACTCATGTGTAGTGTAGGGTCAAACTTAGAAACAAATACCAGGACAAAGTCACCCTAAGGCTCCTCATTTTTAAGACCTCTGCTCGGTACTGTTGTTTTTTGTTTTTCCATAAACACGTAAGAAACAGAGCAATGCTCATGAGCGTACTGGCAAGGGAATAGAAGAGGAAACAAACCAGAAACTTCTGGCTAACGCTGAAGGCAATTCTAAAAATCATCCGCTACTTCTAAGGCCATTTAAGGTTCTTTTTTATGGTGTGTGTGTGTGTGGCAATACCCACAAATGTAAATGAATTACAGAAATGATCATATAACAGTTGTTCTGGTTTGATCTTGTATGTCCTCAAATTGCTGATAACACTGAAGGCTTAGAAACTATCAAGGCCTGATTCTGGAAGGCAGAGGAACCCTTGTGGAAGGAAGGAATTCAGGTCATTGAGATGTGCCCTTGAATTGGGGGGATCGGTGCCCTGACTCCCTATTCTTCCCTTTGTTTCTCGGCTGCTTAAAAACAGTCTGTTCTGTTTCTCCAGACTGCCTCCATCATAACCTTCTACACAGCCACAGGCCCAGAAACAACACATGCAACTGTCCATGCCCCAAATTATCCAAAGCCGTGGGCAAAACTCATAAGGCTGCAAGTGTGTTTATCCCAGGTATTTATTACCACGATCAACGAAACTCATGTTTCACGGCTGTGAGGATTCTTAGAGCTCTGGTGATTTATTTCTACATGACAGAACATGGTAGAAATATGAGCCTTAAAAAGCACCTCCATTTTAAACCTGTGTCCTCACAGAATAGCCATGTACCTGCTTAATATCCAATACATTGAAAACATTGCAAAAGCTGTGGGCACAGTACTCCTGTGTACTAAGGAGGTACCACATGCATGGCATAATGATACAGCTCTGACCTCTCCTGCTTTATTCTTTTTGATGGCATGATGGCATGAATGCCACACCATCCAGAGCTCCACAGGTGCCATGTTATTCTTGCCTCTTGGCTGTGGTTCCTTCATCCTCTACTCAATACACGCTTTCAATTACCATGTGCTTGTTGTAATTCTTCAGATACTCCATGCCATCTGTAACTGAAGTTCCGGCCTTCTGAGCTACAGAAGGTGAGGTTATTTGGAAAAGGGGGGTCATTGCAAACGTGATTAGCTACAATGAAGTCAGACTGGAGCAGGCTGAATGTTTGACCTTGCGTGAGCCGTGTTCTTATGAAAAGCAGAAATCTGGACACACATACAAGCAGAGCATCTCATGAAAACCAAGGCAGAGAGCAGGGACATGTGTCTGCAAACTAAGGGCAGACCCGGCTGCCTGCAGTCTAACTGGGAAGAGCAGCTTCTTTCCCACAGCCTTGGAAGGAGCCAACCTTATTGATGCCTAGACCTTGAACTTGTAACCTCCAGAAGGTGAGGGGCCATGTCTCAAGTTGAATTCAAACCACACTATAAAAACAAATAAACCTTTGTGTTAAAGTGCATTTCCTAGCAGCAGAGCAATTGTGCAAATGGAACCAGCAACTGTTCCTTTGAATTACTGAGGATCCCTGCCACAGCTCCTTGTGCAACAGATGCATGGCTCGTGTTCCCGTGCTGAGACCCCAGCATGCGTCTCTTCCATGCAACAGAACAGTCTCTCGAACCACAACAAGCCTCAAGGTTTTGAAAGGAATTAGAGGCATCTTTTCTGGAGGGAAAGAGGGCCTGCTGCCTGAAGTGTGACAGTGGCTTGCAGGCTGTGACTGCCATCCTGATCTTTGGGGAAATGGACAGATTATCATGCTGGCAAGCCCCATCCCTGCACCCCTTGTTGGGACATATGGACAACCCCAGGAGCTTCACACAGCAGCTGTTGTATTGGCTTTCCAAGTGCAGGAACCTGAGCGATGACTGCAGTGACATTTTCCTGGCTGGCTCTGACCTCCAAATCTCACTGATTAGTCTAGCACACACTGTGAACAACAACCAGTTAGGACTCAGAGCCAGGGCTCAAAAAATTACTTTAAAATGGCAAGAGATGTTTAAGACATAATCTCTATGACCTGGCCATTGATCACTTCCCAATATGTTATCGTGTGTGTGTGTGTGTGTGTGTGTGTGTGTATATACACTGTATATATATGTGTGTATGTGTGTGCGTACATATGTGTGTGTATGTAAACACACTGTATGTATGTATAAGTGCACATGTGTGTGTATACATACTGTATGTATGTGTGTTATATACTGTATTATGTGTGTATGTATATGTGGGTGGGGGGGTGAGGGATGGGGGGGGGTGTATATTTTTTCCTGGCTGGCTTGTCTTTTGAGGTAGTCACCCTTAATCATGAAAACATATTTGTAGGAAATTCATGGTCCTGGTTTAAGACAGCAACCAATATGAATTGAGGGAATTCAGAAGGCACTCAGTTCACCTTTTTGTCCAGTTTTCCACCACTTTAACAGCTTTCTCTGGTTTAAACAAAAGCAATCTTTTTTTTTTCACCCAGAAAGTATTGTTTGGGTTTGTGTATTTAAAGGAGTAATTAAAGGATACCCATGTGCAATGGTGATAATTTATGCTCTATTATTTTAAGTTTACTAAAGACCCTATTGCTTGGAGAACATTATTCACCAACTGATGTGTTTAGATACACATCTGTCAATGAATTTTTTAAAATTCTATTTCCCCTACTTTCCATACTTGGGTTTTCCTCTCTCTGTAGTATTTCTCATGGCACACGCTCTGTTTTCTTAATCCCCAGATCACAGCTGTCCCCTTTCCAATGACAGCTGAAAATTCTACAAAGTCCATAGGGTTTTAGAAAGAGTGGGCCAGATTGCAGTCTGATATTCCTCAACAAAAGTGCAGCGTATCATTCCTGAAGCTATGTAGCCCCAACTCAGGACTCATGCATTCCAACAGCAATCACTTCTACTTCGTGTGTGTGTGTGTGTGTGTGTGTGTGTGTGTGAGAGAGAGAGAGAGAGAGAGAGAGAGAGAGAGAGAGAGACAGAGACAGAGAGAGAGAGACAGAGAGACAGAGAGACAGAGAGAGACAGAGAGAATGTGTATGTGTGTTTCTGAATGCAGGTGTATGTGCACATGCACATTTGTGAACATGGAGGCCAGAGGTCTAGTTTTCTTACTATTTTTCAGGCACTGTTCAGCATGCTTTTGAAGACAGAACCTAGCCAACTAGGCTAGGCTGGTGAGAAGTGAGCCCCCGGGCTGCACCTGTCTGCTGCCCCAGGGCTGGACTAAGTGTAATCCTAGCAGTACATTCAGATTTTGCAAGGAGGTTCTGGGGACTGAATTCAGGTCGTCAGGCTTGCCTGGTAAGCAGTCACAGATGGAGCCATCAGTCAGTTCTGAAACCTGACCAGTATAATCCAGAGATGGAAACAATACAGTTTGCATTGATGAAGATCTTGGAAATGAACCAAAAGCAAGCGCATGGCTTTGTCCAGCTTTCAACATAAAACATTTCTAACTGTAAAACATGTTGTTACAGTCAACGAGAATTTGACCACATAAAATGGACACGCGCACACACACACACTCATATTCATATACCACTTTTTAAATCTCCCAATTCTTGCCCTGCGTTTCCTATCCTCAAGGTGATTCTCTACAGATTTTATTAGCGTGACTTTCCTCCAGGGTCTAGATGTCCCAAGAGTCTCCGCTGCTTTCCTTTGCTATGCCCATAGCTTTTCCTGGTCCTCTGCTCTCCTCCATCACACTTTTTAACCAGTGGCCATCTTACACACCCTGCAAGACGCGCACATCCCCATCCTCTCTGCGGCATGTGCCCAGTACCTGCTGCATGCCTTGCATGGTTTGCTGCAGGAACTGTAGCTGTTGGTCCTTGGTGAGGTTTTCTTCTGTCCGGAAGAGCTGTTCCTTCTCTTGCTTCAGCAGCTCCACCTCGTTCCTGTAGGCATCCAGTTGCCACCGGAGACTGTCATTCTCCTCTTTGAGGGCGTAGGCCTGAGCAGCCAGGGCTGAAGGGTGATAAACACACAGAGTTTGGGGAGTTACCGCCCTGCCAAGATTGAGGGGTCCTTTGGTGGGAAAGGAAGTCTCTCCTAAAATTGGATTCACACCAACTCAGACGTTAAACCCTGATAGCCAAGCCTCAGGGTTCTTTGTTTAACAGTCTGTGTGGAGCACTTTGGGGTTGATTTTGGAAAGATGGCGCCTTTCACATGCTAGATGAATACTGTGAACGAAAGTGCCAGAATCTCTTGAATCTATTCAATTTGTCCTATCTTAGGTTATGAATGGTTCCACTGGGCACAGGCTCTATCTCCCTGAATTCCTACCTCTTGACCTTTGCCCCCAAATCTGGAAGCCTTCACACAAGCTGATCTGCCATGCTTGGTGATGAGCATACTCTAAATTCTTGGGAACCGTCACATCTGCCACATGACTGCCCTCTCTCCGGCTCTATGACGGCTCAGTTTCCTGGAAGGCTCCTTGTGGAGAAGCAGCTGTTTCGTGGGTTGAGGCATGCATGCAGCAGAAAGCACTGAAGGCTAATGCATGCAGCAGCCTCCCGGGGGAGAGAGGAACTGAGACGCACAATGCTTCTTCTTGCTCTACTGCTGGGACAAATTGCACAAATTGTTTTCTCTAACTGCCATCAGAATGGAAACCTAGTTCCACCTGCTTCACCAACAGATTAAAATTCTCTTTTATTCCCTACAAGGCCGAGTGGTTACTCTGCTCCTCCCCCAAACCTGAAAGTCTCAATGTGTTGATGCAGACTTAATTTGTATAGTTTCCGATCTCCTTCTCACTGAGAAATCAAGGCGGTTCACACAGGGTCTTACGTGCCTTAAAGCTCCAGAAACAACTAAAATTGATAGGGTGGTCTCAGACAAAGATGGAGGAGAGGAAATCTCTTGCCCTGCTTCCATCTTCACCATTTGTGGGCTCTGTAATCAATCTAACAGGGCTTGCTGGGCACTCCCACAGGAAAGGTCCCTGGATCAGGGGTTTCTTCATATAATCTAGTCCACTGAGTCACTCCAGCAAGCCTAGATTAGAGTCTACTGATCCCCATTTCAAGAGATGAAGACCACGGGAAAGAGGGTAGCAGAGCACGAAACGGACAGCAAACCCAGCCTCTAGTCAGTTAGTTTAGTTCTAATGGACACTGCTATGTCTGTTTATGTGAGGTCGGTTCTTAACAACTGTTCAAAAACAGTCTCCCCATACTCTCCATGTCCTGGCTCACTATCTCTCTCCTCTTATGGAAACGCCATTCTTTACTCTTGAAAGGAAAAGAAAAGTCAATTAACCCTTGAAAGGCACTGCTAGAAATGCCTTCATGGACTTGACTGATGCTATGCAAAAGTATAGCCTAGGGCCAGGCTGAGGTCAGCGGGCCACCTGTAGGCTCCACTGCATATCTGATCACACAGCTTTGCTGAGACATTCTGAGACCCCAGCCAATTCCCTTGCCAAATAGCAGACATCAAACTATGTTAATAATAGTTTCACAGTTAAGTGTTTTACAGTATTCCACTTTGCAAAAAATGATTATCTATGTACAGTGCACATTGAAATACTAATCAAACAGAACATGCAATTAACCAGCAAACCCCTGGCAGCAAGCCATCAGGGATCAATTAGTCAACAAGCATTTACTGCATACTTCCTTATACCCAAGTCTGTCTGGGGATCTTAGATCACAAAAGAAAACACGGAATATGTCACTTTTTGCAAGTTCTATTGAAATACAATAAAGACTGACACACCTAAAAGGAAACTAATGTATCCAAAGGGACAAGGGGAAGAAGGATGCTCTGGATAAAGTAGGGACTCAAGGAATGTTGGTTGAAGTATCAAATATCAAGGTTCTGACACGGGGACTACACCCTAGAAGGGTTTTGAAGTAAGAAAGGAGAATAGACTGAGAGACTAAAATTAGGCTTTGGAAGATGAAAACCCTACACGTGGGAAGTTAGTCTGGAGCAAGACCATAGGTAAGCAAAGGCCCAGAAGTCAAAATTAGAGGGAGATGTTAGTGAGAAGTACTTGATTCCTCCCCCCTACCCTCCCACCCCCACCCCACCAAGGCCAGTGTCTGCCTTGAAGCAGTAATCAGGAGGTGGAACTTAGGAATGTGGGTGAGGCTGGGATAGTTCAGACCCAACATCCTGAGAAGTAAGATGGTATTTGGTGTTGATGGGAGGGTATTTATGCGATTGGAGATTCAGGAAGATTAGTTTGGCGATGGTGCGGGGAATGAACTGGAGGCAGAAGAGAAGGAACAAGGGGAATCTGCTTCGGTGTATACGGGTGTGCAAAGCTAAGGAGCAGGCATCTGGATGCTTTCCATGGACTTATAAAGTCAGACAGGACCCAGGGCTCGCCTAGGAGCACGGGTTGCTGCTTTCTAACGCTGTGCAGCCCAACCTCACATCTTGCTGGTACCCTGAGGCACCGGCTCCTGAGAAATCAACTCACTGCTCCACGAGGAGATGTTTGTGGCGTATCCCTGGCAAGAGAGATGTTCTAACAGGGCAAAATCACCAATGATGCAAATGACAGGAAAAGTGTTGGCACCACACAAGTACGTTGCTGCATTTAGTGACATTCAAAGACACGTAAGTCATTTCCTTGGGAAGCTCCATTTGGCCCCCCTTTTCAATTCAGAGTGGCATTCTTATTATCATAACTGATAGCAGGTGTTTGTGAAGAAATCGATTAGTATGTGGGGGTGAAAATCACATTTTCCAAATGAATTGCATAGTCTGCGAGATACATTGAAATCCGAGTAGCGAGATGCAAGCAGCTATAAAGCATGCGCCAGCAGTATTATTTAAATAAATCATCTGAACATAAATACATGCAGGGAAGGAGCCGTCCATTATTTTAGAGATTGTCTGATAAGCTTATGGAACGGTCCAGGTGATGGTCTTGGCTGACCCATGTCTACTGTCCCTGATAAGCAGAGTCCAGTGCTGTGTGCACCCCTGGGTCAGGAGTATGCTACCATTTTGTTTATTAAAAAGGGAAAGGAGAGAAAACAGCTGTGATTCTCCCCACCCCTCAAAACCCATACCGTAACCAATCCCATTATTGTCTTTATAATTAGGGCACATAACTGATTTTTCCACTCCTGATTAAATAATGGCAGGATTAACATTCACAAATCAAATTAAAACAAAACGAAACAAAAAAAACCAAACTTGGTCATTCCTGTGGTGGCAAAGATAGTTGTTTTCTAAAGGGTGAGAAACTGTGCCTGGACTCCACTTAACTTCAGGCCACCTGTTTCCTGTTTGAAAACATTATGTGGCATCATACAGTGTCCCCAAGTGTACCCCTCTGTGAAGGTTGCCTGGAAGATGCTGTGTTATATTTCTTGGACTAGAACTCTGAAAAACCAAAACAAACCAAAACAAATCCTAATAATGCCTGCCAGGCTTTGGTGTGTTAGAAACCAAGAAACTTGAAAGGTCAACTCATTTTTCTTCTTTTTTTGCTTTAATTTTTTTTTCTGGGTCACTGTACTAAAAATTAAACAGTCTTGATAAATGTGTCACCAAGTTTCTACAGTGAAATTTACTCTTAAGAGACTGTGCAAGAAAGCCACTATTCAAATAAGTGTAAGGGTTAAAATGAATAACTGTCTACCACACCATAGGGTGTGCTGTGTTCCAATAAATCTGAAATATTTAAGGAGTGCCATCCACGTGGACTGCCAGATTTCAGTGATAAAAGGAACTCAACATTTGTAAGCTGTAAGGAACACAGCTGAACCTACTGTTGGCAATTTTGTAAAGTACCACTGAGTCTAGTGACGCCTGTAGTTAGTTCTCTAACCTACTATTTACTGAGAAATCAAGGCAAGGAGCCAGGCCACATCCAATACAAGGAGGGTAAGGCTGAGACATTTACATACCCACACTTGCTGTAGACTTTAGAGAATTCTGGATACTGGAGTTGTCTAAAGCGAAAGAGCAATTGCAAACATTGGGAAGTTCCTGCTAAGCAAAAAAATCTGTTGCATTTGGGAAATTAGCATTGAACTAGCAGAACTTCTGAAGTGACAGTGAAATGTGAAACTTGATCCAGAGATTAAGTTGCATCGCTGAGAAGAAAAGGTTTAAAGGTGTTATGTAGCATCTCATTGTATCCTTTATGGAATCCTCTATAAGCTATTATTTTCTATATTAATTATGGTCAAAGTGACCTCCTCCTCCATTGCCTGTATTACTTACTGGGTTTCCATGGGAACCGATAATGGCATGCTTAACTTCTTTAAGTAAATAATCTGGTGAAAGCCTTGAAATCTCTCTCTTACCAGTCTGAGCCAGCCTCAGAAAAATAATTAGCAATATATGAAAAATGTAAGTTATTTTGGGTTATGTCCCAGTAAGCTGACAGTGTGTTAATATCTTTTTCATGCTCAGGCAAGATGTAACTAAATAATAAAATGCTTTAACATATTGTTGCTAGCAATAGCTGCACTTCTCTGGGACTGTTCATCTTGGTGTCTTTGGGGAATGCTGTGTTTAACATTCTTTCTCTGCTTTGCCAGTTGTGTTCCTGAACACTGGGAAGATGTAGCTAAACTGCATTTCTTTCCCATGAACAAAGAAAGCCCTTTCCTAAGGATTTTACTGGCTGCTGTCCAGGTAGGTAATTGTCCTTCTATACAAGGAGACAGGGGTAGGCAGAAGGCTTGGGAGATAATCCTATAATATCCCAGAGCCCTCTGGGGCTCCCCTCTTTGTCACAACTTCGCTTCCTGATGTCTTAAGAAAGGGCTGAAGCTATGATCCAGTGACCTGGGGATTCTTTCTCGGGTCTATCTGCTTCTCTGTATAAATCTCCTTGTGGGGGAGCCAAGGTGTCCATTGGCTGGTCTGTGGTAGAGACCGCCATGCTGCGCAGCGAACCCAAACCCATGCTTCTCCTTTCATGGTGTAGTGTTGTTCCCAAGGTGACCGCTCTAGGAGGTGCGGTGAGACTGGTTCTTACCAGCAGAATGCAAGCCACGATCCGCCGGGTCTCCTGCACAGTCTTCAATGTCTGCCTCTGAAAGTGAATAGGCTGTTCTGTGACCAAAAATCAACTTTTTGTTCTAGGTGTTAGATCAGGGAAATTGGAAAACTTATATGGCCTCCAGTGCTATCCTAACCTGGTGTTCTTCCCAGCTTAGTTCCTATTAGAATCTCCCTGTAGACTGGCACACCTGTTTCTGGGCCCTTTCCCAGGTTTGTAGTTTCAGGGCTGAAGGCGGAGCACCCCAGGGCACCAGGTGGTGCTGGCACATTGGCGCTGACACCACTCATCCATGTCCCCCATCTCCCGAGCTATCCTGGGTGACTGGGCAGCTCCTTTTGAAGGAATCACAGCCTGGCTGGCCATTCTGGTTTGATTCCTTGGTTTATTCCCTATGTCCCCAGCCTCTTGTCTCACACCTGTGAGAGCTCATCCTTATCCAACGCTCTCAGCACCTCTCTAGGACTTAGGGGAAGCCTGTACAAAAGCTATAGTCACCATTTTGTCTGCCTGCCCACTAAGAGCAGTAAATGCAATTTTCAGGACTGGGACTTGTATAGAAGGCTCTGTGGTAGCACATTGCCTTCTACCCATGAGGCCCTGTGTTCAGGACTGCCAATGCCCCCTCCATGACAATACCAGAAGAAGACAAACACCCAATTCCAAACCCCCAAACCAAACCCTGTCCTCTACGCTGTCGTTGCCTCCTTTCACCCTCGAAAGACTGTGGCACAGTGGGGATGATTCTCAGGCATCTGTTTTAGAGGTGTTGGGACCAGGTTTCAGTGACCCAGAGGTGGCACAGCTGGTTAAAAGTACAGTGTGGCCCTACGGGTGGCAAAGAGCCAGCTACACACTGCAGTCTGAAAAAGGTGAAAATGGGTGCTCAGAAGGAATGGTTTGTTTGAAGTGGAGGCAGAGCAGTGTATCCCAGCACTTTGGGGGGAAGGGTTGCATCCGCTGCAGAGGTTCAGCTATGAAAACAGAGGGGATAAAGCCTAGTCTAAAATAAACATAGCTTTTCCCTGAGGAAAAATCTGGAGGTGATTCACACAGAAATTAATCTCATACCTCTGCAATCCAGAGACCTGACAGGAACTGCATGGGGACCCGCTTTATGCCCCCTGTCCTCTAGGAGGGCACTGGGGATGCTCACTGGGCTCTGGGCTCATGGAGCCTTATTGTTAACGTGACTTCCTTAATTACATCATCTCCAGAGATCAATGCTAAATCTGGGCTCCTTAAAGAACCCGAAGGTGATAAACACTGGGTATCCATGGGAACTCACCCATCTTCTGCCTGTGTGTCTATGTCTCTCCAGTCAGAAAACAAGTGGCCACTTCCTGAGGCTCTGACCTCCCAAAGATCTGTCCCCCTGGTTTACTGTTAGTGGCTGATGAGGCTAAGAGACAATCATTTCGATGAAGGCCTGGGCCCTGGGGCTGTTCCCTGCCCATGCCTCTTGGTGGCCAGGCACAGACCCAGGGAGGGGACAGGGGGAGGGGGTGATAGTGGGATATCTGCCAATAAAACCAGTCTTTTCTACTGAGCCTCTTACAGAGGCGGGAAAGTACAACAGGTCTGTTTCTCAGTAGCACTTGTATCCCCACTGAAGCACCAATCTTCCTCAAATTGCTCATGGAAATTCCTTATGCTACATTTTTGCAGGATTATTATTATTACGACTTAGCATTGACATAACATTTTATGTTTGCAGTGAGTATTATCGTCTGCACATTAGCTATTATTAGGGAGAGCTAAACAGACGCACAAGGCAGTGTCTATTTCCGTCTTTGTGTGAGGCCGGTGGAATAAGGGTAATTTGAGGAGTGCAGGTAAACCAGAGCCTGATATTACAATGGCTTAAATGTGAGTCTAGAGGTGCAAGCGGCAGCAGGCGACTCAGAAAAAAAAAAGTCTTGCGTGGCTCCCCATCCTAGGTCTTCCCAATGGGCAGGCCTGTGGGGTGTGGCTGGGCTCCTGACACTGTCGAGATTCAGGTCAGGTTTTACATTTCCAATTACACTGTTATCCTCTGCTATCTCCCCCCCCCCCCTTTTCCTCAGAGGAGCAGAAGCAAAAGAAAGAGGTGTTCTGGGTGCTGACTTCCCAGAGCCGGAAAAGTCTGTGGTCCACAATGCTAAAGGATGTGCTGACTGGTCTGAGCAAACTTTGGAGTCCTCGGGGCAAGAGAAGGACAGCCAAGTGCCGCTCTAGGCTGTGGCAGGGCTGGCCAAGGGAGCAGGCTCTTACCACAGCTGTCCTGGCCTCAGAGACAGGAGAGTCTGAGCAGTGAGTGAACAAGGCTCTCTCCACAATGGGTGGTGGCCAGTGGAGGGGAAAGAAAGGCCTTTGCTCCAGGGAGAGCTGGAGAGAAAGTGGAAGTGACCTAGGGGCAGACAGTGCATCCTAGAAACGGGTTTAATAAGGACTCAGTGGACTCTGGGAGTGGGTGCCTAGGTGGATGGGTGAGGCTGGGGGAGGAAGGGATAGGCCTTCCCAAGTCTGTGGACATGCAAGCAGCCACTCCTCCAGTCCACAGCTGCCTCCCCTAGCAAATGATGACTGACTTTTCTTTAGGAATCTTCCCCAGTAAAAGGCATTATTTTCCTTTCCTGATGCATGCTCTACCTTGCCCATGCACACTCGCGCGTGCACACACACACACACACACACACACACACGCACGCACATGGTACCATTTTCTTAAGAAGCACAGCCATCCACCAGTCCTCTATGCCTCTTCTTGAGCTCTGCTTTAGAAACTGATCTCTGGCTCTGCCCAGCCCAGCTGCACTTACTTTGAGAAAGATTACACGCAATCTCATCCCCACTTGGTTCTGAGCAGCCTCTTACTCTGCCTACCCCTCCCCCATGACCCCCTCCACCTCCCCTCCCACTGTAAGAAGTGTCACCTCAGTGTAACAGGGTCTGGAGGCAGATGTCTAATGTGACCTATAAAATGTTCTGCCAGTCTTGTTGTTCATTAGTTTGGGGCACTTGATTTCTGTTAGTCCCCCCTTAATGGCATCTCTGTCAGCGAGAGCTCCCTGTCTCAGCTTCAGCCACTGGCCATGGCCTTCGAGGCATCTCTGCCCTCTGTGCTATGCTCCCTTATTTCCTTAATTTCTCTCCTGGTCTACTCTGGATGCTACCATTTTCTCTCCTGCAACGCAACGACTGAGTGATGTTAAGAGTCCTCCAGGCTAAGTCTCCATTCTCCTGATCCCTGCGCCCTATCTTGCAATACTTTTCTTAGTAGCTATCTTTCCCACCATGACTGGCTTCTGGTTCTCACTCTGAGGAGGTCAGATTGAACTTCTAGAACTAAGCGCCGTTGAACCCTGGCCTTTGGCCTGGTCAGTGCCACGGGAGAGGAGGTCCCTCACATGGGCAACCTCTTCCCAGACTGTTCACAGGCAGCAAGAGTCTCCCTATAAAAATGTGACATACTTGTTCTCCTCTCTGATTAGCAACACAGGGGGACAGTCTTGGCTGTTCTAGAAGAGAGGAAACGTAAGAACTGTGGCCCTGGCCTATACCAGGTCTTTCTGTACCCACCCATTTCAAGTGGCCTTTCCTGCACCAATTGGTGCAGACTGTGAATGCGGCTGATGCGGGCAGTTCGTTACCTGGTCCTTGCAAACTAGACTGACATCACTTCCTCCATTCTCTTGCCTTTGACCAACCTCTTCCTGTACATCACACATTTTGATCTTTGACTATGGCGTTACTTTCTCTCTCTCTCTCTCTCTCTCTCTCTCTCTCTCTCATCCTGTTACCTTGTCTTATCTTGCTCTTTCCCTTCCCACCTACCACAAAGAACCATTGACCCTCATGTTAAAATCCCTCTCCATCCTTTGTACCTCAGAATCCCCCGTGTAGTGGTTTGATAACAGGACTGGACATTAGCTCAGAGCATGGCTATGCGTACCAGGTTCCCCAGGTGATCCTGTGTGTAGCCCAGCCTAGGTTGTTCATCTATACCTCCTGTTAATAATTTCTGCTATTACAGTGCAAGGTATTTTCAACTTGCCATAAATCCTTTTATTGAATCTTTCCCCATAATCTTATTTAGAAGAAAAAGAAGAGGAGGAGGAGGAGGAGGAGGAGGAGGAGGCGGCGGAAACTAAGAGTAAGCTGCCCTTAAGAAATCTCATGCCAGGCGTGGTGTCGTATGCCTTTAATCCCAGCACTCGGGAGGCAGAGGCAGGCGGATTTCTGAGTTCGAGGCCAGCCTGGTCTACAAAGTGGGTTCCAGGATAGCCAGGGCTATCCAGAGAAACCCTGTCTCAAAAAACCAAAAAAAAAAAAAAAAAAAAAAAAAAAAAAAAAAAAAAAAAAAAAGAAATCTCATGGCTGAAGAAGGGATAAGCTATCCCAGAGACAATGCTAAGTTGCACCAAGGAGTCTGACTTGTTCTGGCCTCCATGCTGGTCTGCACTCCACTGGGGACACCAGTTCTTGGTCTCGCATGTTCCTTTCTCAGCTGCTCTAAAGCCTTTGTCACCTGAACAACAAATATTCTTTTCCAAACAGCCTCCAGGTGAGTCTGGCCCTCCTCAAGCTCACAGAATGCAGAGTCTGTGCAGAAGATCGGGGGAGGACTGTTAGAACGCTGGGTGTTTCTAAGTTCAGTCTTCTAAGAACACTGCTTTCTAGTGCCAGAGTGTGAGCTCCCAAGAAACCTGGCTTGGACAGCTCCATCTTCTCCGAGTCCTTGGCCAGGAGGAGCAGGGTGCATTTTATAAACTGTCTGCATGGCCACTTTAGCTGCCTTTCTTCCATTGAACAGAGTAGTTCAGGCATTAAAACTCTTTTCCTATTGGGTATGATAACAACTTTCCCTGAATCCTCACCCAGACAGGTGGGTTTTTTTTTTTTTTTTTTTTGAGTTTCTGATGGGTATAATTTTTCAGATACTAATGTTCCACTCTCCCCACAAAGGCCCTTGCGAGTGCTGAATCCCCAGTTCAGCACAATTAATCACACACTAAATGCTTTTAAAGTGTGCTACTTTATTTTTTTTAATTGAGAACTAGAGCTGTTTGGGCAAGTTTATTAGGTGACCTTGATTAAAATAAAGAGGTCAGAAGTGGAACAGGCTTCAAACCCAATCAATGGTATTCTTTTTACAAAAAAAAAAAAAAAAAAAAAAAAAAAAAAGGAAAAAAAAAAGACTTCCTTCCAATTAAGCAGGAATTAGCATGAAATATTTTGTTTCTGAGAGGTTAAAAGAATTCCTTGGAGGAGGCCCTCTCTTGTTACTCGGCTTCTTATTGAACACAAGAGAAAGTGCTGTGGAGAGCTTCTATAAAGGGCTTTGTTAACACAGGGCTGATGATCCGGCATCAATTAGAATATTCCTTAGGAGCCTAAATGTTACATGGCAGGGGCTGAAAGAAAGAGTCTAATTTAAATGTTAATTTCTATTTGAAAAGCCCAAGGACCTAGCAACTTTCACACTCCCCCCCCTCAAAAAATTTAAAAAAAAAATCAACTATAGATGTATTTTTCATCTGTGGTAATTTTACCCTACCTCTCATTTCAACCTCGCTGTTCTTTGTCAGCTTCGTCCTTTACCTTCCCCTGTTTGCTCAGGATTTAATGACCTGAAAGGACAGCTCATTCATTCAACCCCGCGGAGTTACATATGGAGCCTCTGATACACAGTTAGGAAAGCGGAATGCCACAGAAAAGAGGGGAAGTAGTCTGGGGGACTGCCTCGTACTTCTGAGGAGCAGTGGATGTGAGAGAAATGCCATCATTCTCTGTACACCCCGCCTATACTGCCGTCCCTGTCGCTACTGGAGTGCAGGTGACATGGACTCTGTGAAGGAGAGAGGCACTAGTGGGTCAGAGATGGAAAGGTGGAGGGGCAGGACGAAAGCTCAGGAGGTAAAGAAAGGGCTTGCCTTGTGAACATGAGGCCCTGAGTTTTTATCTCTGAGAACCTATGTTAAAACAAGCAAACAGAGAGGTATTTCACTGCATGCCTGTGACCCCTACACATGGGGAGACATAGATGGTTAAATCCTTGGACCTCTCTGGCTAGCCAACCAGCCCGGCATACTGGGTGAGGTTTATGCCAGTGGAGGGTGGAGGTGAGGGGCAAACAAACCAAAATGGATGATGCCTGAGGACCAACTGCCAAGGTTGTCCTCCGGCCTCTATGTGTACATGTGGGAAGCCACATGTGCCGTTGCAGGGTGGCGCTGGCCACCACACATACATAGGCAGTAAAGTTTTTTGCCAAGAAGAGGTTTTGAGAATTAACCAATCAGATGAGAGACAAGTTAACCAATCAGATGAGAGATAAGTTAACCAATCAGATGAGAAAGAAGTTAACCAATCAGATGTGAGACATGCAAATGAGGTGGTAAGCATAACCCATGCATAACCAATCCGGGTGTGAGACATGCCTCTCCTAGGCCTATATAAGCAGCACCAGTTCTGGGCTTGGGGTCTCTTCGCCTCTGCAATCAAGCTCTCCCAATAAACGTGTGCAGAAGGATCCTGTTGTGGAGTCTGCTTTGCTGGCGAGTAAGGGCACGCACAAGATGTACACTTATACAGACAGAGTTGGGGGAGGGGGTTGGAAGCCTGATACCAATTCTCAGACATCAGACTTGGGACAAATCATGAAATGTCCCTGAGATCTCAGGGTCCTTATCTGAAAAATATAAAAATATTGTGAAGTATATGAAAATCATAGTCTTTGCTTTCATCATCTTTGGCTCAAGATGAAGATTTAAAATGTCCCTCTGAGAGATAAGAAATTAGTTCTTAGTTGTAGTTTCTTATCTGTCCAATAAGCCCACTGTAAACAATGCTGGGGCACCTGGAGAGAAAAGGACCCTGTAGTGGGCACAAGGGTGAGAGGCTCTCCCTTCTCAGGAGGGCCCGCCCTGTATCAGCTTAAATGCCCACAAAGGTTTCTCTGGTGTTCACAAAGTTGAGTTGAGCAAACATTTTTCAGACTCTCTCATTGCTCCCCGTTTCTCGGCTGGCTTTTGGTAGTAACTGTGACTGCACAGCAAAGCACAACTGTGTGGATTCTCTCCTAGGGAAGGGAGGACTGACAACAGGCTGTAAAGATTTTCTAGAATTTATGAGCAATACTTTCACTTCAGGGACCGAGTCTTAATTAGTCTTATAAGACGACGTTAGTAATTTCCCCTTTAATCTGGCACTTCCAGACAAAAGCCCTGGTCCCAGACACACTGTAAGGATTCAGTAAATGTTGTTAAATCTGTCACTGCTTTGTATTGTGACAATGCGTAAGATAATTCACAGAGGCAAGGAGCTGAGGCCAGGGAAAGGCGTGGTTTCCAGAATTACACAAACCATACTAGAAGAATCCGGTATGAAGATAAGATAGAAACTGGTCAGTAAGTCACTACGACAAGAAAGAAAGCTCATGTCTTGCCCTGCAAAGACTAGGCCAAATAGATCAGATTTCACCTCACGACTCATAATTACAGTAACTCAACAAGATCCATTATTGACTTCTTATATTTATTAAACAATTCAGCTTATTATTGGGGGCACAAAGACTCAATATTTGGTCCTTATTAGATTCAGAATATTGGGGAGAAGGGAAACATATTGCTCTCAAGACCTCCTCCAGCGCCAGCCTGCCCTGAGTGTGGGAACTGCAGTAAGATTGATATTGCCACGTGTGTTCTCCCTCAGACTTTTATTTTTAAGATATATTTAGAGGCATATCTCATAAAGAAAAACCCTGGGAGCAGGGAGACAGGGAGAGGCACTTCAATAAGCCCTGAAATTAGATGTTGAATCAATACACTGATGGCCTTGTGGGCTCTCCCGGGCCCTGGGGGCGGGGGAAAAAAGATGAGAAATCAAAGGGCAGCCGAAGAGGATGAGGATGGCAGCTCAGGTCCGCCATTGAGGGTTCGCGCATGCTCAGAGCTCAGAGTAGCCTTCCTTTTCCCGTTATTGCTCCAGAGACTTAGGAGACAGAGCACTGGCGGTGACTCTGTGTGTGTGTGTGTGTGTGTGTGTGTGTGTGTGTGTGTGTGTGTGTGTGTTTCATCCACCCCTAGCATTTCTTCAAATCATTTCTTCTTTCTGCCTACACCCAGATAGTAGACTCTCCAAGGAAATAGCACTCAAGCAGACGAGGGATGGTGACAACTTCCTGAACAGTTATTTTTGTTAGAATGGACTTAAAAACAGTTTGCTGGGTCCAGTACTGAGCCTGATACCTGGTTAACTTTTTTGTGATTCATAATGTAAAAGTCAATATTCATTACAGTATTATTAATGTAACACACGTGCCTCTCATAGTCATTTTCAGAGTACACAAAGAGGAAAGAACAAAAATCATTTATAAAGAAAAAAAAACAAATTGTAATCTTTTACAGATACTAAATATTTTCACCCATTTCCCTATAGATCTCCTCATAGCATATAAATTGTGAACATAATGCATATATAAGCATGTATTTGGAGTTGTTCACATATGCCATTTTGTAAGTGTTTTTAATCACTTGGCAACTATTCTGAGAACTTTCTATTGTGCCATTTAAAATCTCTCAGTCATGATTCTTTTCCCAAGTCTGATCTGATATAGCATTAAACAATAGTCTAGTATAGTGTATATAATAATATAATGAGATATTTAAAATTCTTAAAGTAATTCTGGGCAATGGGAATGTATACAACTGCCTTAAGCTATGCAGACTCAAGGCAGCCCAGGTGGAAATCCAGGGTTTTGGGACACAGACACTGGAGACCCAGGAAAGACTCACTGTGGGACTTACAATGTCCTGCTGGATGCACTGTGGTTAACACTCTGCCTTGCAACTGTTGCCTTAGATCTGTTTCTTTCTACTTCTCTGCTAATGTTTGGAGTTTAAATCAAAAAGTTTTCTTCCTCAAAAAACTTCTCAGTAGGTTTGACACATTGCATCCTTAGACGGGGCAGCACAGCTACTGATCATGAGTCTGTTCCAAGTATCAGAACTACTCAGTGATGTACAAGGGAAACATCTCAAAGCTATGGAACACTTCATGTAATAACAATTAATAGGCTGCTTTAAACATCAATTGCCAGGGCTTCGAAGTACAAGATAAGTATGTGATGGCAAGGGGGATTTCTGAAGAAGAGGAAGAAAATAGTCACTTCTTTCAAGTCCCTTTTTCATTAGTAGGTGGTTACCTGGTCAGGATGATGTCTGGTCCGGGTCTAATAACTTGATGCCACCAACTGTACTTAGATGAACAATGGAACCTCAAAGCAGAAGGGGATGAGGGCACTGATACCTGTCAGCACATCCCAGTGCTAAAATGTTAGGAACTGTACGCTCTAATATGGTGTCATATTGATTCCTTTGGCCAATGTCCCACTCTTATTGACAGCCTGGAAGCCACCCTTTTAAGATTTTAGATGGAGAGACACAGAAGAAAATCAATGGATATGAACTTTTCATTAGTAACTGGCCTACACAGCTACAGCTTCTCGGCCACATTCACATTTAATGGGTCTGAACCATGGTCTTGGGAGGGGTGTGCCAGGAATCAGGCCTCAAGAACCTCCAGGTGTTTACTGTGACCAAAGACTCACGGTAGCCTCACCTCCCAATGATTCAGGAGAAGCAGCTCATAAGCCAATGCAGAACATATACTTGCTCTGTATTTTTTGTTTGGTTTGGTTTTTTGTTTGTTTGTTTGTTTGTTTGTTTTTTTGAGACAGGGTTTCTCTGTATAGCCCTGGCTGTCCTGGAACTCACTTTGTAGACCAGGCTGTCCTGGAACTCAGAAATCCACCTGCCTCTGCCTCCCAAGTGCTGGGATTAAAGGCGTGCGCCACCACCGCCCGGCGCTCTGTATTTTTTTATGTCATTAACATATATGAAGGTTTTTAAAAGACCCAAATAATGTAAAATTGAATCTACTGGGATTTACAAACTACAATATACAGTTGTGCTACATAGAAGGACAAAAGAAAATTAGAAATTTTTTCCATAGCACTGTAACAACTGTATTTTCATCCTTAGCCACTTGCCTTCCTTACAGGACTATATTTTGTTTTTGAACAATATATAGTGAACAATAGCTTTGTGTTTAAAAACTGCTAGATGCTCTTAAGGTGAGGGTGGTGAGCTAACGTGCTGACAGCATCTTCTTTGAGCATCTCCTAAAATCCCAGGTGAGCGAGCCCTTGCTGGCACAGCTAAGAACTGGTTCCCATTTCACAATCAGGCTTTTCCACTTACTGCTTACAGAGTAAAGGCTGAGATCAGTGACTAATTTGAGGGAATCTACAAACTCACCAAGACTCTGTCATCTAACCCCTTCCAGAGTTATTCTGATAGTTTTTTCCAGAAGTTGTGAAGACTACCCTTAAACTCCAAAGACATTCTGTGTTAATTTTGCCCAAACTGGAGCTGAAAACATATTTTAACATCCTGTCAGAAGGAGATACTAAGAGTCGATAAAATGACACTCCAGTAGATGTAAATTTAGACTGCTGTTACAAGCCCCTGCCTGGCTCCAGGAGGTGTTAGGTTGCTATAGTATTTTCCATAGCAACTTTGCATCTTATTACATAAATATTCCCTCAGTGTCCTCAGAGCCTGCTAAGGAAGTGGGTGAAGTCTCTCTCATGTGACAGTTCTCTTCTGAGCCTTGCTTAACACTATGAGGTACCCCCAAATCACAGTAAGCCATAATGAAGATGATGGTGTTCTGGGAAGTTGAGAAGCATTGGGGTTCTGCGGGCTGTATGCAGGCAGTGAGGCTGAGACCTTGTCTGAATTCAAGCATCCTTGGCTCTCCATTTCAGACAACCATTTAACTTTCCCCATTCCTTTCTTTTGCCTGGCAGCTGCCCAGTAGCTGAAGCCTTTCCTCAGGCTTAAAAGGTCTCACTGCATTGAGCAGGAAGCCAGAGCCACACAGAGTGGCACAGAGCCCCCAGTGTGCTTTGTAAGTACATGTGGGGGTTCCAGGCTGAAGGACACATGGGGAGCCACTGGGGGCGCCTACCTTGCTCCACGCAGAGCACAGGTGTGGTTGTTAGGACCTAACAAGGGCTCCACTGAGTTTTAAGAAAGGGCAGCAAAATAGGGGAGTCCTGGGGATGCTTGGGTCTCCGGGACACAAGGCAATTTCAAAAGCACAGGGCAATTTTATTCACAGGGAAGGACTCTATTATAGAAAGTTTGCTCATTATGAAAGAAGTCAGGAGCCAACTGTGGCATCGCTAGGTGCCACGTAACAGTAAGGGCATAAATTTCCACTAAGATCAGGAATTTACAACCCAGATACATAGGGTCCATTTGCACAGGAGAAAGGCTTCCATTAGAAAAGGGCTCCTTAGCGACAGGATCCAGATAATAACATCTGTCTCCAAGTATTTAAAAGGTAAATCAATTTTCAAGGAGAAATGGTTTTTGTATTTGTAAAGAAGCCTGTCCATTATGGGTGGGAATTGTAACTGTACATAAAATCAGGAAACTTAAAAAAAAAAAAATCGACCTAAAATATGCCTTTATTTGATGTCCGTTGGTAAGACGTTCACGGTTTATAAAAACAAAACAAAACAAAACAAAACAAAAACTATTATTCCCTTGTTGAACCTAGGTTCCCGGAGGATGCTAAGATGAGGCCTGGAAGCAGGTGCTTATCTTTGGTTCAAGGGTCCTTCCTACACAGGTGTCACTATTCTCTCAGGAGGTATCCCAGGCCGACAGGATATGGGAAAACAGCTGGTCCTTGTCCTTCTAGGCCTCTGCTCCACGATGCCCCTGCCTTGTGGAGCATGGGCCCTGGCATGTCCTCACCAACTGAGCCCTTCCACCTCCCACAGCGGACAGCTCTTGTTCTTTTGCTGGGCTCTAAACCTCTGTGGTCAGCTGACCGAGAACACAGTCTAGGCCTTCTTCTCAAAAGAGAGCCTCAGGCAAGCTCCCTGCAACACCATCCTCAGTCGGCTGCAAGACTCTGGCTTAGCATTCAGCCACCACCCTGAGCCTGGCTGCTGTGGGGCCTGCACCGAGTCTCTTCTCAGGCTTGTGACTGACTTCACTAGGGACTTCCTGTGGGGCATCCTCACTATGGGACATTCAGAAGGAAACCACGTAGGAGGGGGGATCCAGTATCAGAAATCCAGAGACAGTCTTGGAACTCAAAGAAATTAAGGGGAGAGCCGAAAACCTCAACATTTATAATTTTAAACATGAAGCATCTTGCTATGGCTGCTGGAAATCACTGTTCACCTTCTTAGTTAAATTAAAAGTGACGATAATAAAACAAAAATGGTACTGTAAAGTTCTATGGAAGATTGACAAGCCAGAGAAAAATTCATCGTTCAAAAAATATTTATGGGTAAAAATGCTTACTAGACAAGCCTGAAATCTGATTTTGGGTCCTGAAAACCCATATTAAACAGAAATGGTTAGGAGGGAAAGGGCTACAGGTGGCCATTCCCATCAGTAATCCTAGTGATGCTAAGACAAGGTGGGAGGTGAGGGTAAAAGATGCGCCTGGAAGGCGGGGACGCAGCTAGTCTAGAATATACAGCATGGTGAGACAAACGAGGTGGCGGTCATCTCCTGACATATACACTTACACTGTGGCACATGCATGCTTGCAGATACACACACTCATACACACATACACACACATACACACACACATGTAAATGCACATATACATACACACATACACACATGTAAATGCACATATACATACACACATACACACAGGTACACACACATGTACATACACACATGTACACGTTCACACATATGTACACATATGTATACATACATACGCACATGCATGTGCATACATACATATACACACATACACGCACACACATACATGCACATATACATACACATGCATATACACATACAGACACACATACACACGGGTGTATATGCACACATACATACATACACACATACACACGTACATGCACATGTACATACATGTACATGTTCACACATACACGTTCACACATATGTACACATACATACACACATGTATGTGCACATATACATACACACACATACATGCACATATACACATACACATGCACACATACATACACACATACGTGCACATATACACACACATGCACACATACATACATACATACATACACACATATTCACATACACACACACATACTTATATAAAGAATCCAGACTTTAAATGAGGTTCATTTAGAATCCAAAAGCATTTGTTATAAGCCGTAGAATGGTTTAAGGGTTGTCTATTAAGCAAGGATTTTTTTTTCATTTTCTGAAATTTATGTTCACTGAACGCACATGAAATATTGGTGGACGGTGATGTTCAGTTTGGACGATATTACACTTAGCTTCCTGGCTTTAAGACATACCTGTTTTGGGGGCCTAGTATATCAGTTAGCAGGGCTGCTTTATTTCTTCCACATTACACTGGAGGGCAGGGGCATCAGATGCCTTCAGCGTGCCATTGTGGTAATTACAGAGATGCCTATTCAGTCAGAGACACTGAGTTTTGCAAAGTTCTAAACATTTGGGCAAAGGGAAGCATCCTCATTGAATATGCAGCTTAACACATGCCTTTTAAATCAAATCAGAGCAGACAGTTTCAGCGCTATCTTCTTCATGGAAGAAAGTCAACCCACACCGTAAGGTCAATGAAGGGGGAGATGTGAGGGAAGGATGCACGTGAAGGTCACACTGTTTGGAGAAAGGCCGAGGGCCAGGTGCTGGGGAACGGCAGGGACAATGAGCAGAGGGAGGACTACCAGGTACTTATGTTGTACTGGCATTGTTCAGGAGAGCAAAAGCGCCATGCACCTAACCTGCTCTGGGCCTTTAACTCTGACGATTCTAATACTTGCTGGGCTCATCCACACCAAGCCATCCAGGCCCGGCTTGTCTCCCTTCCTCTCTGTACGTTGCTGCCCTGCCTGCACTGTCTACCGCAGTGAAGAAGTGGGGAGGACAGAGGCAGGAAAGGGAGGAGGGGAGGGAAAGGCAACTGGGTGTGGCCTTGAAGATTTTTGGCTTGATTTCAGCAGGAGGCAAACCAAGCCGAGAGGAGCACATTTACATCTACCAAAAGCTACCTTTGCAGGCTCCCAGGGAAAAGGCCGACCTTCCATGATGGACACTTCAGTAAGTCTGCCATGGTTTTCAATGTGTTAGCAGAATCATCTCCACTTTTGTCACTAGCTTAGCTTTGCTCGGACAGATGCCCTTCCCTCCGAAGACTGACCAAGGAGGGAGTGTGAACGGTCTGCCAAGAACTGTACTACGGTTAAAGCATGAGCAGGGAACTCTAGCCAAAGAAACGCTGTTAATCATTTTACACAGGAAAAAAAAAGTAAAAATAGAACAAAATGGTCTTTACAGCCAGAAAGGCAGAGACATTAAAATATTTTGGTTATTAAAAAACGAAACCTGAGGTATCACACAAACTTATTATTTCTAGACACAAAGTCAGTTCGCTCCATCTCACTGGACAATGCCCCTGCCTGCAGGGAGTCAGCCTGCAAGGCTGGCATGGGGAGCCTAGCCTGACCACCCTGAGGAATATGGCCTCAAAGTGTCCTGCGACCACAGGCAGGGGGTTCCCTGAAGGATGCTTTTCTGTGGGATTTCCAAGAATTTGGGGGCCAGCTACTTCCTTAAGATATTTGAAGCAAAGGGAAAACCGTTTCTGCTTAGAGGAGCTGGGTAAGCAATGGAGCTGGTAGAGGAGAGAGACTCTCCTTTTCATGTCTGTGCTTGGCAGTTCCCGTCGAGTGCATCAGCGCACTCCATTTTGGGGAAACAACTCCCATGTGGGTGACAGGCACCACACATTTGTGCCTAAAGATGAGCGATGGGAAAAGGAGTTTCCTCCAGGCAATGGGGTCTCTGTCCCTCCTCCTTTGCTCCAAGCCATCATTAGCAAGGTTGAATCCAAAGACCAGATGGGAATTCTTGCCCATCAGGCAATGCCCCTGAATACTCAAGGATGGAAAGGCAAACAGCAGCCTGCTTGTTGGCAGGATCTCCAGGGCCCAGTGGAATAAAAATGGTCAGCTGCTTTCTCTTGCCTTTAATCAGTCCCATGCTCTCTGCCCAAACCACACGCCACATCCTCTGGCCCAGCTCATTTGAAGAAACACGAAAGGACTTTGAACTGCCGGGGCCTTGGCATTTGAACTCCAGTCCTTTCATCTCTTTCCCTCGGTACGTGGCAGACAACATGCGCTGCATTTGCTCATTAATTCTGCTGACCAAGCAACATGCCTGGGGAAAGTCCTTAAAGCATAGGTTATACTTCATGCTCTTATTGGATGCCTGGTGAGTGAACAAAGAGAGGTCTGGGAATTGCTCTCCTGCAGACCTCTGGGGAGAACTGCTGGTCCCCTAGGAGGGCACAGGTCCTTGCCACCTTCATGGCCACAGGACATCCGTCCTGTGGATGTATGGTTGCTGCTGTGGCTTGCCTGATTTCTTCAGTGAGCCTACTGTTTACTCATTCTTATGCTAACTTATCCCAAACAAACTGTGATGTTATATGCATTTCTCTCTAGGAAAACTGACAGGTCATCTAAAAAGAAATTTTACATACACAGAAAAAAAAAAAAAGAAAGAAAAGAGGCCCAGGTTCAATTCTAATTTCAGGTTGAGTCAATTCTTGTACACCTAATATAAGGATATTAAGAACCCAACTTTCACCTTCAAAAAGGATACAACTATTTTAAAGAGAAACGTTTTATATCAAGATCACATGGAACCCAGAAAAATCACACAAATATGCCTTCTTTTCATATATGAAGTCTTACAGAAGTGCCAGTGAGGACAGAAACTAGCCTCCATCTAGGGAGAGGCATAAATGCTGGGATTGTGTTCTGACAATAGGTACAGCATTGGAGTACAATGTCTGACTCCATGCTAAGCTTCTAAACAATTTCAAGGATGGAATTTAGAAGGAAAGTTGGGATTTTTAGGGCAATGGCTCTCCAGTGTCAGAAAGTGTCAAGTGGGCTGTCCCCAAAGGGCTCTGATAACAGACTGCCGGGTCTCATCTCCCTGTCCTACAAGTCTCTGTCTCGGTGGGTCCTGATATTGTCAGGAGAGAGACCGATGTCTGTCACCACTGCTTTGGGGGACATTTAACATTGCACAGATAACCATTGATTGCCCATTTGCTGTTCTGACATACATCTGATTTTGTCTGAGGTTCAGGTCCCATGTGCTCCAGGCTCATGAACTACTACTAAAGAAATCACTTACTATTACCCAGAACCGCTGACATCCCTTACCCTGCGCTGTCTCTAGGGAAAAACTCATCACGTTGGGCTGGTGAGTGGTCACACTTTGTGTTTAGTCATGCATAAAGTAGCAGTGGTGGTGACAGTGGTGGTGGTGACAGTGGTGGTGGTGACAGTGGGTCTTCCTGAGTCCATTCGACAATATCCCTTCCGTCATACAAGCTATCTTTCCTTGGTGCTTCCAGTCTGACTGAGACACTAAACACTGAGAGAGAACTTACATGTCAATCTAGGAGACAAAGCCCACAAGGCAGGCTTCCTTATTTTAAGGAGTAGATGTCCCTCACTTGGTACCGAGTACGGCTCCCATCTAGATGAGAGGTTAGGTGAATTTTACTGGGGGAAAATATTTAATTTTCCAGCATGCTGGAAGGTTAGAAAGCTTCTTTGTGGATTAAACAACTCCTGAGGAGGAGGTACATGGACCGAAACCAAATTCCATCTGTAATTCAGCATCAGCCGTGGCTGTCACACTCTGGAAAGGGGGTTTTATGGGAACAGGCAAATATCCCTGCATAATGGCCTCCGATCTGCATATGGAGAAACAACTGGAGCAATTTAAATCACTGTGTTCCCAAGGAGGAGTTTAACGTTCTATTAATAAAATGTAGTCACTCAAAAGATGAAAGTTTAGTGTAACTCAAATAAAAGTGAATTATGTGGCCATTTCCCCGCACTTATTCCCCGTTTAAGATTCGGTGCTGGTGTTGATACCTCTTGGGGACTGGGCAGTCCCTAGCATTACCTGATTCATCGACTCTCATTTTTTTAGTCGGGCTGTCACAGTTCTCATCATCAGACATTTCCATCTCCTCCTCACGGCGGATGCCCATGAGCTGCTCGCTTTGAGCGTTCCGGAGCTCCTGAAAGCACAGGACACGCGGACATCAGAAACACGCCTGCTCCTCGTTGTGCCGTCTCCCCACGGTCTCTTGTTGGTTGTGACTCATACGTCAGCATGTAGAGTCCAGAGCTTCCACCCAAGACCACCTCCCAAGATCTAGAACACTGCCGTGAGGGGGATGGGTCTTGGGAGAAATCCTTGCTCACTGAGGACTGTAAATGTTCTTCGGTAAGTTAGTTAAGCTCACTGTAGCCTCAGTTTCCTGATTTATAAAAAGGGGATAATAACATCTGCCTCTGGCAGGGCTGCAGAGAGGTTATGGAGAAATAGCTGTTACACAGTGGGCACATAGAAGGGACATCAACTGCTAGTAACTATGTGAGAGGTGGTGTTTGAAGGAGGCCAATTTCAGCACTGGTCCTATTGTAACTTAAGAACACTACTATAGACCTATTTGCTCAAATTGCTTCCTGGAACACTGTGCTACTAATGTTTTGGGGAATGAGATGAATTAACACATGTAAGACTCGAGGGTATATATGTGTATATGTGTGGCATGCATATGTGTGAGTGTGAGTGTATGTGTGTGTGTGTGTGTGTGTGTCCAGAGACTGAGATTGTGTCTTCCTCTATTCTCCACCTTAAATTTGTGAACCAGGGTCTCTCACTGAACTTGGAGCTCACTGGATACAATATAGCCATAAAGTCCTAAAAACCTGTGTTCACTTCTCCAGGTCTGGATCACAAGTGCATAACAATTTTAAAAATTTTTTTATTTATTATTATTTATTACGTATACTAGGGATCTGCACTTATAGCCTCATATTTGCTTACAGACTGAGCCATTTCTCAGGCCCTGCATGTGAAAGGCTCTTGCTCTCATGCTAGATACTATGTTGAGCTGCTGTGCATGAGCCTGTATATGGTTTATCTAAACCCTCAGGCCATTCATATATCCATGAATAAACTTCAAAAGATGTTCAATCAATAACTATAGAGAGACCTTCTCTTTCATAGCCCATTCTCACAGGGCTGTAGTACTGCAGGAGGGATGGTTTACACATGATGCTTATGACCACAGATCTGAGGGCCTGCCATGTCCAGTGACTATAATCAAGTCAGAAAATTTCAATTGAGTTTCTGTCTACTTGTCCATAAAGGGGGATATTAAGACAAGAATGTTTGGTTGCAATAGTCCATCAGAAAACCCACTGGAGAGGAACAGGATCCTACATAAAATCCTTACTAATGTTCCTGGAAGCACAACATTGCCATTGTTTACATTTACAATCGGCTCTATCATTGTTTTATGCCCGGCTATATATTATTGAATTGCGAAGCCTTAGACATTCTGTTCTCTAGCATGTGCCGTTCTCAAAAAGACCTAGAACAGAGAAAGACCTCAACGGTTCTCTTTTCTTTTCTTTCCTTTTCTTTTCTTTTCTTTTCTCTTTTTTTCTTTTTTCTTTTCTCGTCTTTTCTTTTAAGGCCTCTAATTAAAAACCCAATGCTTATGATAAAAGTCACAGGATTCTACCAGTTCATTAGGGCATGGTTACTGCCCATTCAGCAGATGTGCACTTGTGGCCCTGGCTTGGGACATCTTTCCTTAGCTCACAGACTTAAACCATGGCAGGATGCGAAGGACATCCTCATTGTTACTAAGATCCCAATGGACATCTCTGCACCCAGGAAAATTGGCCTTGTGGAGTACAGGGAAACAAGAGGGCAGACAGCCATAGGACAGCCCCGGGTCAAGAAACAACACCTCCCTTTGTGACCACACCACCTAGAAGAAAGGGTGTGGGGCTGCTTAAGTCTCAGGCTTTGGCGGTGGATATCATGTGTGATTAGCGGGGAATTTTCTGGGGGTTGTACAGCTAATTTTTCTCTTGATAAAGAGCCCAATTCCCAAAGAGGTGGCTGGAAAACATCCAAACAAGGAAAAACCAGGTGGAAAGAATAAACAAGGCTGAAAGGGTGGTTACTTGGTTCCGCAATTAAGGACAAACTGTCATATGACAGTTGTTTTGTGTGGAAGGTCCAGAAAGGGAAAGTACTGGAGGGAGGGGAATCTGAGGTGTTTCCACAGGGTGCCCGAGGTTCATCAGTAAATCACTAGCACACTCTAATAAATCTGTAGAGGTGTTGCAGATAATTAACAGATGCTGTACATGGGAATGTAGAAAAATCAAGCCAATTAGCAAGCTTAGATGCAACTGAGAAACCATCCACAATGTGAAATTACAACTGGTATTTAATCAATTAAGCAACATGTAGGAGAAAAAAAAAAGGCAATTTAGAATTCTGTTTTCTAATGTTTTCCAAAAGATAAGGTGGGATGGCAGGAGGGACACTCGATCCCTCTGGAGTCTCCATCCTATCCCCCCAGGACCAAGAAAGCAAGGAGGATTCCTCAGACCCAGGCAGGAAGCCTGCCATGTTCTGCTCTAAACAGCACCAGACTCGGGATAGGGAAAGCTGGGAAATGGACTGGGATCAGGCAGGAGGCAAGGCAGAGCCCAGTGTCTGATGTCTGTTGACAGCCACGGACACCTGTGGACAGTGGCCTTTCTATCAAGTGTTTTCAGCAAACTGTGGCTTGCTGGGTGTCTGTTAAATTTTCCCTTAGTTGCATTTTATTTTATATGAATTTAAAAAGAATCCGAAGGTTTGCCATTCTAAACTCTGAATCATCATCGTTGACTTATAGTTTGTGAACTTCAATTTTGAGTTTTCATAAGGAAGCAGAGGTCTCTCCTTAGTCCCCACTCTTGACAATCAACTTCGGCTTGGATCTTATTTCAGGGTCAGGGAGAACATCAGCTTTGTTATGGAGCCCTTGAGAAACTGAAGAGAAATCCTACCTCCTCCTTACAGACCTCAAAAGTGGAAGAAGAGCTGTATATGTCGCCAGACACCTTCCTTGGCACTGGCGAGCACAACTTTAAAAAATGCCCTTAGCAACAACCGCATTAGTGTTTTCAGGACCCCATCACTCAGCATTGGCCATCATGACAGTGGCAATAAAGAATCTATTTAGTATTCATGTGGATATTACATGTAGTACCATCGGCATTCAATAGCAATTTAGCACTAGTTAATGGTCACTTAAAATGCTACCCAGATGACTGATGTCCTAGGACTTTGTGGTTCCTCAAACTCTTCATAAAAACACTAAATTTATAAGTGTCAGCCAAAACCATTACATAAATAAACCTTACCTTCTATAACTTTGTGATTTTTGAAAGAGGGGGTGTCTTTTAAAGAACTTTAAATTTTAACATGCTAGAATTGGAGAAGCATCCACGTGAGCAACATTCTTATCTTAAAAAAAAATAAAGAAGAGAAGAAGCAAAGGAAGACAGGATACTTACTTTTACATTACAGGTTCAAAGCGAACACTACAGGTGGAGTCAAAAAATAACAGCTGGATGACCAATGGCTAATGACACGGTGTGGTCTGTCGAGGTGGCAAGCAAAGTGAAGTTGTGGCCTCTGTCCTTGGTGGTAGATACTCATACATGCATTGAGGCTGTGAAATCAGCTAGCATGGACATTTGTCCCCACCATGAGATTTGCTCTGGGGAGACATGTGACAGGACCTCTTGGCTAGCCCAGTGGAGTAGGTGTGGCTAGTGACAAGAAGAAATGGAAAGGACGGCACACTTGCCATTTCAAGCCCAAAGAGACAATTGTCATCACCACAAAAATTATGGAAGAAAAACTCGGTACTCAGCGGTTAGTTTTGTAAATTGGCATTTTTTTTTTCAGTCTCATTGTAGACAGAGCATCTTGGTTTGTTTTTTGAGCGAACTCTTTACTATGAGTGAGAAAGATTCTTTCCTCCTTTGGAGAGGAAGGAAGAGGATGTTCTAAGTGTGAAGCCAGCTGCATCTCTGGACAAGAAATGAAGTGGAGCTGGATGTGGAGGGGACAATGACACGGGACGACGGTGGAAGGACCGGCCACTGTGACAACACCATTAACGGCTACAGCCACGCTATTCTCTGCCAATCCAGCTTGTGTGACGGTGGTTAGAAAGGAACAGTAAAATCACCAACCTCAGAGTGCTTTCGCCAAATGTCTATGTTCTTGCGCTGGGCTTTCGAGAAATGGTCCCAAGCTTTTTGTCTGGTAGAAGCGTTGAAAACGGCCACAATCTGCTCAACTTTGGTGAACAAGGAATTCAAACAAGACAAGTAATTTATGTTGTGATCACTCTAGGGAAGCAAAGCAAAGACACTAGGAGTCTATGGATGATGTTGCAATAGACACAACATCATCAATATCCATCCAGTTTGTGCCTTTTTAAAAAAATTTTTTCTGTACTTACATTTTAGCAAGGTTGGGGATGTCTCCCTTCAAGACTGTCTCCATAACTTTAGGTTAAAACAGATTCTATAGATGACTGGGGAAAGAGTCATGGCTATCTCCCTCCAAGAACCATTTAGGCTTTTGTTTGTACATTTAATATGGTAGATTATAGACCTAGATCTATAGCTCTGTAGACCCTGACGATGTCATACAAATAGAGGTATATAAAGCTCTACCTGGCTAGAGGCTTCAAAATAAAATCAGGGTAGAGTGACTGAAGCCCAAGAACCCAATCTGTATTGATTTTCTTTTGCTGCCATCTTCAGGGCTTAAAACAACCGGTTCAAGATATTACTGTGTCCAAGGTCTAACCTGGGGCCATGAGTACTTGTGTTATAGCTTCCTTAGGCTCAGGAGGCATTTTGCCCCCCTCCCTGTTCTTTTCTTCTTTAAGGACTGAAACAAGTCTTGCTGCCCATTGGCTGGTAACAGGAGTCTTCCTTGTGAAGACAGACCAAAGTTTGCCCGAGCAACAGCTCTAGCCTGTGGGGTCTGACTTTAGTACCACAGGAGGTTGCTTTTACTCTTTAGTGAGTTCATCCCCAACATTCTGCTGTTCCACAGTCATTTTCATGACTCCAGCATTCCCTCCTGGCTCTCACACCACTTGAGAGTTTAATTCTGTTACCCTAACCTCACCGATCAATTCCGTGAGCTCCGGGCACAGTGCAATTTGGATGGTAAATGTTGAGGGACTGTGAAAAATCACAGTAGAGAGGAAGGGGTGGGGCCTTATTGGTGGTTAGGTACAGGCCGACCAACTGTAGACTCAGTCTTGGTGAACAGCTCTTAACCTGGTAAGCATAGGATTAGCCAGTCACATGACCAAACCGGAACTTTAAAATAGTGAGTTCAATTCTTATGGCTGCTACCCCCACAGTTCTTTCCTAAGTGATTCTCAGGGCTCTGTTACAAAAGAGAATTCTCTTTCAGATCTTCTAATGTTGAAGAACATAAATAAATAAATAAATAAATAAATAAATAAAGTCATGCTAGCACGGCCCCCAAAGAAGAGTGACATGCAATTATTAGCATATAAATATTAGCACACAAAATGAACATGTACATAATGTGCTAGAGCAGTGGTTATCCACCTGGGGGGGGGGTCAAAAACCCTCTCACAAAGATCAACTACGACCATCTGGAAAACACAGATATTTACCTAATGATTCGTAACATCAGTCAACATTACAGTTATGAAGTAGCAATGAAAATAGTGTTATGGCTGGGGGGGGGGGTCACCACAACATAAAGAACCATATTAAAGGGTCCCAGCGTTAGGAAGATTGAGAGCCACAGTGCCAGAGGAACGTAAAGAATGTTTCATTTCCCACAACACATATCCTATAACACTAATAAATACTTCTTGGCCTTGGTCTTCAGCTAGTTACACATGGAACATCTCTGTTTGCTATTTTTGTACCCAAGAAGAATCTCTCAATTGTAAACTTCCTTACATAGAAAACTCCACGCCCATTTACTATGAATCTGTTTCACTTGATCTTAACAACAGGCGTGGCTTGCTTTCTCCCTGTGCTTCTGTGCCTCAGCTGGAGGACTAAAATTTCAGATTAGCCACCTTGAGCTGTCATCCGTGCTAGAGGGTGTGGCCACTACAGTTTTCCGCTGCAGATTCTGCAGGGCTAGAATCATGGGCTACTCTGACGGCCCCCTTGCAGGGTCATCCCTGAAGAGCCAGCAGTCAGCTCAGATAAAGCCCATTGGTAGGGCTGGAGACTGTGAGGCTCCATGACTTAAACAGCAAAATTCTCTGGCATCACATAGAAGGGGAAAAGCAATGGGGGCCAGGGTGAGTATTTGTGTGGTGATAATCAAAGCTCTGCTGCCTACTAGAGAAGGCTCTTACTGAAAATGATACGGTAAAGAGTACATGATATATTCTCATAAATGGAGAAGGGAGTGGGGTGGGGGAAGAGATCCCACTAACAAACATGGAGGAGTACAGAGGGAAAACAGAAGCCACTATGGTACTGGCTAATAACAAAAACATCTATTCAGGGATGTTTGCTGACTGAAGGTCTGTGCCTCAGTTAGAGGACTTGATTACTTTATTTGAGGTCGTAAAGTAAATTCCTTCCTTCATTCATTCAACAAACACCTGGGAATCTGGTCAAACACCAGGCAGCCGATTACTAGAAATATGCACACTGGATATTATTCTTCTTTTTGATGAGATCTAAGTCTTGGAGATGATATAGAAATGAAAGCAGATAGTTATTCTGAACAGTAGAGGCTTGGTGGACCACTTTTCGGAAAACAGAGTACAAAGTGGCCAAGTCGGGATCATGGACTAAGGGATCCTGCCAGGAAGAAGGTGACATTTTGCCAGGTCTTGGTTGGTGACTCACTGTTTGCTCATCAAAGGAGTCAGAGTGTCTCTTTGCAAGGATGGAGCTGTGGGAGGGCCTCACATGGAAGTAACTGGAAGGGAGGGGATTAAGACCATGAGAGATGATGTGTGGAAGGACCACCATCTGTTGATCCAGGCTGTGTAGTTAGGGGACACTAGCCAGTGTGAGCCTTGGAGACTTGAGGAAGGCATGGATTAGAGCAGAAGCTCTGAATGGAAGGCAGAATGAGCAGCCCTCTGACAGGAAGCAGCTAGGGGGTGACTCCCTGAGAGGATGTGGGGAGGCGGGAGGGAGGCCAGGATGACTCAAGCTTGGGAAGAGCATCAGGATGTGGATGCAGAGCATCAGGGATGCAGAAAACAGGCACAGATGGAGGTCTGAGCAAAAAAACGTCAGGACACTGGCTCTGAGACACACTTGAGCCTGAGGATGTGATGATGGCTGCCCAAATGGAGCTGATCTATAAATCAAGGTTCAGAAAAGATCCAGAACTCTAAAGATAGGCCTCCGGGTGTTATCTCCATCTCTTATAGAGTTCTCCTTAGAATTATCTATAGAGTTATATCCTTTCTTATGACATTTTTATACTTCCTACCTAATTGCCTCCCTCCCCCACCCTGCCACCCCCCCACACAAAACACTCAGAAAAGTAAAAATGGTGCAACACAATTTACGTTTGAAACTCATTCTCACAGCATTTACATTGCACAGTTCCAGACATTTGTCTTGCAAGTCAAGGGTTCGGGCTGGGGTAATTCTTTGGAGAAAGCCACTTCAAAGACAATGTCCCAGTGAACGTGGTACAAAGAGCGTCTGGCTTTAAAACCACCAATCAGGATGGTGCAGTCATGATGTCACTGATGGGCCTTATGCTGTCCACTGTCTCTGTGAACGTTGTGCTCATTGCTTCTCTGACATCTGTCCCCCATTGCTCATTCTATGTGCAGTGCAGCCATACATAAGTACTAACCAAGGGAGGCCCACAACTTCCCTTCTCAGAGGAAGGGATGCAAAGAGCAAAGGATGGCTGGCCTGTATTCAAATAACAGCTCGCAGATAGTTGTGCTGGAGAACACATTCAGAGAGCAAACTATATGATGCCTACGTCACCTCAGCAGTCTGTAAGGTAAGAAGGACGCTAGAATTCTGTGTCAGAATTCTGTACCAAAAAAAGAAAAGAAAAGAAAAGAAAAGAAAAGAGTGCTATTCTTTTTTTAAATTTTTATTTTAAAAAGTAAAACCATTGCCCTGATAATTTGGAACTATCATCTAGATGGCATTCAGTCAAGAAATGTAGACCTTCCAGGCCCACTGTGCAACACTTGCTTATGCCCTTTTCTGTATTCTATGGGTTTTCTGAGGATCATGAGAAAAGTCAAATCGATCAACTCCTCAGAAGCTTGCAGGGATGCCCGTCTTCAACAGATGCCACCCTAGAATGTCAACTATGCCCTGCAGGCTTAAACAAACACAGTAAAGAGACATGTAGACTTCGTGACTCTGCCAATTACCCTTGGTGGCTCCAAATCCCTACTTGTGATTATCCCCTAGGTTAGGCATGTGCACATGTGCAGATGCATTCAGACGCATACCATGCACACAGAGATATGGGCCTGGAGAGTTGGCACAAAGACCACACTGGTTCTTCTTTCAGAGGACAGGGTTCTATTCCCAGCATTCACATGGTGGTTCACAACTGTCTGTAACACCAGTCCCAGAGGATGTGACATTCTCTTCCATGGGTACCAGGTATGTGGGTGGTACACAGACATACATGTAGGCCAAATACATACATATGTATGTATAAACAAAAACATTTTTTAAAAAACTAACTAGTTTATAAACCTTCTTTTGTGCTTTCCCTTGTCCCTCGATATTTGGACATCTGGGTATAGAGCAGATTTCTTTATTGCTAGGATAACTCAATTAACTACTTTAAAAATTCTGATAGCAACTTTACTCAGAATATCCAAAGAGGCTTTGAATGGATACAACCTAATGTATTAATTGAAAATTAGATATACCATAGTGTAGAATAGAAATTCATGGAAAATCATGAAGTATTAATATCTACTATAGTACGGATGTTCCTTGAGAAAACGATGCTTAGTCAGTCATCAAGACTAGATGACATTTCCTTCCATATGCATGCCCAGAAGAAAGAACTAACCACATAGGTGGTGGTACATGTTTCTGACTTGGTGATATGATAGCTATGAATACAATATATTAATTGTTTAAAGAGATGACACTATTCTATACCTGGCTGTGATAGGGACTGCATGACTAAGGAATACACTGAAAACCATTGCCTTGTACACACTAAAGAAGCCAAGCAGAGGGCTATGTGCATATCTCAGGGAGCTTCCAAAAGAACTGCATCAGATATTTGACCCAAAGTCTTAAAACATTTAGTTTCAATGCTACTGAACTGTAACAAACTTCAGTTGAGATCCCCACATTGGGCCACTGGCCACCAAGCTAGCAGCACATGGCTCTACGTCTATTCTTCTTATGGTGGCCACACTCGTGGTAGGGCCATTTGGTTGCAAATCAGAGTCCGTGATCTTCGGTGGATCAATTTTCGGTCATACCACCGGGCAAAGTATAAATTCCCCGAGTGGAAGTGTCTTTAACATTGGTGGCTGCTCTGTGCCATCTCTCCTGCTGTGATGTAATGGTTGTCCTTATAGGACACTGATGGACCCAACACATTCCAAGTGGTGGAAATGGTACATGGTTTGGAAATCTGGTTTATGGTGTCTGAATGTGGCTGAGCCCAATAGAATCCTCCTGGCATCAGGTGACGTCCATAGTCCACGCCATTTTTAATCTCTTCCCAGATCATTGTCCTTCTAGAACATCCTGTGGCCCTACATGTGGCTTGCTGTTCTCTCTGCAAGTCTCAGGATCTCTGTACCTATCTTCATGTCTGTTTCACTCAGTGCCTCTTAGGATTCCTCTGGCTCCACTTTGTGTTCCTTGGTGTCTGGCTGGATATAGGAACCCATATCCAGTGTCTGGACCATCTAGCATCCTTCCTTGCAAGGGATCTCCCAGCACCAGGGCAGAGGCACTGGACAGTGATAGCCCCCGGGCCTCCTCAGCAGGAACAGAGCGTAGTGGCCAAGAAAATCCCAATGATTTCTTATGAACTGTTGTGAGGAACATTTGTCTTTAGTCTCCCACAGGAAGAAGAGCATAGAACAGGGCAACCATAGATGCAGGTAACATTTAAACAAGTTCTCTGGAGGAAAAGTGGAACAACCAGTGCAGATCTCAGATTCTGGGACTGTATAAGATCTTTCAATTTTTAGCATGGGGCAAAGAAGCATTGGAAGCAATGAGATAACAAAGACAAACGCATCAAAAGAACATGGTCCCTTCTCCTCCGCTGCTCTCCCCTACAGCTCCCGTACTTCCAATATCCCGTGTTCCAGCTGCATGGGTGTGAAAAGAGCCTTAAATCCATTTAGTGTCCCAGATATCTGGAGCAACTGGTTACATTCTCCCTGGAAGCAGACTTTCCTACAGAAAGCACCTCAAACAGATCTTGAATGCCTAATTTTTGTTTTTAATGCTCACAATAGAGCTCACAATAGAGCTTTAACCCTGTTGGGTTCAGAAGAATCCTGCCCATCTTTTCTATTGTCTTTTTGAGGGATAACATATTTCCAAATCCTCCGTCAATAGCTCAGAAGGGATTTTCAAAGGCAAATATCAAATGAAATAGTTGACCCCACCCCCCCACCCCCCACTACCACCAGCCTGTTACTGGGTCTTTAAACACTAAAAGCTGGGCCTGGAGAATCCTTCACGGAAAGGAGGGATGAGAGATGAGAACCAAGACTTCAGATGGAGTTGGAGAGCTGCTGTGTATTGAGCATAAGTGGGAGACTTACCAGAGAGAGGAGAAAGAGAGAGAGAGAGAGAGAGAGAGAGAGAGAGAATATGAATCACGGTGGTAGAACAAATGTCCAAGGGCAGCAGTAAGCACCACACCTCTGGCGGAGGCAGCCACATCAGATGCTGAAAGTCCTGACTCCTGCATGGTCCCATGACAGAGATGAGCTGCCTGGAGGGGAGTCCAGGAAGCAGAATACAGTGATAGCGATGCTTCAACGGGGCCTGCACGAACCTTACAAGGTGAGCAGGAACAGGGCAGTTAGGAGCGTTGACTGGAGATGATTCAAAAGAGCATCCTGTGACACAGAATTCATTATGGACCTGCTAAACTTGAGTCCCCAAATGCCAGCCTCCAACTTGCTTTCTCAACTGCTTTGGTTAGATGAGGCAAAACCAACTGTTGCTATTAGGGAATAGGGATACTGAAAAAAAATTTTTTAAGAGGATTTATCTTTTTGTGGCAAATTCCAGGTAAGCAGGAGACGGTCAAACTGCTCAAATAAATAAAAGGACATTAGGTAGACAATGACATAAATATCTAGTTGATAGAAATCCTAGTCCATTGGGGTGAACTGCAGATCTGCTTGGGTGGAGAGCAGGTGAAGTTCTGAGTGCAAGTGTGCTGTTCACACCAGTGAGGCTATGTTGAAGACCCCTGTGCCTCAGCACCATGGGAGCAGCAAAGCCTTCTCTGGGTGAGGCTTGGAGGGATGAAGACGACGTCCTTTGGTATGAAGGCCAATGTTGCGTCAGTGTATGCCCAGCATCGCTTTCTCCTCCCTTTAGATTGCTCCCCTAAAGAGCTGACTCCTGGGATTAGCTAAACCTGCTTCTTTGGTCAGCTCTGTATAAACAAGATGTCTCCTTTGCCTATCAGTATGCAATGACTCTGCCTCTGTCCAGTGGTGTACGACACCACTGCCCTGTTCAGCTGCATAAGTCTGCTGAGCTTCGCAGGTGCTGTCCGTTCTCCATCAGAAAGCCTAACCCATGGGATTCCAGCTTCTCTCTGTCTCTGTGCTTGTCCCTTCTTCATTAGCTTCAATCCACTTAGGTCAACCCCTGGGGCTGTATGAGGGTGCAGCGTCCTTGCGAATGCATGCGTCCAGATGTTTCTGGTCCAAACTCGCCGAAAGAAAAATGCATGCAATTATAATTGCAACGGTTCCTTCCAATGCCCAGCATCTCCAAGGCTTTATAAATCTGACAGGTGTCCTGACTAGTCTCCACTACTGACTCAACAAAAGTAATATACACACACAACACAAAGTTACACAAAACGAGAAGTGAAGACTACCCTCTGAGCCCAGGCCCCTTCGACAGCTTCCCGAATTAACAACAAAGGATGTTAACAGATCCTGGCACAGTCGGGCAGCTGTGCACACAGTACACAGGTGTGACTCTTTCTATGTTGCGCCTTTTGTGCTGACACTGTTCCTGCACCTTGCTTTGTTTCAATTAAGCCTTGTCTTGGAAACTTCTCATGTCTACCCTTAATAAGGCTGCAACAAGAATTCTCAGACATGGCTTCTGACCTTCTTCTATAAGCATCTTTATTTCAAAGTTCCCGGCAGTGACTAAGAAAAAAGGAGTTATCTAAATTTTTAATATTGAGAGACAGTGTCGACTTGTTCTCCAGTGTATGCTCTCTAAATGTTGGGTTTGGTTGCTGGGTTTGGGTTTTTTCTCAGACCATCTTCCTCCACCTGGCCATAGTTATGGGAAGTAACAGGAAGAAACCCACAAGGGGTCAGATGACATTAAGTTTAGCTTTTTCTAGCAGATGGAAGAAAGAAGGAAAGAATCACATATCAACCAAGTCTCCATTCCGGCAATACCGAAATTTGAAGTTTCCTTTATAAGCCAAAACAAGTCCAGAGTTGGAAAACTATTCTTTTTTCAGTAGCCGGGGTACACCGTGGAGAATAATCTATCATAGGGAAGCTAGATTCTGAGAGACTGTCCTCAAATAGTGATTCAGTTTCCGTCTGGGTGTCCACTGGGGTCCAAATGATTCTGAGAGAATTGTTTAGTGGCAACAGGCTAGCTCTGGCTACTTAACACACTGCTAGGTGATTATAAAGCTATAGTTTTCAATGTCTGTTTCTTCGACAAGCACAATTTGGGCACTCATAGATACATGCAGAGTTCAGACCAGTGACGGAATCAGTAACTGGGGTGTGGAGGTACCTGACTAGTTGACACTATCTAGGTAACTCTGATGGATGGTAAAATGTAACCTCTGTGTCAGAACAGAATCTCATCTATCCATACTTACCCACATAGACCAAAGTCTTTGAGCACCAAGTTAATGTGCCAACAATATAACAGATGCTCTGGGGAAGAAAGAGCCAAAGACCTGGCCAGCTCTTCACTGGCTTCAGACAAAGCAAGAGACAGTCATGTGTAGTTAGGTGAGCTACTAAATGAGAAATGTTGCAAGGATTTCCAAGGCAGGGAGCCAAGAGAGTCTGGAAAGGGCTTCAGTAACCATGAGTGGGCTGTGACTTCAAGGCAAGTAAAATTTTCGAGGACAAAGAGGCCAAACCTGCGAGGTTGTGACCATCCAGGAAGCTGTTTGCCTTTCTACAAAATGTTATTGAGGAAACTGAACCATAGGGTAGAAGAATCAAAGTGCCTGGATGAAGGGCCCCTACTTCCTTTGTCCCTACTAAACTGGCTTCTGCTTCTCTCAGTTTTAAGTCCTGAGGTCCCTCTCCAGCTTTCACTGAAATCCATTGTTTTTAATGTTGAAATAAAACAGGCAGAACAGTAAGCCTCAGTGAGAAACTGAGCCGGGTTTGAGTTAAGTTTCCTCTGAGATAGGAACATTCCATCCTACAGGGAAGAAAGATCCTTAAGTTAAAAAGTAAACAACTCAAACTAACATCAGAAAGTCCCTGAAACTGAACAGAATCACTGGGTCCCTGCCTGGTCTAGTAAACAATAAAAGTTGAGTCCCTCTCAGAGAAGCCAAGCAACCAAGAAGACTCTGAAACCACCCAGCTGCCTAGAAAAGATTAGACCAACCGAGGGCCCTGGGAGGGGACATTTTCCAACCTTTTGAGCTGCCTGCAGGCTGTGCAGTGTACTCCCGGTTCCCAGCTATGTGAGCTGCCACCCATGTTGGAAAGGCCTTAGTGATGCAGCTAGCTGTCTTTGAGCCATTTCTGCTTCTGTAATTCCTCACCCATAATGCAAGAAAGCCCCAGTATAACTCAAGTTGACTTTGGTGGTACTGTGGTCTGTTGTGAACTTCCTGTCTGGAATGAGTAGACTTCCCCTAGGAAAAGTTTTGTCACAGAACAGGGTTGCTATTAGACTGTGACACTGAGGGTGGTTATGAAAGAGAAATACAAGGCTACGGAACCAGGACTAGCCAACCTTTTGTCCATCGGATCACTGTCTGTGTCTGGACCCAGCCTTTGGCCTTCTCAACTACAAGGCAAAGAACACTGCACTAGGTGAGTGGTTCTCAACCTTCCTAATGCTGTGACTCTTTAATAGTTACTCAGGTTATGATGATCCCCAACCATAAAATTATTTTCACAACTGTAATTTTATGACTGTTTTGAGTCATAATATAAATATCTGATATGTAGGATATCTGATATGCTGCTCCTGTGAAAGGGTTGCTCGATCCCCAAAGGGGCTAAGACCCACAGTTTGAGAACTGCTGTACTATGCAATACTAAATCTGCTCTCTAGTCCTGGGTATCTCAGGGCCAGGGGTGAGCAACTCTGCTGAATGAGCTCCATGTGGGCTCTGTTTAGGTCTGGGAAGAAATCCACTGACTTTCCAGCTCCTCCCACACTTCTCCTGGGATGACTTCTTCCTCTGGCAAAATGAGGTGAAGATACACAGCATGTCTGCCTCAGGAACACATCATCTCAGCCTCAGAGTGATTTGTTCTCACTTAGAATGGTTTCCTTTTAAATTAAGTTTTGTGAACAATCTTTTGAGTGGATTCTGTCCTATCAACAGACATTCACTCCCTGTCCCTCCCTTCCTGCATTTCATAGAAGTCTTTTGTTTAGCCCCCAGGACTGGCAGCCATGCAAGGTACCTGAGGGTCTTAGCACCAGATAAAGCTGTGTCTTTTCTGAGGTCATTCATTCATGATCATGGTGCACAATGGAATCTTCCACAGTTCTTGTTTGTTCCAGAGGGTAAGGCTTAACTTTCCTCTCACGTATTTTGGTGTGATTAAAATGTTCTTTGCAAACTTAGAATTGTATTTTTGGTAAGAATTGAAAGGAAGGATACTAAAAAGGGTCCGTTCAGTCGTGGCGAGCTTTTAGTGTCCTCTGACAGTTTTCGTACTGTGAGAAGTAGAATATTCGGTGCTCACTCTTCATTGGAGCCTTCATACACCATTATTTCCTTTGGATATTTATTGTCTGAGACCAAAGAATGTGTTTTGTGTTAACTTGTTCCATTCCTTTCCTTTCCTTTCCCCTTTTCCCCTTCCCCTTCCCCTTTTCCCCTTCCCCTTCCCCTTTTCCCCTTTTCCCCTTCCCCTTTCCCTCTTCCCCTTTTCCCCTTCCCCTTTCCCTCTTCCCCTTTTCCCCTTCCCCCTTCCCCTTCCCCTTCCCCTTTCCCTTCCCCTCTTTCCTTTCCTTTCCTTTCCTTTCCTTTCCTTTCCTTTCCTTTCCTTTCCTTTCCTTTCCTTTCCTTTCTCCCTTTCTCTTAGAAATAATATTTAAAGCATTTAATGTTCTAGTAAGTAAAAACTATCAACATAATATTGAGGAGAAAAAGAAAAGCTGTCAGGTTCAAGTTGCTAAAAAGTATCATGGAGATATTTTTTTTTAACCCCCTTCCCTTGGATGAGCTATGGCAATGACTTCTACAGGCATGGGAAAACATTTTAACACTTCATAAAATTCTTTTTCGACAGCAGGGGATACAGGAACCAAATTTCCCTTGGTGGAAATAAAAAACATTTAGCTGAGATGTTCCTGGGAAGTAAATGATTTCAGAGAAAGCCTTTTAGGCAGAAGAAATGTGGAGGACAGCAGTCTGCCTGTGAGGTGTGGGTGCGTGGAGGTCAGAAACCCTCGTCTTTCATCCAGCACTTAGCATATGACCTGGTACTTAGCAGGGCTCTAGTAAATATTTGTGGGATGATTTTAATCATTCATTCCAACAGCAGAGGCTTTTACGATTTCAGCCGAGAAGACAGATGACAGCATGACAAGGGGGGGATGTCAGAGCATTGCAGAGCCGCCTCTGACAATAACTGTGACCGGCTTTGGCACCTGCAGGGCTCTCGGCACATGTTCTCTTGGTGGAGATGTGGCTCCTGATACTCACAGCGGCTCGAGAGGCAGCCACCACAGTGAGACACTGGCATACATGCAGGGATGGCTAGCTGCTCCTCTGTTCTATTATCACCTGAGGCAAACTGGACATCACGTGGGTCCTGCCTACCCGCTTGCCTTTAGGTAGCCTGGAACACTCAAGGATCTAAGTTGTCCGCACGGCAGGCAAGGGCTGTGGGGCTAATATGGTACCTTGGGGGATTATCTGGGCAAACCTTCTCATCACAGAAAGGAGGACACAGAGATTCAAGGGCTTAGAAGACTTTCCTGAGGGGATATGGCTAATTACTGCTTGAGCCGAGATTAGAGCCGGAATCTCTTCAAACCCAGTCAAAAGCATCTGCATCATTTGCTGTTTTGAAGATTGAAGATGAGACTAGTGCCACTTCCTCTCATATAAATGGGCCAAGCCAGGCTGCATGATGGTTGGAACTGTTACAGTCTCTACGATACAATCAGAGTAGTAAAAATAAGATAATCCTACTACCTCATAACATATGTGTATTTTGTGTGTTCTAGTTTAAACAGAATCCATATTAGTGCTGAGTCAGTTGAGAGCACAGTACTACACATACACACACACGCACAGGCACATGCACATGCACACACACACAGGCACAGGCACACGTGCATGCACACACATGCACGCATGTAAACCCACCTCCAAACTAGACAAGCTTTAGAATGTGCTCTGAACCTACTGTTTTCCTATCCAATTTCCAACTCAAGTTTTGCTTCCCTTCATGCCTGCTAAGTGACAGGTATTTCTAGTCAGGACTTGGGTGTGCTTTTACAAACACTGCCAAGCTCAGGAGTGCTGTGGTGAACTATGTAAAATGAACAGTGCATGTGGCTGGTGTCTCTGGCATAAAATCGTTCTAGAAGAACATAAATCAACTTGATGCACACAGAACTAGGGGTTGTTGGGGACTCACATATTCATACTAAGATGGGTGCAGACAGACTGGACAGGCTTTAGGAAGGAAGTCTGATTGGCAATGAGGTTTGAATCTGGTATTGGAGGAGAAGCCTTTCAGGCCAGGAAATAGTGGATCAGTGGGTGGGTGGGTGGGTGAGGGTGTGGGTGGGTGGGAGTAGGAGGAGGGCATGCCAGAAGTATGCATTTCAGATAGCCATGCTTCTGTTTGCTATGCTGCAACTGACCCAATGAATCCCTCCCTGTAAACTCAAGCTTGCAGTTTTATGGCATCTTCCATTCTTATTAAAACAAACAAGCAAACAGACAAACAAACAAACCAGACATTGGTGCTAGAAAACAACAACAACAAAAGCAAACTATTCAGATGGACAAGGGTACGAGAGGGTGAAGGACGATTAGAAGCAAGAGCCTTAGCCTTCACTCTGACATTACAGTCTTTCTGCATTTAATATCAATAATAATATCAAATGCATCTTTCTGCATTTAATATCAATAGGCCCTTTTCTATTACTGAATATAGCTCCTTGATACTTTATGGCAAAGCTAGGATGGAAACAGAGCCTACTGGACTCATTAGGAAGATGTTTCCAGAACATGTGTGAATGTTGGCCAAAGAGCACACCAGCAGAGCTAGAAGGTAGCTAACTGGTGGTGTTGGAAGTGTACGAGAAGTCAAGAGCATTCCTGATTTCTTTCTTCTAGCTGGCAACAGAACCATCTCTTTAAATGCTTCCAGTAGGTGTGGCCTTTTTGGAGGAAGTGTGGCAGGTACTGTGGGTGCGGGCTTTAAGACCCTCAGCCTATCTCCCTGGAAGTCAGTATTCTGCTAGCAGCCTTCAGATGAAGATGTAGAAACCTCAGCTCCTCCTATACCATTCCTGCCTGGATGCTGCCTTGATGAAAATGGACTGAACCTCTGAACCTGTAAGCCAGCCCCAATTAAAAATTGTCCTTTATAAGACTTGTATTGGTCATGGTGTCTGTTCACAGCAGTAAAACCCTAACTAAGACAGTACTACTGCCTAATGAAGAGACCATGTAGGAGAAAGTAAGCTGAGTTATTAGCTCCTGGATATCAATACTACCCAACCCCAACCTCATTTTATGTGAGAAAGCTAAGTGCAATTCATGTAGACTTTGCCAGGAATATTAATATAGAAGAATGGGGTTATTGCTTCTGGGCCTTTTGGCTAAGATCAAGTGTGGAAGAATGGGGTTTGACTGGTTCTGAATTTGGAAATTTCAACAAATTTGCTAATCAGTAGTTACTGTGTTCAAAGCGGACATATGGTATTAATTCCAGAACCAGGTTCAACATAAATGGACCAAGCCTGGGAAACTACATATACCAACAAAAACGCCATAAGAAAGAGGACAAGCTCAGGTCAGGAGATGTGACAGACTCATTCTCAGTGGGCAGGGAGCTAGTGAAGCCCTGAGTGAGTGTGTCCTTGACACGGGCAAGGCTTTACTAAGGGCTACATGATCCTATAGGAATGGCAAAGCCTTCTTTGGTCCATGTGAGAATGATGAGTGTGCAGAAAATGTCCCCTGTAGCTCCTCCTCCATGTTTACAGGCTGAAGACTGCTCTCTATGACCCATTTTTACTGAGATTAGCTAAACCCACCACCTTGTTCAGCTGTGTACAACAGCCATGCTTCCTCGTTCAACTCTATATAATAAGCATGCTGAGCTTCCTGAGGCTGGGGCTCCATCAGAGAACCGTGGGCACCCACTTTTGGTTTTCTCCTGTCTGTGTGTCTTGTCCCCTCCCTACTTCAGTTAGATCCATCCTAAAGCCATGCATATTGTGTCAGCACACTGCCTACCAGGTTAGTGAGGCCACTGTTAATATTTTCAAAGTGAATGTGAGGACTTTGTCCCCTTAGCATTCAGGGAGTGGTCATCGTTACACAAAAGCACACACAAAAGAATGGGGAATTGATGTTGTTAATGGAGCCACGCAACCTGGTCTGCTTAATTCCAGCTCAGGCTGCACAGGAGGCTACTTCTGTCTTCATGTCATCCTCGAAGAGTTCGGCTTTCGTGGATACGTCTGAACCCCTCCCCGTGCTACCGATGGGGCTTGCGCTTTTCAGCCAGCACTGAGCTGGCAACGTCAGCTGGGGTTTTCACGGTCTGCTGATAACTGCCCATTACTGAGATACTACTGAGAATTGAATTACAGAGCCAAGGAGAGCCTCCCAAAGAGGGATGGGTAGGTGGTAAACCTAAAGGTGGTAGGAAGGTTATAAAGGGGAAGAGTCCAGCATCAGTGTCTTTGCTGGCCTGCACACAACCCTACTAATGGCCTCTAGCCTGGCACAGTGATTTTCAATGAGAGCGCAGCCAGCAAGCTTTCTTTGATTTATTTGGTTCATTATATATGCAGGCTGAAACCCTGTTACCCATGAAAAATTTCCCTCCCTCTACATCTTCCTCTTTTCTGTTTGGAGACAGGGTCTTATTTATCCAGTCTAGGCTGGCCTTACACCCGTCCCTCAGCCTCCCTGGTGCTGGTGTCACAGAGTACCACACAAGTGGCTATGCTATGGGCAGGGTCTGAATGAACTACTTCAGGTTTTCTTCTCACCTGCTTTGCAGCTTACCCATCGCTTACTAATCCCCTCCCTCCCTCCCTCCCTCCCTCCCTCCCTCCCTCCTCAATTCAGAACACTTCTGTCTCTTCTAACCCTTGTGTCCGTCCTCATCCCACTCATAACCCAAGATCTCGTCACACACCTGGATAAGTGCCGCAAAGGTACTATGGTGGAAAGGCCATCAGAAGAAGGGGGACTAAGAGACCTCCCAGGAGGCCGACCTTACAACTGAGACCTAAAGGACGAGAATGATTCCAGCACGCGTAGCAGAGGAAGAGCCAGGTAAGCAGGGGGAGTCAAATGTATAAAAGAAAGCCCAGAGGTTAGAAGGGGCATTGTTGACCTCAGGAAGGATGAGGCTGGTGAGGATGCCCATTGACTCCGGGGCAAACATGCTGAGGCTGGGACTGGAGAGCTGTGGCAGCTGAGAAGGGTGAAGGATACTTAAGGTAGAATGGGAAGCTCCCTCAAGGTAGAGGTGTGGGTGGGGCGCTCAGATGTCTGACAGATGGTATGAGAATGGGGAATTGAAAAGGAAAGGCAATCACGCTTCTCAGTGAAGCCTTCCTCTTCCATATTGTGAGTGACTCAAGCTTATCCTGGAGATCAGTGATCAGCTGGGGCTTCTATCTCCCACTTTCCTTGTTGTTAGGCTTGGCCATATGTAGCCTGTTGGGCCCAGGGAGACATGCGTAGAAACCTTGGACCATTGGACTCGTCTGCCATTTTCCGGGTGTGAAGCCAACCACGTTGGTAGGGATTTGTGTTACTTGCAAGTGGACACTACATCTAACTGACACATTCTGCAATGCCAAATGCCTAGGTACCATGAATGTGAGCAGTGGTCATCAAAACGAGACACTTGGGCCACATGGGGCTATCTATGCCTTTTCAGGTAAGAAATGTGGTTGGAAGCCATGTGCCCAAAGAGTAGACCTCGAGATGGGGTTTGCTGGTGGAAGGAAGAGTATAAAAAGTGCTTACAAGCTGTTAGTCGAAGAATTTATCCGAATGGGAAAGGAAAGCCAGAAAAAGGAGAAGGTTGGGAGACTGAAGGCCTGAGCTCAGACGTCTGCATTTCAAGAGTCATCTCTGACAGCCATCGCCACTTGGTGGGGGATTCCCTGATTGCAACCTCACTCATTCCTCAAAGGTAAACCCCTGTCCTGGGTGTGTTCCTCTCAGCTCAGGCATCAGGGCTGCAATGGCCCACCCCGAGCTTTACCACTGAGAGGCCCATTGACGATATACATTGTATCCTGTCTACCTAGTTGCTTCTAATCTGGCCCGAGGGCAGGAAGGCATGTTCAATTCTTCCAGCCTCATCCCCACTAGTCCCTATGTAACAGCACTGCCAAGGAGAGCATGATTTTCTCCTATTCCAACCATGTGAAGCCCACCATGGCTTCACAGCTGTTGTCAAGGGGACATTGCAAAAGGAGGCAATAAAGGGCATGCAGATACAGATGGAGACGTGGTTAGAATTGAGTCCCCTGAGCAGAGAGGTTGTGGACAGTAACAACTCTACTGTTTGGGCACGTGGCTTCCAACCATATCCACCCCCCAGCCCCTCCAGGAACTGTTCTTTCCATACTGTTTAGCCTTCCTTTTTTCTCTGCCAACCAACTCTTACCTTCTCTCTGGCCACTCATCCACTGCCGTCGTTCTTCCTTTCAAAGCTAGAGTCAGTATTAACTTTCCTTCTTCTCCACCTAGCAGTCCTAACTCTAGTGTGGCTGGACCTCCACAGCTGGGTCTAAGGCCGCCATTCAGTGCTGATGAGTTTTGCTAGTACAGTACCGATCCGTGTGAGGTGGAACACTCCTGTTCCCCACATTCCTTTCCTTTCAAGGCCAAGTGCTCCTGGGCTGGGCATTTGGTCACCTACCAGTTTACATTTGGGGATTCATTGCTCGGCACTTAACTCTGCATTGCTACAAAAACTGTCTAGCTGGCAACAAGGTCGTGCAAAATGTGTTCATACTTAAGATCCTGGCTCAGTCATCCCTCTCTGCCTTCCTACCCTAACAGACACATCACCCCTTAGGATTGTGCTGATGAAGGAGCGGCAGGCATTTGGCGCACTAGATCACTGCAAATAATAGTTATTTTCAGAAAAAATATGTAAATTGCATGTGTTGCTGTCATGTGTGGGTCCCCACACCTGGAACGGAATGGAGCAGAGGCCCCGGAGCGATGTCACTCAACAGCTTTTTACCAAGCGACAAGACCATCAGCAGCTGAGATGCATTGTGCTGCTGTGACATTAACTGCAGACATGGAGTGCCACAGAAAAAGTTGACGCCCCCTTTTTTTTTGAATAGAGCCCAGGGGTAATTACTGTGACTATTGTTCTATTAGAAAGCTCCATTTATGCTCCTTCATCAATTCAGGATCTTGACATGAAAAATCGCGGGCATTAAGTGTTTAAGGCAATTTGCTTTCCAAATGAAGAAAGTCTATTCTTCAGTCATCAGCGCAGATGGCCAAAGCTCACCTCACAAGGAGACTGAGGAGGGGGTTTGCTCCCTAAACAGAGCCCGGGGACATGTTCAAGGCCTGTTCCCAGTCATCAGTCCCAGTAGGATATACAGGTCTGGGTGGGCAGCCTGCAGGTGGACAGTGGCTGCCCCACAGGGGTGTGGTGTGAACTGAGGTGGGTCCAATGAGCCCAGATGAACCTGGCTGCCCTGTCTTGGGGGCCAGGCACGGAGTTCTGAGGAAAAGCTACAGAAATGTTGCTCACCTTGAGAAGTAAGCTCTCAGGGCAGGTCCGTGCTCTTCCACATGCCACAGAACATGAGTCGGTTATGAGGTGTGCCATTCAATATGGAGTAAAATGGGAGACTTCTGAGCTACTTACCCCCACATGAGAACATAAAATGGGAACAAAAGAAAAGGCCAAACCGTGACAAAAGAGATGGCCCCCCAAAGCGTTACTTACATTGAGTGAGGATCCCCGTTAAGGCATTTTTGAAGTTCTCCTTTGCTTCCTCCATTTCCTGCTCGTGGGTAGCCTTTTCATTCATGAGCCTGCGCACGTGGCTGTTGGCCGACTGAACCATGGAGTAGAACTGGTTTGCCGAGCGCCGGTTCACCTCCCCACGCTCGATCCAGGACAGCAGAACTGTGATAGCCTCAGAGAACTTGCTGTCATCTAGAACGGAAGGTGACGGCAAGAAAAAGCCACGTCATCAGGCTGTTCTCAAAGCATGTGAGGTCTCCCCGAGTAGTGCTGCTTTCTCAGAACTTGACAAATTAGCTTTCCTCTGAAGGAGGCTTTGTCATTCCATAGCTTAGCTATTCTCTTCTTCCTCTGGCTCCATGGAACCACCTAGAACCTATTCAGGTATTTCTCTGGGAGCTGTGCTGGGAATTCTTTTTTTCTTCCTTTCTTTCTTTCTTTTCTTTTCTTTTTTTTTTTTGTTTTTTTTTTTGTTTTTGTTTTTGTTTGTTTGTTTGTTTGTTTGAGACAGGGTTTCTCTGTATAGCCCTGGCTGTCCTGGAACTCACTTTGTAGACCCAGGCTGGCCTCAAACTCAGAAATCCGCCTGCCTCTGCCTCCCAAGTGCTGGGATACTTAGCTATACTCTGCCAACACATTCTCATAACAAGCCTAGACTGTGCTTTATAAGGTCGACTCCAAAACCTTAAGGACCTATTTGGCCTTCACTGTATTTGTCAGAAATGCTATATGATGATATAATTATTTTTGGTATTTATACAAGATAGCTAAGATAGCATCAACATGTAGACCACAGAAAAAAATTATCTTGAAACTTCTTGTAATAGGATATACTGTCCCCAAAGCAGGCAGGAGAAATAAAGTCATTTATTGTTCTACTGAAATTCAAAAGTAATTTCACTTTTAGTTTAAGATAACAGATTTCATTACAATGAAAAATGGAGTGTTAGCTAGTTTTCCACACAAGGGGGTGTGTTCCCTGAGGTGGTCAGTCAGCCTTTGCTTTGGGTGGCTAGTGCAAAGTCTATTTGAGCTTGGTGTGAGCCTCAGGTGAGAATAGGAAGTGGAGAATCTGTACATAAATGATAAAGTTTATTTCAAACGGAACAAAATAGGCTTGCTTGTTTGGGGAATGTTGTGTGGCTCGGAGGTGGTGGAAGGCAGGTGTGCAGGTGATTAAGTTAATTACAACTGGAAGGTGTACGCCACCTATTACAGCACTAATCGATGTGGCTATTGCTGAAGGCTCCATGAGTACTTTGCAAGCAAAATCGAGGGGAGAAAACTTCCATTTGTTTGTTTCTACTTCTGGGCAATGTGATACAGGAAAAAGCACCTTTGTTCATCAAGTAAGGAAGACAGACTCTTAATCCTCAAAACAAGCAGAAACTAGACCTTAATACCAGATACTTACCCACTTATTCTCTCCAGTGCTGTCTGTCTGCTCCATGGGGGGACTTTCAGAGACAGCCCCTGTATTGTTTAGCTTTCTAAACAAATATACACTCCAGGTGGACAGACAGAGTCTTAGAAGGAAATTTTGCTTTTATTTGGCATGTGTTTTGTTTTGTTTTTTGTCTAAGTCAACCACTGCCTCCTGGTTATCGGTATGCTATTTTCGGAGTGCTTTGTGAATCCTGCAGCATGTTGTCTAAGATATCTCTAGCCTTATTTTTCTGAGTCCTCTCTAGCCAGGTACCATTTCAGGGCAGGGCCCCTCTGCTTAGGATCCTGTGGAGGAGTCGAGTCTACCTTCTCCAGACTCAAAGCTGCTGTTGCAGATTTAAGGCAGGCCATAATACACTGCTTCCTCCTGGTCTTAGGGAATCAATCGCCCCCAGCAGCCCGCTGATCAAACCTGTGCTCACCATTGACCTAGAGGAGGTACTGGCAGAGGCACACCCACGGGAGACTCCGGTTTCCTTGCAAGATTTGTTTCTTGAGCACAGAGCACAGTCTTAATACGGGAGCCGACTGGTGCAATTGTGTTAACTCTGGGATTTCAGTCTGGGTTCAACCCTCTGTGAACTCCGGCTGCTGTGGTTTCCTATCTCACTTCATGGACCGAAGCGGCTTGGGTTAAGATAAAATCCATCATACAACTTAACATTACACTCAGCCCATGGAGAGGCCCATAATTTAACATTATGTTTGTGAGAGGCCCACTGTGACTCTTAAGAGTCAGAATAAATTCTGCCTCCCTATACACTCTCTCCCTGCCAATATATGTTAGGAGAATGGACCTCGGGACAGACAGCGGGAATAAACCGGATACTTAAGAAATCTTTTTTTTCCCTTAAAAAAAAATTCACGATTGACTTTATGAGCTAATTTTTGTTAACCCTTGCTGTGACTTAAGTCTCCACACAGCACCAAGGAAGGGGGACATCTTCAACTTTTTTTTTTTCTTAGCTCAGAAAGGAAAAAAGAGAAAGAGTAAGAATGCTCATTTAACTCAGTTTTCCTCCCCTGGTATCCTCTTCTCTCACTCCTGGTTGCTAGTTCCTAGGTCTAATGAGCTTCAACCAGAAAGAACACACTTAAATGGTTAGAAAGCAAAACAAAACAACAACGACAACAACAAAACCATTATGTTTGCTCAGCTTGAAAAGCGTGCGCCTTCAGGCTCCTCACCGCTATGACTGGGACTCAGAGTTGAGCTTTAGTGACAAGGAGCAGTTATGGGTAGTTGTCTGACAGAAAATAGCATCACGAGGACTGAGCAGCAGAACAGAAAATGTAGGTAGCCAGAGAGGCATTCTCCCCATTGGTGAGTATCGGCACGCAGAATCCAACCAATGTAAGTGAAGTGTGTAGTTTTGAAAACTCCCAAGTTTACCTTGGTTTCTGGACCCTTTGGGCCTGGCAGGAGGATAATGATTGATGTGCTACCAATCACATTAAATTTAAAACGTGTTAGTTGAGGCTCACTTAGAAATGCCAGTCAACATTTGTTGCCATATTAGAAGTGACTTTAATTTATACTTATTAACACCAACTCAGTAACTCCTGTTGGATGGCTACTGGAGCATACTGAGGACGGTCATTTTCAATTCGCGACTGTAAATTCAATTTGGTATTCAGTGGAAAGATCACCGAGAAAGCAGAAAACAATATAAACTAATTTAAGCAGGGTTTAGATTGCAGCGTTATTAAAGCTATTCATGTGGAAGGAAATTAACGCTGCTCATAAAATCACATCAAAGAACGCACTTAGAAAACTTCCAAATGCTCTCCTCGTCCCCGCTTGGGCGTGACTCTGAGCAGGAAGTGAAGTTTAGAAACTGGAGTGTGCAGATGTGCCTTTCCACAGCAAGAACTGGGGAGATGGCTGTGCTGTGGAGGAGTGTGGACCATCCACCCATTTCAGATCACTCAGTGTTCCCAGGATGGGTCCTTACCACATCACACCCCTCAGCCTGGGCTACTGGAAATGCGCCTGCCAGGCCCCTTCCCCCGCTGGCGTTTTCCTTCGGGTCAGCATGGGCCTCTGTGCCTCTGTCTCAGGGACCTTCGGATTCTCCATCCCATGGCCAGCTGTTACTCCTCCTTCAAGGGTCAGCTTATGTCATCTTCGTAAAGGAGATCTCCCTGCCTCCAGGGTGTGACGAGTACACATCCTTGCTGTGTTTCTAACGTTCCCTATGAACTCCACTGGTACAGTCATCCTGGGCAGTGATGGCCTTCTTCCCATTACCACTCACCATTACTTCACAAATACACTGCCACCCTCTGGTCCATATTTTATCTTTCTCAAAGATGTGTAGTGACTAATGCTGGTCAGGGCACAAATAAATGACTGGAAGGTGGGATGTTGACATGGAGGACGTTTAATTTTGTGTTCAAGAGGATTTATACATATGTTATTGTCCACCAGAGGTAAATGCTCTCATGACAGAGAAATAGGCCTCTGGGGTCATGAGCACTGGGGATAAAAGTCAAGAGTGGGACTAGAAAGGTGGCTCAGTGGTTAAGGGTGCTGGCTGTGCTTTCAGAGGTCCTGAGTTCAATTCCCAGCAACCACATGGTGGCCCACAACCATCTATATATAATGGGATCCGATGCTCTCTTCTGGGATGCAGTTATATATGCAGATAGAGCACTCATACATAAAATAAATGAGCCTTTAAAAAATAACAAGAAAGGAAGGAAGAGAAAGAGAAGAGAGGGGAGGGGAGGGGAGGGGAGGGGAGGGGAGGGGAGGGGAGGAGAGGAGAGGAGAGGAGAGGAGAGGAGAGGAGAGGAGAGGAGAGAATTACAATTGATGTCAGACACTCTAGGAGAACCGGAAAGTACTCGTGACAGCCAAATATCTCACTGGATTCTCAGTTGGTTAAAAAATGTTTTTGAAAGCATGTGTAATTTGGGGGAGGCAATACCAATTTGTTAGGTTTGGAGGGCTAAGTAAGTAATTATAATTCCTATCTTTTGTCTCTCAGTGACTCCAGCTGAATCTATGCTATCTTGTTCTACATCTGGTTATTTTCTGACTTTGTGAGACCTCTTCTTCATGTTTGGGTGAACACCTGTTACGTAGTTGACATTAAAATTGCCAACAGGACAACCTGCTATTCGAAGTCTGCAAGCCAAAGCATCCTTGAGAGCTTGTAAAAAACAAGCTTTTAAAAAAAGACTCAGCTTTTCTCAGAATCCCCCATCGGTGACTGTGCTTCAACCCTTACGCACAATTGGAAGTCCCAGACACACAGCAAGGACTGATCGATCCTGGGAAGCCGGGTAACGTGGTTAAGATGCTAAGCTAAGTTAGGAGATAGCACGAACCTGAAATGGAAAGTAGTAACTAAAATTTAAGTGAATTTTGAAAGGATTTGATGTGGTTTTTATGAGCTTTGCAAGTGTCTGTCTCTAAATCCCCATTTTCAATAAAAGAATAATTGTCACTTGGAACAGGAAAGAGAAAAGTTACCTAAGACCTGGAAACAGGCAGAGAGATCAATGCAGATCCTCTCACTGGGATACTGGGCATGGAGCAGCCAACCACAACCCCCACTTTCGCCTTCACTGGGCTGTGTACTTTGGTTTATCTTTGGCTAGACTATTTTACAGCTCTGAAGAGAGAACATAAATTGTGGAAATGAACAGCGCAAATACTTCTCTGTAACAATGCAAGAGATTTTTGTTCAGTAGAAATTTAAATCTTCGTAAAGTAAATTACATGAAGAATTTCCAGCTACTATCATAGTTAGAAATCAGTATTGATTATTTCTTAGAGGGAAAAAAAAAGTGTTGTGGAATATCTTTTGAATTTTTTTCTTTCTGTTCAATCATGGAAGCTCTCATACTACTCTTTCATAGACCCAGACATAAATAAAGGCACAAAGCCCACCTGAGTTTCTTATCCCAAGCCCACAGCCTGGCTTTGATCTGCCTGTTGTTCCTAAATCCAGGGATAAATCTTCCCTTAGTGCACAGGGGCAAGGAAAAAAGGAGTCTGGTGCCCCCCTTCCCGACCTCTCGCCACCACCCCCCAATATCTATTGTTTTACATCTGGTTATTTCCGACTTTGTGCGACCTCTTCTTCATGTTTGGTAAGCACCTGCTACACATTATCCACATACCAGTCTGGTTAAAAATTTACCAAGTGCCCTGACCTTCTGCAGGTTGGGAGTTTTGAGTGTGATGATAGTGTCCTCCGTGCCTCCAAAAAGGCATATTTCTGGGGTTAAGAATCTGTGGCAGACAGAAAGATTTTGCTGAAGGGACCCTGTTATAGCTGTCTCATATGAGGCTGTGCCAGTGCCTGGCAAATACAGAAGTGGATGCTCACAGTCATCTATAAGATGGAACACAGGGCCCCCAATGGAGAAGCTAGAGAAAGCACCCAAGGAGCTGAAGGGGTCTGCAACCCTATAGGTGGAACAACAATATGAACTAACCAGTACCCCCCACAGCTTGTATCTCTAGCTGCATATGTAGCAGAAGATGGCCTAGTCGGCCACCACTGGGAAGAGAGGCCCCTTGGTATTGCAAACTTTATATGCCCCAATACAGGGGAATGCCAGGGCCAAGAAGCAGGAGTGGGTGGGTAGGGGAGCAGAGCGGGGGGAGGGTATAGGAAACTTTTGGGATAGCATTTGAAATGTATATAAAGAAAATATCTAATAAAAAAAATCTGTGGCAGAGAACTCAGGACCATCTTGCAAACATAAACTGGGCATGTTCCAATGATGTCATTTAACTCGTTAATTAATGAAGAAGCGGTAAGATGTTAAAACTGGTTCAAAGGAGAATTTGGCCTACAAAAGTCTGGGGGTTTTTTTGGTTTTTTTTTTTTTTTTGGCTGCTTAACTGTCTGTGTGCCAGTTAACCAGAACAGTATATAAAGGCTACACAAGTGGTTAATGTTCCCCTTCTGCCCCAACACACTCTCCTCAATTACTCAGTGTTCCTAAAATGTGCAAATTAAGGGGGCAATACAAAAGTGTACTGGTTATTTCCCCTGCAGGGCCAAGGAAAATGTTTCTAAATGAAATGGCCTCTCTTGCTTCCACAAAGGTCAATAACACCCCCCTAAAAAGTGCTTCTCAGGAGGCTCCCTGTGCTTCATATTTTCCTTGCCTGAAGAAGGAGGTCTGGCTGTTAGCTAATGGAATGTCCAGTTGGCCCATAGCATTATTGATTTTTACTTTCATAGAACTATAAATATTGAGACACATCTCCAGATGCCAGCCACACTTCCACACCTACTGACGGACGCCAGGCATACTCTATGCAAATGGGAGCCTAGTCCTTTGAAAACTATGAGCACAATTCCAGGGAGGCTCAGTTCCCAGTGACAGATGAGGAGATTCCCAAGGGCATGGGTTAGAGAACTTGGTCGCAGCAAGTTCACGTGATTCGAAGACAGAGTCCTTCCTAGTGAAACATTGTGTGAATCTTTCCAAGTGGGAGAAAGTACTGAAAAAACTTTTAAAATGTTCTCGCCCAACGAAATCTCCAGTGGATGAAGATATAGTGCTTCCTCATGGCCAAATCAATCTCTTCCTTGTGTGGCCCAGCCCCCAGCCCCCTTCAAGGCTGCTTGGTCTGTGTTAGAAACACTAGAATTCATTATCTCATCTGTCTGGTGCCACTGTTTCCAATAAAGTGTAATTATGGTGCTGTTGTGCTCCTTCTCGCTCTCCCAAAGCCCTGCCATAAACTTCAGGTCCCTGCGCAGTCACTTCCAAGTCAGTCTTCATTAAGTTGAATTGTCTCACAACAATGTCTATTTAATCAGCAGGGTGCCCACTGACTCTCTGTTTTAGAATTTGTATTAATGAAACCAATGGCTGGCGACTCTCTCTGCCTTAGCCACTGCACAGTTTCAACTCTACTGTTTCCTCTGGCTTTGGGAAGCCAGGCAGCCGGCCAGTGGGGAGATGTGTTCACCAGAGACGCCCCCTTTTCTCATGCTTGCGGCACCACTGGCTGTCTCTGAAGGGAAAACATCCTGTAGTTGCCACTCACCGTAGTGCGCACTGCTGCTGATAGTGTTAGGACGTACCACAGTTCACTGTTCTAAGCAGCCAAAGCAGACTGATTAGTCATTTCTTTCATTACCCAAGAAATTACCTAGATTCTACGAGGCAGGATCTGGCATGGTGTTTTCTCTTCCCCCAGTACCTAGCACTAGTACCCAGGGTCTGGTATTTGTAAAACACTTAAGCAAATACTTCTTACTGGATTGGCAGCAGGCTGAACATAGTCACTTCCCTCGCTGCCAGCCATGCATGGTAGCTCTAGTGGCCAGAAATGCAATATGCCCATGGATTCAGATACTTGGAGAAGAGAGAGAGAGGAATTAATGCGCCCAATACCTACTGTGTGCAACTGTGTGGGAAGCCTTGCAGGTCATAAGAAAGGTTTGATTGATACAGATTTTGCTGAATGTGAATGATCTTCAAAACAAAATTACAAGAATAAACACATATGGTGTAAAATAGAAGAAAAATATCTAATAAACCTAGGATGGCAAGGTTTCTCACAGGAGGGTAAAAAAAAAAAATCAAATCCAATTAGGTATTTTCAGATTCATTCTGTCACAGGTTTCCATAGCTTCCGACTTGACTGAATTTTATATCCCCCACATCAATGAAATCGTCTTCAGGGAGACAAGTTTCCTTGGCTCCTCCTGCCAGGCTTTGCAGTGTTATAAGGAGCAGAGAGTGGATCTCCTCTTGGAAGCAGCCCATTTCCTAAGCAATTAAATGCTGTTTATATTCCAAACTCCGTGCTTGGGTTGAAATTGTCAAGCTCGGTATTACCTGACTCTTGCCTAAGACGTATCTACAGCGAGTTCATTCTACTGTAAGAGCCATCTATTAAAATTTCCAATCTGTTCTCTCCTCAAGGGATCACACAGTACTTGGCAAAGGCACAGCTTCCGAATTCTGCAAATTATACTCATCTATATAAATATACATTTTTGAAATGGCAAGGCTCACAAATTACTCCAGCAAATTGACATCCCAATCTGCTATCCTCCAAAAGTAGAGGCAAATGCCATGTACCTTATACATGGAGTTGGCACTTTTGATGTTGGCTTCATAGAAATAACCTAACATTAGATGCCAGACCTTCATGAAATTCCTCCATGCAGTACAGAACTAAGGTGGAGCCATGACTGAACCCATTCTAAGAGTCTCGCGCTCTAGTGACTGAGCTATCTGGGCTGGAAAACAGGTCACAGAGACCACAGGGTGGTGCCACCAAATTCACTTGACATTGGCACAAAAGAGAGAGGATTTATTCCAATGAGTGTTCCTGGTTATAAGTCTTATTCTTTCTCATTCTGGGCTCTCATAATAGTTTCTAGGCTGAATTTACATTGCATATTTTTTCTCATTGGAGGGGTAGCCTCTGCCTGTATATTTATTGACTATATTATAGACCTTCTGGGCAGGCACCAAGAAAGCCAGCAGGCAGTGCTACTCAGTGGCTGGAGAGGCAATTCAGTGGCAACCGTGGCTAATTAGGAGTCCTCAGAGCTGACAGGGATGATGGTTAAGGAGGCTATCACTTGCCTTTTAGATCAAGCATAGAATGCTTTTTCTGATCTTCCTAAAATTGGTGGTTTTCTTCAGTAAGACCATCCCATCCATTAAGACATTGCCAATAATACATGAGGTAGGTTCTTACACCCCCATTCTCCCACTCTTGCCAAGAACCAATCACATCTCTCCTTTCGTCAGGAATCCATGAAGCCATCTCTTCACTGTTTACAGGGCACAGCCAAACTAGGCAATAGCCTTGGGGCTTCACCATCTGGTTGAGACACTCTCCAGCTTCACCTTGCTTTAGGAACACAGTGCCCAAACCAAATCCTCTTTGTTTCTGGTACATCTTTGTTCTTAGGGCTCCGGGCTCTGGTTAGATTGCCTCTGTGAACCTTTCTAACTTGGGAGAAAGACCTCTTGTTTATCCCAACAAGTTCAAATCCTGCCTGCTCTTTGAAGATATTCTCAACCCCTTTCCTTGCTCAGGTTACACTTGCTGGCATTCCCAAAGCATGTTGTGGATGCCTTGCTCCCACACGGAGGGCTATCAGCTTTGCTCAAAGTCATTCAGTTACTTGTAGTCACCTGCCTGTAGAAACTGTGACCCACTACAGTACTGTTGGTAGCCAGCACCCTCAGGAGTGCTGTTCACCTCCTACCAACTGCCTATAAAATGCCAGTCATAAAAATAGTCATATAAGATAGTCATATAAAACAGATATCATTCAGCTCATTCATTTGGTCTCTAGTAGCCCTAGACCCCAACACAGGCATATATGTGTGCATCTCCTCGCCTCCATACATACACTAATTTCAAAACCTGCCTTCCTGGTCATCACTGAAGTTCAGCAGGTCTAATCCTTATTTCTTTGGATCCTTTATTTTCTTCACTCTCCAACCCAGGGAAGGCCCCGGCAAAAATTAAGGACTTACTTTTTCTATTGTTACTCATCTGTAGGTGTGAGAAGGTTCCTTCGACTCCACCTCTAGGACAGGGGACCTGTCTACATTTCTCTTTTCTCTTCTACAAACCCTAGACATCGTGTGTAAGATGTCTTGGAAACACTTTCAGTGTCTGGTAGAACTACATGGTCCACAGAACTCAGAGAGCACTAGACAAGGTCAACTTCTCGGTGAGGCCACTGCCCTGACTCACTAAGCACCTCCTGGGGACCACAGGCTGCTGCTGGCATTGCAGAGGCCCACCCCCACCCCCACCCCACCCCCGCCCTTCCGACCTTCATACAGGAGAGCCTGACTAAGCAATGGCTCTGTCCCTAGCCCGATGATGGAACCCAGAGGTCTGCAGATCCTAGCTCGCCCCCCCCCACACCCCCTTTACCTTTCAGTTTGTCAGCCAGCAGGGCAGCTTCGTGCTCCGAGTAGTGCATGATGGCCGGCGGCGAGGGAGGCCGCAGCCTGTCCTCTTCCAGTTTGCGTCGATGCCGCTCCTCCCGGGCGCGCATCCTTTGCTTGCATTCCCACTCATAGAAGTCATCCCTGGCCTGAGCAAAATCCACGTGCAGGCGGCCGGAATCCTTTTTATCCGTGCTCGACCCTAATCGCATTCTGTAACCTAGAAGCAGTGGAAAGCCAGGTCACCTCCAGTCAGGGGACACATTTCCCACAAGCTAAGCAACTGTGCCTCAGGAGAGAAGATACCTTTTTGTCTCTGGGGGATGGGAAGCAGGTATCCTTTTAAAGACTTAATCATTAAGCACAGATGTGGAGGTAAATATACCTCCCTTCCCCCCCCCCCCCACGTTACTTTCCCAGAGGGACCCTCACAGTGCTCCTGTTGCACCATTAACCGAGCACTAAATCCTGGCCACGCCTTCCTCCCTTTGGCTTGGGGGGGGGGTCGGGGGGGGGTCTGTCTTGCTTTTTGTTTTCAATGTTCTATAACTCTATTGCATGTGCACTCTTAAAAATTCTTTTTCAAAGAGGCAGGGTATGAGTAAATACAGAACATCCATGATATTTGAAGGGGCCCGGAAAGTAAATTTCAGAACTTTACTCGGAGCCTATTGCTCATTCCCCTAGCAAACACTGCCGCTCTGGTTTTTTTCTCTGCCGCTACCAAAGCCACAATTACCCAGGCAATTTTGCAATGTTGTTTTATTCCCACTTATCCTCTGGGGCATGCGGGAGAATATGTTACCTTCAATCAAGAGGCCCCACAGTACCTCATCCAGCCTGCACGACCACACAAATTATCTGTGCAGTCTTTGAAGGCCACAATAGGCTTGTGCAAGGGCCCAAAGTTAGGCCAGAAAGGAAAAGGGGGGGAGGGGGGAACCTTTAGGGGGAAGGGAGGACTTACTGAGCACTACCTATCTTATAGTGATTGGGGATGAGGGGGGAGAGAGGTCGTGAGGGGTCAACACAGGACTGGATGCTGCCAGCCAGCCTAACTTCAAATTTAGAAGAATTGAAAGCACAGCACGGTGATTGATTCTTCAGTTTGGAGTACTCAGATTTTCACAACATCAATTCAGGTCTTAGCAGGAGCATATCTGGGAGGGGGGGCTGCTAGAGAAAGGGAGCAAAAATAAGCACCTCTGCTTTGCAAGGGATTTGCAGATGAGCTGCACTTGGGAAGAGCTAGGCTGTGCTGTGCTGCCTGCACCTTGTCCTGGACCATTTCAATCCTTACCCAGTAGGATTTGAGTTAAAGCCCAGTCACAAATCCCCATGGAAGCTGGCTTTTCCCCCAGCAGGGCACTTTACACTTTTTAAAAAGTTACAAATGTGCTTGCTACAGATCTCATCAGACTGAACTCTCTTCCAGGTTTCAACAGGATGGTGGAAACAAAACAGTACCCATCTTGGGTGCAAACAGCCGCCCACACGTGAACAGAATTAGTGCTGACTTGGTGGTGGGCTGTGGAAAGTGACGTCAGCAGGCTGTGTCCTGGCCAGCTGTCTGAGTTGGTCGGAACAACTTTCTCTGCTCATATTCCAGAGAACCGGCTCTCTAAAACCTTTCTGGTCCTCTTTCATCAGAGCTTCATCATTACAGCATTAAAAGACTCTGATGAGGCTGAGGCTAAACTTAGCCTGGCCCTCAAATGTGAAAGTGCTCCTAAAATTAGGCTTTCCAGCTGGGCTTGCTGGAGATTACAGGGGTGGTGGTGGTGGTAACCTTCTCTCCTTCCTGTCCCTTCCCCCAACAGCTTGGGTTTCAGACTGTCTCAGCTGCAGAGACCACCCTAGCAAAGCTGGAGACTTCTCTGCACTGAGGCAGTGAAAGGCTTGAAGTGGGTGGAGCCTGTGTTTCCTCCCGATTCAAAAGAGCTACCAAGAAGCGTCAGAGTTTGTCTAGTCTCTATTTCCCTCCATATGTCTATATATTTGGCACTGTTCATCTTTGTTAGCGTCTTCGAAGTTTTCTGTTTGGTCTTAAAGTTGGCTTGTGTTAGTGTTTTAAAGGACATTCGCCTACTCGATTCTTCAGTCACGCAGGGTGAAGTTAGTGTCTTAGCATTGAGTAATAGTTTGATTGACTATAGTGACTAAGAACCCAGATTTCCAGGCAGGCACTGACAGAAAGAACCATCTGTCCTTTATCCTGACCGGGTTTGTTTTGTTAAGAACAGTCTGACACTCAGAGATCCCCACAGTGTGCTTCATACACACGTGATCGACCTCACCTAGGAGTCCTGCTGGTAAACCGACTATTCCACCCACAGGTGGAAGTAGTATGACAATTTATCTGGGTTAGGGAGATGGAAAGCCACGCCCTCCTCTCTCCAGGAGATGGGTGCCACTGTGCGTGTGGTAAAATATCTTTATTCATTTCCACTGTGGAATGTCCAGACTTTATGTTTCTCGTTGAGAGCTTAAGTACAGTAAGGGATTTAACATTCTCTGGATCCCCGTCTTGGGCAAGGTCTCTGAGGTACTGGGATAACCTCAACCTGTCAGGGGTTCACACAGAATGAAAGGCAATGGAGACTGGCTGCAGACATCAGGAAAACCTGGGGGTGGAGCCCAGGTTTCACTTGATTCTTTCCCACCCCAGGGGGGGGGGGTTACCTTTGCTCTGAGTTAGGTAGGCAGTCTGCAGGGTGGCAGATGGCACTAATGTCGCTGGAGGAGCAGCAAAGGGCAGGGAGGGTAACCTAAAACTAAATACTTCCAAAGTACCACGGTAACATTAGCCTCGGTGTCCTTTGGTTTGACTGAGGCTTCCGTGCACCTAGTCAGACTTTTCCTATAGAAACCCAGAAAGCTGAAGGCAGCACTAGGCTTCCTTTTCACATGTGTAAACTTCTCCTAAAGCCTGGTCCTCCGGATAATGATGGTAGAGCAGGCAGCTGTGTGTGAGGACAGAGGGCCTGTCACAGGCCCAGGAACACATTCCCTGCAAGAAGGGGATCTTGCTTCCCCCCACACCCCCCCACACCCCGGGGTGAAGATTGGAAATGCACTTTTAAGAAACTGAAATTATTCTGAGAGAGTACTTTACTCCCCCCCAGAGGATTACATCCAATAATAATAATGGTCCTCAGTACTCAAAATATTGCTTTTCATCTAATACGCACTTGAGAACATTAATTAGAAACTCTGTGGAATTCCTTGAGACTAGATGGTAGGCAAACCTGCCTGTGGAGAGAGGCACAGGCTTAACAAAGAGCCCCGTGGCAGCCAAGCTGAAAGGTGAATGCCTCCTTCCCCAGCCCCCACGCTACCAGGACTTATTGTGTGTGTATTAAGGCAAAAGGGAAGGAGCTCACAGTAACATCAGAAGACAGAAGACAGGATAGAGAGCAAACCCCCTTTTACTAAAGCAAGGTACCAGAGAGGTAAATGGCTTTGTCAACCATGAATTCCTCGGCAAAGCGAATGTGACAGAAATTCTTCTTGCTCTTTCGGATGGCTGTGATATCTCCACACTGCTCAAAGACTTCTTGAATAATTTCTTCCGTTGCATTTTCTGGTAATCCTCCAACAAACACAGTCTTACACCCTGGAGGTCGTTCTCTTGTGGAAGGAGGTGGAAGATCTAAGATCACAATGAGAAGAGTTTTGTCTTTTTATCGATCGGCTCTTTACCAGGTTCACAGGGCAAAGGTTCCACTTGCAGAGTTGTCTCCAGACTGAGACACAGTCATTTTTATAGCAAGTTATGTCTCCCCAACCCCATGGCTACTCCTCCCTCCCCTCCCCCATCATGTTTCCTGATCTTCTCCCCTCCCCGTCAACCCCCCCCCTTTATTTCTCATGTTCATTTCTGCACAGAGTGGCTGTGCTTGTCCAGGAAAAAGATAACACGTGTTAGCATAATTTCATTTCTCTTTCATACACAGACACCCAGAAGAAGAAAAAGAGGAGGGAGAGAGCGTCACAAGTACAAAGCGCGATGAAATGACACATGATGAAAAGGCCTGGCTTGCTGCTGCTTTGTCTTCTTGCCAGATAAAGGGGGCAGCATCGTGGGACGAGGGAAACACAGCCCACGAGAGAGCATGCAACAATACTTACCTGGCTGCAAAGATGCTGAGTCTGGGAAAAGCCTTGGTTATTATTCACATTTAAATGAGCACACTATTAAATTTTGAGGAGGCTGTGTGAAAAGATAGTGTATGCTGTCACAACAGTTTGCCAAGTTTGTATGTAGATTACTACAGCTATCTCCTGAGAAGTCCAGTTCAAGTAGGCAACACTGATTAATACGAATTTTTTTTAAAAAAATTTCCAGGTATGTAAGCCTATAAACTTAGCATCAGAGGCTAAATTAATCAAATATATAGGTCCTTCAAGTGAACGTGACTTAGCCCAGAAATTCTGAGATGCGTGTTCTTCCTGCCTCTCACCTTTCCCCCAAATTGCCACCTGCCAGATTAATTCACGGTTCTATCTAGTAAAACACACTTGAGACTTTCTCTCCCGTTTGTGGAGGTGGAGAGAGAAGCTGCCAGATTTCACATGAGGCATTCCAGAAAATGCTAGTTCGCTGCACACAGGAAAGACTCTTAGTGTTACACATAAACTCTCCGAGCTCACTGGCTTCATGGTACTTATCCAGTGGCTGGACAGCTGAATGCATGGACACATCCTTGTGTACCTGTCCTAATGTAGAGACACAGCCTTGGGTAGCACATCGCACATCTGGAAATGAACCCAATACTATTTACAAAGGAAAAGGAATATGTCAGGCAGCTGCTTCTCCCTCCCACTTACTTGGATTTTGGGGGAAAAGAGTACAGCTTTTGCAGTGGATTATTTCCTTGACGACAGCCACTTCCGTTGGGGGTGGGGGTGGTACCAGCCCCAGACCGGGTATCATCGGGTTAATGGGGGTGATTCCAGTCATCATGTTGAGGCCTGGATCGAAGCCCGGCACGCAGATTGAGTCTGTGAAAGCATACAAGACAACACGTTGGTTAGACATTGTTGGTTCTGTTTGCGTTACTGTCTCCCACGGACTGGTTAACTTTATATTTCCTCTTCCTCTGGAGTTTCTCTTGGCATACGATGTAGAATTACAGAAAGCTATTCTAGAAGGGTAAAGGAGAGAAAGTGTACAATGTAGAACCTACAATTCTACAAAAAGGAAGTTATATTACTTAAAATATTAGCGCGGCAGAACAGAACACAGCATATTAAAGTGTGAAACCATGCGCCATGAGGCTCAGCTATTACCGGGAATGCAATTTTCTGTTCCTCAATGTTAGGGCATTGTTTACACTGCCTTATGATTTACAATGTGGAAAGAACATTTGGCATTGAAGTGCCCTGAGAATCGAATTGTCAGCCTACTTTTATCAAAAGTCCCTTCTGGTCCAAGTGACCTACGTTTGGGGAAGTTCACTTTATATGTACATGCTCTGTACTGATCACCCAGGTCCCACCTAGCCCGTTTCTCCTAGGGGAGAGCCTGACATGGAAGAGTGGGTATAATTGCTGTGGCTGGGTTAGAGGCATGCAGGTGTAAAATTAGCTGTATATATTTCCCAATCCTATTATATAATCACACTTTCTTCCTTTTACTCTATCAATAAACATTTGGCCCACCCTTCTAAAATTTTTATGCCTTGTATCGAAAACAACCACAAAACTAAACAGAGCCAAAGAGGATAGATTTTCCATATAAAATGCTGAATTGATTTCCAAGTGTGACAATGAAGCAAATAATGTCAAAGGTGATATACCGGGACTTTAAAAGGATAATAAGTGTGGTGAGAATAGAGAAAAGAGAGTCCTTGTGTAAATAAGTGCAGCTGTTATAAGTAAGTCAGCAAACACCAGAACTTTCATGGGCCCAGTGATCCCGTTAGTCGGTATATATCCAAAGGCAATGACTGGAGACACCTGCACCCCCATGCACACTGCAGTGTGAGCCAGCATCCGGAGTCAACCCAGATGTCTGAGCAGATGGATTGATGGATGTACTGAGGATCTGTGGCTCAGGGACAGAGCAGTCCCAGCCAGAAATAAAAATAAGATGACTTTTGACGTCTGTGATATCATAGATGTCAGTTAAGTGCAATACGCCAGGCTTACACAATAGGACCAATTGATTTATGGCAAAATCTAAACAAGCAAGCAAGCAAACAAAACCAGCCACAACAAAAACTGAATTCATAAAAGTACAGGGTAGAATCCTATACAAACTTTAAAACTTTAAAGCATCAGTTAGTGTGTGACAAATGGCTATGATGTATCTATCATTAAAAACAAATCAAGTAAGCCCTTTCTAACCACAGGTGTATTTTCAAAACTGTGTACCAAGACAAAGGGATCCCTCTCTTGGGGCTTTTTCTCTCTGTAGAAAACAAGGCTATCTCTGGTACGATAAAGTTCTGAGATAAGCAGACAGTCACACTGAGGAAGGACCTGGGGGTCCTCTACTATTCTGCAATGAAAAATTTAAACTACCTCTCTATCTCCTGTCTTTCCCTGCCTCTTCTTAGGTATTTGCCCTTTGACCTTTCTGTCCTGTTGGGTTCTCATGTACAGAGATGTCTGTCCCTCTGTAGGCTTTACTTTTTGCTTAGCTGTGCTGAGTGGTTAGACAAGTCCAACAGCAGAAGATGGAGTTTATGAAGAAGCCTGAATATATGGAAGGCCACAGGAGTCTTCTAGCTACTGTAGGCATGTCCATTTCTTTGTGAGCAGAACAGCCTAAGCCCTGTGACTCTGGTCTATATCCCAGTGTCCTAGCCTGGCCATATGGACTGTTTGTAAAGCCAGGCCTGAGAGCAAAAGCTAAGTAAACACTTTCTTAGAAAGCTGTCAGGCATGCATTCTAGGAAGTTCCTTTGTGACCCTGGCTCTCAGTTTCCTAAACTGTGACACGGCTGGTTTGACTCTTGTTCCTTGGAACAACAAGAGCATTCCAGGACTCCAGAAAACTGTGACACCAGGACTCAGAACAGTGATACTGAAAAGACACAGACGTTTAGATCAGACAGGACGAGAACCCAAAATGGTTATCCATAAATTCCTCATAAGATATCATTGTGTCATGACATCTCATAGATAGACAGAGAAATCGACTTTTAAATCACTTAAGTAGAATATCCTACATCATAAAACAGACAAACGACAGAGTTGGGAAGAGGACTGGGCCTGGTTCCATATTTAAAAGTGTATAAATATGATGATTTCGATGTTCTCTCTTAAAATGACCCAACGTGATTCATTGCTATTATTAGTTACTTTTCTATTGCTGTTATTAAACACCATGATCAAAAGCAACGTGGGGAGAAAACGGTTTATTTTATCTTACAGCTTCTAGTGCACAAGAGAGGGAAATCAGGCAAGAACTCAAAGCAGGAATCTGGAGGCAGGAACCAATGCAGAGATCTGGAGGTCTCTGCTTAATGGCTTGCTCCTATTTTGATGGATGCTGCACATTCACTAAGGGTCTCTTCTGGCTTCTCTAGGTGCCTCAGCTCTTCTTCATGAGCCCCTTCACACCTTCAAAACGAGGACCACTGGGAAAACTTTACTAAGTTTGGCTGCCTGTGCAAGGTAGAGCCTTAGCCTTTGGTCATTGAATACAGGAGAGTAGGTCTAAAAATGTACCTGTAAAACACACACACACACACACACACACACACACACACACACACTTCTGCTGTAGATGACAATCATCAAGAAGAGACAGGGCAGAAAGGGTCTCAATGTCAGTCACTGAAATCACTGCTTCCACAGGTGAGTGCACTAGCCAATAGGGAGGGAGAGGAGGGAGGGGGAGGGGTGCTGGCCTGCCTGTGCTCTTTGTTTAATCTCATCCCTTAAGCAGGCTTCCTCTGTTTATCTGTTTCTCTCCTGGCCTGGCCCTCACTATTGTTTGCCAACTGGGGATGATTTAAGGCTGGAGGCTCTCAGGACTGCAAGCCCTGAAACTCTAGCTCCATGTATTATAATAAACAGATGTTTCCCACAAATGAGATGGGAGCCTGGTGCTGGCGCTTGCCTTCAGTTTGAACAGAACAGACGTCTATCTGCTTTCTATCTCGAGGCCAAATAGATAAAATACTCAGAAATGGAGACAAAAGACAGTGTATTCCAGAGCAGAATGTTTAGTATGTAACAGGAGTTACTTTGCCATTTCTGAGGCATCAAGAGGAAGAGACTATGAGGTTTAATGAGATCTGCATGGTGAGTGCAGAGGCTTGGAGGGGCTTAGAAAGGAATTAACACTTAAATTATGCAGGACCTCAAAGGATCTGAGATTCAGTGTATGAGTGGGAAAGGAGGAAAGGATTAGTCAGTCTTTCTTTCTCTCCTTCCTTCTTTCTTTCTTCCCTTCTTTCTTTCTAAAGAAAACATTTATAAGAATATCTGTGTCTTAGGGTTTCCATTGCTATGAAGAGACACCATAACTAAGGCAACTCTTTATAAAGGACATCTAATTAGGGCTGGTTTACAAGTTCAGAGGTTCAGTACTTTATCATCAAGGTGGGAAACATGGCAGCGTCCAGGCAGGTATGTTGCTGGAGAACAAGCTAAGAGTTCTGCATCTTGATTTGAAGGCAACCAGGAGAGACTGTTTTCCAGGGAAACAGGAGGAGGGTCTCAAAGCCCACTTCAAGAGTGACACACTTCCTCCAACAAGTCCATACCTACTCCAACAAGACTACACCTCCTAATAGTGCCACTCCCTGGTCCAAGCATATTCAAAACACCACATTCCACTCCCTGGCCCCATAGGCTTGCTCAAACCTATGAGTCTATGGTGGCCATATCTAGCCATAGCATAATGCAGAATACATTTAGTGCAACTTTAAAAATCCCCATAGCTGGGCTGGTGAGATGGCTCAGTGGGTAAGAGCACCCTACTGTTCTCCCGAAGGTCCGGAGTTCAAATCCCAGCAACCACATGGTGGCTTACAACCATCTGTAACAAGATCTGACTCCCTCTTCTGGACAGCTACAGTGTACTTACATATAATAAATAAATAAATCTTTAAAAAAAAAAAATCCCCATAGTTTATACCAGTCTCAACAACATTAAACGTCCAAAGTTCAAAGTTTCCTCTGTGATTCACATATTTTCTAAACTGCAATCCCCTCTAAACTTGAAATAATAAAACAGATCATATACTTTCAACCTCATAGGGTATATACTACCAGTCTAAAATGTCCTAGTGAGGAAATACAGGACAATACTGGAAATTTTATCTATTGGCAAGACCAAAAACCAGCTGGGCAAACTCTAAACCCTGCGCCTCCATGTCTGATATCTGCTCTCTGGCTCCTTTCTCATCTTTCTTGACTGCAACAACAACTTCTTTCTCTTGGGCTGCTTCCACTCCCTGTTAGCAGCTTCCTGGGCAGGTAACTCATGGTTTTGGCATCCCTAACATCTTGGGGGTATCCAAGGCAACTTCAACTTACAGCTTCTTGTTCCAATGTCTGGGATCTTAGAACACATGATCTGGGCTCCTCCAAAGAGCTTGTGTTACTTCTCCAGCTCTGCGCTCTGTAGCACTCTGGGCTCTGGATGACTCTACTGTTGCTGCTGTTCGTGATGATCGTACCATGGTACTGGCGTCTTCAATACACTAGGGTCTTCCCACTGCAATTAGGCTTCACCAATAGCCTCTCATAGGCTCTCTTCATGGTGCTGAGCCTCAACTTCTTCGAATGACCTCTTCAGTCCTGGGCCATCAGTTGCAACTGAGGCTGTAGCTTCTTCACCAATGGCCTTCCATGGCCTCTCACAGTGCCAAGCATCAGCTGATATTCATGACTCCTTCATGCTTTCAAAATCAGTACAACCTGGGTAATTCTTACACATTATCAAGTTCATCTGCAGCATGGGGTAAAACTTGGCTATCTCTGGAATAAAGCTTCTTTGTGCGTTCAGAAACACTCCCCAGAAGATTTTACTTTAGTGATGCTGGTTTGTTTGTTTGTTTGTTTGTTTATGTTAAACTTCAGATTTTATTCCCCTCCTGTCAACCTCAGATTGTACCACATTCCATACCTCCTTCCTGCTCCCCTGTCTCCACGAGGATGTTCCCACACCTTACCCCTACCCCACCAGACCGCTAAACTCCCTGAGGCCTCCAGGTGTATCTTCTCTGACTAAGTCCAGACCCTGCAGTCCTCTGCTGTATATGTGTGGGAGGCCTCATATCAGCTGGTATACACTGCCTGGTTGGTGTTCCAGTATCTGACAGATCATGGGGTTAATTGAGACCAGGTTAATTGAGACTGCTGGTCCTCCTCCTCAGCTTCTTCCAGCTTTCTCCTAATTCAACCACAGTGGTCAGCAGCTTCTGTTCATTGGTTGGCGCTCTAGTTAATCAGCATCAACTGTCCCAGTAACCCCTTCTATTCTTGACTCTAAAGTCGGAGCCACAAGGCCAAAACTGCCAAATTCTGCTGCTTCCTGGGACTGAAACATGACTCCCCCTGTTCTATTACATCATTACCAACTTTCTGTTTTCCAATTTCTTTACTACTTAAGCTTGGCTGTCCTGAAACTTGCTCTGCAGACCCTGAACTCAGAGATATGCATGCCTCTGTCTCCCGAGTTCTGGGATTAAAGGCATGTATCACTATGCCTGAACCTAAATTTTTCTCTACCTGGTACTTTCTCTGGCCCAGGCAAGCCTTGAGCTCAGATATTTATTTGCCTCTGTCTTCTGGGATTAAAGGTGTGTTCCACCATGCCTGAGCCTAAGGGCCTAAGCTTTTCATGGCCATTATGCCTCAAGATCTGGATCACATGTGTATCCTCCACTTCAGGATTGTAGTTCATGCCAGATTAAAAGTCCAAATAAAAACAATAATCAGGTAATAATGTCTAACATGATGTAACTATTCCTTTGTTCAGCTGCAAATGCATAAACAATAAGCTCACCTGGGTGGGATCTTGCCCCAAGGTCACCACTTCCTTAATTCCATTTAATATCCTTGAACATAGAATTTAGGTCCATTTCACTTCCTGGTGTCCTTTGAAACATACATTTTGTGTTTTTCCTTTCCAAGCTTGCTATGCTTAGTCAAAATACTCTTCATGAGAGTAAACTAGAAGACAATTCACTGAATCTCTTTACCTTAGCCTCTGGTAGACTCCTCAGACAGGAGCAAAAAGCAGTCACATTGTTCACCAAAATATTAGAAGAACAGTCTTTAAGCCACATACTAAAGTTCTTTTCCACTGAAACCTCTTGGACCTGTTTGCATAGTTTGAACCATCCTTAGCACCAATATCTTCTATATTCCTACAAGGATGGCCCATTAAATCCTTCATAAAGCATTCCATGGCTTCCCACATCCAAAGTCCCCAAATCAACATTCCTCCAAACAAAAACATGGTCAAACCTATCATAGCAATACCCCACTCCTAGAACCAACTTGTCTTACAAAGGGTTTCCATTTCTATGAAGAGATACCATAGCCAACTCTTATAAAGGCAAATATTTAATTGGAGGGGGGCTGGCTTACAGTTTCAGGTTTAGTACATTATTATCATAATAGGAAGCATGGCAGCTTGCAGGCAGACATGGTGCTGGAGAAGGAGCTGAGAGTTATGCATCTTGATTTGAAGGCAACCAGAAGAGACTATTTTCCAGGCAGTCAGGAGGAGGGTCTCAAAGCCTACCCCACAGTGACACACTTCCTTCAACAAGGCAACACCTACTTCAAAATTCCTCATAGTACCACTCCCAGGGCCAAGCATATTCAAACCACCACAATCTGCATAAATGTAAAGTATTTTTCACGGCATAAAAGCATATTATGTTAGCTCAGGAAAAGCAAAGCAGAAGCTCTAAAAAATACACAGCAGACACAGGTAATGACAATGTAAATGCCTCATAGTGAGAGCAAATGCTGTGGAGTCCTTGGACAAGGAGCTACAGTATCTACCCTGGGAAAAGAGGAAGCCAGTTCACAACGCAACACAGGAGGGTCCAATCAAGGACATAGAGGAGTATCCTTTCAAAACACTGCTCATCGAAACACTGCCATCCAAAGGTTCTTCATACCTTGGCCTTGTCCAGTCTTCTTGTCTCTATCTCCAAAGACATGGACAGCAGGAGGCAGGAACTTATTGGTGTGTGTTTCTTGTTTTGTGTGGGAGGATGAAAGGCTAAAGCAGAAGTCTGGCTTGTGGGTTCATATCATAGTCCAGAATTTTACAGTTGAGATGAGCATCTCTATTTTTGGTACTGGGATTGAACCAAGCCTTGTGCATGCCAGGCAAATACTCAATCACCGAGCTCAGCCTTCAGCTTTCTTTTCCCTCTTTGTTTTGAGACTCCCTAACTTGCCCAGGCTAACCTTGAACTCACTTTGTGGCCCTCAAACTTGCTGAAGCTTCTTCCTGTGTAGCTGGTTGTACAGACTTGACAAGATGGTGCTTTTCACAGTGTGGTTCGAAGATTTTGCATTTAGGATTTTAATGTGGTGAGAGCTGAACTCACTAGCTTCATTCATTCAACACTTCTTGAGCACTTTCTGCTGCTGAGAGCTACTGAGGACAACTATACACTTGGGAAATCACAGGACTTGATGGGTCCCAAGCCCAGAAAAAAAAAAAAAAGATTGACTACATGAGCCAAATCTAAGAGTTAGCGAGGAAGGGAACTGCCAGCAGACAGTCTTATAAAGTATGAGGAATTCCAAGCAATTTCCCAAAATCTACCATGAGGTGCACAGGACAGGTGGCCATGACATACTGAGAAAACACAAGGCAACTCACAGACCAGAAGGGATGGTGCTACAGGAGCTGGTGAGTGTCACTGTCTTCTTGCTGGAGTGGCAGTTCCTTGCATGCCAGATGTCTATCTGGTGGCTGGTCCTTGTGCTATGTGAGTTGCCCCACCTTCCCTGTTTCTTTGCCGATTGTTCCCATGTAGTGACTTGACCTTGCCCAGTCATTTCCAGTGGACACCTTACTAAAGACAGTCCTATTTAAGGTGAGAATCTGACCTCATTGGGGGAAATAAGAAAAAAAGGCAGCTGGGTCCCTCAAAGATCAAAGCTGTATATAACTAGGTCAGGTCTGAACAGAGAAGACAAGCTGGGGCTGGGGCTAGGGGGACAGAGACAAGCTGTCAGTGCCAAAACCAGGTCTGGCTCGAAAGGCAGAACACAGTGTTCCAAAAGAATAAGAGGAAGGAGAGAGCCATCAGGAATAGGAACATGGCCGGTTTCCTCCTGAGCCTGGGATGCTCTGATAAATGACTAAGGACACAGACTGCCAGTAGTCCATAATAAGGGCCTAGGCAGGGCGAGCATACCAGCACCCTGTTCAGATGTTACAGGGTGCAGATTACTCTGGTCCCTGGCTCTCAGTGGGCTTAGCAAAAAGAACACAGGGCCAGAGGTTAAGAACTGCTAAGCATCTGTCAGGTTACCTCTGCTGAGCCTCACGCTGGAGAAGCAAGATAGATAGGGTTTAGATGTCAGAACCGAAGCCCGGGATTTGGCAAAGGAGCTGATGCCCTACTTCTCAGGCATGCAGCACAGGTCAAAGGATGGGGCTCTGGGCTCTTTCTCCTGCCTGAGGCCAGAGGTATCTTAGGTCCTGGGAGGGGCTGGGAGGTGCCAGGACTGGGAGAGGGGAAGAGACATGGCATGGAGGGGCAGAAAGCCAGGCAGTACTGCTTCTCTTGTCTAAGATGACTTAAATAAGACTCATTACCAGGCTACTGGGGAGCCTGTTGATACACAAGGCATTCTGTCTCCTGGGAGCTTAGAATTAAGAGATTGTCTCAGCGAAGTCTCCATTTTCAACTGATGAATGTTGGTTGTCTATAATGTCAGTAAGGATACGGTAGTGGTCTGAATGAGAATGGTCCCCATAGGCTCACATTTTCGGGAAGGATTAGGGGGTGTGGCCTTATTGTAGGAGGTGAGTCACTGGCATGAGCTTTGAAGTTTGAGGCGCTGACATCATTCCCCAGTAGGTATCTCTGCCTCATGCTTGTGGATCAAGATGTGAGCTCTCAGTGACTGCTCTACCACTGTGCCTGCTGCCATGCTCCCCATGGTGACAGTCATGGACCGAACCCTCTAGAACAGTGACCCCACATTAAATGTTACCTTTACGCATTGCCTTGGTCATGATGCTTGTCACAGCAATTGAAAAGTAATTAAGACACAGGTGAACATTCAATTTTTTCCTTTGCTCAGACATTTTTAAACAACTCTGTGAAAAGCAGGGGTGAAAAAATCATTTTTCTAAAAGTGATCTTAATATCATGGGTTCAGATTTGAGCTGGGTGAAATAAGGCTAATTTGTTCCTTAGCCAATCTGGGCTTAAAAATTACCCTAAATACAAACATTAGACATATTATTGTTTCAGCAAGGGGCAGCCAAGTATACCTGGGCAGAAAAAAAAATGCATCAAAACATACAAAGCTCACATGTGCAGACAGACCTGAGGACCTGTCCTGGGTCTACCGTGCACATCTTTCTAAGCAAGCTATTTACAATACTATGTTTCAAAGCAATGTTCATGTGAGGAATAAATGGGGTGGGGTGGGGGAGGGGCAGAACCCCAGTTTACATGCAAATGGCAAGTAATCCACAAGTGGTCATAATTATAAAAAATTATAAAGTATAATGTTTATGTAACATTATATAAATATACTATTAACATTGAATGGACATCAGCGTTCACAGTGATGGATGGTAATTGCTTCTTTTGGCAAATGTCTGAGTTACTACTAGGTGTTGAACGTTTTGTGAAACACTGCAAGCAAGATGTTGTAAAATATGAGTTCTTTTTTTCATGGATGTGACAGTCCAATGACTAAAAACAAGCTATTGGGAAATGACAATGCTGCATGACACCTGTTAAGATAAGGGGTGCCATAGAACACAGAGTATGGGGGGTCCACACTGTGTGACAGAGATGTTATAAAGGGCAAATTATAGCACTCCCAAAGAGCTGTCTAAGTAACTAATATAGACTGCACATGTGAGTTTTGTATGTTTTGATGCATTTTTTTTTTGTCTAGGTATTCTTGGTTGCCCCTTGCGGAGACAATATGTCTAAAATTAGACTATAAGCTAACTTTAAAAAGAGGGTGCTTGCTCTTTTTGTTAAGATGAGGTCATAATGGATTAGAGTCCATCCTATTTAAGCAGCTTGTAAACTCAGATGAGGACAAAAGACATACACAGACACCCAGGAGAATGCCTTGTGGGAACAGAGGTGGTGACTGAGGACATGCAGCTGCTCGAGCAGGGTCCCAAGGACAGTCACCAGACACCAAAACCAAGAGAAAGGCATGAGACACATCCTGCTGGAGAGCCAGCCAAAGAATGGACTCTGTACATACCCAAATCTCAGCTCTCTGGCCTCCAGAACAGAGAATATATTTCTGTTGTTTCAATCTACCTGATTTGTCATAGTAACCCTATGAAACTGGTACAGGGAGGCTGTGAGGGAAGGGATCCTGAAGGGGCTAACAGTCAGCTTCCCCTACCTCTGATTTTGAGACAGAGTCTTGCTATATATACAGCTCAGGCTTGCCTAGAGCCTTCTATGTAATCCAGGCCAGCATGGAATTTACCATCTTCCCGTCTCAGGCAGCCATGAATGTTCAAGGATTGTAGGCTCAACCTTATTTCTTTAAAATGACTTCTAGTTAAGTAATGGGAGTGTAAAAAGAAAAGTTATTTTCGAAATGTATTTATTGAGATGACAGGTGCAGAGGTACTTCTAAACATTCTCTGAGACAGAGATGCTCAGACTAGCTCCCCAGAGGCAGAACCGCTCTTAGTCTTTCCCTTCCTGAAGAAACAAACCCTGAAGATTGCTCCGGAGTCGTTGAGAAAAATAAGCTACACAGGTTCCATGTTAACCTAACGGTGTACTTTGCAAGATAAGTGAATGCCTACAAGCAGGATCTCTGGGGAAGCGAAATGGAAAATTCGCCTATGATCTTTCTGAAGGGATCCAAAGGTGAAGAGGTATGTTTTCCGTTTAAACCCGAGATGCATCTCCAGTGTGCGCTCCTCCGGGCTTGCTGTGTACACTTTACAAACAAAGACCTCATTCCATCAATAAAATGCTCTGGCTCTTCGGCTGCGGACACGGTGCGGGAGAAATGGGACTGCAGCCGTCAGCAGCTATTCTCGGTACCGTTGACTGGCGTGAGGAGATTTGCGCCCATGTTTGAGAAAATGACATGGCAGGAAGTGAACGTTTCTTCAAAACTTCTCACAGAAACGTGTACAGAAAACTGACTGTCCAAAGATGTCGGACAGACCCTTCTAGCAACCTGTGTCGGGAGCCTGCTTCTGAAAAACCACACACGTCCTTGGGGAGCAGGGTACCGCATTGTCTCCGCCTGTCGGAACTCAGTCATTATTTTCAATTTTAGGTGATAGAAATAGATGCAGTTTATTAAACAGAAAAATAAGGCTCCCAGAGAGTAGAAGTGAAAGACCGGTGCTTGAGATGCCCAGTCTAAGTTAAGACTCACCAACCGCACTGGCAGGAACAGAAGAGCTGGCAATGAAACCAAGGTTCTGGGCCTACGAATATGGTGATTCAGAGCTGAAAGGGCGTGGCCACTGCTCTGTTCTGTCATCTAGAGTGAGTGCTGAAGAAATTAAAAATCCTCAAAGAAGAACTCTCAATTCTGAATATCTATGCCCCAAGTGCAAGGGCAGCCACATTCATTAAAGACACCTTAGTAAAGCTCAAAGCACACATTGCACCTCACACAATAATAGTGGGAGACTTCAACACACCACTTTCATCAATAGACAGATCATGGAAACAGAAACTAAACAGGGACACAGTGAAACTAACAGAAGTTATGAAACAAATGGACTTAACAGATATCTACAGAACATTTTATCCTAAAACAAAAGGATATACCTTCTTCTCAGCACCTCACGGGACCTTCTCCAAAATTGACCATATAATTGGTCATAAAACAGGCCTCAACAGATACAAAAATATTGAAATTGTCCCATGTATCCTATCAGACCACCATGGCCTAAGGCTGATCTTCAATAACAACATAAATAATGGAAAGCCAACTTTCACGTCGAAACTGAATAACACTCTTCTCAATGATACCTTGGTCAAGGATGGAATAAAGAAAGAAATTAAAGACTTTTTAGAGTTTAATGAAAATGAAGCCACAACATACCCAAACCTATGGGACACAATGAAAGCATTTCTAAGAGGGAAACTCATAGCTCTGAGTGCCTCCAAGAAGAAATTAACTTCTAAAGCCGGGTGGTGGTGGCGCACACCTTTAATCCCAGCACTTGGGAGGCAGAGGCAGGCGGATTTCTGAGTTCGAGGCCAGCCTGGTCTACAGAGTGAGTTCCAGGACAGCCAGGGCTACACAGAGAAATCCTGTCTCCAATGGCTTTTCTAAAGGTATGAATCCAGGTGAGTGTGGGGCGGAAGTGTGAGCCCAGAGTGCTGCGTGTTCTTCACGTTCCATGGGCTTTCCTGGGGCCGGCAGAAGGTTCCAGGATCCGTGCACTCCACTCCCCAACAGTGTCCTTTCTATCTCTGGAAGGGCGCCACATGTGGAACAGATCCTCACACAATGACCCAGGCAACCTGTGGTTAGATCCATTACTCTGAGCTCTGGGCTCCTGGGAGCAGGTCTGATCCTCTTTCCCACCACTGGCCCTTTCTGCAATGGTCACATCTAATTTCTCATTTGGTTCTTCTTAGCTTGTCCCTCCCCGGTCCTCATTGTGTATTAAATGAGCATTCCCACCCCTCCTCCTTCACGGGCAAGCTTGTCCTTACAGGCCACACTCAGTCACAGAAGCAGAGGAGGCCCAATTACTGCCCAGTTTGGGAGGGAAAATGTCTGCTCTTCCGGCAGGGTCCTAGTCTGTAGACATACCTTCTTGGGCAAGTCCACTTGAACTTCTCCTGCACATTTATTTCCTCCAAACCCTTTTGCTGATTGCTTCTAGTTTGGAGGACAGTCACCAAGTGTCAGAGACGCACGTGGGTTTTCTGAGGTCCCGGCTCTTACCATCTCCCTCGGTTCTGCATCTCCTGTCCTCAGTCCATAAGCCCCTGACAAGGCCCTCCAATGTCCCGACTAGAAGGCTGTGAGCAGGTTACAGAACATCAAGTTTCCTGTCACCTGTAAGGTCACTGCCCTTCCTCTCAGGTCCTGGATGGAAGCTCTGCAGATGCTGGGCACTGTTAGCATAGACGGCCCAGTTACCGCTGGCCTATTCATTCTCCTTCCTGATTTGGCTTCCCATCAGCCCGTGTCTGAAGCACTGTAAAGGCCTCTTTGTACTTTCTGTGCCTCCTTCCCCACCTTTCCTGCCTCCCCCTCCCTTCCTCAACTCTGCCTCTACATCCCTCTCACGCGCCCGGACCTGGGATCAGCAGCTAGCAATGCCCACGAGGGACCCACTAGAATAGGGCCTAATTGGGGCCTCTAAATTACTTCTTCCAAACTTCTTTCCACATCACTATCTCATTAGCTGATGATTAATTTTCTCTCTGTATGATGCTATGTGACTTTGTGCAGTAGGGCTGTTACATAATGATGGGGGTGGAGGGAGAAAAAAGAAAATCTAAATAATCCCTTGATGTGTTCTCTGCTTTGTCCAAGCTAATAAGCTTTTGGTGCCAGAGCAGACAGTTGAGAAAACAGACAAAACAGAAAAAAAAAAAAGATAAGTAGAGAAACCAATAACAATAACAACAGCAACAATAAAACCCGAATACTGAGTTGAGAACTATGCTCAAACACGTAGTCAAACATCTAAGAAACGCTTTTAAATTATTATATATCTGCCTTGTACATTGCTCTGTCTGTCTAAGGCAGTGCTTCTCAATGTGTGGGATGTGACCCCCACTGGGGTTACATAACAGATCTCCTGCAGATCAGATATTTACTTTATAACTCATAACAGTAGCAAGATTAGAGTTATGAATAGCAATGAAATAATTTTATGGTTGGGACCACCACAACATGAGGAACTGTATTAAAGGGTTGCCGCATTAGGACAGTCGAGAACCACTGAGCTAAAGGGTAAAGACACCGAAAGACAAAATAACCAATGCTAGGACATTTCTTTCTGGTGTACAACATGGCTTTAATGGCTTTACTCTACAAAGTTCCCTCCTTTATTTGAAATCAGAGGAGGAGCCTGGCACATCTTTTTTAATTAGCTAGCTATGCAGAGAGGTGCTTCTGTAGCACATGGGCTCTAGGGGTGGGGGTGGGAGGAACTCCCTTTTGACGTCTAAGTCTTTCCTAGGAAGTGTGCCTGGGTTAACTATGTGATTTTACTCATCAACCTCAGTTTCAGTTTATAGAAACAGCTATAACAGATAGATGACATTTCATGCATTACGATAAAAAGAACAAAGGAAAATCTGTTCAATATTTAACTGAAAAACCATTCCTAACATTGTCTAGGTCTTCAATGTCAGCTTCCGGTCAGAGGGTTAAAATAACATAGAATTGATCTTTACATAAGATCAGCACATGGCTGTGGACTTGTAGAGAAAATGTAAACAATGTAAAGTATGGATAAGTATCATACTGCTTTGATTTTGCTATTCAGTGAGTGGGACACAAAAGCAGTGCTGGGCGACTTAACTGTCACCCTATCACAAGGCCCGGTATCATCCTTCCCACGTGGTATTACTTGCTATCGCTAACTGCTCAAGGGAATGAAAGAGATGGTGACATTGACAGATTCAGAGTTCATATCACTCTCTTCAGACACACCAGAAGAGGCCATTAGATCCCATTACAGATGGTTGTGAGCCACCATGTGGTTGCTGGGGATTGAACTCAGGACCTCTGAAAGAGCAGTCAGTGCTCTTAACCGCTGAGCCATCTCTCCAGTCCCCTCTGTTAAAATCTTAATGAGAGTTGAGGATGGAAAGAAAAAAGGTAAGCCAGAGGGTAGGGTATCTCAGAGAGGCAGTGCCTCCTCCCAGGTCCATGTTCAAGGAGAGATTGTCCTGTCTCACTTACTCTCACTCCCCTGCCTCTGCAAAACTAACAGAAAGAATGCGTAGCAAAGCATTTCAGAGCATGCCTGGAACACAGTAAGCACTAGATAAATGTTGGCTATCATTTTGACATTGAATGGTGCCTGTGTTTCTGTAGTGTGGAATGTGTGCATACCACATAAGCTGTACACTGTCAGAAAGATTAGAAGTTACAACCAGATACTCCACCTGTGCTCCCTCCCACGTTCTGCATTTGTTACCCTAATAAACTTGTAATCCCAGTGTGTGTGTGTGTGTGTGTGTGTGTGTGTGTGCAGTGTATGGATGTGTATTACAAATCGCTTCAGTATGTGCTCATATTTTACTATGTATCTTAACTTTAAGAGGTAATTGGGAGGAAGTCTGAAGGTCCTGTAGGAAAACAACTGAAGAGCCATTGTCATTAAATATACCTAAAGCAGAAATCTCTCCCAGGGTTGAATATTAAACATTTCCTCTTCCCGGGACCCACGCTGGCTGTCTCTCTGCACCTGGAATGCGATGTGCTGTTTCCTCTAGATTTGCTCTAGGTCTCCTCTGTCAGGAAGATGAGAAGTTACAACCACACATTCCAGCTGTGCTCCTTCCTGCATCCAACATTTCTGGTTCCCAATCAACTGGGGATTTCCTCTGTAATTCTATTTTATTCTTCTAAATGAATGTCTGTCTTATACATAGGTGTGTATGCATGTCTTTCTAATAAACTGAAACTGAACAGCACCAGACATAGAAACCATTCTGCCATACCTCTGGGCCTGGATGGGTTTAATGTCTACCCAGTGTGCCTCTTACTGTATACAGCACCAGGGCCAACCTCTCTCTCTCCTGTAACTAGTCATTTCTGCCAGCATCCTGAATATTCCCAGTGGCTAAATCTTTGGAGAAATAAAATAAGTTGGAATAATGTAACTAACACATTACACCATCGGAACTGGGGAGTGTTCCTTAGTGACCTCATTGATGGCCCTTTCTGCCACAGCATGGGTCAACCACTACTCAACATTAGAAATCTGAGATCTAATTTTGCACATGAAAGTCAAGCTTCAGACATTTTTTTTCCTCTGGGCGTTTCAAGGTTAGAAGCAAAGATTATCACTCAGATGTCTGTTTTAAACTAATTATTTTCTCCCCAGTGGTCATTGCGAGGAATCATTTGGCTTTCCATTTGGAAGTTTTCATCTCGTTCTCAGGCCCAGACCATTTAGTTTCGAGTTGTTCTTAACCCTGAATGCTTGGCTGCGTTTTCAGAATTCATACACGGTCATTACATGTGCTGATCTGGATTGCACCTCTCCCAGGTCCTTCCTTCTTCTGTAGACAGATAAGGTGTCTGAGACTGGGGAGACCCAAGGCATTTGCCCAGCAACCTGGAGTCGCACACAGGTGGGACAACATGCGGTCCACTCCGAGCTGACTACACTGAATGTCTACCTGCCTGCAGCTTCCATGGAAAGAGGAGGCTGTGAGCTGATGGGAAGAAGCAGGATGCTTCAGCCCATGACCACCTCAGGCTGCTTGGCTTGGATGTGGGGGGTACAAACCCTGCCCTGCCTACTTCATCGTATTTATGTAAGTGTAAGATCTGTGTGCTGGATATTTATGTGCCAGCTATTTACAAAGAGTTAATTAATAAACAAATGTATATTATAGTTTGGGATTTTTTTTTCTACTTCAATGTCCTTTGAGGCTCCACAGTAGTACTAAGTGAATGCCTGTCTTGAGCATAAACAGAATTCAATACATTATTCAGTATGTCATTGGGATTTAAAGAGTATATAGAAAGGTGACAAGTAAGGATGTGGAGGAGGAAGAAGAGGAGGAGGAGGTAGAGAAAAGAGTGATTTTTCTTTCTTCACACTGAGAATCTGTGATTCTCAGCGTTACTCCACTGTTGACCATGTTAGGGCTCACCAGAAAGTTTTATATGAATAACTGAGAAACTGAGGAGTCTATCTTTTTCATTTTATGTTATTGTTCCTAGCTCGTTCTGAAATACTTGTTCATTAATCAGTCATTTATAACCTAAAAAGGTGGTAGGTCATGGGTTAGGGGTACAGGCAGGTCAAAGTCCACAGTCCAAGGTGCTCTGGGTCCACTGTGATGCTGACACACAGCCCCAGAGCTGTGTCAGAAAGTAGTGACAGAATCTGACAGGCGAACGCCCACGCCATCACAGAGAAGAGAGCGCGGCAATCCTGAGCTATGAGAGAGGGGCCTAGCTCCTTATCTTGATGCACGTTATCTGTGTGACAAAGCCACTGTGTCTGTATTCAAGCACAGGGCGTTCTGCAGATACATATCCAGGTCAAGGGGCAGCTGCCTGCTGGGCTTGAGCCATCCTTTCAGAAGTGGCCATTTTCACAGCACTTATTGAATGTCCTTTCGAGGCAGAGGACTGCCCAGCCCCTTGTTATTTATCTTTCTTCATCTGAATTATTATATGCCTTTCTCTTCTTCTCAGCAGAGGAGCATCGTGGATCGGAGCCCTCCTTAAACTGAATGCACATCACACACCCCGTGGGTGCAGAACAGAGGCTGCCAAGAGTACATGGTAGATTGCTTTTTTTTTTCTTCTTTGTAAAAATAGAGAACAAGGGCTAGCTAATCTTTATCTGCTGTTGCAACTGAATGGGGATTTCCATTTGGCAGAATAGAAATGTTAGCTTGGGCGTTCATGCCTTTATTCAATTATGTTTTCTTGACTGTAACAAAAATAGATCTTTTCATATTTTTTTTCAGATACATTTGGTCAGTCAATCAAAAAAACATGGAAAATCACATCAAGTATTTAGCTTTCTTCTACAGAGTGAAGGGACAGACTTGAGAGACGTGAGACCCTCCTTTGGTTAGACGGAGCCTAGTTAAGCAGAAATACAAGAGGTTCTTGAGGTAAACTGGATGTGCCCTGGGGATCTGCCCCATCTTTCTCTATTCCATCTCTTTCCTGTTGTCCTAGCTAAGAAGCCCTGAAGCACTCAGTTTACTGCCATCAAGGCATACTTGTATTCAAGACTTGTCAGGGCTAGGAACACAAACGGGTGACTAGGAGACTATTAGTACCCTCATTGTTGAAAAAGATTAAAAATCAAAATCCTAAAACAAAACAAAAGGACTATTCTAGGTTGTCAACTTGACTACATCTGAATTGAACTAACCCACAAAATGATGGGGCACACCTGTGTGGGATTAAAAAAAAAAATCATTCGAACTGTGAAGATCCACTTTCACTCTGGATCTTTGAGGTGGGAAGACCCACCTGTAATCTAGGCCACACTTTCTGCTGGCAATCTATATGAGGTTAGGTTATATGTGGAAGATGGAAACTCTCTCTCTCTCTTAACCTGCTTGCTCTCACTCTCACTAGCAAGTCTATTCCTTCACTGGCATTAGAGCCTACTTCTCCAGGATTCCTGATGCATATACTGACGGCCAGCCGAAACATCCAACCTCATGGACGGAACAACTACTGGATTTTTGGACCCTCTGTACATGGTCATTGTTGGATTAGCTGGCTTACAGCCTGTAGGTCATTCTAACATATATCTCTATTATGTATGTATGTATGTATGTATTCTATTATATTGTATTATATATTATAATGAATTGTAGATTCATTCTATCAATTCTGTTACTCAAGATAAACCTGACTAATTCAGGATGACATTCCCAGAGCTAGAAGAGAAGCCTATTATTGGAAGGCCTAGGTTCAATGTCAGAGAAATCGAGTCCTACAAAGTCTCTATCAAAAATGTCATCTGTCAGACAGGCCCAGGCCAGCACTGGAATGCTACCACCCCAGGAACAAGAAGCAGGCTTGAATGGGGAGCATGTAAGACTACTCCTGCTTGATCAACCGAGTCCTGACTACTCTGTCTTTGCCTCCTCTCCAGGGCTGCCCTGCCTTCCTGCGGCCTCTCCAGGGGTTTCCTCCTGGATAGATTTCACTTCAGCCTGGCCAGGAGACCAGCTCTTAGCCATAGGCTCACTCCTCAGGTTTTCCCTCTTGTCCCACTGCACACTTGTGATTCTTTCAGATTACAAGCCCTTCTGACTTTGGGGTGAATTGTCCTCTAGGTACCAATTTTCCACTGGCATAACACCGTGGCTGGCCTGAATGGCTCCAGGCGGGTCACTGAGAAAGGTATACAGAGAAGGGTGTCGTCATTTCTACTGAGTGTTCCAGGTGCCAGGCAAGACGCGAAGAGAATTTCCAAACCCCAGCCCACCCGAGGTTCATGAAGTCCATGCAGAAGTTCAAGAATGGAGAATTTCAAAGTCCTTGTTTTCTAGCTAGAAGAGTCAGAGGCAGAGGGCTGGAGACACAGCTCAGCAGGTAAGAGCATGAGCTGGTCTTGCACAGGGTTTGCGTTTGGTTCCTACCACCTACATCAGGTAGTTAACAACTACTGGGGGATCTGATGCTTCCTGGGCACCCACACTCACGATCTATGCATAGACACACCACACATGCATATAAATTAAAGTAAAATAAATCCTAAAATTAAAAAGAAAAACGAACTGGCACAGTCAGAACTCGATCTAGGCCACTCCCTTCACAATGCTCTGTGTCTTACCAGGGCTGTCAATGACAAAACCCTGAACTACAAGGACTATGGGCTTTGGCCAGTATACAGGATAGGAGTGATTGTCACCTGGCAAACACAAGTGTGACCATATCATTGTTCTGAGGCCAGCGTCTGTTCTGTTTGGACAGTTCCCAAGACCTATCAGTTTTAAAATATTTGGGCATCACTGTTGTCCTTATCAAAATGGAGTATGTGGCAAATAACAGATGTTTGAGTTCTACTTCTGGCAAGGGTAGAGTAAACTGTGCTTGGGTAAACTCTCCCACCCGAACCCACTAAGAACCCAGATAAACTACATGACATGTAGGTTTCAGATACCAGGCACTAGACAGTGTAAGATAACGATTGCTGAGAGAAGATGAACAAACAAAGAGAACTATGTGACTTTGCCAGCCTCCTGCCAGGGGACTGTTCTCCCCAGAACACAGGGCGACACAGCCCGAAGAGCTCAGTAGTTTCCCCAAATAATATAGGTATACTTACTCATCAGTGTAGTTTATGGGGCAAGCTATCAGAGACAAAAGAACACACACACACACACGAACACACACACACACACACACACACACACACACACGAACACACACACACACACAATTAGAGGAAACAATTCATAGAGACAACAAAAGGTTAGGAGGAGCTTATAGCTCCATTATCTCCATTGGCTACAGCACAGAGCCTTGTAATCTCCGGTTATCAGGGACAGTACTGAGAATAACATTCCTTAAGTAGTAGGGCCCTGACAAACGCTGCCCTGACCCCTCCTAAGAAAGTTCCAAATCGTCATACTGCTTTGTACTAACTTCCGTGTGTAAACGTGCTCTCGAACAGACCTCTCATATGTTTACAGGGATACAAAAAGATCTAGCACTCAACATGGTAAGATTTACAGCACCTGGCAATCAAAGAAACCTTGACAGATGTGACAAACTAAGCCTTGGATCTCTGCATGTCTTCTTTTATATGTCAAAGAGAATTAGGCTGCAGATGGCACTAATCGGCTGGCCTTCTGATAGGTTAATTCTGGAGTATCTCAGTGGACTTCATACTACAGATGTCCTCAGAAGAAAAGAGAAGAGCTGAATGATGTGATAGGACAAGGAGCCTGTGAGGGCCTCAAAGTGGAAGGGGCCAGGAACCAAAGACTATGTAGATGTTACAAAAGGCACAGAAACAGACTTTCTCACAGAGTCCTCAGAAAGAGACACAACCACCATGATACCTTGATATTCCGGCCATGTGAGACCTACACAGGCTTCTAACCTACAGAATGGTAGAGATAAGTCTATGTTGTTTTAAGCTACCATGTTTGTGTTAGTTATTGTATCAACAGTTTAAAAGCAAGCAGATATACAAAGAGGCAGGACAACATGACCATAAATGAATAAAATATTAAATAACACATTAAACGAAATTTGTGCACAAAGATATTAAATGGTAGTAGTGGTTTTATGTATGTTTAAGAAGGTAGAAGGCCCTAATTAACAAAATCAGAAATGAAAAGGGAGACATAACAACAGATCCTGAAGAAATCCAAAACACCATCAGATCCTTCTACAAAAGGCTATACTCAACAAAACTGGAAAACCTGGACGAAATGGACAAATTTCTGGACAGATACCAGGTACCAAAGTTGAATCAGGATCAAGTTGACCATCTAAACAGTCCCATATCACCTAAAGAAATAGAAGCAGTTATTAATAGTCTCCCAACCAAAAAAAGCCCAGGACCAGATGGGTTTAGTGCAGAGTTCTATCAGACCTTCAAAGAAGATCTAATTCCAATTCTGCACAAACTATTTCACAAAATAGAAGTAGAAGGTACTCTACCCAACTCATTTTATGAAGCCACTATTACTCTGATACCTAAACCACAGAAAGATCCAACAAAGATAGAGAACTTCAGACCAATTTCTCTTATGAATATCGATGCAAAAATCCTCAATAAAATTCTCGCTAACCGAATCCAAGAACACATTAAAGCAATCATCCATCCTGACCAAGTAGGTTTTATTCCAGGGATGCAGGGATGGTTTAATATACGAAAATCCATCAATGTAATCCATTATATAAACAAACTCAAAGACAAAAACCACATGATCATCTCGTTAGATGCAGAAAAAGCATTTGACAAGATCCAACACCCATTCATGATAAAAGTTTTGGAAAGATCAGGAATTCAAGGCCCATACCTAAACATGATAAAAGCAATCTACAGCAAACCAGTAGCCAACATCAAAGTAAATGGAGAGAAGCTGGAAGCAATCCCACTAAAATCAGGGACTAGACAAGGCTGCCCACTTTCTCCCTACCTTTTCAACATAGTACTTGAAGTATTAGCCAGAGCAATTCGACAACAAAAGGAGATCAAGGGGATACAAATTGGAAAAGAGGAAGTCAAAATATCACTTTTTGCAGATGATATGATAGTATATATAAGTGACCCTAAAAATTCTACCAGAGAATTCCTAAACCTGATAAACAGCTTCGGTGAAGTAGCTGGATATAAAATAAACTCAAACAAGTCAATGGCCTTTCTCTATACAAAGAATAAACAGGCTGAGAAAGAAATTAGGGAAACAACACCCTTCTCAATAGTCACAAATAATATAAAATATCTTGGCGTGACTCTAACTAAGGAGGTGAAAGATCTGTATGATAAAAACTTCAAATCTCTGAAGAAAGAAATTAAAGAAGATCTCAGAAGATGGAAAGATCTCCCATGCTCATGGATTGGCAGGATCAACATTGTAAAAATGGCTATCTTGCCAAAAGCAATCTACAGATTCAATGCAATCCCCATCAAAATTCCAACTCAATTCTTCAACGAATTGGAAGGAGCAATTTGCAAATTTGTCTGGAATAACAAAAATCCTAGGATAGCAAAAAGTCTTCTCAAGGATAAAAGAACTTCTGGCGGAATCACCATGCCAGACCTAAAGCTTTACTACAGAGCAATTGTGATAAAAACTGCATGGTACTGGTATAGAGACAGACAAGTAGACCAATGGAATAGAATTGAAGATCCAGAAATGAACCCACACACCTATGGTCACTTGATCTTCGACAAGGGAGCTAAAACCATCCAGTGGAAGAAAGACAGCATTTTCAACAATTGGTGCTGGCACAACTGGTTGTTATCGTGTAGAAGAATGCGAATCGATCCATACTTATCTCCTTGTACTAAGGTCAAATCTAAGTGGATCAAGGAACTTCACATAAAACCAGAGACACTGAAACTTATAGAGGAGAAAGTGGGGAAAAGCCTTGAAGATATGGGCACAGGGGAAAAATTCCTGAACAGAACAGCAATGGCTTGTGCTGTAAGATCGAGAATCGACAAATGGGACCTAATGAAACTCCAAAGTTTCTGCAAGGCAAAAGACACCGTCAATAAGACAAAAAGACCACCAACAGATTGGGAAAGGATCTTTACCTATCCTAAATCAGATAGGGGACTAATATCCAACATATATAAAGAACTCAAGAAGGTGGACTTCAGAAAATCAAATAACCCCATTAAAAAATGGGGCTCAGAACTGAACAAAGAATTCTCACCTGAGGAATACCGAATGGCAGAGAAGCACTTGAAAAAATGTTCAACATCCTTAATCATCAGGGAAATGCAAATCAAAACAACCCTGAGATTCCACCTCACACCAGTCAGAATGGCTAAGATCAAAAATTCAGGTGACAGCAGATGCTGGCGAGGATGTGGAGAAAGAGGAACACTCCTCCATTGTTGGTGGGAGTGCAGGCTTGTACAACCACTCTGGAAATCAGTCTGGCGGTTCCTCAGAAAACTGGACATAGTACTACCGGAAGATCCAGCAATACCTCTCCTGGGCATATATCCAGAAGATGCCCCAACAGGTAAGAAGGACACATGCTCCACTATGTTCATAGCAGCCTTATTTATAATAGCCAGAAGCTGGAAAGAACCTAGATGCCCCTCAACAGAGGAATGGATACAGAAAATGTGGTACATCTACACAATGGAGTACTACTCAGCTATTAAAAAGAATGAATTTATGAAATTCCTAGCCAAATGGATGGACCTGGAGGGCATCATCCTGAGTGAGGTAACACATTCACAAAGAAACTCACACAATATGTATTCACTGATAAGTGGATATTAGCCCCAAACCTAGGATACCCAAGATATAAGATATAATTTGCTAAACACATGAAACTCAAGGAGAATGAAGACTGAAGTGTGGACACTATGCCCCTCCTTAGATTTGGGAACAAAACACCCATGGAAGGAGTTACAGAGACGGAGTTTGGAGCTGAGATGAAAGGATGGACCATGTAGAGACTGCCATAGCCAGGGATCCACCCCATAATCAGCATCCAAACGCTGACACCATTGCATACACTAGCAAGATTTTATTGAAAGGACGCAGATGTAGCTGTCTCTTGTGAGACTATGCCGGGGCCCAGCAAACACAGAAGTGGATGCTCACAGTCAGCTAATGGATGGATCATAGGGCTCCCAATGGAGGAGCTAGAGAAAGTAGCCAAGGAGCTAAAGGGATCTGCAACCCTATAGGTGGAACAACATTATGAGCTAACCAGTACCCCAGAGCTCTTGACTCTAGCTGCATATATATCAAAAGATGGCCTAGTCGGCCATCACTGGAAAGAGAGGCCCATTGGACTTGCAAACTTTATATGCCCCAGTACAGGGGAATACCAGGGTCAAAAAGGGGGAGTGGGTGGGCAGGGGAGTGGGGGTGGGTGGATATGGGGGACTTTTGGTATAGCATTGGAAATGTAAATGAGTTAAATACCTAATAAAAAATGGAAAAAAAATGTATTCATCTATATTTTAATGTTTTTAATTCAAATTCAAACATTTTTATGGATATATGTAAATATGCATTTATGTAAAATCGATGGATTTTATATTAACAGAAATTATAACTTTTTTGGATTGTTAAAAAAAAAATAAAAATAAAAATAAAAATATTTCTTCGTAAAAAAAAAAAAAAAGAAGGTAGAAGGCAGACTGAGAATGTTAAATAGATAAGGATAAACCCAAAGAGAAGGCTCAGATGATGTGATAAGAGGTAGAGAGGATTGCATACACTAGCAAGAGTTTGCTGAAAGGACCCTGATATAGCTGTCTCTTGTGAGACTAAGCCGGGGCCTAGCAAACACATAAGTGGATCCTCACAGTCAGCTATTGGATGGATCACAGGGCTCCCAATGGAGGAGCTAGAGAAAGTATCCAAGGAGCTAAAGAGATCTGCAACCCTGTAGGTGCAACAACATTATGAACTAACCAGTACCCCGTAGCTCTTGACTCTAGCTGCATATGTATCAAAAGATGACCTAGTCGGCCATCACTGGAAAGAGAGGCCCATTGGACATGCAAACTTTATATGCCCCAGTACAGGGGAACGCCAGGGCCAAAAAGTAGGAGTGGGTGGGTAGGGGAGTGTGGGGAGGGAGGGTATGGGGGACTTTTGGGATAGCATTGGAAATGTAATTGAGGAAAATGCATAATAAAAAAAAATATTAAAAAAAAAAAAGAGGTAGAGGAGGAAGCCGGGCGTGGTGGCACACGCCTTTAATCCCAGCACTTGTGAGGCAGAGGCAGGTGGATTTCTGAGTTTGAGGCCAGCCTGGTCTACAAAGTGAGTTCTAGGACAGCCAGAGCTACACAAAGAAACCAAACCAAACCAAACCAAACCAAAAACAAAAACAAAAACAAAAAACCAAAGAGGTAGAGAGGAAGGAGATGCTGAAGTTAAATGGAGAGAGGATGGCTTATTAACAGGTCAGTGAAATTGAGTAATGGCTAAAGATTTGATCAAAAAGGAAACAAAACATAAATACACATCAATGAAAACATTCATGAGTGGAGAGAAAACTTCAAGGGGCCTAAAGTATTTGTTCAGAATCTTATTGAAGAAATAACAGCGGAAGATGATTCATATTTGATAGACTCATAGATTCCCACATCAGGGAGGTTCTAGAACATACAACACAGGAAACATGAGCTCCACACAGAGGCACACAGCAATCAAGTGGAATTCATGACAGCACCTCTAGCAAGAAGACACACATGCATATTCAGAGAGACAAAATACAATGAGAACGCATGTCATCACGGAAGCAGTGCAGGCCAGAAGGCACCAGAGCAGCACTTCTGAAGGTGTACAAGAGAAACAAAACAATCGCAGCCCCAGGGAAAATGTGTCAGGAGTGAAACCAACTGTTTCAAACCAAGCTGTTGTCAGAAATGTTAAGTTTAAGAGAATCAATCATCAAATCTATGAGAAGTATTGAGTAGGAGCTCCTGAGACAAATTTTATAAGATGTAAGTCAAGAGATGAATTATATAAGATATGTCATGAGCCACAAAGGTAGTAAGTAACTGAAAGGGTAAATGTGTGTGTGGTTAATTTATATAAAATGTACCCCCCCCTTTTTTACCCTCTTTACAAGATGATTGAGGGCTGGTGAGATGGCCCAGTGAGTAGAGCGCTTGCTGCCATGTTTGACAACCTACGTTTGATTCCTGGGACTCACATGGAAAAAGAGAGAAATGACTTCCATAGTTGGTCTGCTCATCTCTATGATGTACCATGTTACACATGTTCATCTGCATATGTGTGTGCACATACGTGCACACACAAACACAAAATAAATAAGTAAAAGATAATTGACTAAAATGTAACTGCTATTTATTTGTGGCTTACAATATATGCAAAAGTAAATGGTATAGGAACAAGTCACATATAGGTTAAGAGTATTGTTTGTACATGAAGTAGTCAAGAAGAAAGTTGCAATCACAGATCCTACGAAACAAAAGAAGGAAGGAACACTGGAATCAAGCATGGAACAGACAAATGAAATTATTTAGTAAAATAAAACTGTAGCTCAGCCATGCTGATGATCATGTTAAAAGTAAATGGTTTAAAATCTCAATTAAAAAGCAAGGCTCATCGGACTGAATTAAAAAAAAAGAATGAGAGCCAGTTATATGCTGTCTAAAAAAAAACATCTTGAATATGACACCACAAACTAAAAACAAAAGAACTAAAAAACTATACCAAGTTAACACTTGCTAATAATGGGCAAAGTTGATTTCAAACAAAAAATTATTAGTAGATGTAAACATTCATTTCATTGTAATTAAAAGATGAATTATCAAGTGATCCTAAGTATCTCTAACATTCTGCACTGGGAAGCAGAACTGCAGAAAAAAATTAATACAACAGAAAACTGATACAAATCAATGTTCTATAAATATCAACAACCCTCTCCTAATAATTGCTAGAATGCATAGACAGAAAATCTACATATTTAGAAAATTTAAGCAGCATTGGCAACTAATCCAACATAATTGACATTTATAGAATGCTCATGCAACAACAGCAGAAAAACATTATCTCTGGTCTTTTTCATTTTTTCAAGTACACATGGAAGAGTTATCAAGATAGGCCACATTGTAGGCATGAATCAAATCTTGATAATATAGACACAAATCACATAATGTATATTATTGGTTCACAAAGGAATCAAATTAGAAATTAATGATAAGAAGATACCTAGAGAATCACCAACTAATTGGAAACTAAACAACACATCTCCGAATAACCTGTAGGTCAGACAGAAACCAGAAGGGAAATTAAAAGAGCATCTCAAACTAAATGAGAGTACAACACACAAGCCCCTTGGGAGGCAGCTCCAGGAGCGTCAGCAGACAAGTTCCTGGCACTCGGCACTCGGTGGCTCCAGGAGAAAAGCAGAAAGGCTGCCCAGCACTGACAGTGGCTCCTCCCGAGCAAGCCAGGGAGAGAACAGTAGTCCACCAAACCTGGCTCAGGGAGAAGCTAACAGGAGTCATCGGACTACCGAGAATAAATACTAAGAGAAAATCATACCTGGTGCTCGGTTTTGTGTGGGTGAAATAGACAAATTTCTACGTGAGCCACGCAAGGAAAGGGAGTGTATTAGGCGTGATACCAGATACTGCTGACACTAGACGAGAGAAGGTTGACATAGTTAGAGAGCCGATGTATAGTAAGTATAAAGGATTATTACAGAACACTTAGGCCAATACATACGACAAAGTGATTCCTTGAAATACACGAAGTACCAAAGCCACTGGAAGAACTCATTTATATAGCCAGTTACCTATGATGGAAGTTGAATTTCTATATGTAATTGTTCATATAAAGCAAGTATATCTTAGATTGCCCTAGTAGGGAATTAATGTTAAATACTAAATACGAAGAAATATGGATTGTACACAAATTTTTACAGTCATATGGAAAGTTGTGCATATGAATTTGTGAATGTGTGTGTATATGTATGTGTGTATATATGTGTGTGCATGTGTGTGTATATATGTATGTGTGTATGTGTGTATGTATGTGTAAATGTATCTGTATATATATGTGTGTGTATGTATGTATGTATTATGTATGTATATGTGTGTATTACTTGACAACTGATTTTAGGATTCTATCATTCCTCTCATACCAAAATCAGGCAAAAACAGAAGGAAAGGAAATTATAGGCAACATCCTTCATGAACTTTTATGTAAAATTTGCATCTAAGCTCTTGGCAAATTGAATCTAATGATCTATATAAATGATAATGTATCATAAAGAACTAGAAAATACAAGGCTAGTTTCACATCAAACCCAACAACCACCACAACAAAACCAAATGACGTTTACACCACGGTGGACTAATAAGAGAAGATGTAGATCATCTCAATGGGTGCCGGGAAACATCTGGCAGAAGACAGAGCTCTTTTTCTTACCTGCCTAAAGCCCAGGGGAAACTCCCTCAGTCTGATAAAGGCAACAGCTTCATTACTTATCAGTATGCACACACCACCCTGTGTTTCCTCAGAAGACGAGAAACCAAGTAAGGACAGCATCTCTTAACACTGCTATTCACCTAGTGCCTAAATGACATCGTGAATCACTCTCAGAACAACTGTAATGAGTGAAAGAAGCCAAGCATTGAATGAATCCTACATAGTTCATTCATAAGAAAATTTTGTCATAAAAGATAATTTATAGGGCTGGTGAGATGGCTCAGTGGGTAAGAGCACCCGACTGCTCTTCCGAAGGTCCAGAGTTCAAATCCCAGCAACCACATGGTGGCTCACAACCATCCGTAACAAGATCTGACTCCCTCTTCTGGTGTGTCTGAAGACAGCTACAGTGTACTTACATAAAATAATAAATAAATCTTAAAAAAAAAAAAAAGATAATTTATAGACAAACAGAAGACCAATGGTTCTCAAGGAATGTGATAGACAGGACCATGAGGAGGGAATATTACAGAGGGAACTAGGAACTATTTTGGCATGGCTGATACATTCCTTATTTTGATTGAAATAGGTACACGTATGTATGCTACAATCTATCACATTGGTACAGCATAGGTCTGCTCCACTCATTATATTTCAGTTACAATTCATTAAACTATAAACAGTGAGTGACATGTCCCTTAGATCATCTGTAAAATTGAAATCACTGCCACAGTGACCCAAGTAAAGCCCACACAGGTCTATGTCTCAGGACACAGTTTACTTAAATAGGCATTGCTGTTCTAACATGGACTAAAAATAATATCAGATGTGCACATATAAGGTTTTTTAGTGTACAGTAAGGGACACTTAATAGAACTTGACAGAAACACAGTCAGCTACATGCCAATTCTACAATCTCACAAGTTAGTAAGAAATGAGATGAAGGTGATCTGGCATGAAAGATGGCCCCCGGACCTCAAAAGATGATTTGGGAGGGCTAAATTAATTCTCACCTTCAACTCAATCCTACGGAGAAAATGTCTCTCAAGTAACATAAAAACTTGCAAGACTTTAGATGTCACTGTACATCTGAATTTATTCCGTAGAAATTTTTCTCCCAATGTGCTAAATTTCAAGACTTTCTTGGAGCCATGAGCAGAATGAGAAAGCGCAGATGGTTGAAGCTCACAGTCATAGAGATTCAAGGCAAGCAAATCTTAAACTCTATTTGTGATTGAAATGCAGTCGAGCTGAGAAGCCTCTATCCTAGGCACAGAGGGGAGAGTGAGGCTGAGAGAGCATTAATATTTTAATATGACCATTGTCGGTTGACACCTCATTGGAAGCCTATATGGTACTCTGCTGTCTCCTTTAGAAGTAGCATTTAAAACCATTTCTAAATGCTCAATAAATAGGGTCTATTTAGGTGTTACAAAGAAACAGTTCCCATGCGGTATCCACAAGGTTTCACTCAATCTCCTGTGGCTGTCGTTGCCAAGATTGCAATTACAGGAAGGGTTCTGGGCCAAACAAGAAACGACACCATTCCCATGGACAGCCATTCTCCTGACACTGGGGAGCCAGTCTGTTGTTGGCAGATCACACGGATTGGTTTGTCAGTGGCTTTGCATCTTCTGGAAGACCCCTGCGGGATAATAGCACTTGACTGAGAGTGTACCCCCTCTCTTCCCTCCTTCCAGCAGGCATTTTGACATCTTTCAAAAGTAGATGTCCCAGAATAAAGAGGCTTCCAGGCTTCTAAGCAGGAGAAGAAAATGCCCAGGGCTGCCAGCTGCAGAGTGCTCATGTCCACATTCCCGTCGTCCCACTCACTGGAGATTTGGCACCACCTCTGTACCACCATAAAGTTATTTGTAGAGAGGGTATAACCATAGCACCTATTTTACTGGGTCAGGATTACACAGGGTTACTACTATAAGATGCTTGGAATAAAGTCTGGTTTGTAAACAGCATATGAAATCTATGCTTCTTGTTAACCCGGCTCTACTGTCCTTCAGTAGAGCCCGACCATCACATTGCTAAGCCACTTCCCTACAGTGAGCACACAAGCAATAAAATGAAGAAGCACATCCTTTAATGATGATGCAAAACCTTCCAGAAAGGAGAACTGAACATGGCCAAGGTCTCAAATATCAAGACCTACTACAGTCACAGTACAAAGGATCGGGTCCTTTCTGCATGCAATGTATCATATAACAGGTACCATGTACATTACTTTATTAATTCCTATTACAATTTCATGCAGAGGCTATCAGACCTCACATTTTTTGAAACAAGGAAACTTAGACCAGAGAAAATTAAAGGCAAATTACTTGTCTCAGCCCTCGTGGTTGAGAAGAGCATTTCTGGATGGAAGTGCCTGGCAGTGCCTGGCTCTCAGCCCATGGGCTTCCTGCTATGTCATGTGGCTTTTCAGTCCAAAAAGGAAGTGGTATTTTCTGAGCAAAGGCATTTAGGAGGAAAACAAATCTGTCAGGAGGCAGCACTTCCAACAACACGCAGACTTTGAAGCCATTAAGAGAAGGATAGGATTAAATGCTGCTGGGCGAAACAGTTTTCTTGTGACATCGGAACATGGCGGGATGGTCTCATTGCAGGCCCCTCCATGCAGCAGAATAACACTCCTGAAATGAAGTCACTTTATTCCCTGGTGCTTCCTTGGCTGGACTTGGTACCAGAACTCAAACTAGGCTACTTGGTGCTAACTTCTGTGAAAAGAATGTGCTTCAGAAAGCTTGATGAAAAAAATATAACCTGGTGGTATCATGGTTTCTTTCTCTAGAGGCAGTGTGGCATCAATGCCCTAAGAGAGATTCCCTGCTTCTCAGATAGGAGGGAAGGGACCTCTGGTAGAGTCCCTACATGAGTTTAATTTCATATACACTTAGACAAATTAATGACTAAAAGGTGCAAAGACTTGAAAAGCAAGAGAAAGTTTTATTTCCTAATATTAACAAATCCGTGTCACCCAGAAAGACTCTCAGGATGTGTTTGGAAGGGAAGAAAATGAAATTGCCTTGCATATTAAGTAGCAGTTCTCTAAAAGTTTAGTAGACTAAACCAAACTTGAGCTTCTGGTTACCAAAAAATGTTCATCTGTTAGCTACTGTCATGGGTTGAAATCCCCAACATAAAAAAAAAAAAAAAAGAAAAAATTGAAAAAAAACAAAACTAAACTAAACAAAACGCCACCGACAAATTCTTCTCCCGGAGATGAGTAAGACTGACAGGGATTTCCAATGCTGCTGTTTTCTGAGATAGACTCCTGGTATGCAACTGAGACTCTCTCTCTTGCCCAGGTGAGCCTTGGGCTGTGCCTTTGCCACCAGCCTCCTGGAAGCAGGGACTGAAGATGTCACCCACTGTATCTGACACAGAGCATTTATAAAAGAAGAAATTGGTGTGGCTGTTTGAAAAGATTTGAAAAGTTTCACACCAGATTAAGACAGTCTGCACAGAAATCACTAGCAAATATTTTTGTAGTAACTATTTTACAAAGACTCGAAGAATGGGTCAACATGATGTGTAGTGAAATTCTCATTGACAAGAAATCTCCTAGACACCTGAAATAGTTAAGTTTGTATAATTGGTTGCATCAGTTTGTAAATTTGTAGACAAGGCAAGCAAAAGATCCACATGGAACTGACTTTCAAGTCACTGAATTACAATATTGCTACGCTGCACACTTGCATGTGTTCAAGAGTTTGACAGTAAAATTTCCTTGGAAAACTGCAAGTTCTTTAAAGAACACTCTCTTTGGAGAGGAAACATGAATGAGGTAAGATCCATGGTCCCATCCTGCTGATGCCACCAAGACATGCTGGCGGTGATGCTTAAACTCGACGTAATAATTTTATCATTGCTTTCCCATGGGGATTTTTGAAGATGGTTAAATGTATTAGAGCATGTAACTTTATACAACATAGTTTTCAGAAGCAAAGGTCTAGTTTAGCATGTGCACAGTCTTCCATGATAAGAGGAGAAAGCATAAATCACAATACCATAGACATTTTTGTCCAAAGCAAATGTGTTTGATAGCTGCTTCCCACTCAGAATGTATGTAAGAGGGGAAATGCCAATCAAAACTAATGCTTTCTATGGACCATGTTTCTAAACTACTCTTTGTTGACTTGGATGTAAAATGTTTAGCTTTATTTGAACAATTAAAAACTAGAACTATAATTGTTTTTTGATATTAGAAGTTAAGAGACCTAAGAACATGGCATCATGGGGGTTTCCCTTTGAGAAATTAACTTTCAAGTGTTAGTTATTTCATAAACAGAGAACTGCACCCTAGGTTTTCCTTTTAAGTATTTAAAACTGATTTCAAAACTATTCTAGTTTATTGTTTGCTGTGACCTCTGACATATGCTTTCAGATTCTTGCTAGGAATTGAGTTCAAATATCAAGGCACAACTTAATTACACTGACTTGTGAAGCACCTTTAAGACTGAAATCCTAAGATGTACACACCAGAGAATGTACAATTGAACAAACTCATAGGAAAAAACACTCCATTTTTCTCTCCCCAGCAAGTCGCTCTAAGCCAGGCAGTGGCTGTGGACTGCAGACGGGACGTGGAACAGGCTGAATCCGCTTAACCTTTGAAAGCTGACTTTTCAATAGGAAGAGACAGACCAGCACAGTCACAGGTGCCTGCTACAGAGACATATGCAGTCCCCTGGGGTGGAACAGGAGGAAGAAGGAAGCATTTGGTTGCATGAGGACAGACTGTCTGGAAACATGGTTTCTGGGTGGAACTAATGACAGGGAGTTCATGTGTGACAGGGAAGATCAGGATGAGGAGATTCAGGGCAGGGGTTAGGAGTCCAGACAAGGCCTGAACAAGCGTTCCAGGCTTCAGGGTTGAGAGGAAGTTTGTGTGCATGCAGCCTGATGAGCCAGGGTTCAGCGAGGAGATGTGAGATTCAACAGAGCACCTCCATCCCCACTACTAACTGATAACTACTATCTGGTATGTCTATTGACTTTCTGCTGGGACAGTCATTCATTTGTAAGGTCCCAAGGAAATAGCTGTAAGTTGTTTATACTTTATTCCAGTGGTTAGAGGATATATATATATACATATATATATATATATATATACATATATATACACACACACACAAGCATGATATTGATGTGAATGTACATTTACATATGTGTAAACATATATTATATAGAAAATATTTACATATGTAACATGTAAGGTCACACGCATAAGCCAATGCACACATAGAGATTTTCAAACACATGTCAAAGATTTATACTGGCAAATTAGTGCCTTGGAAATTGGGGTACATAATGAAAACGAACGTGAGTGATTTGCAAGAACTGCACACTTGAGGAGGCAACGCTAGCCACAGGTAGGTGGGAGCTTCTCTCCAGTTAGAGAAGCCCAGTGTGTCAAGGACACCCGCAGTTACTAACAAAAGATACACAGATAACATGCAAGGTTAAATCCAGAAAGCTGCAGACTGGGGAAATGCCAGCATTGGAGACATAGTCAGTAACAATGAAGGCTGATAGAGTAAAGTGGATTGGTGTCACTTAGGAGACATGATCTAAATGGAAGCCCAGCCCACTGTGTGAGAATGCAGAAAAGGTGTTTTGTTTGAAGAGACTGTAAGCTTACTCGCTGAAATAAACCAGAACACTAAACGGAAAAATGTCATTAGTGGGAGTGGGGGTGGGGTGGCAACATCATTAGGGAAGGCTTCTAACAAAGCAAATTGGAATAATAGGAAAATAACAACATATGAAACCCGAGTTTAATAGTCCATTTTGCCTCCTTGCTGAGAGATGTAGAAATGGCTTTACCAGAGGAGTGTAGTGTCCACTTTCCTCATCCTTTCGGGTAAATGGGAGTACGGACATTGTCTGTGTGTGGCTGGCACTGTGCTAGGAAGTATTTCTGCTTGTAAAGGACAAAATCAAGTAAAGAGGAGAGGCTTGATGTTAATGCCACGTGGCATGTGGAGAGGCTCTGCTTTACAGAATTCTATCAACAGAACAAATAATGGGAACAAATTGACTACGATCCGGGTCAAACCCTACGGTAAGAGCAAAATTGCCTGGAGGTGGGTAGGAAACTGCATGGTTAAAGCGGGGCAGAATTATCAGGGTAGGCTACTCAAACTGAATGGAATGTCATATGCTGTCCTCAGAGGTGCAGGCAGAATTCAGATATGGGGAGAGGGAAGAAAAGGTATTTTTGAATAAGTAACAGCTGATCAAGAATAGTTGAATCTGACCCAAGTGTGGGCCTGCCTAATTATTATAACTAGCAGGTGAGAAAACGGACGACAAACCACATGTGACGTTGCCAGGTTTCCATCTGGAACACATTATCATCAGGATGTTCTTAACATAGTAGTCCCTGAGAGATACAAAGAAGGTACTTTAAAGAAAAATCTTATATAACTAGCAAAACCTTTTAATGATGCATAAATTCTGCAGGAATGCATGAACCTCTAATGAGAGCATAGGTAGAAAACAAGTCCTTGTGGAGGTAATTTGGGGGATGCCTTAAGATGAACTGAGATAACCTCATCTTCAGTTGACCTGAAATTGATCTTAAAGAAACTGTTCAAATGGGAAGCAAAAGGCCAAATGCACTAATTGTGGTGATTCAGACTATTTGCAAACTGGGAGTAGCTCCAAGACAGAGCAGTCAGGTGAATGGGAAGAAACAAATGAGAGCATTTATAATGGTGAAGGCTTAGGGTAATCATAAAGAGCCACCATTGGTGTGCATGTCAACAGGTTGAACTTATAGGCAATTAGGCACTAATAAAACTGAAAGTGTGCACTCCTCTGGGTTAGATCCAGAAGCGTCAATAAGTCTTTGGGCTGGATGGTCCTCGTTGTCAGTTTGAGTGCATTTAGAATCACCCGGGAGATTGGTGGAGATGTGAGGGTGTTACTAGTGAGGGATAACGGAGGGAGAGGATACATCCTGCCTGTGGGTGGCAGCACTAATGGTTTCCCTCTTTCCACTTCCTTTCTGTCTGTGGCCTGTGAGCTGTTTCTGCCAAGACTTTTCCCCTACCCGGATGAATGGACTGCATCCTCTAGGAGGCAACACGAATCCTGTATCACTTTAAGTTGTCCTGTCAGTGTGTGATCATGACAATGCAACACTAAGTAACCTCTCACCTGGACCCAGGGATTGGGCGTGACTAGGCCTCTGGGACTGGTTTGCAGGAGGAGTTTTGAAGGGTTTAGAAGTTAGCAAAACCACTGAATACTGAAAGCAGAGCTTACTGTGCAATTTTGGCAGGAGCTTAACAGACGAGGAGGAGAGTGAGGCTATGCACAAAACATGCAGATAGTGAAGGCAGTCAGTGCTCAGGAAGCTTCAGGTGGGGCTGTTGACAAGGGGTCTTTTGTGTTACAGTCTGTCCAAGGTGAGACTGTGGACAAGGGGGTCTCTCATGTTACAGTCTGTCCAAGGTGAGACTGTGGACAAGGGGTCTTTTGTATTAGTCTGTCAAAGGAACTGTCTCCATCTTGTCCACATCCAGAACTTTGTGGGAGGCTGAACTGAAGAGTGACTAATCTGGCAGAAGAAATTTCAAAACACAGTAAGCATTGAGGCTGTGGCATGGTTATCGCTGGCTGCTCTTAGTCAGGTGAACATGGAGCAAAAAGCAGAGCCAAAAAGCATTTGACAAACATGAAGTCTGGCCAGAAAAAAAAGGCTATAGTGACCATTGTTGACAAGGTGTTTTGTTTTGTTTTGTTTTTGTAGTTGTTTAAGAAAAGAGTCTTATTAAAATGAATCTAATAATTTTGTCCTGGGGCAAGAGGGAATATTTATAGCACTCAGGTTTTATGGCGTAAAATTCTAAATCCATTTGAAAGAATTTCTCTCAAGAAGGCAGAGTCAAGGAAGTATCCTGTTCATGAAGGAATGCCTAGGAAAATGTTTCTAATGTTCAGCTGTGGAGGTACGCAGATAATCCAAGGTGGGCTACGTACTGCTTAATCATTTTACAATTAATCTTTGTATCATTCACATGGTATTGGCTTTTATAAACATGCAGCATGAAAGTGTTATAGGCTCACGAATTTGTCTAGGTAGATCTTTTTTTTTTTTTTTTTTTTTTTTTTTTTAACAATAAAATTGTTTTTTTATTTGACCTTCCCTTACAAGCCATGGTATTCTTTGCCTTACGGCTAAGTAAAAAAGTATTTTTGGCACCTGGGGAGATGCTCAGTGGAAAAAGCATTTGCTAGAAAAGTGTGAGGACCAGAGTTTAGATTTCCACAACCTAAGTTAAAAGCTAAGCAGGCATGGCAGCCAACTGTCTCTAGGGCTTTTGTGTGAGTTTGGAAAGGTAAAGCCAGATTCTTGTCAATATAAGTTTGTTCTTCCTCCCCAGAGTGTTACAGGTGTGGCTGCTGTGTCACATGTGCATCAGTAGGTGGCAGAGAGGACATAGGCTATGCTCTGATCTGTGAACATCTGAATGGATGATTAGTAGCCTAACATTCCCTGAAAACAGTGAGCCTCAGATGACCACCAGACTGGTACCAGGGGGCTGGGACAGGAAGCTAGCTTGAGTTCAGGGCCAGGATCTCGGAGTCAGGAGCAAACCCAAGACTGAGTGGGATGGCAGGCCCCAAGAAGGAGTGAGCCTGAGACAGAGACAGAAGATGATCCTCAAAGTTGCCTGCTGTTAAGCCTGACAACCTGGGTTCAATCCCTGGAACCTACAAGGTGGAAAGGAGAGTCAGCTCCTACAAGTTGTCCTCTCATCTTCACACGAATGCCGTGGCACATGTTCCCTTCCACCTGTTCCTGCAGGTCGTAGTCATAGCTGTCATGCAGCAGAAGACTGAGGATATACCGTGAATAAATCATGGCATCAATGCCACATTTCTCCAGCTCTTGTCCCAGCCAGGTTTGCACTGGGCCCAATGCATGAAGCAGCGACATGTCAGAAACAGACACAGGGCCTGGATAAGAACTTGAGGTGCTTTCAGATGGCAAACCATCCACAACAACTGTACAGACAGGGCGCATGAACTTAGGTTGCTGACATTCTTAAAATGCAAAGCATTTTCTACAGTGGACGTTCTGTTGGTATCCGGAGAGGATTTCACTCCAGCAGAAAGGAGAGGAGCTGAACATGGAGGATAGGCAGTGACCGCGCAGCAGTCAGCTCTCTACAACACAATTTCCCTCTTCAGGCATGACCAGTGAATCAACACCATGATAGCAACACACAAGGAGATGAGGTTTTCAACTTTCATTTCACATTGAGGCAATGTCAGTCTCTGGCAGTCCCTGCCAAGGCTACCGGGTGGGCGCCTCTCCTTGCGCTCCGAGGGCTGCAGGCGGCTGCCGAGCGCCGGGCGGCCCTGGCCTGCGCCTTACGTAAAGCGGCGGCGGCCCCAGCGCCAGGCGGCGGAGGGCGGGAGGCCGTCTAGGTAGATCTTAAGAAAGGATGCCTGGGAATCCGATCAGTGTTTAGCAGGCTCAACTTCTTTGCAGGAAACACCCAAGAGGACTAAACAGGAAGCTCAATGGGCACAGTCTTAGTGGCAGTGGCGACTCCAGAAAGCTAAACATTCAAGGAATCTGGAATTACTAATATAGAGAGAATGGTCAATAAGTTGAACCAGGCAAAGAGAGGCTATGTGGGCTACAGACAGCAAGGCTGGCGAGGTAGGACTCCCTTAGCCTCTTGCAGCTCACATCAGGACAGTATAAGCCCTGGTACTGGACATGGAGCTACAGAATTCTATGACTTGCTGGGATCTAATTCTGCTTGGGTTGGGTCCTTCCTAGCCATTATTTTATTCACATTTGGACTATGTGCACTCTGTGCTTTATTAGAAGTTTTCACAAATGCAAGCCTACCTGAGTTTTCAGTGGAGATATTGAACAAAGCTGGAGTTTGTAAAATACTGGGAACTCCCGGATATGGACATGAGCATTTTGAGAGGCCTGAGGTTGGCACAAGCTATTAATTATAAAAGTGATGTGTTTTGCTGTCAAATTCATAAGGTGGAGACTTGTGATAGTTTCTATTCACGGGCCATTTGAGGATACAAAATCACCCAGAAGGCTGGTAAGGCATGCCTCTTCGTGTGTCTGTGGGAGACTTTCCAGACATGTTTAAATGAGGAGGAAGACTCACTTGGATCAGCCCATGGCTTAGGTATAATGGGCACCGGGTATAAAAAAGATGGAAGAAAAGTCAGGTAAGAACTAACGTGCTTCTCTTTGCTTCCTTCTGCCATGGTATACGCTGCTCCATCGATCCCTCCCTGCCCTGACAGACTAAGCCTTCTGAGACCAAGAGCCATAATATTATTTTGCTCTTCAACATTTTCTGTAAAATATTTGGTACCAGTGACTAATACAATACTGGGTATTGAAAGTATACAAGGCTTTTGTCAATTCTAAGATATATTCAATTTTTATTTTATTTTTAAATAAATAGACTGTCCATAATATACCTGATTCTTTCAATGATCAATTATATTTTGGACAACCTACTTATTTTTAAACATGAAAAATTTGAAGTTATCTTAGAATTGGCCTGCTTTCTAATAAGGACCTTGAGAGTCAGAGAGTTAAAAATTGAGTCCTGGGGCTGGTGAGATGGCTCAGTGGGTAAGAGCACCTGACTGCTCTTCCGAAGGTCCGGAGTTCAAATCCCAGCAACCACATGGTGGCTCACAACCATTCGTAACGAGATCTGACTCCCTCTTCTGGAGTGTCTGAAGTCAGCTACAGTGTACTTACATATAATAAATAAATAAATCTTTTTTAAAAATTGAGTCTTTAGTAGCTCTAAGATCACGTGTCTAATCAGTAAAAATTGTTCCATTAGATCACTGACAAGAACTTCGCAAAGCTAAAATGCAGTCATCTTGTTTATGCAGAAATACCTCTTTAGGCACAGACCCCCATTTCATGAAGGTATACCACTAGAGTCTGGAGAAACAATGGATGGCCTTTTATTCTGAGGATAACATTATTTCTGTATACCTTGGAGAAAGAGGTGGATGGAGTGAGGATGATTTGTCGATATTCTGACCTAGTTTGTGTGCAAGAATAAATAAAAAATAACATACGTTCAAATATAAAACACAACGTGACTGCTCAAATGAAGGTCTGGATTGGAAGGTCTGTTACTCTAATGGATTGCTACCTGTGGAGTAGGTCAAGCAGGGAGGGGAAACATCAATATTTCACAGTAGGAGCAGTCACAAGTCTAATTTCTAAAAGCTATGTGGATTTCTAGGAGTTTCACAATAATCAGGTAATTAACCAAAGTAAATATTTAGAATGAGTTACACAAGGATATGAGGTCGTCACAAGTAAATGACCATCGCTGGTGTAAACTTACTCTTTAGAGAAAAGAGGCTGTTCAAGAGGAGCACGTGGCATTGTGGTCATGGCTGAGCCCAATGATCATTATCCAGTGGGCACCCATCATATTTGTTCAATTATTTAGCAAGTAGAATGTCTATAGTAACTGTATAGAATTCTGACAAGTCTTGTATTTCATTTTGAGTTTTGGTGGCTGAGTATTTGATCCTGGAGCAATGGCTCAGGGGTTGTTGGTTCTTCCTGCATCTTGGTTTCACTATGCCCACTATTGGCTGAAAAGGCTTTGCCTGAGCCAGCATGTCTGGGTCTCTGTCTTCTCAAGGGCTTCACTTTTTACCTCTGCCTCTGTGTCCTCAGTGGGTATCTTTTTCCCCCGTGTATCATCTGAATCCTACCGGGTCTTCACTTCTTGATTTCACAGCTGCCTGGCTTTTAGACAAGGGTCTTTAAGAGTTATCTGACTTCTGAGTTTCACTTCTCATTATTCTCACTTTTTTTTTTTTTTTAAGTTTTAAAAACAATTGGTCCAAAGCTAGTCAGGAAGCAGAGCGGAAGAAGACTGGATCCTCTGTTTCCTAGGAGATGCTTCTACTCACCTGTGATCTCTGTGACCACTTCTATCTCATCACAGGGCCCCCTGGGTACCATCTCCCTTGATATTTCTGACATGGCTCAACCTTCAGCCCATCACCCTGGCTTCCATTCCCACAATTCAACAGTCACCAAGGACTTCAGAACCACCTCCTGCAATCAGTTTTTTTGTTTGTTTGGAACTTGGCCCATCACATGGACAAAAAAAAAAAAACAAAAAAAAAAAAAAAAAAACCAAGTCCATTCTGCTAGCTGCCACACAGTTGAAAGTTGTGGCTTGCCTTCCGTACTTCTGCATATTTCTGCTTCCTGGGAGACTGCTTCTTCTCAACCCCCTTCTCAGGTTGTCAGTTTCTGAAGCTTTAACTGTAAGACTTTCAGAGTCGCCTCCTTCAGCTGCCTGCTCTTCCTCTACTCTGTGTAGGCAATTTCATCATGCCCACAGCACCCACATATTCTTATTCCAATCTACAGATGCCTTTGTACACAGCTGCTTCAGCCTCCCTTGGACCTACTTCCAGAGCCATGTTTGTATCTGTTGCCTTCTTAATATCACAATTTAGACTTCTCACAGAGGGCCAAGCTTAGCTGCACAAATCTGAAAGTGTGATTTCCCCTTGATTTTCTTCTTTCCATGTTTCTCATTTCAGGAAATGCTATCACCTACCCAGTTGCCTGAGTCACAAATCTAGGATTCATCTTGGTTCCGGTTTTTCTGATTTCCTTTTCTTGTAATCTATCACAGAAGTCCTCTCTCTACTTCAGAGATGTGTATCAAATTTATCCTCATCTCTCCAACTCACTACCCTCCCCAGGCCACAACAGTTCTCAGCTCTTCCTGAACACACACAGCCTCTTAGCTGAGCCCAGCACCCTCCCTTCTCTACTTTGAATCCTCCTTTCAAAACTTAAGTCTATTACAGAATCTATTTATGATAAAATAAATGAATAAACAACCCATTTTCAATTTACCTTAGAATCAAGTTCAGGTTCTTTGCCAGGACCCACAGGGCTTCTGTCAATCCCTTTAATCTGCTCCCAAATGTCCCTACCTCATCCATCAAACTGGCTCTCTAGGAAATTCTTCATGTATGTTGAGCTCTTCCACCTTTGGTGTCCTCCCATGTTCTCCTTCCATTCCCTCTAGAGCTGGCTCTTCTCATTCATTAAGTCACAGCCTAGGACTCTTCTCTATGGAGAAACCCTGCCTGACCATGAGACCTATGTGGTTTCCTCACTCTGTGTTCTATTCGTGCAGCATAGAAAGGATGCTATGGCATTACAAAACTAGGGGCTGGGGATGTAACTGAGCTAGTTGAGTGTTTACTTAGTGTGATGGGGAACAATGATCATCAACTTGCCAGGATTTAGAATCACTATGGAAACAAGTCCCTGGAAATGTACAGAAAGGATTCTCTAGATTGGGTTCGTTGAGATGGGATGACCCACTTTAAATAAGGGAATATCATCCTACAGGCTCAGTGAACATAAGAGAGCAAGGTGAGCGAGCAGCAGCATCCCTGGAGCTATGCTTCCTGCCTGCAGATGCAATTTGACTAGCCCTGTCCTGCTCCAGCCACCAATGCTTCACCACCATGAAAGCCTTGGATTTGATCTCTCTAAATTGGGTTTGGTGGTAAAAGCAGGGGAATCATAGATTCAAGGTCATTGCTGACTACAGTCAGAGTTCTAGGCCACTTGGGATGCATGAAATCCTAACTCAAATAGGAATCACTGAAGTGGAGGGAATATAATATTAACTTAAAAGACCTATTGAGGGCTGGAGAGGTGGCTCAGCTGTTAAAAGCACTGGCTGCTTGCTCTTCCAGAGGTCCTGAGTTCAACTCAACCACATGGTGGCTAACAGTCATCTGTAATGGGGTCCAATGCCCTCTTCTGCTGTCTGAAGACAGTGACAGTATACTCCTATAAATGAAATAAATAAATCTTAGATAAAAGACTTATTTGATAGAACTTGAGAAGATGATCAGTGGATCAAGTGCCTCCCAGTGATCATGAGGACTGCCTCAGATATATACCATCCACACACAAAGCTGAGCTTCTAATTGTGGATGCTGCCTGTAATGCCAGCAAGCAGGAGGCAGAGACGGAGGAACACCGGGTAAGGGGACTAGTCACAACAGCCAGAATCCATGATCTCCACAGTCGGCGAGAGACCCTGCCTCAATTAACAAATTGGAGAGCAACTGAGAAAGAAACATGGCCCGAATTCCTGGCCTATCACACACATGCACACATACATGGGTACCTATACATATTCATCCAAGCACACATTCAAATATGCATACCACATACACATACAACAACTATTTCTAGGGAGAACAGAATTTGTTTTAATGTTTCCTGAACATTGTGTCTTTGTTTTATGTACACACTTAAAAGCCCTGCTGTTTTTCATTAAGAGCTATTGAGTTCTTTGAAAACCTTGTTTTTCATTCACAACATTCATGGTCCTACTTAGATATATATTAAGTAAGTCTTTTCTTGGTGCTTTTTTTTTTCCTGCATCCTCAGCAGCCCCATAAAACAAAAAAAATAAAAATAGAAAAAGCATGGTCCAAGGATGCTGAGGTGAGAGATCCCTTACCGTGATCACTGTTAAGTTGGTGCCAAAGAGGCCAAGGCAGAATCGGACACAGCTCTGCAGGCATTCCTGCCACCGCACACTGGTCATCATAAATAATTCACATAAAGAAGACGAAACACAAATAGAAAGAGAAAATAATGTGACGCCCTGTATGTTTTTTAATTACTGCAGGAAAGAAGTTCATTTGCAGCTAAAACACAATACTCCTTCACCCCTTTGACATGTACTTGGCTGCAAGCACCAGCAACTGTTTCCAAGCAGCTGATACATAAATTCTTAGAGCTACCTGCTGTGGGCACTCAGGCCTAAAACCCGATAAAAGATACCCGTGGGCCTTCGGGGAAGGCACGTTCCAATTTCTTTCCTTTTTTTTTTGCAAAGGAAAGGAGAAAATGGTTTATATGGGTCTGACCAAAAGAGACAGAATAAACAATACAAATAAAAATAAATAAACAAACAAAACAAACAAACAAAAACACCCCGCAGGTGAAAGATTCTTTTCCTCAGCGAAAATGTTGAATACAAATTTTGCTAGATTTTCTTTTTCTTCACCTTGACAAATACTTAGAGAAAGCAGTAGGCGGAAGGAAGGTTCACTCTGCCTCAGTGTGAGTGGTGTCCAGTCATGGTGAACTGGCTGCTTTTACTTTGGGTCTGAGGTGAGGACTTAACTTCCTGGTCAGCAGGAAGTAGAGAAAAACACTCGGGGAAGGGGAAAAGGGACAGGCCTTTACAAAGGCCTACCCTCCAGGGATCTACTTCCTCCTACGGGGCTGAGGTGGTGTGAATGAGAAATGCTGCCCCCGGTGGTTCATGTATTTGAGCACTAGGTCCCCAGGTTATGCAACTTATAGGCGGTGGAGCCTGCCTACCAAAGGAAGCAAGTCACTATGGGCAAGTCCTGAGAGTGTATAGCCTCATCTACTTCCAATTCTCCATTTTTTCCCCCATGTGGATGGATGGACAAATATAGTAAAGATAGGGTGAGATAGACATAACTGGGCATGCTATCATAACAAAAAAAAAAAAAAGACAGACGTAAGGAGATTGATTACAGATGCAAGAAATGAGCATGGCTCATTAATTTGATCCCTATCTCAGAGGCTTTGCGAAATAGTATGGTCTTTTCCTGTGTATTAGATCTATGAAATGCTTACAGTGAATGCATTAAAAAGAATTTAGCTTCCTCTTGGTCATCCAGTCTTTGTGTTAAGCAACCAAGGCTAATGTTTAGTTGTCTCTTTATGTCTGGCCATTCAGAGAAAGATATAAAATGCCTGGCATGCCCTTCATCTGGCACCAGGAAGAAGGCAAGAATTCTGGGGATTTCTCTAATACTCATCAAAACTTACAGAAAGTGTCGAGACATTGCTCTGTAGGACTTACCCAAATCCTCTCCCGCCGTCCTCATGACATGAAAGGGTGATACAAGTCATAGAGAGCAGTAACCATGGACCTGTCCTACTTGGTACCCTGGCTCTCAAAGGGCCACCATGTGACTAAGGAGATGAGAAAACCCAGGCACAGCCACTGCCACAGACATCTCACAAACCTATGGACCTCGTGGGAGATTATTTAAAGGCATATTGTCTTTGCTCTGTGGAGTTTCCCATGGCCAGTAAAGATCATCAAGGACAAATAGGCTTCCAACTCCATCAAGAAAAAGAATGTCAATATGTCACTCATCCAAAGAAGGAGTCAAACACTAATCACCATCCTAGTCATCATGAGGGGAGTATAGCTGAGAATTAACTCACACCCTACACACACACACACACACACACACACACACACACACACACACACATACACATTCAGAAATCAAATACAAGGCTAGGATGTACTCAGTGACAGAGTTCTTAGACTGCAAGAGGCTCTGGGTTCTAAAAATATCCATATATATATATATATTCACATATATCCATATATATGAAAATATGAAACAACACAAAGAAGGAAAGGTCTTGACTGGATCTGGGTTAACACAAAGGTCCCTTCACATGAGTCCTGGCATTGGCTGCTTGGATTATCACGCTGAAACATGAGGATGCAACCCATCTCAGTGGGAGAGAGGCCCTCTGACAAATTAACAGAGTCTGCGAGGAGCACAGGAATAATGGGAGACAGTCCCACTTTGAGGCAGCTCATTAATGTTGAAACGGCATGCCTCCTCTCAAATGTCCCTGAAAATGACTGCAGTACTGAGTGTGAGCTACTCCTATCAGAAGTCCACCCTAGCTCTCTGTGTCATGATTCGGTGAGCACTGGGTTGGAGCTCTCACCTGTACTCATGGTGGATAGATACCCTACCGATGTAAGAACAACAAATCCTTATCATAGTTCCATTACTGTTCCTCCAAAGCTTGCGTTTGGGTGCCCATTCTCGTGAGAAGAACCATGGCCTTCCTCCCCTACTGTTCCCACCTAATCGCATGATCCTGCACCAAGCCACTTAGAGTGGAGCCCATCACATGCAACTGTGTGCACGCAGCAGCTCCCTTCTGAGCACCAACGTGATGAGATGAAAGGGTCTTGCCAAGGAATGTGGGAGAAGACGTACATTTCTGGTTCTTCCTACTTTTATTTTCATGAAGTCCCTACTTCTCTTTATACACATTCAGAAGTCAAATACAAAGCTAGGATGTACCCAGTAGCAGCATTCTTAGCCAGCAAGAGGCTCTGGGATCTAAAAATATCCCTAGCAGCAAAAGAAGAGGGAAGAAATCAGATTTGATTGTCAGAAAAACTAATCATAAGAGCAATCAAGGCCAGTGATGTGAGATCTTAGCAATGTCCTCAGTTATCTTTTTTTTTTTTAAAGACCAAGTATTGTACACTCCCCTTACAACTGTCTGAACCGAGCCCATGGCATATCGAGCATTTAAGTTACTACGTATGTTCCTGATTGTGTGTTTTCACATTTAAGCTGCTTTCGAAATTTAAACCCCGCATATGCCACTGCGAAGTTCAAGGCCCTGAAGCTGGCAAGCATCCTTGCTCTGGTACTTGGTCCTTCAAAGCCTCAAGAGATTAGAGTTCCTTAGAGTAATTCTCCCACATCACTCATGCTGTTACAGGTGTGATTAACTCGGCAGGGGCTCTCTGGATCCATCAGAGTAAATGCACAAACAAGAGACACCATCACCACCAAAAAAGATTATCTTAATTACAGGCACACTGCGCTTGTGGGTACTGTGTTGCTATGTTGCTTTATTTCCTGAAGGTAATTAACTGGATGCAAGTTGTTTTAGCATCAGGAGTATTCGTGTCTTACGAATTCGTTCTTGATTTGGGGTTGGGATTCTCTTTAAACCAAATAACAAAGCTTTAAGAGAGCAGAGCATCCTCTTTCCATAGGAGGTCTAGAGAGGCTCCGGGGATCTGTATGACTTGCTAATCACAGGGCTTTTCCTGGGGGAGATGTAAGCAAATCTTAATCTCGATCAGACACTAATAAGTCTAGCTTTGTGAACAGGAGGTTTATACTTAGTTAAAGCATATAGGTGAGGGATAACATACAGGAAGTGGGTGATCCCAAAACATTACTAAAACATCCTACCCCATCATGGGTTACGGCTTCCTCATAGCTGCATAGAGTTCTCGTCTCTAACCTTCCCTCCAGACCTTCTTCCTCTCCTTCAGCACTTCACAAATCCAATCCATATGCCCGTCTAAGTCACCCAGATCCTTCGCCTCTCCTTCTTCTTGAAAACCATCTTCCATCATGAGGTTTAATAAAGCCACAAAAGTCCTATGCCAGTACCGAGGCCCTTGCTGAATCAAGTCCTTTCCTAGCTCTCAGCTCAATACAGTCCTGCACTGCTCGGTGAACTGGGCACCACCCGTCACCTCTCAAGCTCACCTCCTTCGCTATCACGTTTAGCTCACTTTCTCCCTCCTCACTGTTATCATCTTGTCACGGGTTCCAAGTCTTCAGACCGCAGCAGGAGCCATTCAGCACATATCTAATGGGTATGCTCTTTTCCCTTAGTGTTCTTAGCTTTAATGAACAGCAAGCACACACCTCCACCAACTCTTCCATTTCTCACCTTTTCTGTTATTTCACAGGTTAGTGTGCAAGGAATGCATCCACTAGTCTTTTTCTTGTAATTCTCCCATCCAGGCCTGACTCTGCTTAGCTTCTGAGATCAGACAAGATCAGGCACAGTCAGAGTGGTATGGCTGTTGACTTCTTATAATGCATCCCTTACTTGGGCCAATTCTTTCTGGGTAGACAGTTCGTCCTCAGTCCCGGCCTTATTATTCACAGTAAGACAATGTAACCTTTACAGGTTTCATACAATGCTGTGCCCTGTGCATTACTTTCAGAGACTGCAACATGCTCTCTGGTTCTGTCTGTCCTTCTTGTCATGTCTCTGTATTCCCTTGGTGAACCACATTCATGATAGACACACACCACCCCATAAGAAGAATGAAAGCAACAGCAACTGACTTTCCTTCTGAGAAGACTTCTCAGCCTCTGCCGCAGGTCTTATCACCTATAGCAAGGACAATGCAAGGCAGAGCTCCATCTATGTAGCTATGAAGAAACCATTATCTATGCTAAGGTGGGAGGGACATTTTAGTGACGTGGATCCTTGGAGTTACTCTCTCTCCTGTAAATAACTCCAATAAACCCACTGGTTCATTTTTTATTGACTGATATGCTGTCTGTCGTTGGCACCCTATCAGGGCTGAGCAAATAAATGCTCATATCTTTCCTAGTAAAGGTGACTTACAACTTGCCCACAGTTGTTTGATGGCGGCACAGGAGTCAATGTCTTGTACCCAGGGCCTACAGAACTCTGCCTTTCTTTTATTCAGTGCTGTATTCATGCCCTTTCTGAACTTGTACGCCCTTGTCCATCTTGACTGGCCAGCCAGGGCCTTGCACCACTGAGCTCCTCCGTATTCTGTAGAATCTCTGATCTGTCCCTATCCTGGCCAGATGAAACCATCTTTTCCCTCTATTATTTTTCTAAATTGCCTTTTTCTTCCTACCCATGACTAGGCAGTATTTTCACACAGCTGGGGATGAACAAATTCAAAAGATGCTCTCAAATTCATGGTTTCCAAAAGAGGCCACGAAGTCTTGCAAATATAAAACGAGCATTTTGAGTGATTGCACAGCTCACAGAAACATCGCTGGCTCGAACCTCATCAGTGACGATTCACTCTGGGCAAGAGCTCCCCTGCGGCGGCTTCAGTCAGCTCGCATTAGGGCACTGAGGCCTATTTGTCCTGCTGAGATGGAATAAATGGCTAGTATGCATTAACTGATGGAGGTCACAAGCATCCAAGCCACTCAAGTGAGGGATATTTCTTTAAAGATGCCCTCGTGCTTTGAAAGACTTAGTGGACTTGAAGTCTATGCTATTTCTCCCTCCCCTTAAGGAGAAAGTCTTTTGTTCTGTAGACAGGAACTTTCAGAAGGAAAGTCTCAAGGTCAAAATTGTATCTTTTATGATAAAAGACAATGCCCTGGATGAGGAGTAGGACAGTGTGTCGCATACCCAGTGTACCTCAGTGATAGTCCTCTTACTGCCTGCAACATCTTTTTTTTTTAAAGGTAAAAGTGGATTAGATGAGTATATACTCTGTGCTTCAGTTTTCTAGGGCTGCTGCAAGGAACTAACGTGACAGCATAGCTTATCAACAACACAAGGTTATTATCCACATCAGTGAGGCTAGGAAAGTCCAATATCAAGGCACTGCCAAGTTCAGTGTCTGCTAAGACCTTCTTAATGCTCCGTGGTCACCTCTTCTCATTGCAACCTGTACATAGTGGATGGGGATAGGGAGTCTCTTAGATCTGTTTTTATAGTGACATAAATCCCTGCCATGAGGTCTCTGGCTTCATGTCACGGCCAGCTAACAGCCCTACTTCCAAATACCTTAGTGACTAGAATTTCAGCCTGTTTTCATAAGACATGTACATTCCAATCATGGCTCCAGTTTTAAATTTGTATCTGCAACCACTTCCTAGGGGCTTTTCGGTGCAGCTACTTTTACTAAAATTGGGTACAATTATAGAATTGTGTTGTAACTAAGGCAATAGGAGCTGAGCATCCAAACAAGCTGCCTTAGCCATGCCTAGGCCCTAAGGAGTGCAGTGTCTCAAGGACTCAGTGTTTCGAAAGATCTAAAGCAGGTCCAGGAATGGACAGGAGTGTCAACACAAGTCAACTGTGAGAGATACTTTTGAGTTGTTAAGTGAGCACTGAAGACACACTAGTTACTTTCACATGGCTCGTAGTGGACAATAGTGGTTACTGTTCATGGATTGGGAGAAACTGGGACAAGGGACAAGGACATTTTTCACAGAGACCAAGTTCTCTCTTTTTATCCATTTCAGAGAAAATCTCCCAAGATTCCAGTTTTTCCTTCCCTACTCCTTCCTCTAATGCTCTCAACTGAGAGTAAAGAAAACATGTGTAGGTCCCCCACATATGACCAATACAACCCTGGACACCACCACAACCCCTTGACATTAACCTTGACATCTCCTTCTATGCAAAATGTAAACATTAACCCAGCCACAAACCCTTGGATTGACAATGGGGTCCTGCTTGCAAGATATGCTCGTGCAATGGTGACATGAAGCCTGTGGGTGCATCCTATCAATATCTGATTTGACTCAAGGCCCATTCCATGAGATGGAACTAATACCTGACAATCACGCAGGCAATCACAAGAGGCAATCACGAACCTCAGACAAGATAGCCCAGGGCCTAGGATAAAACCAAATACTACTATTGACATTGTGCTGAACTCACAGGTTGTGTCTTGCTCAGCCATCATTAGAGAAGCTTCCTCTTAACACTCCTCCATTGTTGGTGGGATTGGAAGCTTGTACAACCACTCTGGAAATCAGTCTGGCGGTTCCTCAGAAAATTGGACATAGTACTACCGGAGGATCCTGCAATACCTCTCCTGGGCATATATCCAGAAGATGTCCCAACCGGTAAGAAGGACACATGCTCCACTATGTTCATAGCAGCCTATTTATAATAGCCAGAAGATGGAAAGAACTCAGATGCCCCTCAACAGAGGAGTGGATACGGAAAATGTGGTACATTTACACAATGGAGTACTACTCAGCTATTAAAAAGAATGAATTTATGAAATTCCTAGGCAAATGGATGGACCTGAAGGGCATCATCCTGAGTGAGGTAACCCAATCACAAAGGAACTCACAGAATATGTACTCACTGATAAGTGGATGTTAGCCCAGAAACGTAGGATACCCAAGATATAAGATACAATTTGCTAAACACATGAAACTTAAGAACAAAGACCAAAGTGTGGACACTTTGTCCCTTCTTAGAATTGGGAACAAAACACCCATGGAAGGAGTTACAGAGACAAAGTTTGGAGCAGAGACAAAAGGATGGACCATCTAGAGCCTGCAATATCCAGGGTTCCATCCCATAATCAGCTTCCAAACGCTGACACCATTGCATACACTAGCAAGATTTTGCTGAAAGGACCCAGATATAGCTGACTCTTGTGAGACTATGCTGGGGCCTAGCAAACACAAAAGTGGATGCTCACGGTCAGCTATTGGATGGATCACAGGGCCCCCAATGGAGGAGCTAGAGAAAGTACCCAAGGAGCTAAAGGGATCTGCAACCCTATAGGTGGAACAACAATATGAACTAACCAGTACCCCGGAGCTCTTGACTCTAGCTGCATCTGTATCAAAAGATGGCCTAGTCAGCCATCACTGGAAAGAAAGGCCCATTGGACTTGTAAACTTTATATGCTCCAGTACAGGGGAAAGCCAGGGCCAATAAGTGGGAGTGGGTGGGTAGGGGACTGGGTGGGAGGATATGGGGGACTTTTGGGATAGCATTGGAAATGTAAATGAGGAAAATACCTAATAAAAAGTATTAAAAAAAAGAAATTCAAAAAAAAAAAGAAAAAAATACTAGAAAGGAACACATACTCTAGCTTTTTATTATTTTGTCTTCCTTTGATGGCTACTCAGGCTATTGCAATAAATTACACATCTTATTTTAAAAGTGAAAAAAAAAAGAGAAGCTTCCTCTTGCAGCAGATGACAAATACATAGACCCACAGACTGACATTATGCAAACAATGAGAGACCTTAGAATCCTTAGCCCTAAACTGGCTGCAGAAGAGGAAGCAGAAAGGATGTAGGAGCCAATGGGGATGGAGGACACCAAGAAGACATAGCTTAAACCAACAACATTATCAAAGCACATATGAACTCACAGAGAGACTAAGGCAGCGTGCACAGGGCTTGCACAGGTCTGCCCCAGGTCCTTTGCTGATATAGTATGGCTTCTAGATTGGTCCTTTTATGAACTTTCTGAGTGTGCAAGCAAGTGGGGATCTATGTTTTGTGCCTTCTCTTGGGCTCTTTTCTTTCTGTTGGTTTGTTTTGTCAGATTACAACGTGTTGTTTTTCATTTTATCCTATTATATTTTGTTTTATCATTGTCCTCTAAAAGCCTGTTTGTTGGGACAGAAATGGAGTGAGTGGATCTGGATTGGTGGGGAGAGGTAGAGAGGAACTTAGAGGAGTAGAGGAAGGGGAGACCATAATCAGGATAAAGAAAAAGTCCATTTTCAATAAAAGGAAAAACAAAACTCCTTCTATGCAGATATACAACCAATCCAGGTTAAATACTTTGCTTGGGGCTATACAGCTGAGGGAAAGAACAAGGATTGAAACCTAAGACCAAAGCTTCAAAAGCTAATATCTGCATCTTCTACAGATGATTTTTTGTGGCCTATGACAAAGTGATTCTTCTCCTGTCTTCCTGTTTGTTGTGACTTCCTTCCTTTCTCCTCTTTCCCCACAGTCAACCCTCCCCTTTCCTCACTGTCACCTCTACCGTCTAAATTAGGTGTTCAATCTAGTCCCCCAAACCCAAACTCTCTGTACCTGCCCCCTGAGAAGAGCCACTCCTCAGGGAAAGCTGTGTGAGGTTCTCAAATTCGAGCCAGCAAATTTGCTTTTGTTCCCAGCCACCCCTCATGGGCCCACGTTGGTGAGGACCTTTAAGGCACTCTCCCCTTCTCCAGTTTCCAGGCCTCTGCTGCCTATCTACCATCAGCAGATGTAACTGCCTCTTCTTTTTTCCTGGGAGAAGAACTCCATCAGCAGGAGCCACCACCACCACCACCACCACCACCACCACCACCACCACCACCACCCCATCTGTTACCAGAGCAACAGATCCATCTGCTTGCCTCCTGCATCTTCCATGCAGTAAAGGCTTAAGTTGACTTGACCTAAGTCCCTCTTATCTGTGTTAATCTTAAAATATTCAAAGTGTATTCTTTCTTTCTTTTTTTCATCCAGTTCACGTGCACTACCCCTGTACTTATACTCTTTTGACTGTTACAGACCTGAGGCTTGGCCACCATGGTCTCATTCATACTAGTCTATTTTATACCACTGAGTTATTCCCTGTAAAGTACTAGTACAAATTCCAGATCCCTGGAACGCAGGCCCTAAAGGGCTTCCTAGGAATCTTCAGATTTCAAGCACGAGAGAAAGTGACATGCATATAAATGAGATCATTGAAATCTCTTAAATTCCAGTGTAATAATAATAAAACATTCTTCACGATGCCGCTCCTTCTTTACCACCCGTGTTTTGACCTAAGGGTTTCCATAAGAAATATGAAGATAGGGCCAGCATATGGCAAAAAAAGTAAGAGATTTTTCTTTAGTTATTTCCCTACAAATCTTCACAGAGTGGGAAAGGCTGAGGCAGCAGAGCTGATATCAATCCTGACATTACCTCCTTCTATCAGCAGTTGCGGAAAAGTTGGTTCATAAGCATCACCAGGTTTTAGTTCTGCATCTGTGTTTTAAAGTTACTAATATTACTCAGCAGAATAGTAAACAAGTATATTTAGAGATTTTAGCATATATATTAAGTTTTCAACCACTGATTAAATCCTCAGAATATGGAAATGTGTTTTATGTCCTGCTTTGGGTTTTCATTAGCATATGTGAATTATGCAGACCAGTATGTTTTTGTGTGTTTTTATACATCTACATCACAGCGCTTGGGTCACCACCACCTCTCCCGCCCACTCACCCACTTCCCCTTCACAAACGCTTCCTCTTCTACTGTCTTGCCACTGGCAGGGTATTTTTTTTCCTGTCCCTTTTAGCATTCCTTAAGCCATTCATCTCACACCTCAGATTTAGGCTGCTCATATAGGAACATCTGAAAGACTGTGAACGCTCCTCCTTCTAGCCCTGAGGGAATAACAGGGATGGACTTTATCTGCCACCTTGAGTAGAGACTGAGGAGCAGACATGGAGTGATGGTTTCAGAGATGGAACAACAGGGCACGAGGGATGATGAACAATGAGAAACTTGAAACAAGCCTATTATGGCCTCTGCCCTGTCTCTGGAATGTGTCCAGGACTTAATGCAAGGAAGAGAAATCCAAATAGAGTTTATATTCTAGCTGAGTACAGCACCTACTGAGCTGTGGGCGGAGCATGAGCTGTGGGCGGAGCACGATGAGGATACCATCTCAGTGAGGTCTACACGGTTTGAGTTTTTTAGTTTTTGGGGATTTTTTTGGGGGGGGTGTTTCAGAATCCTTCGATAAGTGGTATCAAGATGCTTATGAGAAAAATACCAGTGCCAGGGCAAAAGCCAGGGGGAAGAGTCAGGTCGGGAGGCTCAATATGCATTGGAAATGGCTCAAGTCCCAGAAGCCAGAGCGGGAAAAGCCTTGCAAGGCATAGAAGAAAGTTCCCCAGAGGACTTCACCTTGAATTAGTTGAAACTCTGTGTAGTCTAGAGGGTTTCCTGGAGACTTTACCCAGGCTTAATAGTAACCTTGAAGGAGTCAAAGCTGTTTCCAAGGAACTTGACTTGATCTCTGATCAAATCCCAAAAATATTTGAAGAAATTAAAAAAAAAAAACAACATCCCACAACCTAGCCTGTGGCAATGTAAAATTCAAAGTGTTTGGCAGACACAAAGACTTACTTAGGCATGCAAAGAAAAAGAGGACTATATAGCCAGAGAGACATCAGTCAGGTGAAGGAGACTCAGAAATGTCACAGATCATAGAATTAGGAGGTAAGCCCAATAATGCAACTCGCCATAAACCCAAGCCAGATGCACACGAAGGTAGAAGAAAGCACACATATGACAGGAAATGACAGGAAAGACATTCCTAGACCAGACACAATCTGGAAAGATTATGCTCAATGATGAGAAAAATACATCAGAGATGTCAGTCAGGGGCAGTGGGTGTAATCACCTTTGATATTGCACTACGATTAAAGCTACAATGACTATGCTTCAGAAATGTCTAAGGGGCAAGGATAAAACTTTCTTTTTCAAGTTTTGTACAATTGGTCATATAAATGAATAAAATGGTAATCTATTCAATTATATGACTACTGAACCCCAAGCTCTGTGTTTGATAATAGAGAAAATACAAAGATGGATTAAGTATGAATTAAGTTCTTGCCCATAGACACCAGCACAATCTATTAGATAAAGAATAGTTGTAGGAATGCATAATGTGATATTTCCACAACTTATGATCATAGCATGAACACAATAAATAAGGCAGCATGCAGGATAATAAAAGGGAGTAAAATGAAAAAAAGGATACAGAATTCACAGCGCAATTACTGCATATTAACAAATAAAAGACTTTGATATTAAAACAAAGATTCAATGCACATTAGTGTGCACTCATGTACACATACGCTTGACAGGTTTAAACTAGTCAAATCAATCTCGGGGTGTGAATTGAAGTATTGATTCTCTTCCTGTTCTTTGGGGAAATTAGAGTATCCTCTATAAGGGAAAAATACATGATTTTCCTGAGGGCTTACTCAATTGCTACTTTTCTACTTTCTTAACCTCTCCCCAGAATCCTCTAGGTAAAAGCATGCTCATCATATCTATTACAACCTATAATTGACAATTAATCATTGTTGCAATTATTTATATAGCATACATATTAGATAAGTAGTTACTTTTCTGTTGATGTGATAAAATACCATTATCAAAAGTAACTTCCTTCCTTCCTTCCTCCCTCCCTTCCTTCCTTCTTCCCTTTCCTTCCTTCCTCTCTTCCTCCCTTTTTCCCATCCTGCCTTCCTTCCTTCCTCCCTTCCTTTCCTTCCTCTCTTCCTGCCTTCCTCCCTTCCTTCCTTCCTCTCTTCCTTTCCTTCCTTCCTTCCTCTCTTCCTCCTTTCTTCCCTTCTTTCCTTCCTCCCTTTCTCCCTTCCTTCCTTCCTGCCTTCCTTCCTCCCTTTCTCCCTTCCTTCCTTCCTTCCTTGCAGGGTCCCTCTTCCCCAGAAGTGGGCCCCCTTGGCTATGTGTCACCAGAGCTTGGTGGGTGGTAGTAGGAGGGTAGTGAGAACCCCTCTGTGCCTGGTGGCACTATGCCAGTGGCCCTTAGGTCCCTTAGGTCCCTTCCCTAGCTTTTCTCAATGGGCATTAGCATACCCTATTGCCTTTTGTCAAGGCCTCTATGAGGTTCAAAGCCCATCTTTAGCATCTTCTGCATGACCGGATCTAAAGGAGTCAACAGAAAAGCCCCCATTTGACTGAGCAAGTCTCTTCCCCACAGTGTGAAGGGTAGAGAGGGTATCAGATCAGGCTGGAAAATCTCTCTATTTCTAGTTCCTCCCAATACAAAATGGCTGTACTTTGAGCAGCGCTGGAGGCTTGTCCCACTCCATCGAGTGTGGAGAGAGAAGATGCAGTGGGCCAATTTGCAGGCCAGTCTCTGCCTCTCCATTTATTGTTATCTCTTTAAAAGCCCTGTTTTTCTTTACTTCTTCCACCCAAAACACTAGACTGCTTGAACCAAAGCTTCCCTCTTGGGTTCGTATTGACTGACCCCTAACACATAATGGCAACAACACTTGAGCACCCCCCCCCCCCCACCGCCCTGCATGAATCTACACTGTTTTTGTGGGTGGCTGCAACATGATTTTTATTTCTCCTGTGTAGGAGAATCAATAACTCCTGGAATTAGATGTATCCCTTGTAGGGAGGTAAAACTTCTGCCAAATCCTCGTCCCACAGTGCCTGTGGGCAATAGACCATGCATCCCAGTGGGCACTGTTGTTGGGGGAGAATCAGGAGTCACCTGACTGAGGTGGTGGCACTGAGGTCCTGTCCTGTGCTCCCTAGGAGCAAAAAGATTCATGCTGGCCCTTATTATTTGAGGGGTCTGCGGCTGGGCCCCCCTGAAAGTCTCCCTGAGAGGACAATTCCTTTTAGTGGGAGGTGGCTTACCATTTTTTTGTGAAATTTAGATGTACATTCTTTCTGCCAAAGGAAACCTTTCTGGCAGCATCCAGAGAATGTAGCCGGAGTGGCAGCCTCTGCTCCACTCACAGCACTCTGCCCTGGTGCTTTGCCACTTGGTCCGAGAGGGCATTGGCGGCTTATGTGACCGGGCTGCCCACCACTGAATCAAAGGTCAGAGCTTGGAACTTTATTTTTACGTCCCCCCTTTTTGAAATGGGGAAAGCACCCGAAGAGCTGCTGCCATTGCAGCACTTGTAAAGTCACACTGAGGCAGACAAAATGTGTGACACCTTGCAACAGAGGATCGTCCCCGTGGGGTGGCCTCTTGGTCTGCTTCTCTCAGACTTATATGAGATTGTCTTCCACTACCCATATCAGGAAGTTCTTTCAAAGTTTCGCTTTCAGAGATAGCAAGATTTGCCTATAAAGCCTTCGCCATGGAGGTGGCTGAGGATGGCGGCTTCAGTGATGAAGTAGCTTGCCCCAAAGGAATTAAATCGGAGCAAGTTGACCTCACTGCAGCCCAGCTAGACAGTGGCAGATAATCAGCCATTCCTGATCTTCAGGCTCGCTCATGTATGTTCCACAAGAGAAGAGCAAGCCCAGGAGGCTCTTCACCCTCTTGGATCTGTACCCACTAGCGAATGTCTTTACCAACCTTGTGCCATGGATCAAGGCTCAATGACCTTTCTTCTAACTTTCTGTATGAACTCAAGGAAATCGTGCAAGACCTGTGTGAACCTTGACACATTTCTTACTAACCACTTGTCTCAAGACCTTAATATACATTTCTCTGCTTTTTGAATTTGCTTGACCCATTTTTATTTACCAAATCTTCACCCCTTTTCCCAGCTCTATCTCACACCACGAATGAAATCTGTCCCAAATTGAATTTGCCCAACATACTTACCTACCCTTGTCTCAGACTCTGTCCTGGGTGCCAACTGCCAAGGTCTAGCCTCAGCTTGGAGAGGGGGAGAAGGGATGTCTGGGAGCAACGAAAACAAACAACTTGAAGTCAAATCGTGGGTCCAAGCTGGTGGCCTTGTTCTCTCTGTTCAGTTTTATTTCTGATCTGCTTTCTCTAGAGGTGTCTGCCTGAAACAGTTCTCCAAGTCTCTCCAGTTCTCTCTTGCTATGCTAAAAACTTTCCCTGGCTAGCTCACAACCTAGGAGCAAAAACTCCGTCTTTTATTTTACATAATTTTACATATTAATGCAGTCATTTACTTCGGGTTTCCCTTTGGTTATCCTATGAATTAGCCTCCCTAGACCCAAGCTCCTTAATTTTTAGGCTATAGCAAACACACATTTTCTCTAAACCTTGCAAAAGAATTAGGAGATCTGCCTGCCTCTGTTAAGCTGGGTGGGACCCAGTCCTAAAATTACCATTTCTACCACACCTTGGTCCTGGATTCAGTATGTCCCAGGCTGACCTTGAATTCAGGAATCTGCCTGCATTTGTATAAGCCTGTCTTTGAATCTTTCTGAAAAGCTGGCTCATTAATGCAGCTGCCTTTGTTCCTTTATATTCCTGAAGCCCCTCATATAATTCATACTACATCTTTATATTTTTTTGCATATTTGACAAATTATATGTTTTCAAACTCATGATTTTAGAGTTCTTTGCTACTGGCTGGGCTGAGTGAAGGTCTCAGCTTTTACCATTTTGCATTTAAGCCACACCTTTGCTTCCTGGACTCCAGCTGTGTGATTATCATGGTGTCATTAATGTTAATAGGAAGGACTTCCTTTAAAGGAGGAATGTGTAATATATACATTATTATACAAATAGGCCTTAAGCCCTTGGCAGCCTTTGACTTGTGGAGGCCCACAGCCACTGACACGTGGAAGTCTCCTCGTGTCTGCTGTCCCTATTCCAGGGGCAAGAACTGCCCCCACCTAGGCCATGGCGGACAGACTCCTCTTTCTTTCTGTCATTTTTCTTAGTTTGTCTGGGAATGGGTGACCTAGAACTCCTTATGTAGATAAGTCTGTCCTCAGACTTACAAGAGTTAGTCCCAACTCTATCTCTTGAGTGCCGAGACTGAAGTGTGCTTTTTGTTTGTTTTTGTTCTGGTTTTGGCTTATGGTTCCTCTGGAGGTCTAGAGTCCATTGTGGTGGGGCAGAAACAGAATACTGACAGGAGCAGGAAACTGCCTGTTCTATTTCTGTCCACACAGGAAGTGGAGAGAGCAAACAGGAGGTGGGTTGAGGCAATAAAACCCTCAAAACCAACCCTCAAAGGCGTGGTGGCCCACGCCTTTAATCCCAGCACTCAGGAGGCAGAGGCAGGTGGATTTCTGAGTTCGAGGCCAGACTGGTCTACAAGGTGAGTTCCAGGCCAGCCAGGGCTACACAGAGAAACCCTGTCTCAAAAAAAAAAAAAAAATCACTTCATTCAGTGAAGCTGTATCATTCAAAACCTCCCCAAACAGACCACCAACTGGTAACCTAGTGTTAAAATACCTGAAGCAGTAGAGGACAAGTCTCCTTCAAACCACCTACTTCAGAAATGTACGCTTATCACCTGTCATGCTAATTCCTGTTTCTCTGGTTGCTTGTATTGTATTGTATAATACAATATCATTTTGAGCCTCTGGTAACATTGTGGTGTATGAATAACTATATCAGCACACTGTCCCAGTGTCCTCGAGAGGAGGATAAGTAACTGTGCAGAGTGGAACGAAACTGGCACAACAAGTGCATGAAATCTGGCACACAAACCCTGAACTCTAAGTCAAGGGCCTGTCTGGTTTCGGAATCTGGAGACTGAGAGATGTTTCAATTAGTTAGAAAATGAAAACAAAAGAGAATTTGAAGCAGCATCTCTGAGAGAGAGAGAGAGTCCCTCCACTGCACGCCGTGCTCCCTACCTGCCCTGAATCATGCCTGGGTCAGAGAATCTCACCACCACCACAAGAGAAATTGGAGAAGTTGGCTGCTGGGAGCATTGTTTTCCTATTAAATGAGAGCCTTGTGCAGTTTATCAGCAGAGTGCCCTGAATACCCGTGAGCAGAGGATGCGGTGGGTGGCAAGGTTCCCGGGAGGTATTTGTTACCTCAGACCCCACCTTTCCTTTCAAGCCTTGGAGCCCAGCAGTACAAAGAATCCAGCAGGTCACAGGAGAGATACACGAGGGAGGGGCTGGGGTCAGAGGTCAGAGTGACAACTGCATAGGCAGAAAAAGGGATTCCCCCAATTTCACTGCAGAAAAGTCCCCATGGTAGGCAAGACCATCATGTGTCATGGTTGCCAGATACTTCTCCCTGTTTCCACCCTACCTGAGCTGAGGGTCCATAAAGTAGACGTTATGCTGTCTGTATGCCCTTCCAAAGAGGTACCTAAACTTGTCATGGCAAAGAGGAAACCGCGATTGGCCCTTCCCCTTCGTTTCTTCTCGACTTCTGCACCATCTGATCGATTTCCAAGGCTGGACTCCTAGGACCCGTGGTTATTCTTCACGCTCCTTATACTCCACATGGACTCCCTAATGTTTCAATGATCATAATAAATGCCTCTGGAGGCCCTTCACATGGCTGCATCTCCAATGCCAGGATCATGACTATCATTGCGTTATTTTATTATTGTCTCTTGTCTGTGCAACTGTTACAGCCTTGTATCTGACCACCTGTTGCCAACTTTCCACAATTTTTAAGTGCAGTGGCTATCTCTGTATGTCACCACGGCTGCACTTGCCACTCTGCGGTGTCACCCCAATGGCATCCATAACTATTAGAAACATCTCCCCTTACCCTGTTTATTTGTCTTTGCTTATTTCCTTATTCCCGTTTCTCCTTCGACTCTGCCACGTGGCGGTGAGGACTACATCTTGTAATCCCAGCATTCAGCGCAACATCTGGCTCAGTAAATCCCAGTTAAAGGGGCGATGCTCGAGGAGATGAAAGGATTTAACAAATGCCTCTTCATATCTGGGCACATTAAAGAGGATAAAAGGTGTCCCTTGGAGGATTAAACAACCCAAGAAGGGAATTATTTTAAAAAAAAAAAGTATAGTCTGAGAAAGCAGAGAAGAATGAAAATGAATGAAAACCACAGGGAAGGGGAGTAGATAATGAAGAAGGCGGTGAGGAAAGGCATTCACGTTATTCCTGCCATGAGCCAGAGAGTGAAACTCTCAGAGTGGCAGGAGCTTGCAAGGATGGGGAGCTAGGCATGTGTAAAGAGGAAAGAGCAAGGAACGAACACAGAGCATTGGAGGGTGCTAACAGCTACTCAAGGTATAGAGAAGAAGTCTCTCTTGCTTCCAAGGTGATCCCCGGTGAGGATGTGGCACTCCTTTGTCTGTGGCTCTCCACATAGCTAAGAGGGAGTACAATACGTTTTCCAGATACGACAGAGGGCATGCTAAGGAACTTGGTGTGAAAGAGTCACAGTGACTTAAACTAGCAACAGCTAAAGAAAGACTGTTGATATTAAGAAAGGAGATGCCACAAAGCAGAAGAGAGGAAGGGATAGTCTCATGACCAGAAGGCATCCACAAAGCCTCCTGTTCTCCCACTCTCCATCTAGCTGGCTTTGGAAAATAAACTAGGACAGACCTATTTACATTACAGTTCCACACGGACAGCATGAGGGCTCCTTTCCTGTGCAACACTCCCTGGTAGGCACTCCTACCCCTTAGGTGACTCCTCCCTGCGGCATGAAGACCTCAAGTCCTGTGAAGCACTCCCAGGTAGGGGCCTGCCATCTCCACCCAGACTTTCCATTATCCCCTCACCTCCCCTGCCATCTGAGAGTTTCAATGGGAGTTACCCCATAAGAGGAGTAATGCCTCTAGATACCACAGGCTATCCAGTAACAAGTCCAATGCCAGGGATTGGTTACTTCTTTTGGAATTGTTGGTCACTGGAATCCAGAGACCTTCCCCAAACCAAACATTACAGGGTATGCCATTGCTTTTGGTTACCCTCCAGAATCTAATGGTAAGACTTTGCTGAAGGCATCACATACTTGAGATGAACATGAAGTAACTTGACCCTGACCTGGAAGCTTTGCCCTAGACAGCTAGCTTTCATAGTGCTCTGTGGTGCTGTGTATGCTGTGTAAACTGACCTCTAATGCCTTATCATTATAACCAAGGAATAGCACATCTCTCAACCGTCCACATAGAAGGTTCGTTCACCTTGCAGTAGGTGGTGATTAACTCAGAGACCAGCAACTGGGCAAACCACAAAGAATAAAAGATGTTGGAGTGCTCAGCTCTAAATGGGACATCAATACTTCATTCTCTCCTTCCGAAGCTCCGGGATCAACATGGAAGAAGAAATGGAAAGAGCTGGAGGCAGTTGATGGCTGAAGGAAACAGGGTTTCCTGGACATGTTGGGCAGCTGCTCAAATGATGTCACAGCAATGTGACAGCGTGAACAAGATCTGTGCAAACTCAAGCCAGACCAAAATCAATCAATCAATCAATCAATCAATCACTCAATCCCAGCCCAGAGGAGGGAGGTAGTCATGAATACCACCCCTAGCTGATGTAATTGATAATTGCTGAGAGAGGAAGAGTCAGTCTCTTTCAAGGATGTGGCTCCTCAGAGGCTACTCATGATTCACTACAGAGCACTACCAATGCGCCTAAGTAGACACAGTGCATTTTATAAAAGAGCGCCTGAAATTGGAAGAGACTAGTGGGCGCAGGGATTGGAAGAGAGAGTAAGGAGTAAACTTTAATCAAAACATATTACATGCATGTGTGAAATTATTACACAATGAAAATATTAATTAAAATCATTAAAAAGGACATGGCGTGGGGAGGGAGGAGACATGATAAGAGGTCCTGGGGCAGGGAGATATGATCAAAATATATTTTGTGCATGTATTAATGTTTCAAAGAATAAATTTTACAAAGTCCAAAGTGGGGTGGAGAGACTTGGACAATGGAGAAGAGAGAGCCTGGCTGCACAGATGATCAGAGCTCAGGATTTGACAGCTAGATTCTGATTTGCGACAACAGAGGTGAGGGATCTCTTCTACAGGAATAATGTGTGTCACAGAAAACCGAGAACTGGTTTCAGGAGAGACTTGAGCAGTGGACAGTTGTTAGGGAAGGTAGAATTGGATAGTGACACCATTCAGCTGCAACACATGCTACCATGGTCAAAGACTACTCATATGAGTGACAGCCCATGCAGAAGAGAAATATGGACGCACTAGAGAAGGTTTCCCTGGGCTGACAGGAAATGCCTGGTGCAAATGGTGGCTCAGGAAATACTGGTAGGTATTTCCCAGAGGTTAGATGAAGTTTGAAAATCCTCCACACTAGCTCTTAACACTGTGAAAAACTGCACGTTGTGAATTGACATAGTAAAGACATGGAGAAAATCCACAAAGAACGTGATTCGCCTGTGGTTAACCTGGAGTTGGTCACCGTTGTCAGACCACCTACACATTAATGCTGCATTCACGCTACCTTGTGATAAATGTGAGACATGACTATTCTAACAGACCAATTTGGAGAGCATGGCCCTAGGACAATGCACAAAACACTGACAGCAAAACAAATAAACTAACAAAACCCACAAATCCCTAAGACAATTATGGGGATAAAACAAACAGGAGACTGTAGGCGTAGAGAAGCAGTATGTCCTTGTAGCAGAGAATGTAGGGTGGATGCGCAACAATGCAGCATTGCATTTTGGTCAAGAGAAAACAGGTACATTGTAATGATCTCCAGCAGAACTTCACATGGAGGTGAGTGGGCGTTCCTGACCACAGGGGTGTGGAAGAGGCATATCTACCTCAGCATATGAGGTCTATTTACGGCTGCATATGAGGTCTATTTACGGCAGCATTAGGCAGAACCTCACAAAGGTACAACACGATGGTAACGAGGGCTGCGATTTCTTGGGAAATCCTTCTGATAAAAATCAAAGGATATGAAAAATGTATCTTTCGCTTTGCTGATAATTTTTAATCTCTCAATAAACCGAAGAAGCACCTAGGAACAGGATTTAGTGTCAGTTTAATTTTTAACAAAGACAGGAAGAGTACTTGGTCATTTAGAAATATCAGAAACTTTGGGAGCAAGCCAAGTGCTCATAAACCGAGCCCCTCCATAATCCTGTCAGAGATATTGCAGAGAGGATTTCTCGGAAGGGATGCTATACTAAATAATCTTTAAGAACCTCTTGAAACATTAAAGCTGGTCTCCGGCATTCTACAGTCACACTGAAGAGCGCCTGAGGTGGCCGGTGTGGACCCCGAGCCTCCCGTGGCGCTGTGTTTCTGCAGAGAAGGAACAAAGAGACCTGAACATGAAGTGCAGGAAAGAGATGACAGAGCTTCCCATGAACAAAGTACAGCGCTGTATGAATCGATCAGTTTGGTGCTGGACAAAAAATAGATAATGAATATACAATAGATATTTTAAACATTGAGAAACAGGTACAGAAGTCTGATTTCTGATAAAAGACAGGAGAGTCCCTGGGGACGTAAAACTGGAAATACATATATCAACCACCAGAGTATGCAAACTATTCTATGCTTAGAAATAGAATAAAGAATTCATAAAGGAAACGTTTCTTAAAGGAACTAACATTAAAAAGGAAAAAAAAAAACAGGCCAGATAAATATTTTAGGAAGTATGTAGTCAGACTCTTTAAAATAGAATCTAAAAATGAAGCTCACATACACCAACTAACAGTGACCTATGACCACATTTGGTAAAATACATTCAGAATGGGAATAACCTGTTTATAAAAGGAAAACATAAGTAAAGATGAAAGGGGGGGGGGGACCCCAAGGCAGGTTTGCCAGCTTTCTGCCTCTGTGATGAAAGACCCGAGGGAAATCAGCTGACAGGGAGAAAAGGTTAATCTTCGCTCCTGGTTTCGGAGATCTCTGCCTTGGCAAAGCTGAAAATCACAGTGTGAGTGTGAGTCAGAACAAAGCTAGCCTGTGAAGAGAGAAGAATGGGAGGGGCTTGTGGACTAATAGCCTGTCTAAGGGCATATCCCCAAGTCCTGACTTCTTCCCACTAGGCTGCATCTCCTAATGGCTCCACCACCTCCCAGTAAGGCCATCTCTGGAGACCAAGCCTTCAGTGCATGGACCTTCACAGGAATTTCCTTACAGAATTCATATGCCGAGAAAATATAAAGTAAAGGACTAGCATGCCGTATTTGCAAATGAAATTAGCAAATTAAATGTAGCCGAGTTTTATGGAAATTAATTGCCTAGCGTATAGTAAGAAACATTGAAATATTGTCTTCTTTGACCTACTAGTTCTGCATATAAGAAGCAACCAAGCAAAATAATTTTAATAGATGAACAGTCCTGAATGTGCTTTAAAATGCTCATGATAATATATTTATATATATTTTAAAACAAAAACTAAAGAAAAAGGGGCTTCATAGGCCTGAACTGATCCATGGTTCTGTAGACCTGGCTGGGGCCCCTTTCAGGGGAGTGGACTGATTCGTGATTCTGTAGACCTGGCTGGGGCCCCTTTCAGGGGAGTGGACTGATTCGTGATTCTGTAGACCTGGCTGGGGCCCCTTTCAGGGGAGTGGACTGATTCGTGATTCTGTAGACCTGGCTGGGGCCCCTTTCAGGGGAGTGGACTGATTCGTGATTCTGTAGACCTGGCTGGGGCCCCTTTCAGGGGAGTGGACTGATTCGTGATTCTGTAGACCTGGCTGGGGCCCCTTTCAGGGGAGTGGACTGATTCGTGATTCTGTAGACCTGGCTGGGGCCCCTTTCAGGGGAGTGGACTGATTCGTGATTCTGTAGACCTGGCTGGGGCCCCTTTCAGGGGAGTGGACTGATTCGTGATTCTGTAGACCTGGCTGGGGCCCCTTTCAGGGGAGTGGACTGATTCGTGATTCTGTAGACCTGGCTGGGGCCCCTTTCAGGGGAGTGGACTGATTCGTGATTCTGTAGACCTGGCTGGGGCCCCTTTCAGGGGAGTGGACTGATTCGTGATTCTGTAGACCTGGCTGGGGCCCCTTTCAGGGGAGTGGACTGATTCGTGATTCTGTAGACCTGGCTGGGGCCCCTTTCAGGGGAGTGGACTGATTCGTAATTCTGTAGACCTGGCTAGGGAGGTGGTAGGCCCTAATGGTGAAGCTGATACTGTTTTGCTAGGTGGTCATGAAACAAAGCTGCTTTCTTTTTGGTATTTGCACTTTTTATATATGTGAATCTTTTGCCTAAATGTATAGATGTGTATTGTATACATGCCTGGTGCTCACCCAAAGCAGAAAAGATAGCCAAATCCCCTGAAACTGGAGTTACAGGTGGTTCTAAGTCACCATATGGGTGCTAGGAATGAAACCCATACCCTCTCTAAGAACAGCCAGTGTGCTCTTAATTGCTGAGCCAGATTTCAAGTTCCCTCAAACTTGTCTTTAGATTATTTTAAACATTCGCTTTTTAATCTTTTCTCCTACATTACATCCTGACTGCAGTTTCCCTTCTTCCTGTCTTCCCAGCCCCTCCCCACTATTTCTTCTTCCCCCAAATCTACTCTTCCTCCCCGTCTTTTCAGGAAAGGGAGGGCCGGCCTCCTAGGGATCTCAACCAAGCATGGCATATCAAGTTTCCATAAACCTAGGCACCACCCTTTATATTAAGGCTGGATGAGGCAACCCCAGAAAGAGGAACCGAGTCCCAGAAGCAGGCAAAAGGGTCATAGCAGCCCTGCACTGTTAGGATCCCCACACAACCATAACGAATGTGCATTAGACCCATACGGAGTCCCTGACTGTTGGTTCAGTCTTAGCCCAGGTTAGCTGATTCTATGGCCTGTCAAAGCACCTTCCAAATGTTCAGGTTTATATCTCTAAAGCACAGCTGTCTTTGGTCTTCATTACAGAAACTAATTGTAGTGGGTGACACAGTGAAACAATCTCTTACTTGTCTCAAATGCCTAGAATAGGTGATGGATGAGTGACAGGCCCTAAGTGGGACCTTGTGTCACCCTAAGTTAGAGCCCAAGCCTTGGATTCATGAGCCTGCTGTGGCAAGTGGTTGCCAGCATAAGACCTAGGCAGGGCTGGGGATGTCAACATTTGTCACGTGGGGGTGTGGCTCATGAGGCCCCCTCCCTCCTGAGTAACTCCTGGTTACTGGGGGAGAAAGGGTCATTTTCTCCAGGGCCGTAACCTTCTCAGGAGTTTCAGAGGAAGGAGGAGGGGGATGATAAAAGGAACTGTGGGGTGGAAATGACTGAAGTTTATTATTATATGTATACAACTGTCAAAAAATTTATAAAGAAAAAAAGGATAAAAGACAAGCATTTAGTTAATATTCTACAGACAGATACACATTGTGTATAAGCTGCCTCATTTAGTGTTATGGTAGGTCCTAACAGATCTGATCACGTGACAGAAAAGGTTCCAGATGCTTTTACATGACGGAAACTAAGTTCTCTAAAGGAACACCCTCAGAACAACAACAGAGAAAGTAGAAATGGAAGAAACGCTCAGAACGTGAGGCTACCAACCTGACGGATTATTTACCGTAACATGAAAGCATCCAATGGAAAATAGCTGACGGTAATACGTTCACAGAAAAGAACATAAGAGAATATTCCATATTCACAATGACTGAAATATTTGCACAGGAAAAAGAAAAGATAGAAGGAAAATGCACAAATACCAGGCGGTCTCAACAGAACCGGACCCGATGCTCAGTCAGTAACTGAAGCTAGCAACTCTTGAGAACACAGCAAAGTGTCGCTCACCTAGTCAGGCTGCAGAGGTGAGCCAGAAAACCAGGGAGAGAAAGTGAAAGGCTCGAACCCGCTTAAGCAGTCTGGCTAATGCGGGAGATAGAGAACGCAATCGGGGCAGATACGGTAAATCTTCTATAACAAGTAGGGCTGTAATTCTTTTCATGGTAGGTTGCTAGGAAAATCATAAATTGGTCATGGTTAAAATGTCAAAAGACTCAAAATTGTGAGGCAAAATAATGAATTATTGAGGTTTGGGCTTAGGCTGGAAGTCACATGTTTTTCTGGGAGAAATGGGAGCTGAGAGGGAAGTAATTTCTACTGTCTGAGTATTTCAATTAGGGAGCTGGGAAAAGCTAAGTGGGGAATCCAAATCTAAACCTGAATGTTATCAAAAGGAAGGATCTGCCAGGATGAGCTGCTGAGAACAGGGCCTGGATAAACTCATTAGCAACTCATAGACAGCGAGTGCCTGGGGTGTGTGCACACCCACCTGTACGGGAGCACAGCTGTGGATTATATTAAGTCTACAGCATTTTTAAAAGGTGTGATTTCACTAGCCAAGTAGCCAAGCTGGCTAAAAAAATCATACTCGCTCTGCCTCAGCTGCCCTGGTGCTGGAATTATAGCTGTGCACCATCTGAACTGCTACACTCTAGTCTCTGTCTTTCCTTTGATTTTTTTTTTCTTGTCTCAGTTTTCCTAACTCTTATCTCCTCTCAGGCTCCTTCTTGGTAAACAGGAACCAAGGGGATAGAGAAGAGGCTCGGTTGATAGAAACGTTGGCTGCTCTTCCAGAGGACCTGGCGTCTGTTCTCAGAGCTCATACATTGGTTCATAACTGTTTATGAATGACTCCAGTTCCAGGGGATCCAATGCCTTCTTCTGGACTCCATGGGCCCCGGGCAGACATGTAGTATACAGAGTTATATGCTGGCAAATCACATTAAATGACTTTTAAACATGTAAAATAGAAACTATATATCTGCACACATAGAACTTAATGTAGATAATTTAGTTTTTTTATGAACATTGTTGACAAAAAGGGAGGAAGAGACTGAGGCATGGATGAAGGAAGAAGAGAGTAAGGGACTGAAGGACAGAGAAAGGAAGGAAAGAATAAAGGACAGATGGGACTTATTGTTATGGACGGAATTCAACATTCCAATGACACCTGATTCCCCTTTAGTATATACCATCCACCACGTCTGGACAAAGACTATTGTTCTGCTGTTTAAACACATCCTGCAGTGTAGTTGCCAGTGGTCATCCCACCAAGGCACATCCCAAGAGGATGGGGACCAGCTCAACTGCTGACTGCTGAGGCCTGTGTACCCGGTAGAGCCTCTGTGAATATTTGCTGAGTAAGTAGACATGAGTTCCACCGTCTCTACAGACAACGCTCATCTCCCATCATCGCTGGTTCCTTCAGAGCCCCAGTGACAGACCAGCAAACTGACACATTCATTACATCTTACCACCCACCACCAAACCCTGATCCTGCACATTTGCTTTGTCCCTATCACCAGTCACGTTTTTCTACTTCAATTTATTGAGACATGCTTTTTGCTGATACTTACAAGTATATGTGTGCGTGCATGTGTGTGTGTGTATATAATATACGTGTGCATACATATATATACACACACACAGACATATATATATTTTTTCAAACCCTATTTTACAAAACACACCTAAAACCCCCAATAAATAAGTGTAGAATTAAGAAGTAAAACCTTTCAATGACCTTTGACTCCGTGATATTTCTAAATATGCCATCCATCGGCTGTTCTGAATTACTGTTTCAAAGTGGGACAGGGCATTGAGTCTGAATGTAGTGTCCATTGAGCTGAGTTTCTACACATGTCACTTCATGGCTGGAAGAGTGACCTTCAACACTCATCTTCAACTTCCATGTTTGGAACATGGGAGCATGAGCAAAAGAAGCAAGCAAGCATGGGAGCAACTTCGAAGGAATCCCAAAGGAGACGGCGGTCAAATAGGGCACTGTACAGGACTAAGTTTCACAAACTGGGAAGCAGGTCCCAGCCATCCCATCTACCAATTTGAAAGTGCAACCGTCGCAGCAAGGCTGTGGAGATAAGATGGGCTACGGATCAAGAGCAGTGAGGGTCAGGGTTGCCGGAGTCTGCAAAAAGCAGAGTGCAGAAGAAAACAGTCTCTAATGCAGCCAGCCAGACACGGTCAGGTCAAAAGCCAAAGGCCATATTCAACACCGGCATGGAGGGAGATTACCAAGGAACACCTGTCACCCACAGTGTTTGGCAGCCTTGCAAAGCATCTTTGAAACCAGGAGAACGCTTACCGGACACGAGCTGCTGTCCAGGCAACCCCACGGGAACCATGCCCAAGTTATTCATAGCTGTGGCCCAGGCTGTGGGATCGGTGACGGACATGTTGAGCTGGGTGGTATCTAGGGCTATGCTCCCCAAACCATCAGCTGCTGCGGGAGAAACAAACTGAGCTTAGTGTTGACAGGCAAGGCTCTTCCCTTTAAAGGAAGTCACGTTCCTAAAGACACGAGGCTTCATTTTAGCACGTTGCTGAGACATTTTTTTTTTAAGCACCGTAATCTATACTACGCCAATCATTTCTCCAGATGTAAAAGCATCTGTGCAGAAGCACAGGGACGGAAGGATGAAGAAGCGCTTCCGAGGAACTTTCTAGAAAGAATCTTAATGATGTGGAATCTGTATTGTTTGCAGCATGCCATTAAAGAGACACCTCTGGGGAGAAGAGAAGGGTCACTTTCCTCTTCCCAGTGAGGCAATGCTTGCTCTAGACAGGGCCTAGAACAAAGTGCTGGCACATTAAAGTTCTCAACCTGTGGGTCGTGACCTCTTTGGGGGGCTGAATGACCCTCACATAGGGGTTGCCTCGGACCATCAGAGAACACAGATATTTACGTTAAAATCCATAACAGTAGCAAAATTATATTTATAATGCAGCAACAAAAATAGTTTTATGGTTGGGGGTCACCACTACTTGAGGAACTGTGTTAATGGGTCTCAGCATTAGGAAGGTTTGGAACCATGCTTGAAGGAAATCTATGTATCTATTTAAAATGACTTTTTGGGTTTTTTTTTGTTTGTTTGTTTGTTTTGTTTTGTTTTTCGAGACAGGGTTTCTCTGTGTAGCCCTGGCTGTCCTGGAACTCACTCTGTAGACCAGGCTGGCCTTGAACTCAGAAATCCGCCTGCCTCTGCCTCCCGAGTGCTGGGATTAAAGGCGTGTGCCACCATGCCTGGGTTAAAATGACTTTTAAGATTATATATTTTTATTTCCCCCCTTCCCTTTCCTCCCTGTAGCCTCTCCCATAAACCCCTCCTTGCTCTCTTTCAAATTCAGGGTCTCTCTCTCTTTTTTTTTTTAAAGAGTATGTCTTATAAATACTGGCTAATAAGATCAGTAAGCAAAATTAGAAAACAAACGGCAGAAATTAAACAGAAAAAAGAAAACCAAAAATCTGTGCTAACTTTGATCTTATACTTTTTTTTCCTTGAGTTTCATAGTGTCCTCCTTTCCCCAGACCCTGGCCCCTGATTCCACATGGACTTTCACTGCTGAGCAAGCTTTTTTGGTATCAATGTAAAAAATCTCGTTTGTGTCTTCCACTGGCCACCCGCACTTACCTGCAGCCATCATCTGATGAAGCTCCCGTGGACACTGGGCAACGCTCTCAAATCCAGCCGCATCTACCATTGAACTGCACGCACCCTGGGGCGCCGGGGTGCTTTGACAGCTGAGCAGAGGGTCCCCTCGGAGATCATTGGACTCTGCAAAAGAGAAGACTGTGGTGAGGTAGGTCCTAGAGAAGGGAGCGTACCTCCTGAAGAAGACAGTTGTCTATTTAAACACAAAACGACCACAGAGATCCACTTCCAGCAGCCGGGCACTTCCATCCTGACCTGCCGTGCTGTGTTTCTCTTCGCTCAGGAGACTTATGGGTCAACTCACCTCACCAGGCCCAGGGCTGCCTCAGGAAACAGCAGCGGCTGAGTGGGCTAGGGCTTAGTCTCCTGCCGCAGCCTCTTTGCCTGTGGGCCTTATCAGGGCCAGCACAGCCTTTTCCATGCACTGCACACCAATAGCCAGGGCAGACCAGGGTGAACGTGATTTCTTTTCAAGTTAAAAAAAAATTAATTGATGTTGTTATTTTGGAAGACGGCCGTCTGTGAAATGTATTCAAAGAGGACAAAAAAAAAAAAAAAAAAAAAAAGTGGGGAGGGAGAATAAAAAAGCGGGAACCCTTTTTCTGTAAGGCTGTTAAATCATTAGAAAAGGCAAGCCAGAAATAATGGCAGGGCCTGTCTGGGAAAAAATCTACAGGCTGCAGTAGCTGAGGCAAAACGTTTGTTTTTTAGTTCTGTAAGATCATGAATTTAACTGGCCCAAATTTGTTCAGCTCAAATCTTCCTGAGCATTACATGCACACACACACACACACACACACACACACACGTATACATATATATGCATGGAATGTGTATATGTCTATATTTAGATAGGGATATGTACTTTATTATACTCTAAATGTTTTGTAGCCGGGTGGTGGTGGCTCACGCCTTTAATCCCAGCACTTGGGAGGCAGAGGCAGAGTTCTAGGCCAGCCTGGTCTACAGAGTGAGTTCCAGGACAGCCAGGGCTACACAGAGAAACCCTGTCTTGAAAAAAACAAACAAACAAAACAATGTTTTGTAGTAAATATAAATGAGAATACAACATACAGTGAAGTTACAAAGGGTCTCTCTGTGACATTAATTGTAAAATTCTATGCCTTCCTCCCCTCTCCCTCCACATCCCCCACTGCCGCCTTACTGATGCAAAGGCTAACCACGCAAGATTCACAGGCTAAGTGCATGCAAGCAAACCCAGATGACCGTTTGACCCATCTCTGTCTGAGATGACAACTGAAGTTAAATATCTGTTTTTGTTTACATGCAAATGTACCCCCCACACCCAGTCACATTTGTGTTCATACTTTTAGAAGTAAATGTTGTAGTTTTTTTTTTTTTTTTTTTTTTTTTTTTTTTTAGTAAAGTCTGAAGCTTGAATACTTCAAATGCTTTGATTCTAAAGGCCGAGTATCAGTAGCTCTATTCCTTAATGATGCTAGACAGCTTCTTGTCAGTTCAAGTCAAATGCAAGCTCTGGCCTCAGTATCTCACAGACAGGTATACAAGGAACATGCGGCTTTGGTAGTTTAGTTAGTTTTCAACTAACCTCTAGCTATCTTTAAAGGGGTCAATGAGATGCTGGGGAATTTTTCTCCCAATTACCTATCACCTAGCAGTGGACAATTCCAGTTTGGGGTGCAAACTGCATTCAGAACACATACCTCAAATCTTTCTTTTAAACACCGCTTCCTAATGAATGTAGAATGTGCCTGTGCACTGTCCACCAATGGGCAACGGATACCACAGGACAGAGCCTTTCCATATGAACCACGTTCAGCAAACCCGTAGCAAGCCTGAGTGTGTGCCCTGCAGCTGCTCGCTCATAGGCACTGCGGTGAAGCCTCAGAGCGCTTTTCTCTCGGCTGCAACCATCCCAGGGCACCAAGGCAGGGCCAGATTCAGAGCCTGTCTCATTCTCCTCCTCCACGGCCCTGTGCTGGAGCAGCCTTGGATCGTCACAAGGTCACTATTTGTCTTACTTGGCTCCCTACATGAAGTGTGGCTGGCTCCCATCCTCCAGCTCAGGTGTCCACAAATGGGCATCAATCTCACACACACACCCCACCCCAGTGAGTTTGCCGTTCTGAAGCACTCTGTCAGAGTATCTCCTTACTTTATCTGCTTTATGGCTACTGCTTCTCTGGCTATGCTTAACCTTGACTTGTTTTTCTCCAGTGTTGCAGGGTCCGCATTAGCTTGTCTTGGCTCTACACTGTCTGTTCTTGTGGTCATGCTCACTGTGGTGGTTAGGACCTTACAGACAAGCCCTGAGGGCCCTGGGGAGGAGGGGCATGGCCTCAATCTGTATCTTTCACAGACACCTTAACAAACTGCTACTATCTCAAAAAGATTGCTTTATCAGCAGGATGTAGCTTGTAAACTTTCATTTACCCCTATCTTGAACCCGGGGACTTTCGGCTTATTATAGCTCTCCAGTATCACAACCCAATGGTTTTAATTGCCTACAACTTCAGGTAACTATCAGGTACCTAGAATGGTGTCCTGAAATAAGTTCATCCCTCCAGGGTATTTCAAATTATCGGGACCGCCAGGATACTGCTTTTACGTTTTAAATGGGTTTAGTCACGTGGGTTTGAACAGAAGGGACTACTGTAAATATTAACGACTGCCTGGTAATTTATAAATGGGAGCAAGAGTGATTTTTGTCCTTTGTTAACACCTATTGTTTTTGATGACTCTGGCCTCACCAAATCATTCAAAGCAGGATGCTTAATTGATCATTCAAACCAACTTCTTTGCCTTGGTTTTCTTATTTCTAAACTATAGGAAAGATTAATATTCTTAATGATGTTTATTTACACACAGATATGGGGAGTTAACATTTACAGCTAATAAAGTACTCTGAATACAGTAGGTGATAATTATTGTTATTTTATTTGGAAGTGCAGTGTTTCTATTAAGGTATCCGGGGATCTTTGTGTTCTGGTGTATAATTATGTAATTAATTATAAAACAGTGAATAACACTTGATATTTCTAAAAGTAAGTGTTGCCCTAGTTTTCTGTACCACACCTAAATTGTAGCAGGCTATTTCGTTGCCCACAGTTCCCCTGTAAAATAACATCATATAAAAGATGTATTTTTTTTTCCTCTCCAGCTTTTTTCTTTCGATGCAAATACTAAAGCTTTTAAGAGCTTCCTGACAAATTATGAAATTGGTGGTTTCTGATTACAGGTTTTACTGAGGGATTATTATTACAAAGCAATCAGATGTGCAGAACGCCAAGGAGCACAGGGACGCTCTGCCCGGGCTTAATGGACCTCCAACCTGTTCTTTAGTGAACTATGTCGAAGGCCAAAACCTTACACCTAATTTCCCAAATCTTCAACAAGATATATTTTCACTCAGTATTTCATTCAGTTATATCAACCAAGCAAAAACGTTTTCATTCTCACCAAGCCTACAAAAGGACTCTAGCTAAAGAGAAGCGCGGGCCGCTCCCACGCCGGGACCTTTCTAACTCTATAGGTATCAAGAACAACTATTTTAAAGAAGGAAATTCACCTGTGCTTGTTCACACACAAAAAAGTTCCCTGTTAAATGGGGCAAAAATCAGTTAGGTTTTGAAAATATTGGATTAAAAAAATAGATCTGTTTGACCTACTTCCTTAGGCTCATACCTACTTTAATAGAAAAAATCAATACAATGTGAGAATCAGTTTTATTAATGTCTTTAACAGAAATGAGATCAAAGCAAACTTACATCACATGATTGCCAAAGCCTTATTTGTTAGAAGTTTTTTGTTAGCTATAGTTTATGTATGTGGGGGAAAAAAAAAAACAGCATTTTTATCCCCAAATCATTTTTTTTCCTATCACCAAGAAAATATCTAGTTTTGGTGTTGAGCAGAAAGACAGCATCTTCAGGTTATAGACAAATTTCATAGATTAGAATGATGGGATACTATACAAGGAGACATAAGCTATGTATATGTTAATGCCATGCTTTTTTTGTTTTGTTTTGGATTTTTTTTTTTTTCGAGACAGGGTTTCTCTGTGTAGCCCTGGCTGTCCTGGAACTCACTCTGTAGACCAGGGTGGCCTCGAACTCAGAAATCCGCCTACCTCTGCCTCCCGAGTGCTGGGATTAAAGGCCTGCGCCACCACGCCCGGCTAATGCCATGCTTTTAAAGCAACTGTCTGTGATAATAAGGGAGGAACTTTTCTTCTTCCAGTGGTGAACCAGGGAACTCCAGAGCAGCCTACCCATTGGAGAACTACGGGAAAGCTGTGTTTTACATGTGTTTAGTAACATTCTGTTTTCTTTTCACAAGCACTGACCACAGAGAGAAACTCTACAGAGTGTGTCTCCCTTGGTTTCTAAGGAGAGCAATTCACCTTCACCTCTGAGTGTTTTACTGCTCAGAAAATGAGAGGTATCTGAGAATCTGGGGACAGGATGAATCTGCTCCTCAAAACATGGCTTAAAGGGGGTGGCGGGAGAATCAGGGGAGGGATGTAGAGGTGACTCAACAGTTAAGAGCACTGGCTCCTCTTCAAGAGGATCCGGGTTTGATTCTCCGCACCCACATGGTGTCTCACAAATATCTGTAACTCCAGTTCCAGGGAATATGATGTCCTTTTCTGGTCTCCATGGGCACTGTATGCACGTGGTGCACAGAGATACATAAATGAAGACAGCCATACATACACACGGCACGTGTATAAACACACACACATCAAAAAGAAAGGGAGGGTGGGAGGAAGAAAAAAAAAACACATTTATACATGTAAACACTCAAAAACAAGACAAACAGCAACAACCAAAACCATGATAAGAACTCACAAAAGCTGACACCTTTAGACGAATAAGGAAAGGGTCAGCATCAGCAGTGGTCACCAGCAGAGGGGGACAGATGTCGTAGCTATACCAGGCCACAGACTATCAGGGGGTTCACAGGAAAAAGCATACAGTGTAAGTCACAATGACCTTGAAGCAAGATGCCATTGGTATCCTTACAGGAGAAGGCAGGAGATGTGGACTCTTGCCTCTATCCTCCTATGGCACTCCACTTTAGAACCACTCTCTAGTCAACTATAAGTTCAGGATGATGAAGAAGATTCACGTTTGCCCACCCTGAAGGTAGCAAGCACAATACAGTGCAGGAATATCTGCAAACTCTATATTGCTTCTTAATTCTTTTGAGTATTGGGAATGCTTTGAATAGCTTAAAGGTGGCAATGAAGAGACAGATGATAATAGAGATACCCTAGGATCCTAGATGAAAAACATTATAAAGTTTTTTAAGTCTGGTAAATATACAGGATTCTGACTGATTATTAATGATCACTATCTGCTAATTAATGGTAAAGAATACAGCAAAGGTTCTAGTGGAGGGTTTGAGAAAGAACAAATTAATGGGAAGATTTGTTAAGCAGTGATATACTTTCAACGTTACATTGACTTATTTTATGTGCCCTAGTGTGTGCCTGCCTCTACATGTGTATGTCCCATGTGCACGCCTGGTGCCGGAAGAGTCCAAAGCAGCAGCAGCAGAGCCCCTGGAACTGGAGCTATGGACGGTTGGCTGTGAGCTACCACGCAGGTACTGGGAACCTAACCAGGGCCTTGCACAAGAGCAGCAAGTTCTCTCAATTGCTGAGCCAGCTCTCCAGCTCCCCTGCTCAGCCTCAAGGAGAAATACTCTATTAAACAAAGCCAGGAGGATAATTCTTAAGAAAGGGAGGAAGAGAGGTCATTACCCTGTCATTTGCCCCCCATTTGATAGGGTAACAGCTCCTATCAAATTCAAAGACCCAAACACCCTTCTTTAATTTCCCTCCTTTTACTTGTACAGTTATAGGATCACTGCAGACTTTTCAAAATGGTCAGGTTAGACATTTCCATCACAGTGTCACTGAGAAGAGGTATCATATGCATTCTCTGTATTTTTTTCCCTTCTATGTTCTCTTTAAGGCAAGAAGACAAAGGGGTTACACAGTGGTTCTTCTCTGCTCCTATTCTGTGCCTTCCTTGTACTTCTCCCTTCACAGGCTCCTTAGTTTCCCCCGTCTACCTGAGCCCTTTCCTGAGAAGGGCTCTAAGTCTGGACATAGGTAACTCTCCCCTTCACTGTTAGTACTAGTCAACACTAAACTTCGGATGATGATGTGAACTCGCCAATGACTAGAAAGGATACAAAACATGGCAGGCTCTCCCCCATCACCTCCTTCCACATAAATACTATATATCTGTACACTTTCGAATGCATGTATGGATGAAAAGAGGAAAGGAAAAGTAGAGAAAGGGGACACCAAGGAGCTCAGTGATAGGGTACAACCTCAAAACGGGGGGGGGGGGGTGGTGGTTGAAAGCTAAAGAACACATTAGCAAGGATGTCTCTTGAAAACTAGAATGCAGGTGGACTAGCGTCAGGAAAAATAGTTGGGAAGAAAGTTTTGGTGCCCTCAAAAAGTCATCTATGGAGATTTCAGGTCTCACAAGTCCTTGGCGACCAGAGCAGGGAGGGTCATGGGCACATTCCCTTCTTGAATGTGCTGCTATTTGAATGAGCTCAGAGCTATAAATAACTGCATCTCCAGGCCCACTAAGCCGTACATTAACATGACAGAGGCATAAATGTATAGTAGAAAGGAGGTGAAATCACTGGAAGAAAGGAGAGTTTTCAATTCGGCATGGACCACAGAAGATGAAAAGCAGATCTGGCCAGTTCTCAAACACTGAACTCCATTATGGGGACTCTGATTATAGCCTCCATTTTTCTACTTTGTCAAGCAGCCAATTTTAAGCTGCAAATCGTCTTCCTTTTATCTTAGGGAAGTAACAACCACACAATGGATGAGGCATTACCTCACCCTTGCCATGTTGCTGTGTCTTCAGGGCAAGGGCGTACAGACATGGGCAGGCAAGGAGGCAGGGATCCTCTGAAGTTACACAGCCTAAGAACACGACCAGCAGGGATGTATCCAGGTAAGTGAACAAGCATGGGCAGGAGAGCATACTCAATTACTTTTGATGCAGGAAAGATAATATTCAACGTCACACACATACCCTCTCTCTTCCCCTAACCCATCTCTCTCTGTGTCTGTCTGTCTGTTTCTCTCTGTGTCTGTCTGTTTCTCTCTGTGTCTGTCTGTTTCTCTCTCTTTCTCTCTGTCTGTCTGTTTCTCTCTCTCTCTCTCTCTCTCTCTCTCTCTCTCTCTCTCTCTCTCTCTCTCTGTGTGTGTGTGTGTGTTTGTGTGGAGAGAAATGACAGGTACAATTATTTTTCTCAGGAAGCTTCTACTTTTCAGAAAGCCTGCATTTATGCTTCTAGATTGAACAAACGCTCAGAGCAATCTTGAGACCTTCAGGGGGGGAAAAAAAGCTCTGCTCTTTCCATTAAAAACAGAAGGGAGAGGGGGCCTGCATGCTCTTTTGACCATTTGTAACTTTTACGTCTCTGGAGACCGTTTTTTAAATCCATGACCTTCCGCACAGAGACTACTTCAGGTTTCCAAGAAAGGGCAACGCTCTATGTGAAGACTGTTTGTGGAAAATACAATATCAACCAGTGCTCTCATGGACAGATGTCAGTCAGCAACCTTCATATACTACTATCTGCTCTCTCTTGGGTTGCTTTCTACCTTCTAAATATATCAATACTAAACCAATTACCATTCCCCTACCCTGATGGTGAGTGAGTTATTAAAAGAAGCACCATTGCCCGGAAACCTAAGCCTGAATTGATGAGGCCTCGTTACAGCAGAGCTCCTGGGATTCCTGATGAGCACACCTCGGCTCACAGAGCACTGTGGTGTGTGTGCAGAATTACATGGTACTTGAAACTCATCAGTTCCAATTCCTCCCAGTACAGAAGTCTCCAAAATGTTCTTGACAGACACTCCCCAAGATTCGTAGCCCTCCGGAGATGGTGAGTAACTGCCCACCACTTCAAACAGTTCTGGGACTATCCCCCTGTACCTATCCCCTCACCTGGGGAAGAGATCTAAATCTGACTTCTGGCTTCAGCCAGCTTCATGTGCAGCCTTAGGGGAAAAAAGAATGAGCCAGCTATCCCTGGAAGAAGGTTATTGGCTCTCCACTGCCATCCAAGCTAGTCATAGATACATTTATGAACATAAGCAAGGACACAGCTAACTCCCCACCACTGTTAAGCCTTTTCTGAATTCTCACACTCTTTTCTCTTTACACATTCATGTAGGGGAAGGGCGGGGGGGGGGGGGGCTCCACAGAGCACACCAAACAAAAACCTATCAGTAAATGCAAGCTTTACCTGCAACAACAAAGCCATGGGATGTTGAAATTGAGCAAGAGAGACCAGGGTAAGACTCCTGTAGAGAGAGGCGGCAATGTCTGAGCAAGACCGCAGGTGGCTTCTAGGTTTCGAATGCTAGCAAGAGACATGAATCCTTCATACAGAGCACGTAGGCAAGCATATTAAACAACAATAATATACATATCTACTATAAGATGATAGTATCTGTTACATGCTTCTTGGCCAAAATGATACACAGAAAACATTTTCTGCAAACATTATTCCCTTCTTACAAAAAAAAAAAAAATTCCACATTTGCTGTGGGTGGCTCCGTGTTTTCATTATGTGTTCATTTTATACCTGACCCATGGGTGGAAAACGAATTAAGAAACAAAGTGAAACATTTTAATTGTCCCAGGTAAATACCTGACCCTTAAATAGCTGCAAACCCTGGTAAATGAGTTATCTATTTCCAAAAAGCCCTGGGCATAGCCTTTAGTCTATGGAAATCTACTTGCAATAAAATCCAGATCAGACCCTGACCAGCCTGAACCAGTGGCTCATCCTACTTAACATTTCCTTTAGTAGAGTCACAGAGAACAACTTAGTTACTCTTTAAGCTAATGGGTTCTTAATGATGCCATTGCAGCCCAATGAATAAAGCATTAGCCCAGTAGCCAAGATGGTCCAATGCACTGCCCCAGGCCAGAAGCCTAGCTTTCTCTTCCTCTAAGTCACCAGATACCTAGCTTTCTGATCTTCAAATGGCTACATATGGCCCTTGTTCCGGCAAGAAACAGACAAGTTCTGGGTAAGGACAGGGAAGGACAGTGAACTTAGCAGTTTCCAATCTCTTGTGAGACTATGCCGGGGCCTAGCAAACACAGAAGTGGATGCTCACAGTGAGCTATTGGATGGACCACAGGGCCCCCAATGGAGGAGCTAGAAAAAGTACCCAAGGAGCTAAAGAAATCTACAACCCTATAGGTGGAACAACAATATGAACTAACCAGTACCCCCTGGAGCTCATGTCTCTAGCTGCATATGTATCAGAAGATGGCCTAGTCGGCCATCATTGGAAAGAGAGGCCCATTGGTCTTGCAAACTTTATATGCCTCAGTACAGGGGAACGCCAGGGCCAAGAAATGGGAGTGGGTGGGTAGGGGAGTGTATGTGGGGTATGGGGGACTTTTGGGATAGCATTGGAAATGTAAATGAAGAAAATACCTAATAAATTTTTTTTAAAAATTAGAAAGACTGCCCTGTAGCTGGAGCTGGTGATGGATGGAGCTCAGTGGATAGTGTGCTTGCCCAGAGTGTACAAAACTATAGGTTCAATCCTGATACCTAGCACCATGTAAAACTGGCATGGTAGTGAAGCCTGTGATCCCACCACCTAAGAGCAGGAGGCAGCAGGATCAGAAATGCAAGGACATCGTTGGCCACATAAATGCTCAAGGGGCAGCTCTGGCATTGAGGCAGGGCTGAAGGTCACTGTCACACCCTGCTGCTGAAGTTCTAACAGGGCTGCCCTTTCTATCTTGCCTAGGATTCTATAAAGGCTGTAGATGCAGGGCCCTCCACCCTTATCTTCTCAAGTAAGACTCTTCCTCTGAATCTACAGAAGGAGCTATTTGCCTCCGATGAAGCCAAACAGACAGTTTCCTCAGTCACTGTCAAGTGGTCTTCTTCACATGAAGAAATAAAAGTGAAGGCCAAGGAGGGAGGTTTGAGTGGCAAGAGGATTGGGAAGGTAGAGCAGATGAGGGGATGGGGCAAGGATAACTAACACTAAGGATACTTAGTAAAAATATAGCTTCAGAAGGAGCTTGATGGATGTACCTTACACGGGGGGTGTGGGGCGGGGGATAATGATCCTTCCAGAGCATACATTATGAAACAAAAAAATCCCAGCATCAACTGTGGAATACCTTCCTACAAACTGCTCAGAGTGGTCCCAAAGACCCCTGAGACAATAGAGACATTAATAGCTACTACTTTTGGTCATCCAGCAGAACTTGTTAGTAAGGCCCTGTTGTTGTGGGCACCACCAAAGTTGGTTACAGAATGTGGAGAAATTAAGCTGAAACCTGACCTGGACACTTTCTCCCTGCTGGCTAGCTTTTAGAGTGCTGGAAGGTGCTACCCAGGCTGCCTGGGGGAGAAAAGTCCATTAACAGTCCTAGCTAGCTGTGAACTCTGCCAGCTATAACAACAACCAGTCTGGGGAGATAGGCCCATTGGTGCAATTGATTGGGGACAATCAATTGTTTTCTGATTGAATTGAAGGCCAACTCCACAGGGCAAAGTCATGCCTAGTACTGGAAACCTATGCTACAATCCAGAGTTGGGAAGGTCACAAGCCCCAGGAAAGAACCGACTACTATGAGTTTGCTAACTGGGCATAATATCAAATTGCTTTTTAAATTTCTGTACCCATCAATCAGTGTGCTGCTCAGCCCTGTCAGAGAAGTTTTTAAATTTTTATTTTATTTTATTTTATTTTATTTTATTTTATTTTATTATTATTTTGAGTAGATAGCAATCACTCTTAAGACTCAAGACTCAAAGTGTAGAGAGTAAGTATATATGGGGTATTTGGCCTTAAGTGGGATGCCCACACCATACCTCTCCATCAGAGAATGAGGAGGAGGAGAAAGAGAAGGAGGAGAACAAGGAGAATGAGGAGAAAAAGGAGGAGGAAGAGGAGGAGGAGGAGGAGGAGGAGGAGGAGGAGGAAGAAGAGATGGAAAGATTATAAAAGGCAGAGCTTGGGCCGGACTACTGCAAAACACTGTCTTCTGCATATGATATGACTTTTGATCTCACAGTAGCTGCAGTTGCTTGCATAAGACCTACACAAGATCTAGCCAGTCAATGCCACCCTTCCCTCGGGGACAATGGACAGTTCTTGGTGGCTGCTAGAAGGGTGTGGCTTTCTCTGGTGCTATAGTCTCTGTTAGGTTGCCCATGTTCCAGTAAGTAAGCTCCCACTCATGTTTTTGAGGGAACTCTAACCTCAGTGGGGGACACACACAAAAGACATGCCATTGCGAGGGAGACTTCATGGGAGGCAGAACAGAGTTAGCAGGAGGCAAGAGGAGGAGACAGGGTAAGGGAGGCAAAAGTTCATTATACACATGCATGCGACTGTCAAGGAATACAAAGTAAATACAAAAGAAAAACTGGGCCGTGGTGACATAAACCTTTAATCTCAGCACACGGGAGGCAAAGGCGGGTGGATCTCTAAGTTCAAGGCTAGCCTGGTCTACTGAGTGATTGAGTTCCAGGACAGCTAGGGCCACAGTGAGAAACCTTGTCATGATAAAACCTAAGAAAGAAAGAAAGAAAGAAAGAAAGAAAGAAAGAAAGAAAGAAAGAAAGAAAGAAAGACAGACAGAGAGAGAGAAAGAAAGAAGGAAAGAAAGGAAAAGAAGAGGAGAGAAGAGAAAAAGAAAAGAAAGGAGAAGAAAAGAAGAGAAGAGAAGAGAAGAAAAGAAAAGAAAAGAAAAGAAAAGAAAAGAAAAGAAACGAAGTTAGAGTAACCCTACCTAAACAAAGACAGACAGAATTTCTATGTAGTAGTGGCATTTGGACGACTAGGGTCCCTAAGAAGAACCCTTTACCTACTTACATGATAAAAAAGAGGACCCCTGACTATTCTCTTTACTGTGGCTACATTATCAGTTGGGTACTTGATGCATAAGATATCCATAGTAATGCTGGAGGCCTAAAAATGTTTTATGCTAGCTTACAATGGGAAGTCTATTATCTAAAATAAAGAATTATTTCATTAAATATCCATAACTTTTGTATTAGGACAATTCTTGTCAAATTTAGCATTCAGATGAAAGTCATTACAGTTGGAAATCATTTGTCAGCACGCTCTCTCACTCTGCAGAATCCCTGAGTCCGCACAATTATGGAGAAATCAGAGCTGGTTTTTTAGAATAATTTCAAAAGCAAAATTATCAAAATCTCATGCAGAACTCCTATAGGGAAATTATATTGTCAGATGCGAATGCCATTCAAACCCGTGGTAAGATGTAGGGTGAGACCTGTGGTTGGGAGGCTGCTGAGCTCTGCAAGGTTTGAAGGTACTCTTAGTCTCCTGGGAGATAAAGTCCCACTCACCAAACTCAGTGAAAGGTCAGATACCACCCCCCACCCCGCCTCCAGTTAAGTGTCCATAAACTGCTTAGACCTACGCAGGTGAGCCGGAGGGAAGAGGGGAGCAGAGCCAGGGCAGGCCAACACTGAACTTGAAAAATGCAGATAGGAGAGAAAAACATCGGGCCCAGGGTCCTGGAAATAATTTCACGTTAGCTTAGCGTAATCATATTTATTTATGGTTTTATTATTTGTAAAAAAGAGAAATTATGCTGAATGTGCTTTGTGGGAATTACAGTATATTGCTACTGTTACCACGGTTTATTTTCACAGCTAGATGGCTTAAACCCAACCTAAACAAATATTCGAAAGGAATTCCCACTAGCATTATCACGTTTTTCCCTTTCTAGGCTTAATGAAAAAGATCTTCTGTGCTTCCAGCCCTCTGATGTTCTTATTCTGGAGCAATTCTAAATGTTACAGTTTATTATGAGATAATGTTTATTACAAAATAATGACTTGAGAAAACAACCGGCGACTAGCGATGGTTGAGCACTGAAGTCAGTGTCAGAGGCAGTGGTAACTCCAAATGTTCACCAGCCCCGCCCGCCCGCCCCATCCCCCAATACTGTGCTGATTAAGATAACTATTTCACTAGTGCGCACACAAGGGAGACTGGAGCATATACTTATCCAGCCTATCAACTTAGCGGGCTGGACAGCAAAAAGGGTTTTGCGAGCAGGTAAAATTAAGGTAAACAAAAACAGTTAAGTCACATAGTCAACATGAAGCCAAAACTCATCATTCCCAGATTTGCTAAAATATAATCTCTTGCAGCCGCTGAGCCCTAGGTCAGTAGGGATTGCTGTCAGCATTCAGCCACAACCCAAGGCCTGGGCTTCCATACCCTGCCACCATCGATGAACTGTGACACTTGCATAAAAATGCAGTGACACAGGCCTCTTTGATCAGAAGGGAGATGGGAGCTGATGCTTTCATGAGGACATTTTTTATTTTAAGCTACTACATGTGATAAGCTCAAATAAAGTGAGTTTCCACGCTAAGAGGGCACTGCTCCCTTCGTGGCCTCCCTCCAGCTGGCCACTCTCTCTAGAGATGCTCACTGGAGAAGTCTGTTACTATACAATGCCATTTCGGTCAGCACCACACATTCTGGATCTCTTGGGGGAAATATTCTACAAGACACAACCACCTATGAGGCTAATGCTTGAGGCCTTGTTTAAAAAAAGAAAAAGAAAGACTAAAGACTTTCTGAAGACTAAAACTTGGATCATTTCCTCTAGATCAGAAACAATGGCAGAGCCCTGGATTGAGTTCCTAGCCTCAACCTTAGTTGCCATAAGAATCATTGCATTCAGGTTTCTTCCACCAAAAAATACAGGATAAGCTCCTGTGAGTTTTACTGGCACAAGGACGGAACAATCTGGAATAGAAGGCTACTTCCACCCTCTAAGGATACACCACTTGAGAGAGGTCTTCATTAACTGATTCTGGTAGACGGGACCACATGGTAAATACTGATAGTAGAATGGCAAGCAGGATATAGACTCCGTCTTCAGGGAGTTTGCAGTGACACTGAACAAGTTCAAAGGTCCAAAAGCACTGGCAGACTGGAGATGCCTGCACTACAGTGAACTAGATTCTGTTAGGAGCCTTCCTATGGAAACAAACTAACAGCACATCCATACATAGGTTCCGGAAGAGTAACCACTTACTGCTGTACTTACTACTGGGCTTGTAGATGAGGTATCTGAAGATGCCTTCCTTCTTCCAAAAAGGAAATAACAAGGTGTGTGTGTGGGGGGGGGGGGGAGACAGAGACAGGGGTGGAGGGAAGCAAGAAAAGTAGCATGAAGCCAGAGGAACGAGTCCTGAGCGGTATCTCAATAGAAGCCAGAGTTTGAGCCTGGAACATGCCACCATCAGTGGCATGAGACAGCCATCTGCAGCAGACACAGCGAGAGTCTGATGGGGACTGGAAGTCTGGCTGTCACGGCCCTTCTTTGCTCTCTCAAACCCTCTACTGCCATCACAGAGGTGCCCAAGTGAAAGGGTCTGGGCCAATCCGAAGCCATTGCTGCTGGAAACACCCTAAGGCATGGCTTTCTTGAGGGACACTTTTTTTTTTTCCTTTATGTCAGGGTAATAATTGTCCATTTAGGAAAATAAAACAAAAACAAAAACAAAAACAAAAACAAAAAAAAATACCCAGAAGGACCAAGCATGTATGATGTCAGCCTAGGGTTGACTATATCTGAGACTGGGTTTTGTCTGATGTTAGAGATTAGCTTAACCTGATGAACTGACCTTTATTCTGCCCGGAAGCTAAGTACATGACTGGATGCTACCCCAGGGCTGGTGGATCACTGACTTTTTCTTTACTTCAGTGACAAAATATTTGGAAAAAAAGCAACTGAAGAAGGCAGGGGTTATTCTGGCTTACAGTGGAGTGAGTAGCTCATCACAGCAGGAAAGTCATGGCGACAGCAGCTTGAGACAACTGGCTACACTGTCTCCTAGTCAGAAAGAAAGAGATGGCTGCTGCTGGACTCACTTTCCCCTTTTTAATTGGTCCAGGACCCCAGCCCATGGCACAGTTTTGCCTACATTGAGGGTAGAAATTCCCACCTCAATTAACTTAATTAGAAACTCCCTCACAGATATGCCCAGAGGTTTGTTTTTATGGTGATTCTAAATTTCATCAACATGACAATCAAGTTTAACTATCACAGTTGATGATGACCGAAGGCTCTTGAGTTCCCAAGACCAGGGAAGTGGATGGGCAGACCCAGAACTTGATAACTCTAAATGCTAACTGACTAGGAGATGACTGCTTCTGAGTTTCAAAGCTGGAGACACAGCTCTAGGCACTAAGGATGGAGGCTTGATGCTCTGGACTTTAAATATCTCAGCTTCTACACAGAACAGCTTTTGTGATCTCTATATTCTCTGCTGTAGTAAGCAGCTGTGTTTGGTAGCAGCAGTCAGCAGGAAGACAGTTCTTGCTTGTGAACAGGCCTTGGCTGCTGGGACCATAGCCAGTATTACAGTTCTTAGATCTAGGATGCCTGAGACGGTTGGCCCTTAAGACCCACAGCTTCCTGAAACAGTCCCAGCAACCCTAGTCTCTACTTTCTCAGCTAAGGCTCTTTGTTTTCTGTCATTTTCTGACCCAGCCACATTCAAGACATTTGCAGCCACTAGCTTGCTACCACTCCTGTTACTGTCTACACCGATGTTCTTTGGGGAGTGGCCTCTGATAATTTTGCTACTGTTGCCACTCTATGGCTGCTTCTAGCATCTTTTTGTATGACAAGCTCAGCTCATGCTACTAAAAGTCCAAAAGTCAGTAAGGCCTGCCAGTTATTAGGTCTACAAGGGAACAACAAGAAGTTGTCTCTTAGCTGGCTCAAAATGCAGGCTGAACAGCCTACATATGTGGCCAAGCTAGGGGATGTAGCACGGATGCTTCTGTCAATCATGGCTGTCTTTCTGGAAAGTGAAAGTCTGTACTGGTACCAGCCATGGCCCTTCTCCTGGGCCACCTAAGGAAGTCTTCCACTCTGTCCAGTATGGAAAGGGCTTTAGGGTCATCTAGAGTTCATCAAGGCTGATGATGGCCAAAAGTCCAGTACATGTTTGTTTTGAAACAGTTGTGGCTGAGCTAGTGCCTTCTAGAGCCAGAGTTGTACTGTGAAGCAAGAAATATGATCGTAAAGTTTCGGCAATGTGTCTACGGAGTGTTCGAAGCAGCAAGTGTTGTGTGAGGGCAGTCCGCTGACAGCAGAGCTGATGATACACCTTCATTCAAGAGAGCCTGGGTACCTCAGAAAGGCTGGGTAGATAGGTTGGTGTGTAAAATGCATAACATCTATGTATATAGAGAGACGAGGAGATGGAGAGATGGGGAGTAAATCTGTGGTCATCTGGGATTGCCTGGGACTATTCTCCTGGGCTGGGAAGTAAAGTCAGACCATCACAGACCTTTCCCTTTCAATCCATTCTCTCTCTCTTGTACTCAATACAGTGTCTCTAGCACAAGCAATCTCATTACACTGGCAGCGAGAGCTGTGAGTCCTGGAATTTATTTTCCCTTTCAACAGAAACCATAAACAAGACTTACAGAAACAGGCATTGTCCTATGAATTCACAAGCGGAATAATGTAGGAAACCCAGATTTTATAATAATTACTCTCCTAAGGGATCACCGCCAGTGCCAAAGATTCAGGAAACATAAGCCTGTGTTGGTTACCAAGGGACAAACTTGAAGCAGAGATCTCCCATTACCTATTACTGAAGATGCGTCTTCAGTCCCGGTGGAAAGAGACTGACCTGACGACATCATTCTCTCGGCCTCTCCTATGAAGTGTGCAAATCAGCTTGGGGATACAGAGTGAAGGCCAGAGGAGGGCTTCTGTCACGGGGACCTGATGGGTCACTTTCCAGAGCTTTTCCATTTTATGGTCACAATTCTCATCTCAGGAGGCACTGGAGGTGGGGGTTAACAAACAATGCCTTTTGTAGGAGCTGAAAGAATGAAGTTACTTGGAGAACTGTTAGATGCCTTATAGCTAAAATCCAGGTCTTCCTAAGACAGTCTTCCCAGGGTGGTACTCTTGATCACTTGGCTATACAAATCCTGCAAAGGGAGGCTCCCTGACTCGCCGTTACTACAACTTACCCTCTGCCACCCTCCAGAAAGTATGTGTTCTGTTCAGGTCGTTACAGCTTTCCTGCCCACATTGTGGGTTGACTCACTCTTGGCAGGGTGATGGACGAGGTGCTCGGAGCCTGTGTGTGGCAGGGGTTTGGAATATGCTCTGCTTACTTGGTGTGTAAACTTTTTGGTGCACAAGGGATCATACAGGGGAAAGCATGGTCGGGTGCTCTTGACGTCTCAATCCACCATCCAGCATTTGGAAGGATGGCTATCCAGAGCAGGGGCCTTTAGGATACATCAAACACTTGGGAACTGAGTTGATCGGGACACAGAGCAAGGGTAGCAACTTGGAGAATATGTGACTTAATAGCAAAAGCATCGCGCAAAATAAAAAAGGCCTCTTTGGAGCTGTATCTTCCCAATCTAAGCTGGGCTGAGCTGAAATTGTTTTCGAGTCTTGCAAGCTCCCTGCTGAGCTCAAATGTAAAGGTTTACATGGGGAGAAGAGGTGATTTCTGAAATTTATTAGCCATAGTACAACCACTGTCAGGTTATATATGAAGTTCGGAGAAGCATGCTCCTCCATCCACACGATCGCAGCATCAGAAGACTCGGTTATGATCTTAGTTTATGTTGGCCTCCAGTTTTCCTGTACAGTTGGAGCTCGTTTAACGGCAGGGATATGTTCTGAGGAATGTATCACGGCTCCATTCCATGGGGGTGCGATCATCATGGAGTAGACTTCACAAACCTAGCCAGACTAGGGCAATCTTCTCATATGGCCTCTTCAAGCAACCAAGGGACAAAGCAAACATGAGGTGCCTGGAAGGTGGTAATGACCCCCTTTATAACAGGAGTTAGATGATGTGTTTCCTGCTTCCTTTAGCTTCTGGCTCCATAGTACACCCCTGTCTGTGGCTCTATAGCTCTTCTTTATGGTACAAGTTGATGGGCGATGTAGATTCCATGTTTTGTACTTAGCTGTGGCAGGCACACTGCGTTACAGCAACTTAGGTAAGCAGGATTCTACTCAAAGATGATCAGAGTACAGCATTACACACTGTACATAACTGTGTGGGGGACTGCCCTTAGGCCTGGCAGTACAATAGAGAGCATGTACTGTCTTGCATTGCAACCATGACCACTTATAGGAAAACATTAGCGCTGTTATATTTTTATGGGGCCGGCATCCTATGTGGAGCCTACCATTGAAAGAAGCATTGTTGGGGGCTGGTGAGATGGCTCAGTGGGTAAGAGCACCCGACTGCTCTTCCGAAGGTCCAGAGTTCAAATCCCAGCAACCACATGGTGGCTCACAACCATCCGCAACAAGATCTGACTCCCTCTTCTGGAGTGTCTGAAGACAGCTACAGTGTACTTACATATATTAATAAAAAATAAATCTAAAAAAAAAAAAAAAAGAAAGAAGCATTGTTAAGGGTACAGAACAACATTACAATATTCCTGGTGCAAATGTATAAAAACATACAAAGCATAAGCAAGTGAGGCTCGACTTTTGACCATTCTTGTCAAACTCTCTGGCTGCACCGCACTACCTGTCTCGTCCATTTCTAACAAATACCGTGCACAGCACGACCCCATGACCTGGCACTCTGGTCTTTCCATTTGAGTGGAGGAAAGAAGAGTCCGGGCATAGAAGCAATGAAGAGCAGCACACTGCTTCAGTCTCTTCTGCTGGCTCACAACAAGGCAAGACAACCTCTTCAATGACTGCTAACAGCACACATATGAGTTGCTGAGATACAGTGGTGTGATTCAAGGTGAAAGGTACGGTCGGGAGCCCCTGTAGATTTCCCTGTATAAGTCAGAGCCCCTGTAGATTTCCCTGTATAAGTGGAAGGAAGAGGAGATTCCAGGCTATTTGTTTGGTGAGTGCTTTTCTTTATACTCGTCATGTGTTTCCTTCCTTCGTTTATTTTTCTTTGGTTGCTCTTCAGAGAACACCTTTCTAGACACGAGTGTTTTGAAATTCTGATCAGAACTGGAAGGGGAAGGAGCTGGGGAATAATGGAGATGCCTGTACTTATGTGACACATTCACAAACCCTATGAATTTTTAATGAAGGAACAATGTCCACAATTAGATTTGAAATGAGGTTTTCTTTGTGGGCGCTCTTACAGTAAGTGGACTGTGGGTGGATTTTACTTTGTATTCTGTAAACGGTATCAGTGCAGAAACCGCTCCAGTTTAATAGAAAATAAAAGCAAATTGTTGATTGTTTACAGCTTTTCTCCCCCTCCACATTTACCAGAAGTGTGGCAGTTTTTAAAATTGTTTTCCATTTTACTTAAATGCCCCATAGACGCCAAAGCACTCAGTGGTACAGAATGTGACTCCAGTCATGACCCAAAGCTGTCCTTTCGCGTGGCAGGGGGGAGGTTTTATTTGTCTGATTTGTTTGAAACTATAAAAATAACCTGTAAATGTAGACCTCTGGGAAAGCAGATCTTAAACTTTGCCATTTGTAAACCTAGGCATCTCAAACGACTATCAGATAGTTTGATAGCTGAGAGCAGGAGACAGAGGACAGAAGCAATGGCGACTTAATTTGCATTTTGAGGCTGGAGCTAAACTCTCATGCTCAGATGGCTTCAGTGTGGACTACAGTCACATATCCAGGCAGCTTCCTACCATGTTTACCTGGTCTCCAAGGCCCTTCAGTGTCTGGCTGCCAGTATCTTCTGCAAGCCCAGGCTCTGAGACTTGTTTCCTCTCAGGAAGCACGGGGACTGTTAATCTCCTGTGAGACTGCCAGGCATGATCTTGGCTTGGTGATGCTGCATTTGGTGCCCCCGAGGTCCCTGCATGCCAGCCCTCTCCCTCCCCTTAGCCCAGTTCTGCTGACCCCACCCAAGTCCTCGTTCTTGGCCCTTCACTGGCCTCTAACTATAACTGCAACCCTGGTTAGCTTCTTTCTATAAGCCTTAGTTTTCTCTATAGATTTCTTGGGATCTGAATTTATATCACATGGAGATTCCCTTGATAAATTAGCCTTCCACAGGGATAGACTTATTTTTAATCATTTAAAAATGTTTCTTTCTGCTGAATTGCCACAAGCCAAAACAGTGCCTAATAGTATATACATAAATCCTGCCTCTCCCACACACTCAAATTCACTGAATAGTCATTATGACTGTGACTGCATATGCATATATGCGTGCACACTGCATTTCTTATATCTCTACTTTCTGTACTTTTGATGATGATGATGTCTGTGGCCTTAAGGACCCTGGAGGAAACTAGTTCTCCTGGGGGTAGCCGGTTTCTCCAGACATCATAGGGTCACTTGGGAGCCACTCTACAGATGAGAACCCACAGACCAGGATCCCACCATCTCCCAAATGCTTTTGGCTCTGGGTTTCTCCTGCGCTAGGTCACAGTTCTGCCCCCACTATGCCGGAGCTAGATGAGGCATGGCAGGTAATTGCAGATGGTTCCTCACCCCTAAATCTGTTTAAATTATCTGGCCTAGCCAAGCCTACACCTGTCTTCTTTCCTGGGAAAGCACAATAAGGGTCCTTGCCTAGCGTTCCTCTCCTGAGAATGATAGAGTGCATCCCACCCCTCGCTCTGCCATGGCATGATATGCCCCCTCATTTGGGGACCCATGAGTAGCTAACCATCTTCAGGAGTCAGGCTCCATATCGTCTGCCCTTCCTATTCCTACATGATTACAATATATTAATAAGGAAAAACTAAATTCAGAAATGCAAATATATAAACATATCGGGCGATTCACTTAAATAAATATAATTCTCTATATCTTGAAGGAAAATGTAATCACCAGAAGTTACAGCTTGCTGCATCCAGAAGAAATAAGATGATGCTGACATTTAAAAGATTTGTAAGTACTTTAGCCTCTATCTCACTCAGCCCTGAGATTAGCTTAGGATCTGTGTTGTTGTTGTTGTTGTTTTATTTTTTCATGTGTGTGTGTGGTTATTATTGTTGACTTTTTAAAAAGGGTATCATTAATTCAAGGGACTAGTCATGATTCTTTTATTCTGCCATTAGAGATAATTAATCTCATACAACAAACACGTTATGGAGTTTGAATGATGCAGCCATGTAGATTTGTCAATTGTAGGCAATGTACGACTTTGCTGGGAGTATTAGTAATGGTGCGGGGTGGGGGTAGGCGTGTCAGTGCCTATCTGAGTACAGGAGTGCAGGGGACATTTCCCTACCTTCTGTTCAGTATCACTAAGAACTTAGAAGTGGTCTAGAAAAATAAGATCTTTCAAAAGGAAAGTAAGTAAATAAAATCATACCTGTACTTATGCATTCTTTTTAAAAAAAAATAGAAGGAGATAAGAAATCCTGCCCCCACTTTCCTCAGTTATAGCTTACATGGCACAGCTCCCTGCCTCGGAGCAGTCAGCGGAGTTTTCGACACAGTAGAAAATAGTTGTTCCCCTTTCGTTCATTCCAAAGCCATGGTTCATGTTGTTCCATGGCCCACTGGCCAGATGCCGCTCTGTTCTCTGTTGGAACACACCTCCAGCTGGGCTACGCCAGGCCTGATGGGGGCACGGCAGTTCTACAAACCCAAGCTGGGAAAATGACCTTTGGTAGACTCTCATAAGTCAGCTCTGAGGAATGTGCTGGGTGGTTACCCATTAGGGGTAACCGGTAAGGACAAGAGCCGGAGGCTGAAGTCTTAGTAAAGCAGGATTTGGCCAGAGAGACAAGAAGATGTCCACAGGAATGGTCCGGGCAGCTTCCAGAAGGCACTGGAGGGAGTCTCAGCCTATCAGCTGCTAACCTTGGCACTGGACCCTTCATAGGGACTTGACAGCCCAGGCAGCTGTCTTCATGAAGTTGGATGCACGCCTGCTGACTCAGGCTACAGAACCACTGCCAGGATGGCCATTCTGTAACAACCACATATTCTGTAATAGAAATACTAGCGCCCACTCAAGGCAATAGTAACGGTGCAAGAATAATTTTTCAGCTGCCATGAGAGAGGTTTTGAAACTGCTTACAGGCTGTGGAAGCATGCTTTTCAGAAATTAATACAGAATTTGAGAATTTTTATCAAAGGGGACAGGAGTGCTCGCCATGGCCCTACAGCTTCCCTTCAGGCTGCTGGTATTCACATTTGCTGCCTTGTGTGTACCCACTACTTCTCCACGCCTCCCTCCTTTCTGACTCACATCAAGGCCCACCTTCTCTGAGGCACCTTACATGATCAATTCTTGCCTCTCTAACTTCAGCATTCCCTAAGGTGTGGGATTTAACAGGGAACAGAAAACCATTATTTTAATTTTTAATAGTTAAATTTGCTCTGAGCCATGTGAAATTGCTGTTTCTGTGGATTTAAAAGCTAGCCAAATATTAGCGCTTTCATATAGTTCAACCTAGTATATGACAGAAAGAAATATATTTTAAAAGAAGGACTTCACCATTTGTATACAATGAGACAAAAAATGAGTACTTTAAAGGCACATGTAGAAATAAATAAGTAAACATATCTCTTGACCACACAGCTGTAGTAAAATTATTAAACTTGTATCCACTAATGGAATTGAACAGTGGCATTCTGACAACCAGTGTTCTGTGTTCCTTATATGTCCCATTTTGTATTCATGGTAGCCTGGGGTGGGAAGGATCTCTGTATTTGGGTCCTTCAGCTGGTTCTCAAAGCATAAAGAGGCAAGAAGCACTTAGCATAATCCCTACCAGGTTGGTGGGTGGGGATGGTGTTGTCTTACCAGAGAACATTGGTTGCTTTCCTTCATGTTCATTTGAATATGTGAAACTGATGGAACAGAGGGTGCTGTTCTGGCCAAAAGTCTATAATGTAGAGCAGAGTAGAACCCAGGTGTCCCTGGCGGCTTTGATGGGCACCCACTTCACCAGCGCTCTGCATTACAGTGACATGTGGGTATTGGCAGCTTAGGGGCTGGTGATCTGGGCTCCTGTTTTGTAGCACAATATGCATAGCCTCCCCTCCCTTCCCCCAAACACACACACTTTCCAGGCCCACTGAGAAAGGAGGCTGTGAAAAGCCATCTTCTTTGGTGATATCCTGTGACGATTGTCCTTTATGCCCCCATAGCAACCAACTTTAAGTTCTTTTTAAAACCAAGACCTTGAAAGTATAGGAGGGTAATGTTTTCCAATTCATTAGAAACTAAACTAAATTAACTTCCTGTATATTTTATCCTATTAAAAAAAAGACATAAAATAGTCATGGTGTTGGCACTTATAGGGCTTTTGTCAGATTAAAAAAAAAAAAAAACGGTCATTAAGAAATTAAATCCTGCATACTCGTCAGCCTTTACTTCCATGCACAGAATAATGGGTCTTAAAATACAGGCGGTTGGTCATGGGTCTTAAGATACCTGATATGAAAGATAAGCATCTGTTGTAGAAGTGCATGGCTGAGAGAGGACAACATTATTTTCATGTGTGGCACAAGGAAGATGCCAAGAGCAGGAAAATCTGGCAAATTCTGAAAGGATGCAAGAGTCCTTAGTGGGAAGAGACAGAGGAAGTGGGCTGGAGCTCTGGCAGGGACCAGGGACCAGGACCAGGCTGTGTGAAGCTGGCGGAGCACAGTGGAGGCGGGGCACCGTGGAGGTGGGGCACAGTGGAGGCGGGGCACCGTGGAGGTGGGGCACCGTGGAGGTGGGGCACCGTGGAGGCGGGGCACCGTGGAGGCGGAGCACCGTGGAGGCGGGGCACCGTGGAGGTGGGGCACAGTGGAGGCGGGGAGAGGATTTTCCTTTAGCAAGTTTACTCAGAGACCACTTTCACTGCGTGTATCTAACGACAATGGTACTTTTATTCTTTAAAATCTTGTTTTCCTCTTCAAAATTTTACTTTCAGAAAAATGTCAAGGGATTTTAATCCATGCATGCTAAATACAATGTTTTCTTATATAAAAATGGTGGTTTATCAACCAGAAAACTGAAGTAAACCTCTTTAGAGAAGATGGCTCAGAAAGATAAGGGGAGTCTTGGCAACATAAACACGCTCTTACCAGCTCATGAAATGCTAAACCTAGGGCTTACTGTTCATGGCGGAAAGAATATCACTGTAGAAGGAAAATAAAGCAAGCTTTTATAGCATGAGAAGGAATCTCAGAATTCATTAACCAAGAGACCAAAACAATACACAAAATATTGTGGTATATTTTAAGAGAGCTTTAAATAAAGTCACGGGGGACAGATTTATAGCACTCTCATTAAATCGGGACAGCAATGGCGGGGGTGTGTATATGATCCTTGGTGACAGGAAAGAAAGTATATTACTAGACTTTGTATTGACTAACTGCAAAACCCATCAATGACACGAGGGTGACAGGGCTCCTAGAGGAAAGGTACTGTGTAAGCTCGAGTTCCCGACAGAGAAGACAGACAGCGTTGCTCCTAATCAGACCCGAAGCACAGCCTAATGAAATGTGTTTGGGAAGTTCAGAGCAGCACGTGTGATGGCAACACAAACCAGCTCCACTAAGTTTAGGAGAGGATGGAAAATAAACATTTAATTACAGAACAAAGTAACCATATACAGAAGACAAGAGAATGAGTTATTCCAGACACAAGTCACTGCCTTACAGGAGCTGCTCTGTAGCATTCTGACCCCAAAAGCATGCTTGGTGGACAGAAATGATGCCGGTGGGGAGGGGATGGAGGAGGGAGGGGATAGTAAATAGGGATGTGGACAGAGTCCTCAGAGGAACAACTTAGGTGAGGCACAACTAAGTCCAGTAGGGTTGTTGCTCCAAAATCCAGAAATGAACATTGCAGGCAGTATGGGTAGATAAGATGTTTTAAAAAATAGTTTGAGGGCTGGAGACACGGTTCACTGGTTAAGAGCACTTTCTGCTTTCCCAGAGGGCTAGAGTTTGGTTCCCAGCAATCCCACCAGGAGGTTCAAACTACATGCAACTCCAGCTTCAGGAGGTAGGTTTCTTCTAGCCTCTGTGGATATCTATCTATACATCTAAGGCATACACGCAAGTGCACATGCGTGGATGACACACACACACTCACATACACACACTCACACACATACTCACACACATATATGCATACACACATACATACATACACACACATTTTGAGAGGAGGAACAAAGGGGAAACAGGATCATTTTTGGTTGAAACTATTATGATGTCAATCCCACTGTGAGTGTCCCCTGCAGTGAAATCACCCTTCCATTGGGAAGGTACAGTCAACAGAGTAAGTATGGGGTTTCAGCCTGAGGTACAGTGGAAGCCCTGAGGGCCTCATTTACAGAAGCTGCACTCAGGGGGAAAAAAAAAAAGAGCTTGAGTGTGTCTGGCCCCTACACCAATGTGACTTGACAGTAGGCTAAATACTTTAAGTCCTTCCCCAGTGAAAATATAGATTTCAATTTGAACAGTAGTTCAAAATGAACTACATGAGCTCAACAGAATTCTAAAGCATTGGTGCCAGTTTTAGAGGACCACTTACTTGCCGGGGGAAATGATCAATTATGAGAGTGATCTCCACACATTAGAAGAACGAGAGCAAGTGATGGACCACGTCGGTGAAGCATTGCTCTAAAAGGGATGGAGGATCATCCAGGAATCACAGGTCCTGTTCATGCATTCTGTCCCCACCCTGTTCACTCATTCTGTCCCCACACATCCAGCTCCCACCGAGGAAACACCTGCTCTGTCCAGCACCATTTGAAGTTCTGTACCAGCAAGCACTTCCTCCAGAGAAGGGAGGTGCAGCTAGCTTGGTTGAAGGTGAGTATGTGAATCAATTAAAACACTGGTTAACAGAAGCGTCGGAGGGAGGACCAATTAATGGGCCAGTGATGGCGAGTTTAGATTTTCTTGAAGGATGCACAGAGGTGAACATCTGCAGGTCAGGGTCTTTAGAAAGAATAAAATGAGGTTTCAGACATGGGCACCATGGTGATCAAAAGTGTGAAAAGGGTAGGGTGCTGTTTAGAAAATCAGCACTTTTGATTGTCTGAAGTCTGCAAAGCAAATTAATGACGGGATGGTGAGTTATCACGTTGACCACAGAGACCCAGGCTAGGAAGCACCGACTCTTCAGCTAAGATGGTGCCCAAGGGAGTATTGTAAATCGGGAGTGCCGGGATACAATTTGTAACTTAAAACAATAAGTTCTGTATCAGAGTGGAAGGTAAGCTCCCCAAGGGGAGAGAACTCACGCTAGGCTCTCACTCAGTGGAAATTACTCGAAACAAGAGCAGATGAGGCAGAAGCAGGAGAGGTGGAGAGAGGGGAAGGTCTTGAGAGGTTTCTCGGGGCTGAGACAGAGGAAGCAAGTGAGCAACTGGAACACAGTGAGAGAAGCAAGCGGCAGGTTTGAGGCCATAGAAAGCAATACTCAGACACTCTTCCCAGGTTTCTGGCTCAGGGGAATAGTGGTAGAAACAGCATATTTAAGGTCAGGAGCTGTGAAAGGACTCATATTCAGTCCAGGGGACATACATTAGCACTCTACGGGTACTTCTGTATTGACGAGTTGATAAGAGTCTGTGAGCGCCTACATGCTTGGGGTGGGGGTGGGAGGGTTGGCGGCCACTTGTTCTGCTCCTCTGGTGGGCCATTTGCCACACAATAGTGCTCAACAAGTGCTGGGCATGTGTCCTGTCCCCCGAAGCAAGATTCCACACACAGTCAGACCTGGTCTCTGCCTTAGAAGACCTGGCTTCTCTGATTCTCAGGTAAGGATCAAAGAATTGTAAACACCAGCTTCCTAAGTCTGATGATGAGCATCACAAGTTGACAGCCAGGAGGACCGGCGTGTTACAGCCAATGGGGAACTTCAAAAAACCGATTAAAAGAAGAAAGAAAAGAAGTCCTTTTTTTTTTTTTTTTAAGAGAATGCAGTTTGACCGATACTCAGTGTACTATTGGATATTTTGTAAGATGGCCTTTGCATCTCTGGGCCTCCTGCACCTACACCTGTGACGTGACCTTCCTGGGTTTGTGCCTCACATACCAAGTATTGACTGAAATCCCTGGCTAGACCTGATGAACACCTCCTTGTATGTCTTATACTTTTGGGGCTCCCTACAGCAAGTTATTCTTCTGTGGTTGTTGTTGTTGTTTTAATTATTGTTAATTTGTGTGTGTGTGCCTGTGTGTGTGTGTGTAACTGTCTGTGTAATAAAGTATATATGCATTATGGGTGTGCAGGAGCCCACAGAGGCCAGAAGAGGTCATCAGATCTCCTGGAACTTGAGTTACTGGAGCTTGTGAGCCACCACATGGGTTCTTAATTCTTTTTTAAGTTCCATGATTTTTTTTTTTTTGTATTCTCACACATGCATCTTTATCTCCATGAATTTTTTTTCTCAGTATTTCCAACGCAAAATTGTAAATACATTTAAAACATTATGACATACTACTTATAATATTTATTTTTTTATAACTAGACTGTATGTTTCCCAGGTGTGAACTACATAGAAAGAGAAATATCAATGTCCTGTCACAATGCCAAAAGGTTGGACAGACCTTCAAAGAGCGTTAATTATAAGAGAAGTCACTAAGTCTCACTTCCTCTGTGTGAAAAGGATTATTATAGGTATAAAAGAACATAGATATTAAATACGAACTTAAACTATTGGAATGATAGGAGACTATGTTCTGTTCGAGGTATAATTTCACTGAAGAAGAAAAAAAAAAAAACTGCTTCAACTGATGTTTCCAAACAGATGTTGCAAGCCGTAGGAAGACACGGTACTTGGATGTGTGCTTTGGTCGGACACACCGAGACGGGTAGACACATGCTCAGTGATGCTTTTCCCAAAATTGCATAATCTTAATTTAATCATCAGAGAGCACCGGCTAAATCAAAGGCATGGTTTTTACAAAATGAACCAACCAGTACTCTTAAAATCTATCTCAGTCAGGAAGGACAAAGCGAGAGGGACTGAGAGCCGTACTGTCGGTTCCGCGCTAATTTTGATGTATTCAGACTATCACTCCGAGGCTCAGTAATCATTACACAGTGCTGGGTGTATAAATTACAGGCTTACGAAATAGAAATGACTCCATATCCCATCCAAAAAAAAAAAATCACTAAAGTCTATAATGCAAGCTTGTGTTCCTATCATTTGCAAATTGTTTCTGGTAGTTATAATCACCAAGGAATTGTCTGTTGACTAGAGGCTCAGTGAACATACTAGAAATTATGTTGTACTCAACTTCAATTTATGTGTGTCTTTTTTTTTTTTACAATGGTTTAATGTTTCCTCAATTCAGTATTCTATTCAGGATTTTTTTAAAAAAAGAATTATCACAGTTGCACCCATTGTTCAATCAAACACGATGCCAGTCATAAGACACACACAGAGGAAGATGTTGAGAATGAAGCAGGGTGACCTCCAGCGTGATTACCACTTGGGGGTGACTGCTCCACGCTCCAGGCTAGGGTGAGCAGCCTGCTTCTGAGCGGGTTTTAATTTTTAATGCAGTGGAACTGGCTTGATGAAGCTTTCGCACCCCGAGGCCTGCCCCATCACCTGCCTGCCCCAGGGCAGGACTATGGATCCGATGCTCATGGTCAGCAACATGGGATGAGGCTGTGTGTGTTGCCATCCCAGGGACCAGTCATCAGAGTAGAGTGACATCTGATAATGAGGTGGTGTGTTCCCCTTAGATATATTATTATTATTATTATTATTATTATTATTATTATTTATTTTTTTTGGATGAGAAGCGATGGACAAGTAAGGGCATTTTAAAAGATAGAAAATGAGGAGGAATATTTATGTTTAAAATAAATTTCTAATAAATAAACAACAGCATTACTTCTTAATTAAAATTGAGTGAGGTATGTTTATTGGTCCAAATGAGATGCTTATGATACAAATCCTTAGGCGTGAGAGAAAGATCTTTGGGGAAATCAAAATGCCAATGTAAGGAATGAACTGAACCAAATGGGACCTCAGAACCTCTGCCCTTGGGGCGAAGGCAAGCCGAGAAGCCAGAGTCTGATTAAGTCTCAGGCTCTTCCCAGACCTCAGATTAGCTGGGTATTAGCACAAGCTGGGTCTCAGCTGTCCGTGAAAATTAAAACACATTTCAAAAGCTGCATTTGAATTTTGAAGACACTCACATATTTCTAGGCCTGTCTACTGCAAAAGGTCAACACTACAGTTTATGCATGGAAGAACCTAGTCTAAAAGTACTAGGGTTGCCACATGATGTACGTTGAGGGCGCATTATAGACACAATTCCGTAGTCAGGAATACTGTCTTTCGCTGAGTGTATTGCTAAAGGAACTTCATGCACTCATTAACGCCAGGGAGAAGAAGCAATGGCGACCTGGCATTCTGTCTGGATAAAGTGGTACACTCAAGGACTGACATGCGCCTTGTAAACAAAATCCCAACCCCTACACAACCTGTGTCTCTCTGTAAGCCTCTCTTAGTCACTCTAGGTAAGGGGGAAAGCAGATATATTTAAATAAAGGCCATATAAAGTTTCCTGTCCATATAGAATATTTTTGGGTTTTTTGGACAGTATGTCTCTGAGATTTGTGTCTGATACTTTTTTTTTTTTGTAGTTCTTGAATGTCCATAACATTCTCACTAGTGCTAAGCTCTTGCAAGTCAAAGGTGTAACATGTGGGTTCCTTCAAGTAAGATTTGTGGTAAAATCAATAAATGTTTATATGAGTGATTTTATTATTAACTATACCAGAAATAATATATAATACATTGAAATTTCATGACAATAAGAAGAGTTATTATTTTTAGAGAGCTGATAATACCTGTTGTATAAAGTTAACATCTTCTTAGGAATATATCCAGCCTTGTAAACGTACTTCACAAATCCATGATACTCATGTCAAGAAAATTTTGGCTGGAATATAGACATGCCTTTATCATTTTGAGAAAATTCTTCTCTACAAAAGGCAAATTTTCTGATAACTTTTTCACTTACAGAAGAAAACAAGGTGGCTTTTAGTACATTTTAATACATGTTTGGTTCTAGATATCAAATTCACACATTTACCTCTTTCACATAAAGCAAAGTAAAACTGTGATAAAACAATTCTTCCCTGCTCAAATGTATTATACATATGGAAATATATCCCTAGTTTTATATTATATTTTCATATTAAAAATAAGCACGTAAAACTTTAAGTCTTCAGGAATTTTCAGAAGACACTTTTACTGACGTGCCTTCTGGAAGCGCAGGGCCTTTATAATTAAAAGAACCGATGCTGACACAATTCAGCTCAGCCCAGCAGTATGTATAGAACTCCCAGCTCCAGCCTCCACTAGGCGCTGTGCAGATGGAGTGAGATGAACCAGGCGCCGACCACTTCCCCTGTGCACGCATTGGGCAGGTGTATAAAACTGGCTGTAACATCCTGGAGATACATGCTATCTCCTGGTGCTGCGAATAAGCCTCTCTCCACACACAGGAAACAGAGTGAGATATGACAAAGGAAGGGTAGGAACTCCGCAGAAGGGACACGTGAACCCAGTCTTAAAGGACGGATGGGATTAAGCCATGAGATCTGTCATCTCTGTCATCAGTGGAGAGAGAAGGACAGGAAGAAATTTGGGGCTCTCCGGCCAGCCAGTGCAGCTGAATGGTGAGCTCTGGGTTCAGGGAGAGAACCTGCCTCAAAAGAGAAGTAGTGAGTAGAGAACGGAAGTAGACGCATGACATCAACCTCCAGTCTCAACACACATGTGCACACATGTGTCACTTATGAACAGACACACACAACACACACACACATGCCCACAAAGCGTTTTACTTCTTTGGAAATGTTTAGGTTTGTGTTGCTTAACCACAGGCAAAACTCTCTGGCCAGATGAATTCTTTCTGCCCACTCTGTTCAGCTGCAGCAACTTGGGACATTTAGGAAACCTGGGGTGAAGGATCAAAGGACAGAGATCCTCTATGCTGTCAAAACAGAAATTGAAGGGAACATGGGCCCAGGCAGGGTGCCTGTGAGTCAGGAGGGCTAGCTACTTTTGTACCAAGAAGGGCATGATGCAACCACATCTTTCCTCGGTCTTTTTAAGAAGTCACACGTGCTGCGGGAAGGGGAGGGAGGAGGTCCACAGAGGCAATCAGCTCTAGGAACCTCAAAGGCTGCAACCATTATCTGGATCTTCTAGCAGAAGGAGAAGGAAACTGCAGTCTTCGTTCAGCACCTTAATCACTACACTTATGTGTGGGCATGAAGTCTGGCTGCCGACCTCACGCATCCTGTATCCTGACCCTCTCCTGTCAGAGACCAGGGAGGATGAGGCGTTCCATCTGGAGAGAGAATGGTCGAGGGGTGGGGGGAGAGGCCTTTGCTTTCTCTGGAGATCTAGACAAAGGCAGGGTTGACAGTGGCCCTGGGGTCTTCCTGCTCTATCGAAGATGGATGCAGTCTGGATCATGTGGGTATTTACTTCCCTCATACAACCGACATTAGGAGAAGCTGTAGGAGGAATGGACTGAGACCCTTGCAGAAAGCAATCCATTCCTGTTGAATGCAGGAGTCTGGCTTTGGCAAGCAGCCCCATGTCTCGAGAATACACCAGCACCAGTCAGCTGTAAGCCATGTAGTGGCGCCCAGAAGCGTCCTGACAGTGAGTCAATAACGCAATGCTCTTTATGAGTAACATAAGGCAATTTGTTTAGAATATTTATTTATTTATTTATTTATCTATTTGGGTAGCTGATGGTAATACTAAGAAAAATAAAAGGAAGGCAAATGAAAATCACTTGAGGGTATGTGATTTTCAAAGTGCAATATGAAACTGTGTTTAGGTCATCTTCATACAAAATATAAAGTATCATTCTTAAAGACAGTCACAGCAATCAATGGCTTTAATTAAACTAAAAACCATGTACAGATAGAGAAATGTTTGGCCCAGGCTATGCATCCTGACAGTCCTCCTCTGAGGTAAATTTTCACAATGGATATTTCAATTAAGACAGTGATATTTATTGAAAGGTAAAGCATAAATGCATAGCCACTTGGAACATTATTGAACAAATGTAATTTATGTTGCTGTTGGTGCGCTGAGTTTTAACACTGCTTTGATTTTATCAGCATTTGTCAATTAATCAACGTGAGCCTTGTAAAACATGGTCTCCTATTAGTGGGAACAGGCCATTGCTTGAAGACATTGAAGGAAAGGTCATTTAATAATTTGCTAATTGTGCGAAGATGGATTTAAATTTTCTAAAAGGTACGATTCTCATTACTATTGTAACTAAGTAGGCCTCAAGCTGAACTTAACCCCGCCAGTTTAAACGTTAAACGTTGTCAATGCATCTCTGTTTCTTCTTTTATTCTTCTTAAACACAAGAGAAAGAAAGAAATTAATATAAATAAATCTAACTTCAGGATTTTAAGATTTATTTTGAGAGCCTCTCTCGCCATCTTTCCCAGCTCGGAGTTAAGAGGCTTCAGGCTGTGAAAATAAACAACGAACTCAATTTCATCAGGTAGAAGGGGGAGAAGACTGGAAGAAAGAGCAGAAGAGACAGGAAAGGCACAGCCCCAGAAGGCCACACAGTGGCAGGAGTTTACTGTTTTTGTACTAGTCCCCTGGTTCATTCTGCCTTCCTTTCGATGTGAGGCGAGCCCCCACCACCACCACACACTGCTGCCCTTCCCCTCCCACCCCCTGTTTGTTCTCAGTACAGTGAGAGAGCAGCAGAGTCAAGCCCTCTCTTCGGATAACCCATACATCAACACAGTTGTCAACTCTCCTGGCAGCAGAGAAAAGCATTTTAATTTGGATCCTGTCTCCACCTATGTACGAGCAGTCATCCACAGGACAGGACTGAGTTTCAAATGGGTGACGTACCTTGGAGAGCAGTCTCCACAACAGTGTCTGCAGGGCTGAACCGGGAGACCCGCACCATCTTCCGAGTTTAAGTGTCACTTAAGATGCTATGGCTTATTTTAAGGCACAGCTAGAGAAGGGATTTCGAGCAGAGACAAGGTCTGCTGATTGGAGATGGGGTCTTGCTGGATCCAGGCTCCACACAGTGCTTGCTTAGAGTCCCTTTTATAAGAGTTGCAAGGCCCAGGTTGTTCTGTGCCTGCTCAAACTGGCTCATCTGCCCTTCCCATTCCATTCTGTTCACGGTTCCAAATAAGTCACTATTTCGGGCTCATTTTCCTAAGCACATGCAAACACCCCTTTCCAGGGCCAGGCTCCCTTGGGCAAATTAGGTCTCTTGGAAAAGGGTCAAGGAACCATCAAACAAAACACTTCAAGGAACAAGGCCCTGGTTTCGGGTGACATTGTTGGACACGCAGGCAAACAAGTTATTTGTAGACTCTGGTTGGCAGTAGTGTTCTGTTGTGCACAATATGGCCAGGGATTGGAGCTGACTCTTGATTATGATCATGACAAATGAAGTTATTTTATTAAATAAAAATTATTCTGATGGTTACAAGACAATTCACGGAATTTTTCCTCTTCTAGTTGCAGTCCTAACACAAACTGCCAACCAAATTCTACTGTCTTAATAAAATTATCATAAAAGAACTTGATTGCTTGGAGCAAACATGGAATCTTTCTGAGAGGGGTGCTCCCCCGACCCCATCATGGGATCTCAGAGATAAAGCTTAGTTTATATTCTTTGAACGTCTGCTAGCATTAGCCTCTACTTTGACAAGCTCACTTCCACCCACTCAGATTCTCCTAAGAACAGGAGCGAGGAGGGACGTACAAAGGTAGAAGCAGAGGCTGCTCACATATAACAGCTGTTCCCCGGAAGGACGTGTTTCTAGCTGAAGTACACACATCATATTGAGAAACTACAGGGGAAAGAAATGGGTATATTTGTTTCCCTGACATTTGTCGACTACGGCAAATAAGTTTGTGTGCTTTGAGTCAAATGGTTCCTTTGTCTTTGAGGGCTGGGCCATTTACAAGAGTAGGTCTGCAGCTTTCAAAGCTTGCTAAGAGGACCACTGGCACTCAGCACATCCTTGGCACATTAGGCAGATTTACAACCTTGTCCGTGGCTATCCTTGATCATCTTCATTGAAAGCTAGTGTAGACTGATGAGGAAGCTTATCGTTCTCCTAGAGTTTCAGCTGGTTGCTTGCACCCTGCGAGGATACCCAGCTCTGCTGGCCTTCCTCACTGCTCTAAATGACCCAAGAAGTAGCCATTAAAAAAAAGCTTGAAAGGGTGGCTTTATTGTAACATGTCTGTGATTATGGGACTTATTCCTATATGGTGAAGCTCACAGCTCAGCAAATGACAGCCATGATAATGATAGCATGCTACAGTACCCAACATGAGTGTTGGGGGCTTCTTCCAGGCTAAGTATAGGCACATGGGGAGGTGCCAGGCTGGTCAGGAGTCAGAGGGAGTGAGCTGAAGGTGTTCTCCCTGGGATGGAAGAGCTAAGTGGAGGAGGAGACAGGCTTGGGATTGGCTGTTGAGGATTTCAGCGGCAATGAAGTTCAGGTGTGCTGTCTACAGGGATTAGGGTGGGAGAGTCTCCAGGCTGTAGGAAAATGAGGGAAAGAGGGAGCTGGGGTAAGGATTGGCGTTATCTAGACAGGCGTTATCTGCTCTGCAAAGTAGAACTCAGAGAGTTATTTACAATCCCTAGCAATGAGCAGAGCCTGGGAGGACTTGTCCCTACTCAGGTCAACAAGGTTGTAAGATATAAAAATGCAAAACATAGACAAAAACTAAAAAAAAAAAAAAAAAAAAAGACATAAGATTTACAAACTTCTTAAAGCTCTATAGGTAGAAAATGGTATTCAGACCCTCCTGTGCTTAAGAATGGCTTGGGCCCTGTGTATAGGACAGAGGCTGATCCAACACATTAGAGGGTCAAGACTTTGTAGCCCTAATAAACTTCCCGGTGATACTGGGGCCACACATTGAGTAAATAGTGATTAGAGGAATCTCCATTCTGGTGACCTTCTTCTGCAGGGAGAGAATCTGATGTTCAAGCCCTGCCTTGAGCCAACCACTGAGAGGCACCAAGCACACATCTGGGCCTGTTCTTCAATTACTATCTTTGTGCATAGGAAATTTTATCCCAATTTTACACCGAAGAGAATGGAGACACAAGACCTATCCTGTGTCACCCAGTGAAAGGTTGGACAAACGTACCTGGCTTGGAAAAATGTATCTGTCCTAAAACCCATGTTTAATTCCTGCCCAGGCTAGACACAGATGACATTGGTTATTCAGATGAGAAATAGGCTCTATTCTAAAGAAGGCATCAAGTTTGTGGGTCTGAATAGCAGCCCACTTGCAACCTGACTTCTGGGAAAGAAGAGGAATTAAGAAGTGTAGTCATTATTTTAAAAATCACAAAAATGATGTTGATTATATCCCTGGTAAAGTTTGTTACAGCCACTTATAAAACATTTTTAAAGGAACCCTGTTAAACGCATGTTTTATTTTTAAAAAAGGGGTATGCGGGAGCTAGAGAAACGGCTCCATGGGTAAAGTGCTTAGGGATCATGCGTGAGGGCCTGAGTTTGAATCCCTACAAATGAAGTCATGTAATACCAGGCATGGCAGTGTATATCTGAAATAATCTTACTGCTTCTCTGGTGACATGGGAAGCAGAGCTGAGAGAATCCCCAGAAAGCTGTGGGCCAGGGAGGCTGCATACGCCAGTGAATAACAATTGATCCTGGCTCAAACAAGGTGAAAGGTAGGACCAGAAACTTAAGGCTGTCCTCTGACCCCCACTTGTGTGCCATGGTATATATAAGACCACGTACACAGGCATGAATGTACATGCACGAATAAAAAGGGATTAATATCCTTTGTAAGATACATACAATAAAATACTAGACCTTTTCTGGCATGTCATGGTCTCAGAGACAATTTCCTTAGACTTGTCTGGCCTTCCAAAACTGGCCTACACAAAGAAACTGTCTTCACGCAAATTACTTGAGCCTGTCCTTCCAAAAACCAGAAAGAAAAGCAGTTAAGAGGCAAAATCCTTTATTATCTTGCTTTCCATTGAAGAGAAGAAATCACAGACAAGCAAACTATCAGATAGGGATGGATATTTGTGGAGAAACAGCAGGGGTAGGGGAGGGACTGCATGAAATTATTGGCACAGCTGTGGGGAAGTCCTCATGGGAAGGGTGGAGCTGAGGCCTTTCTGCTCCATAATAATCTTTTCCTGCAGCAGTCTCTGCTAAAGGCCCCACTCTGGCAGGAATTAACAGATCCACCGCACTCCTTCTGAAGGCTCCGGGTCCCTCCACGACTTGTAAGTCTCACAATAGAGCTGGGCATTATGTTATTTTTGTAATGAACATTTGAGGTTTATTTGTGACATGACCATTTGAGTGGTTATTTAGAGATAGATTTGGGTTCGTAGAATAAAACCTGATTGAACATGAAGGGACCTAAACAAGAATGTGTGCAGTGAGGATTCATATTCACGAGGCTCTTCCCCAGTCGTTCTCAACCTGTGGGTTTCCACCCCTTTGGGGGTCAACCAAGCCTTTCACAGAGAGGGGTCACTGTTGGTTATACTGTATATCAGATACTTACATTACGATTCATAACAGTAGCAAAAGTAGCTATGAAGTAGCGATGGAAATAATTTTATGATTGGGGTTACCATAACATGAGGAACTGTATGTATTAAAGGGTCAAAGTAGTAGGAAGGTTGAGAACCCCTGACCTGCCCCAACCTCAGGTGACCTTGACACAGTCTTGAGAGTTTGTAGACTTTCTTTCTAATATTAGCGTCCTTGCCTTTCCTGGTCCACCCCAGTCAGCACTGTTTCATATCCAGGCCAAGGGGATGTCTGCAGGCCAAGGGGATGTCTGCAGGCCAAGGGGATGTCTGCAGGCCAAGGGGATGTCTGCAGGCTAAGGGGACGTCTGCAGGCTTCTTTGCCTGGAGGCCTAGGTGTCATCCAGCCTCCAGTTTCATCCCAGAGACTATCTGCAACCCCTACACTATTACGCAAAACTGTGACCCTTCAAGATGACGATTTTCCTATATGCCCCATGCGGGCAGCATAAAACAAACGTCTCCGCTAAAAGTTTATCCTGCAGGCTCACTGCACGAGCTCCCTCCTTGGAGAGAACACGTGTGAGCCTCCCTAAAACCAAAAGGAAAGCTTTTTTTTTTTTTTTTTTTTACTGACTGGTAATATTTATTTATGAAGATGCAGATGTTTAGTGCTGGGCCATATGATGGAACAGATTTCACATTTAATAAGAGATTAGTTTACTCATTTAATTAGTATTTGAGACAATATCGAGGTTAGATCAGTGTTCTTCTCCCAGGCGGGACAAAAGAGGGAGAAAGGATCAGCTCAGGAAGGCATCTGTTCTAATGACCTTCCAGGTCCTTTTCATAGTCTGGGGAAGGGAGAAACACCCATGATTCGAAGCAGTGTGTGGGTGGTGGTGCCCAAGGCAGGGCCATCCTTTGAAAGCCTTACAGGTCCCTCTGGGAAGATTCAGAGCCCAGAAAGAGCAGTCAAAGCGGTAGTTCACAACCTGTGGATCACGACCTTGTTGGGGTCGAACAACCCTTTCCTGGGGTCACCTAAGGTCATCAGAAAATATATAATATTTACACTACAATTCATAGCAGTAGCAAAATTACAGTTAGGAAGTGGCAAGGAAAATAATTTTATGGTTAGGAGTCACCACAACATGAGGGGCTGTATTGAAGGAGCACAGCATAGTTAGGAAGGTTGAGAACCAATGAACTAAAGTATCCCAGGTAGCAGGACAAAGAGACCCTGGGTAGTGAAGATCAGTGATGCTCTTGAGTGTGAGCCATAACTGCAGTATAGGTAAAGACCCTGTGCAAGGAAAATGGAGACTTTGTACACGTTTCACAAGAAATCACCAATTAGCCAGCTCTAGTTCAACTGTAGAATGTGGATAGTTGGACCAGATGACAGGGAATGCGGGCTGTAGTAAGAGCAGCTGAGGGGCCTGGGTGCTTACTTTGTCATTAGACATGAAACATGAAAGACAACAAGAAAAGCACCATCATGTTCTTAGTTTTGTGTGTGTGTGTGTGTGTGTGTGTGTGGTGAGTATGTGTGTGTGTGGTTAGTGTATATGTGTGGTATGTGGGTGTACACTGTAGTTGTATAACTTCTCTTTGTGATTCAACTAATTTTTAATTCTTTTTGAAAAAAAAGACTTATTTACTTGTATTATGTTAAGTACACTGTCGATGTCTTCAGACACACCAGAAGAGGGCATCAGATCCCATTACAGATGGTTGTGAGCCCCCATGTGGTTGCTGGCAATTGAACTCAGGACCTCTGGAAGAGCAGTCGGAGCTCGTAACCACCAAGCCATCTCTCCAGCCCTAACTTTTGAGTCTTAAACTTTAAGAATTAACATTAACATTCATCGCTGTAACACATCCTATAGCAATTCTGCAAGACTCATAACTGCACTAAGCCAGTACTGACCCTTCCCTCTCTCCCAAGCCCTTCCTGTTGTGAGGAAATCACTCTCATTCTCTGTTAGTTTTTCTTCTTTTTTCTTTTCCTCTCTCTTTCCTTTCCTCCTTCCACTTCTTTAAAAAAAATTAGGAAAACTATCCATTTGCTAGATTGAGCAACTTCTTACATTGTAGGGCATTTGCCTCCCCCCCTAACTGTTCTCAGTTTGGCTCATCAACAGTCTCCTTATAAATGACTCCAACCCTGGCCACAACCTGCACGAGACTCAATCCCATCACAGAGCACACTACTTGTAGCTCATGCTTGCTGTCTTCTATTTAAGTAGCATACACACTGACATTTTAAATATCATACCATGCAGACACTATCCAATAACATACTAATATATAAAATGAAGACAAATTGGCTATTCTTACCCCATTACTACCTCTCAACGAGCTTTCTCCCCTCATTTTCCTATGTCTCAGGCAATTTGGGATTATATGAATATTCAATTTACACTCCTATGACCACGTAGTCTTGCGCACTATAAAGTCAAGTAGCAGAAGGATGCACTTCAGATATATAGCTATTATCTTTTACTCTTTGGGGCTTATTATAATGTTTTTAAGCCATCCAAAAGAATTACAAATTGAAATAATGTCAAGCCAGCCAGTTCATCTGTCAGATCTATTTCCCAGTCAAGAGGCCTCACCAGTCTGTTTGACACAGGGGAGTTGACCGGAGCTCCTTTTAACACTGTCTTGAGATTGCTCTGTGTCAGTCAGTGTTGGGTGCCCCCCTTTCCTGGCTCCCTTGGTGTCTTCTCTTCACATCTTTGTGTTTGTACAGCACGCTCCCTAGTCGTTTCCTGGGAAAGTCCACGGGAGGCTCGTTTGCTGAGACCATGCATATCTGAGAATGTCTTAACTTGACGCAGAGTTATTTGCTACTTCACCTGGTAAAACGCTCTCTAAGGAAGGCGGAAACTTCTCTTGGGAGGTTTAAGCTGTACTCCAGCACTTGCTGTTGAGAAGGCTCACACCATTGCTATCCCTGCCCTTTCGTGTGTGACTTTTGTGATTTCTCTGAAGGATCTGGAAGTTCCTTTTTAATCTTGCTGCTTTGGAGTGTCGCACTGAGCACCATCAGGACCTCAGTTATCCAGTGGTCTGCTACTTTCCTGTCCCTTCACACCTGGAGACGCCTGCAGTTCTCTCTTTAAATGTGTTGTATAACCTTTTATCCTGGATCCCACGGAGTTGTTTTTTTCTCTTTCTGGAACTCCTTTGGAAAAAAAACTTGAACCTTATGGATGAATCTACTAGTTTAATTTTATGTTTTTTACTTCAACCCCAACCCATCCTCCATCACTCATTGCCAATTTGCTTCCTAGGAAATCTGCTTGCCTTTAGTTTCTATATTCATATATAAGTGTGTGTGTGTGTGTGTGTGTGTGTGTGTGTATGTGTATATACATACATACATACATACATACATATAAATGCATGTATGAATATATACACACATATATGTAAAACTAAGTCTATATATAATATATTGGTATACATTATTATATAATACATATGTCTAATGCAGATTATGATTATATCATGCATATAATCCTTATTTCATATATACTTATTTTCTGATTGTTTCCCTTTGTATATAGAATGCTCATTTTAGGTGATGACTATAGTAGTGTTTCTCATCTTTTTGAAAGATGTTATGAAGTTTTGAAAGTTCTTCATTTGCTTCACCAAGAATCTTCTCCAAGTCCCCCTAATATCGTCTCATCTCTCCTCTCCTCTCCTCTCCTCTCCTCTCCTCTCCTCTCCTCTCCTCTTCTCTCTGCCTTTCTTTTTCTCTGGATCTTTACATGTTAGTCTCTATTTTATATTGAAGGTATTATTTAAGTGGCTACTGACTTTTCACAATTAATTTATATTTAAGATACTCTTATATGTAGTATATACTGAAAGATAGACACATATAAGAGAAGGGATGCCTCTGTCTCTGTTTCACATTTCTGGATGGAGTTTGTGTAACTGCAAAGTAAGGAGGTCAGATGGAGTCCCCCTAAATATTCATGGGGGAGTTCTATAGATCATGTACAAACAGGTCACCATCTCTTGACCCCCTTTCTACCATCCTGGAAGGTCTAGACTACAATATCTTCTCTAACATGCCTGTTTGATCTCGTTTTACCTGGCATTATGTGAACTTATATGGCTATGGAGCCTCCTCTTTTATTTCTCTCAGGCAATGCCTACTAATGAACTACGGAAAGATGCTATGAGTTGATGTTCAATGTTTGATTCTAACTTGTTTCCCTGCATTTTACAAATCCAGCTAGAGATGTTCATTAAGAAAGAAGTCAGAGCACAATCTGCTAATGTTTCTATTTATTGATGCTTCCTCCTATAGCGTCATATAAATTACAGAGTGGCAGGAAGAGCTATGATGATTTCAATAAAACTAGACATTTCCAAGCATAGCTTAATATCTCATCTCTAGCTGCATCCAGGACAGCTGGACACTCAACCATTGGCTGAATCGCTGCATCACTGATTTGATTTGGTTATGAAGACAGTCAGATTGCTGGAAACACATCTGGCCATTTTGGCAATCAGTGAATGAAATGAATCAACTGTGTGGCACTCAGATCAGACCGAATGCTCAGTGATCAGTGTAGGAGGCAGGAATGGGGTAAGTTTATTCTTAGACTGTAGGACCATATTAGGACAGCAAGATGTTACCCGAAGGGATTCTCATGATCATTTCAACGCCATCATATACACCAAACCATTAAAAGTCAAAACATTTTCCCCTTTCTATTAACCTACTGACATTTACTTTTATCTCAAAGGAAGGGGCTGTCCTGAGTGTCACAAGGACATGCAGCAGATCAAGATCCTAACAGGACCCAGGGATCAGCTGTCAGCAAGTTTCCATGCAGTTGCCGGAAGTCTCCTCTTCATTTAAAAAACAAAACTAATTCTCAAGGAGTTTATGGATTTATAGTTGATTATAAACACAATTTTCAGCTTCCCTCTTTACTCTTGCTTCATTACAGAATCTTTCTTAGTTTATCTACATACAGGACATAAAAAGTCAATGAATACTTTGATGCCATTATGTGTGGTGTTAACTTCAGAAAGTCCGTGAGAATCTGTTATACTCTTTCCTTTGCTTTACTCAGAAAGTCCCTGAGAATCTGTTACAATATTTCCCTTCCCTTGCTCCCAAGCCTGTCTCTTCTCTCCAGACTGCCAAGGTTTCAAGGTCTGTAACTGTTCTTATCTTTCCATTCAGAAAGTCTATCCAAAGCAGCACACTTTTCCTTTTACCAGAAGAAGGCATGTCAAAACTCAATGCTGTGTCATCCAAACATGAGTCAGTTGGCCATACTGCAAACAACAGTTTTGGTTTGCCCAGGACTGAACGATGTTCCACTAGGTTGGACTTTGATATCAGAGTGCTCTCTCAACAGCCCTCAAACTGGGTCACCTTGAGTGGCAGCTTGAGAGAGGACTGTGTGTGACACAGATGCCACCAGTTGTGGTTTCAATCCGTGTATCAGAAGTGCTTGTCTGTCATCACGAAACAGATGCAGAAAGCGATGAAGCACCAGATGGGTGAATGGGCTTAATGCCCTTTAAGTTTCCTTGATACCAGTAGATCTCAATTCTGGCTGCTCACAGAAATCATCTGGTTGGGCCCGAGGAACAGTGTTCTAATGACCCCAGCAGGACTGCAGGGGTGCCTTGGAAAGAATATGCTACATTTACCAAGATTCAAATTACAGGTCTACAAACAGCCCCTTCTAACAACAACAACAACAACAACAACAACAATCCTCTTTATGAGCTTTGCCTTAAAAAATGCAGCATGCCAACATCTACTTCATACATAAAAACAGAACACACAAACTATATTTATTGGTATGTATGTATGTATGTATGTATGTATGTATTGGAACATGGTCCAAGAATGGGTCATGTGAGGGGAATTTTGAGTTCAAAAACTACAAGAAAACAAGACAAGAGTCTTGTGACCTCAGATTCTTTAAAAACGTGGACTTGTACTTGGAGTCTGCTTCTGTGTCCCTCCCAGGTGTAGCGGTAGGAGTGAGTTTGGTTTGGATTATTAGCATTACAGCTAACAATTGTTATTTCTTAATATGCCTCGGTGGAAAAACTCGTTTCTACCACCTGTGGCTGGTCCTTGTGATTCTACATGTCACTCATGTTTCTCCCCTGTCGTGTCTGCATTCTGGTCACCAACCATTACCAGCTACCGACATCACTATTTTTAAAAACAAAATGATTGGAACAACTGACCACAAAGGCAAGCTTACAGAGGAAGTGGCCAAAGGCCTGAGCTGGCTAGAAAACTTGCCACAGGCATGCAAGGTTTCAGGAGGTCCTGGAGGGCTGGGTGGAACTGAGTTAGATGGAATTCCAAACAGGGAGAAAAGAAAGAAAGGCCAGGCATGAAGCTAAAAAAAAAAAAAAATCAAACTTACATTTATTTCTAGATAATTAAGTTTATATTTGAAGCAATACATCTTAGAGGCTGCATGGAACCACGTACCAGGCCAATGATTACTAAAAGGAGAAAATAGAACAACCACTGTTTTGGAGATGACTTCTTAAAACATTGAAAAGGTGAATCACTTCGGCCAGTGATTCAGTCGGCGTACCATAAGCATCATGAACAATGTGGTCTACAATATAGAGATACGTCACAAAGCAGTGATAGCAAAGGCCCTTCTCTCTCATGTCGAATCTACTGAAGACACTGGGTGGCCTGATACCAAGGCAGATGTGAGGGGAAGCCACAGTCAGGGCTCCGGGGTTACAGCTTCAATGGATTCAATGATGATTTCGAGCAGAAATCACACAAGAGGTAAGTGTGTTTTGTCCTCAGTGCCATGTTATATGATTAATTAATCACTGATTTTTTTTTCTTCAAATTCTAGGTCTATAATGCACCAGCCTTTTCTCTGGGGTTTGGAGTGGAAGCGGCACTATTCCATTTGTCTTTGCCACCAAAATAAGTTAATTTTCACATTTTTCCCCCAGTACAGGTTTTAATGCAAGATGTTAGGTGATGCCAATGAATGGTCTGGGCACGCACCAACTCAGGGAGTCAGTAGGCACAATTAACATCTAGAAGTAGGCACCTCTGGTTATTTCACACATTATTAACTTATATTACAATTCAAATAAGCTTACAGCTGGCAAAAAAAGTCTCTTCTGTAAAGTGATCTCAAACATAATAGGCTTAATCAGAGATAAATTAAATTAGGCAGCCATGCATACTGCAGCATATTAATTCTGAGTAGTTATTAAATACATTTCTCTTATCAGTGGTGTGAACACAACATTGTATGCAAACACACTCTTTAAGAGACTAGCAAATAAAGTTTGTATTTGGGATGCTGTGTACTTGACATTTCCCCATGCCCGCTTGAGATGATAAATAATCTTTTCTGCTAATAACGGCACTAGGTTAAGTCCCCAGAAATGAGCCAACTTGATTTCCAAGCAATTAGGCAAAAGAACAGCAACAAAACTCCTACATGTTCTGGGCTTTTCCAAAGGGAACTCTTCCACCATGCAGAGAAGTAAATAAATAAACAAAACATCAGGAGAAGTGGTAGTAAATACTCACCATGCTAACCATCAGTGCCTCTTGCTCTGTTTTGGGTAACCCCTGGCACTTCAGAACACTCAAAGAAAGGATTGAAGCAAAGGATATTTTACAAATGGCATCACACCATGGGCTGACTCTTTCTTTGAATGGTAGTAATAGAAACTAGCAAGCCAACACTCAGATGCCACGGAGCAGTAGTAGTGGGGCTTTTGTGAAGGGAAATTAAAACTAGCATCTAAGACTTTATAATCGGCCCCATGTATTCATGTCACATTACCTTCCACCATTCACTTTTACTATATTATCTTGGACTGTTATTAATCACCAGATCCTTTAATTTCTGTATCTTAAACAAACAAACAAACAAATTACTAGGAATGACCCCACCCCAGTAAGCCTGAGAAACATGTTTGACATTCTTTGTGCTTCTCACACTTGAAACTCAATATAAGGTGACAAGAACATTAAGCTGCCCAGTGAGCAAAACGTGAAGTTAATCACTGTCTGTTCTTAGCCATGGGTACAATAATTTGCAAATTCAAGTGCTTGGGAGTAGCTCACCATGGGCACCAGAAAGCTTCTCCTTGGAATGTCTAATAAAGATGCACGTGTAGTTCCCATGGGGAACAATACCTTCAAATGCCAACAGACTTACCAGCAACAGCACAGTTCCTAGTTCACTTACAATACATTACTCATCAACAGACTTTCTATTACTTTTAGGTCAAAAAGCTACTTCTTATGTCTTGTACACTTATCTTGGTTGAACTGTGACTATTATTTCTGGAAAGCTAATGCTCTTTAAAATATTTTATAGTCAGGCAGCATTGGCACAGGCCTTTAAATACTACTACTCAGGAGGCAGAGGCAGGCAGATCTCTGTGAGTTTGAGGCCAGCTGGGTCTACACAGAGAGAATACCAGGATTGTCAGGGTGACATAGGCCTTGTCTTGGAAACAAACAATCAAACAAACAAAACCCCTAGGTCTTAAAAATATGTTATAGATTTTATTGAATTTGTTCACTGTAATGCTTGTACGCATATAAGCCACATCCTGATTACTATAAATCGCAACTCTATCCATACTCTCTCATCACAACCAGTATCCCAACCTCTTCTCTACTTGCTTTTTAAACCTTTGCATCTCTAAAATTTTATTTATTGCTTATATCTGCAGGGCATAACCAGGACCAACTGGGCAACCATGGCTTGGAACTGTCTGTTAGAGCCCCGTGGGCATATACTGGGTCCACAAGTAAAGCCAATGACTGTACTTCCCCCAGAGGCTATCAGTAGCCAATATGTCATCAGAACAGGGGAGGGCTCTGTAGGCCTCTGCCAAGCCATTATTCCTTTTAAGATGACAACTGAGATAATTCCACTAGCTGACAGACTGAATTCATTATTTGTGTTGGTCAGAGTCAAATAAATTTAAAGAAGACAAAAAGGAAACAACTTGGTTTTAATTATCTCCTATCTTCCCTTCATGTATGCACTCATTCATACATGTTACATATATGTCAGGCTCTGTGTGTAATATCTGGCTGAGGGACATGGACAACAGAGCAGATTGCACTTCAGGGAAGATGCACACAGTAAGTGTGTGTGCAGGCAAGTAGGACGGACCATGTGCTCCTGGGGAAAATAAGGATGTTTCCTTTCTGAGGGCCCTTCGAGAGGAGATACACTCTTGTGCTGGACTTTAAGATGACGTTTGAAGATAAGATTAGATTTATTTTACACATGTAAGTGCTTTGCCTGCCGGTACATCTGTGTACCATGTGTATGACTGTTATCGACAGAGATCAAAGGAGGGCACTGGACCTGCTGGGAGCTGGAGTTACAGATGCTTGTGAGGCCTTTGGGAGCAGAACCAAGGCCCTCTGCAAGGTCCAGTCCTCTGGGATCAGTCTGGAGAGATTCTGCGGGAGAGTCAGCTTGAGAATGATCTCCAAGGTTAACGCCTCCCATGTGCAGCATCAACAAGAACGCCATGGGCGTCCTAAAGCAAAGCCTTATGAATATGGGAAGGGAATGAGCAGAGGGGGGCCAGAGGTCAACAGATGATGAGGCTGGAATCTAGGCAAGGGCAAGGATATGATCGTGCCAGAAACGATGTCAAGGCATTTGGATTTCATCCCGGGTGTAGTGCACCTCACCAAATACATTCAGGAGCAGCTAGGGCCCTGGAGGGAGGGAAGGCATCACAGAAAAGGAGATGCTGGACCTGAGACTGGACTTCAGCCATGAAAGACTTGATGACATCTCTTTTATATACCAGGTCTTTATGTCGTTAGGAGTAGTAGTATTTTAATTTTTACTTCATAATAAATTTAGATTTAGAGAAATGTTGCAAATTCAGCACATTCTGTTAACCTTGGCCACTTAGTTGATGGATACAATCTTTAGCAGCTCTCTGCATGATAGCATTGCTATGTGTCCCTTGGAAGTCACTGACTCGTAGCATCTACACTTTTAAGAGGTTCATGACAGGCATATCTTCCTGTGTGCAATTCTTCTAGAAGGAAGAGCTTCCTTCTGAGGTTTATTTGTATCAAGATGAAGTTATGGATATTCTCCTCACCTCACATACATTCTTCTCATCTTCTGCATGGCACTCAAGTCCTGGGTCCTTTTGTCCCTTGGAATGATGATTCCAGCGTTGGTCATAGGAGGATCTTTCAGGTCAGCTCTCATCCTCTTGGCATCCTGTATCCTTTTGTTTCTGCCACTTCAACTCAGATGCCCTGAGACCATCTTGTGTTTTTTACCATCACAGTCATTAAAACAACCATTTTCCAGAAAACTCAGTTCTCACCATTGGCTGATGATATTTGGAGACCAGGATCTTGGTTACCAAGAATGTTTGATGTTACTTACCATGGTGACACTACTCCCAGGACTTTTCTATAAACTCAGCCAAGAAATACATTAAAGCCAATGAGTTTTCCATCTATAATATTTAAAAGCCCTTAACAGTAAATAATAAGCATTAAGACTTTTATAATATAAACAACAAAATATCCTGAAAGATATTAAAGAAGATCCATGAGTGAAAGATCATTCAAGTTTATGGACTGGAAGACTCGATATTAGACATCAATTCTTCCCAATTTGAGGCTGAATATCAACATATTTCCAATTATGATCCTGCTTGGTTGGTTGATTTTGTTTTTATTCTTAGTAACTGGCAATCTAATTCTTGAATGTATATTAAAGGTCACAAGAAGCAGGACACATAAACCAGCTTTTTGAAAGGAAGGAGCAGATGGCTTGTGACACCTTACTTGAAGACTAACGATAAATCTACTGTGATCAGTGCAATCCATGCAGTTTAAATGGGTGTCCTCCATGAGCTCAGCTACTTGAACATTTGTTCTGCAGTTGATGGTGCTGCTGGGGGGAGGTTTAGGGGTGTGGCCTTGCTGGAGGAGCTGCCTGGAGGTGGGCTTTGAGAGTTTAAATCTTCATTCTGCTTTTAGTTTGCTCTTTCAGAATCATGCTTGAGGTCAAAGATATGAAGTCTCCTTCTTCTGTTGCTTGCCAGCATGCCTTGCTACTAGGCTGGACTCTCATCCTTCTGAACTTGTAAGCCAACTGCACCTTCCCTTCTGTAAGTTGTCCTGCCATGGTGTTTTATCACATCAACAGACAAGTAACTACACACACACACACACACACACACACACACACACACATATACTCATTTGTTTTGGGGGAACAGCACCCAGGAATTTCTATAAGGAAGGGAAATCTGCTTAAAAATAGTGCTGAGAAATTAAATTTCCACAGTGGTGGACCAATAAATCTCATACCAACCTCATATAATAAGTAAAAATTAGTTCAACATAACACATAAACCTAAACATAAAGATTAAAACTATAAGACTTTATTCCCAGAAATCACTTTGATTTGGGGTTAAAGAGCTTTTAACATGGAGAACAGTAAGAAAAACAACGAAGGAAAAACATTGATAGAAGAGACCTCAAAACTGCAAACATTTACTTACCAAAAGGCATTGTTGAGAGAATTTGTAGCAAAGCCACATTCTGAAAATTCACACTCACGAAACAAATATTTGATGAATACCGACATCGTATATGTATGAAGGATGCTGATACCTCAACAATAAAAATACAAATAACCCAGTACAAAAATGAGAAAACGACTTTAATGGGTGCTTTAGAGAGGAAGATGTATGAATGACCAGTAAACACATGAAAATGATTTCAACATATTGGTCAAGGAAAATGCACTCCAGGATATAATGTAGTACTGCCATGAAGCCTCTACAATGGCCAGAATGAAATAAAGCCAGACAGAGCCAAGTGCTACTGCGGATGTGGACTAGCAGAAGCGACCGTGTGTGGTTGGTGGGAATGTAAACGACCTCTTAAACCAAGCCTGCGTCTGTGTCAGCTGTGCTCTTAGACGCTGCCTGAACAGAGACGGAAGCTCATGCTCACGGGGGAGGGGGGGCAGACTTGCACACAAATGCTAAGGGGTCCAGGTGTCCATCACTAGAGAGACGGATAGAAAAACAGCAGCAGCAGCAGCAAGAAGTAGGAAATGACCAGTAAACAGAGGAACAGATTAATCCAAGAAACGTGCTCTAAGAAGGAAGCAAGACACAAAAGAGTATGTTACGTGTGCTTTCTGTCTATACAATGTTCTAGAAAAACGACTGGTCCACTCTTGGGGTTGAGGAGAGAGGGGACTTGCCACAGGGTATTTTTTAGGGTTATATATAGATTTTGGTGACATAGGCACATCAGCTTGTCAGAACTCAAGGAAATATACACTTGAGAACTGTGCACTTTTCATTATATGCTAAATTTGAATTCTAGCTGTTATATACATGTAACAGGAGATGTACAGAAACATCATGAGGTCCACAACTTAGCCTGAAATATGTCCTCATATAAATTCATGTATGTATGTATGGAAGGGCTACAAAAATATATCCTGGTAATATATAACTGTCACTGTAAATGTCTTCTCACTTTCTTCTGTAAGTATTAAGTTTTACCATATCAGAAAATAAAAATAATTATATCTCAAAAGCTTCATGATTTACAATAAAAGGGGGGAAGAGGGGAAGAGGAAGGAGGAAGAGAGAAGAGAGGAGAGTGTGAGGAGAGAGATATCCCAAAGTAACACATTACTAGTCATATTCCTTCAAAGGTCAAAGGTTCAAGTTTCTCATTTATAAACTCTAATCAACAAATAATACCTGCTATATTTATTAATATGTGGAAACAGAAGTGCCTGGTATGAGTCATCAGCAAGAAGATGTTTTAGTTATTAATTTTAGTAAGAACTGAGCCCCTGTGGCCATAATCCCACAAAAATAAAATTTCCCAGGCATAGAACAGCTTACCTATTTTGGGAAAATAATTGTTAGATGTGTTGCATAGATGAAAACAGATTGGCTATTTTGTTTTGTTTCTTTCTTTCTCTCTTTCTCTCCTTTTTTTTCATCTTTTTTTTTGTGGGGGGAGGGGGCTATGAATGTCATATCTTAGGATCCCTCAGTGAATGAACTGTTAGAAAGAAGGATTGTAGTCTGAAAACCTCATAAAGCGTATTTTTAGAAACGGTATTTCCTTGAGTTTTGTTCCAGGAAAATATGCTAACACACGGCATGGAGCATACAGGGCCGAGGGAAAGGAGCCTGCCAAAAAGCCACAGCAATAAATAGAACGGGGCTTTGCAGACAGAGCGTGAAAGGAGAACCCTTCCCATCTGGGATCCAGCCCATGGAAGGTACAAGATTTTGGCAAAGTCACCTTTTCGTGGCCACCTTTAATTAATTGTCTTATTTATTTGTTCAGCAACCATTTAAATCACAGCCTGCTATGAGTCAGGTTCTATGCATGCCTTCCAAGACCTCAGCAGAATGAAGCTCTGTTAGGCAAATTTTTGGGGTAAAAAAGTGCATGTGCAGTAAAATAAAAGGTTAACGGCACGTGTGTCTTGTCACCTCCTATTCGTATAAAAATGCAGTGTTGGCACCTCCAGTCTGTAGTTGAAGCAACAACATGTTCTCATTAAGGACGAGGAGCCCGAGAACTTTCTGTGGGCACTGCCTTACTTGTCTAAGAAAACAGGAGTGAAAACAGGTAAATTGTATTAGCCATGGAATTTATACACATTACCAGATTTTGAGTAGATATTTTCCATGCAAATAAAGTGTCTCAGCATAGATCCATTTCTTGCAAATTCAGCTCCAGGTATTGAAAGCTCTGTTTCTCTTATAACTGTAGTCTTCTGTGTGTGTGTGTGTGTGCCTGTGCATGCGTGTGCATGTGGAAAATTCCAAATAAATAGAAACAGTCTTGTGAGAGTTGTCTGGAAATTTTTATTTTTCACCTCTGCTACTTACTTATTCTAGCATCCCTCCTATTTTTACAAAAATAATGGAAAATATGTGTCTTTTTCATAAAAACAAACATGGTTTCTTGTGTTGATTTAGAAAAGGAACTCCCTGCCTTAACTCCAGCCACAAGAACCATGTGCTATATAAGGAGAAGAAATTAAATTGTGGAAACACTGGCTGTGTGCCAAATCCTGGGATGACAAGGGAAGAGAAAGTCAGTGGGCAATTACCCTTTATCTTCTCCTTCCTTATCTCTCAGGCACGAGGAGCCCAAATATCGGAACTCTATCACCCCTTGCTCCCTGTTCATCAATGTCTTATTATTCTCCTAGACTAAAATCTTAGTTCGAAGAGGAAATAAAAGGCTATATGTAAATGAAAACAATCACTCACTTCCCAGGTCAGACCTGCTAGACGCCTATAGTCTTAAAGCACCTCTTTAATGTAACTGTACTTCACTGTTAAAGGAGGTGCATTCGGAGACCTGTAGACAAATGGAGTTTACAGTTGATTTTAGGTAAATTCACTGTAGGATAAATTAACATAATCTCCTTAGGCTGGCCTAAGTCCAAACTTCCATAGCTCTTCTCAGAGTGGATCATCTTAGAGTCAAAATATTGAAGGGGAATTAAAGATTCATGAGGAGGAAAAGGTGTTTGGTACTGTGGTGTAGATTTCCATCAGCCATAAACTTATATTACAGCAGCTACCCAAAAGAATGCCCCTGCCTTCAACATGGAGCCTCCCCTGATTCCTAAAGCATGCTTGCCTGTGCTCACCACGCCAGCAGGCTTCCCGCTAGTGATTTTTCTCTTCCCAGGCAACCTTGAGACTCATCGGCCCTAAGCATTTATCTCTGTGTTGCAAGTACGAAGAGCACACGTGACGCTAATGATTTCCCTAAGTTCCTAACACCAGCAATGTTTTCTGCTTAGATCCGGTCACCTAATTTTGTCTGTTCAACACCTTTGGTGAGGGTGCATTATCTTTGAATTTTGCGTAGCCATTTCTATACAAGACGAGCCAAATTCAGGTTTCAACTTACTCAAAATGAAGATGATGATATTCGCATCTGTGTAAAGACCCACTCTTCGACTTTCTACTCTTCTCATGGCCATCTCAGATTGGGATGGCTATTTTCTCAAGTCTTGACTGAAGAAACTCATAACTCAACATCAAAGCTACTTGGTAGTAATTGCAACTTAGAAAAATTTACCTGGGTCATGAAATGAAGTGGCATACAAATAGCGGGACCACAGCAGGGAGGTTACAAGACCTGTTTTCTCTGTTCTGCGACTTGATCCCCGGCTTAGACTGGGAAGGTGTTCTCAATGCTGCACCACTGTGGAGCTACTGACGAGGGAGAGAGAATTAGCCTTCCGTCCCGGCCACTGGTGGGCTGCCCATATTCAGACGCACAGTCCCTACACTCACGCACATGGGAGCAGCACTGATTAGACTCTCTGAGTTGTTTTTTGTTTTAAAGCAAAATGGAAGGAGGGGTTGGAGTTGTGAACGGGAGGGAGATTGGAGAGGTCGGGAGAGGGAAATAAGGGATGGATCTGACTGTATTTCACTGTATACATGTAGGAGATCATCAAATAATAAATGAAGAATAAATAAATATCAGTCACTCTCCTCCAGTCCCTGAGAGAGAATGGGCAGGAACTCAGGGCCGCCTGCAAGGAAAGGAGGTAACTGGTGATGAACGGCAGTGCAAGTGGATGAACACACAGTGTGGCTGTTTATCTGGTTTTCTAAAGTGATCCGAAAGAATGTACAACCCGTTGAGAACACATCACATTTATGAACAAGCATCATGAACATGAGCCCAATGACGCTGTTGTTGGTAAACATGATCAACTTGTTTGTAGTAGAGCAGCACTAATCATCTTACCCTATGGATATCGGCGCTGCCATAGAAAAGCCCCACTTAAAGCCAGGAGGCAAGGCTGGAAAGGATCGTTTCCCTGCTGATGGCACGCATTCACACCAGGCTAAGCAGCGCAGTGACAGGCAGCAGGGCAGCAATACGGAGTGCATGTCAAAGCCTCTGACAGAAACTCTATTTTCTGAGGACTTATGCTCCGCTACAAAAGTCTAGTGAAAACTAAACTTGGCATAAATCTTAGCTTAGCAGAATTCCATCTAGTACAACAAAAATAAAGATTGGGGGTGGGGGAAATAGAAGCCCCTGGAACTTGACTTTCAGGAATGACCAGTACACTGTTGAGGGAGAGTGTTCAGTAAAGTAGTCCTTTAATTGTTCCTGGAAGGTGGTAAGATCATTGACACTTGATTGGCAGTATACAAAAAGGAGTCAATAATTTAAAAATCAGTAACTGAGACAGGAAAGGCTGTCCATTCTAGAAATAATTGCTTCTATTCTTGAAATTTGTGTTTGTGCATGTGCATATTTTGTGCACAAATGTGTGTGTACATATGTATGTGTGTGTGTGTCTGTGCCTGCATGCATGTGTGCGTGCACACACACACTAAGTGTCTATACTTTTCCTTGGTTTCCTTTTGCCCTATCATTTGAGTTAGAGCCTCTCACTGAGTTAGCTCGTAGAACTCACCCATTTAGCTAAGCTGTCTGTCTGACCAGGTTGTTCCAAGGACTGGCCTATCTCTGCCTCTCTAGCTCTTGGGTTAAAGGGTTAAAGTCATACACTACCTTGCCTTTAACCTACAGGCTGGGATCAAAATGCAGATCCTCCTGCTTATGCCTAAGAACTTATGCCAGGGAAACCTCTCAGCTCTAACTTCTCAACTTTTTTGTTTGTTTGTTTGTTTGTTTTCTCGAGACGGAGTTTCTCTGTATAGCCCTGGCTGTCCTGGAACTCACTCTGCAGACCAGGCTGGCCTCGAACTCAGAAATTCACCTGCCTCTGCCTCCCAAATGCTGGGATTAAAGGCGTGCGCCACCACAACCGGCCCCTCAGTTTCTAAAATTGTCAGATTATTTTTCTTTTGTTTTGTTTTGAGGGATTGGCTCAACACACATTTTTGTATAAAAATATAATCGACTCCCAAAATGTTGTACTTTCTTAAAGATGGCAAAAACAGGATTTGGAAATAGCCTTGTTCCTAAGGTAAGTGGCTCACAGTGACTGTGGAGGACACTTCCTCAGAGCCTCAGAAGAACCTAGGGACTCTACACCTTAATTGATCTCTTGGAAATTGATGTCCTCAGTAAAGTCAAGTAATTTACTTAATAGACTTGTTTTGGAATCAAAAGGCTTAAACTCAACCTAAGTGTTGCAGTTTTCTGTTCTAATAGATAAAAGACATTTAATAAGAATTCTGAAATACCATTAGCCCAAATCATCTCATATCATCTAAAAATCCTTATTAATCAATTTACCAATTTGATCAGTTAACCAAGATTTATCATATGCTAGGAAAAAATTCATCACCATTAAACAATGCCCCAACCCACTGATATTTATCATCCGAGAAAAGGAGTTTAAAAGATATAGTGTTTTATTTTGTAGTTTTAGCTAGGGTGTCACTATGTTTCTTTGACTGGCCTGGGATATATAGATCTGCCTGCTCTCTACCTCAAAGAGTAAGAGCCCTCAGCTGCCTCCTGGGTGCTTGGCAGACAGTGCTACTGCATCCAGTTTCATTTCATTTAATTTTTGGTAAATTTTACATCATGCTCCCTGGTCCCACTCATCTTCCTGTCCTCTTGTACAGTCCTCCTCCCTTGCAACTTCCCTCCTGAAAGGAAAAAAACAAAAAAACAAAAAACAAGAAATAAGAAAGAAAGAAAGAAAGAAAGAAACAAACCTTCATTGTGGAATCTGCAGTGTTCCACAGTGTGCCCCACAGTATACCCTTCTGTCCACACATATTTTGCTTGCTAAATGTTGATTGCAATAATAACTCATTGGTCTGGTTTGAAGCCTTTCTCTGGCTTTGGCTACATTGCAAACACTGGATCGTCACTGGGACTGTCTCAGATATCCAGATATTGTTGCCCTGTGTCATGGAGCCCCTTCACGTGCTCCAGCAGTTCATCAATGGGGTAGATGTCAGGGTGGGCCTGGGAGGTAGCAGGGTCAAGTCTGCTCTTATGTCCCAGGGCAGGCTCGCCTGTGCCTTTGCCAAGAGGACCAGCTCTACAGTGTTGCTGAGGCAAGGTGTGGGAACTGCTCTCCCCAATGCTATGGCCAGTGACGGACAGGGACAGCTCTCCTGCTCTCATGACCTTAGGGTCAACTCTCCTGCCTGAAGCAGGCTTGTGAGGAATAAAGTGGCAGGGAAGGCATCTCTCCCTCACCCATGGCACCGCAGCACAGGGTAGACAAGTGACAGGGCCAGCTTCCCCATGCTCATGCCCTTGGGGTGGCTCACTTGCAACTCCAGCAACCAGGGCCAGTTCTACTGTGCTGCCTAGGCGATGAGCAAGCTGCCCTCCCAAGTACTGCAGCTGGAGAGGGGCAGGGTCAGCTCTCCTGTTCTCATGATCTAGGGAGGCAGGTGAAGCCAGTTCTGCGCAGCTCTCACACATCAACATGGCCCTGGGAGGCAGCCCAGTCCAGCAACAAGCCCCTGGCCATTGGTGGTAATAGGTCCCTGCTGCTGCAGGGTCACAGACCAGGACATGGCCCTCAGTAGCAGCACAGGCCAGGACCTCACCATGGTCTTAGGTGGCATCACTGGCTACTCACATCAGGCTGTTCTTGCTACCCTCCACTCTCCAGTTCTGCTTCTCTTCACTGTGCCTACATCCCTCTGCTTCTCTTTCCCTTCCATTTCTTCACCGCTTACTTCCTCCTCTTTGTGGCACCCAGGATCTCTGGTTGTCTAGGGTCATCTCAGGAATGCTTTCAGGAGTGCTATCTCCCACGCGTGCAGTGTGACACCAGGTAGAGGTCATCTTGGGCTTGTTCTCCACTCTAGCAGTGTGACACCTGGTGGAGGTTGTCTAGGGCATGGTCTGCCCACCCAGGACTGTGCAACAGGGACTTGTGGTAATCTCAAGCTAGCTTTCTGTCCTGTCTAGTATAGCCCTGTGGTGCCATACTGGTGATTGTCTCAGGCTTGTTCCCTGTCTAAACTTTATTTTTAATTATGTATATGGCTGCATGTCTATTTAGGGTAAGTGAGCTTAACCACAGATGTCCTTGGAGGCCAGAAAAGGGTGATGGATGCCCTGATGTACGAGGGCGCCAGGAACTGAACTCGGGTCTTCTGTAAGGTCAGCATGTGCTCTTCCCAGCTAAGCCACCACTACAGTCCTCACCTGAGACTTTTTGATAGCTCTCATTTTGTGAAGGAACCAGACCCACTAAAACGTTTACAATGAGATCGGTCTGAAATATTTAACAAGGTACTGAAGTTTTTATGAATCATGTGCATGCTTTTCTAATGTCATGAAATCCAAGGACGAAAAAGAAAAAAAAATTCTTGGTCTAATGGAAAAGGGCTCTTCGTGAGCTGACCTCTGAGATAATGGAGTGTGAACGAATGTGCAAATGTACTTCTCCAGAGCATCCTCTCTGGGCGCCACCTGAACGTTAGATGTGCGAGACTGGAAACTGTCCGCCTTCTTCTGCTCTGCCTGGTTTGCCGGTGTCCTTGTCCTGCCGTTGCTGGCACTGCTCGCCTTCTGATACAATTAGACTTGATTGAGGGGGAGCTGATAAGCTGCCTTCAGAACTACTCATAAAAATGAGAATCAACAAAAGAGGAGACTTGTGCATTTTGTACAAATAGCAAATGAAAACAGAAGCTTTGTGGATAGGAAAGAAATAAAATGCTTTCTGTGGCAGGACGTAAAGTACAGGGATTTCCCGGTTGCTGATTCTCTGACTGTGGCATAAGGCTGATTCCCATCAAAAGCTCATTTGTACATTGACTGTCAAGAAGAGACAGGGACAGGCAGGTGACCATCCACAAAATACAAAAGGATGATGAGTACTGTTCTGTGAAATTGGAAAAATGGCAATGAAAACTGACTAATAATGGAGATGTTTTAAAATAGTGTTTGGAAGAAAACAAGCTGGCAAAAGATATTTAGCAGGATTCTGTCTATGTAAACTGAAAAACAATATCATGTGATACACAGACACACACACATCTTTAGTGACAAACACATATCTGTAAGAAACACGTAAGTGGAAGAATGGCAGTTTTCTTTTTAACTTTCAAAATCAGAGCGGTGACGTCAGCACTGTAAAGTATGGGGGTGGAGACATAGGCTTTATGCCTTTCCTCAGGCTTACACTACTTCATGATAACAGTCAATATGCTTTGTGAAATTTTTTGGAGAAAAGTGTAGCAAAGCAGATGATTAGACAAAGACTTTCCTGTTAAGCCTGTGTGGTGCCCTGGGAATGGCACTATTAGAGGTATGGCAATGTTGAAGTAGGTGTGGCCTTGTTGGATGGAGTGTGTCACTGTGGAGGTGGGCTTTGGGGCTTAAGTTCCTCACAGTGCAGAAGAGTCCCTTCCCTCCTGGCTGCCTTAGGATCAAGATGCAGAAGCTCAGCTCCTTCTCCAGCTGTAAGCCAGACCCGATTAAAAGTTTGCCTTTGTAAGAGTTGCCTTGGTCATGGTGTCTCTTCACAGCAATAAAATTCAGACTAAGTCAGCCTTCTTGTCTTATTTCTGAGCTAAAATAAACAAATGTGATTACTTCCCATCTTCAGAGAGAGGAACAATGCAGAGTCAAGGTGGAGGACAGACTGATGTAAGACATTGGTGGCCCTCCTGGCAATGGATGGCCATTTTCAGAAGGAAGTGAGTTACTGGTACATAACTAGGTTGCATTTCTTTTTTTAAAAGAGTCTTCATAACACACAATCTTCATGTGGGTTACTCTTCCTTCTTTTGGTGTGTGAATGGGAGGCTTCAAGGCCACACTTGATGAATGACACGCTCCTGTTGCTACGATAGGCATACATCTAGGGTTCAGATTTTGGACTACCAGCTTGGACAATTAGAAGTGTTAACTGGCTGTGCAAAGTCACAACTCACTTTTTTAAAACATCCCTTACAAAAAACTCCATTTTCTTCCAAAGTTTCCAATAAGTATTTTCTAATATAATTCCCAGGCAGCATTTGTGTGTGTGTGTGTGTGTGGTGGGGGTGCCAGGGAAGGAATCTACAAGCATTCTACCATCTTTGAGTCATGTTAAATTCTTAGCATGAAGAACAATGAAGCCCAGCATTCTCAACATCATACTGTAGAGTCAGCCTAAGCATTTCAGGGTGAGGTGAGAGCCGCTTGAGATATATTGTGTAGTGTGAGGGAGGGAAATTTATCACAGACACAAGTGGTATTACACAGCACGCATTTTTTTTTCTGAAAATGCAGACTCCATGTGCAAGGATTAGATATACATCCTCAATAAGAAGGCATATTGATCTATAATTTTCAATATTACATCCTTGTATTTTTTTTATTACATGCTATTTTTCAACTAGTGGAGAAACGTGTTTTCATAAAGCTAATATTTATTCTTCAATGTTTATAGAGCTGGTAGTCTATTTCAGGAAATGAGAAACTCCGTGAAGTCAAATATAACTTCGTGCCCTATGTACAAAAGACACCAGGACAAGAGAACACTGTTTTGTTTTGTTTTGTTTTTTAAACCCACCCAGGAGCTAAGGCGGCAAGCCATAAATAACTAATACACAGTAATGGAAGTTCTTTGTTATTATTTCTCCCTTTTCATAAATGCAGTCTTCTTCAGATGAGGAATCTTATCACACAGGATTTCTCATTTTGTTAGGAAGCAAGGACTATATCTGCTAGTCGTCTTGGGCTCATCTCCATGCTTGCTGTGTCTTCTTGTGGAGGCTGAGATCCTTGCAGGTAATGCTGCTCTGTGAAGTCAAATGCTCCCCCCTAAAGCTGCGCTTCCTTAAACTATGATGTCTTTCCATTAGACAATCAAGTGACCTCTGGATCACAGAAGTCTGTGATTCTTTTTATCTTATTATATTTTTTACATTACACTGAAAAACAACAGTAGGTAACAATAGTTGACTTCTCCCTGGAGAGGTCTTACACCTACATCATGGGTCTTAAATAGATGAAGCTTTACCAAAGCTTTGAGGGTGGATAAATTCATGAAGGTCGAGGGGTTCCTTTTCCTTTGTTTTTAATTGAAAACTTTGCTCCAGCTCTTGGCAGAATCAGGAGGAATAGAACTGGTCAAGTACTTCCTCAACAGGGAGAGTGCAAGACGTATGAGGAAGAGAGAGGAGGGTGGAGCTAGCAGTGAGGCAACATAAATCTGGAGAGGTTCAGTCAGAACCCAGGGCCCTGCCAGCTCCCCACAACTGAGCTTCTGGTTTCTGAGGAAGCCTGTGGCCTGGAAGGGAAGGAGCGGAAACTAAGGTTTCATGCCGAAGAAAAGAACCCTTTCTTCTGTAAACTTTCCTCAGATTTCAGGTATTGGATTTTGTTTCCCACCTTTTCAATCTTGGTAACTGACCAATTACCACTGCAGTATCTGTACAACCACTGCTGAGGCCCAGGCTCAGCTCTTTCCGTCCCCAGTGATAGCCTTTCCCATTATTTTCCTCAACTAAACTCTAATACAATCTTCCCCTTAACCACGTTCTTGAATCAAACGAACATGGTCTCCTTTAAATACCAAAGAAAAGCCGCCAGTCTTACAAAAATCACACCCAGGGGCAGAAGTTGTGCTTCTAGATGACTGGGGAACTAGAAGGTTTAAGCTGTTTGATAAGGAAGAAAAGGTCCCAGGTCTACCAGTATTCAGTTCAGCAACTACATGATCTGCGCCGAGAGAGGAAGGCAGGTAGCAGCAGACCTCCTCGTGCTGGGAGGGAAGTGTGGATCTATCACAGCGGCTGAAATTATGAGGCGGTGTTGGCATTTGGCTCGTGAAATCCAGGGATTTGCAAAAAGTCTAAAATGCATAGTTCGTTCAATCTTACGCCACAAAGAATGGCCCCACAGAAAGGGGTGGCTGAGAAACACCACTAGTTATCATTTAATGCCCCTTCCGTTTCTGTATGCTCATAAAGTTAAGTGAAAGACAGGATCTTAGCAGACTCAAAACGGGTACAATAAGTATATGAAGATAAGCCAAAAAATGAAACTATATAATTTCAGGATAAAGCTTTATACATATAACATAATATAGACCTATCTCTCCCAAAGAAGAAAAGAATGATTAGAAAAATAATGTTATGATGGTAGAGGAACTTTGTCTCTAGAAGAATAAATTTATTAGTATCACATGACTCTGGGAAATATATAACTTTTTTTTTTTTGAGAAAGGTTCAAACAAATAAAGCCAGAGGAGAGGGAATTCAATTCTGTGATACATCAGAAATGAAAAAAATATTGTTGGACTAAAATTAACAACAGGACAACAAGCATTTGGACAGCCCGAGAAGAGCAGGTAAGACTACAGTGTGCCAATATTTAATCTGAAAGAAAGAGAAAGCCTGCACAAAGCTGTACCTGCCTCTAAAATTAGCTAAGATAACAACAAACTGATACCGTCCAACAAAGAAAGGCTTTGGATAGCTTTACTGAAAAAAACTCTATCAAATATTTAAGAAAAACAACACTAATCTTTTTCAAATTCTTTAAGATGTTAAAAAAGGGGGATTACTATAAAACCTCTTACAAAAGGTAGAGCAACCCTGTTGGTGAAGCCAGACTACGAACACTTTATGAAAAGAAAACTATTGGCCAGTGTCTCTGATGAGCAGATATGAAAGAAATCCTTATCCAAAATTCAAAAGCACAGAAACAAGATTCTAGCCCAAAACAAGTGGGACCTCTGCAAGGGTGATTCAACATCCAAAAGCCATTCCACAAGATAAACTGTGTTAACAATTAAAAGGTATAAAAACTACACTATTATCTCACTAGATATAGAAGGATATGTGTCAAAATGCAATGCCTATCCAGGATTTAAAAACAAAAAGCTCAGCACTTTAGATATAGAAAGAAATTACATCAACATAGTAAGAGTCATGAATAAAACACCCACCGATCCAGGCACCATACGTAATTATGAAAACCTAAAAATTTCCCTTAAAAATTAGTAACAAGGCAAACGTGCCATATTTTGGCACATTTCTATCTGCTTGCATTAAAATCCCTAGTTAATATAATTTGGCCAGTAAAAGAAATTAAAAGCATCATTATTGGGAAGGAAGATGTAAAATCACCTGTTTGAGAATGATATCATCTTTATAAAGAGCTCTGAGAATCTTATAGAGAACCATCAGAACTAATAAAGCCAACCGTGTCAGGAGAGAAAACGAACATCAAAACTGTTTGTTTGTTTCACCGTAATAACAACTAACAGTCGAAAAGGAAATTACAAGAACAATCTCATTTACAATAAAACATAAAAATAGTTACAAACAGGTGGTTTAGCTAAATTGACACAGTGTCAAGCTGCCTTCTAAATATTCATGTTTATACCTATAGACAATTGCTACTCTCAGCCTTGACAGGAGAACTCTTGCCTTTCCAGAGGATGGTAGAAAATGTGTAAACTCATGGCTGTTTAAGATACCGGGAACAATGTGGCAGCCCAGCCCTACACTAGACACTTGTCCTATACCCACTGGGGAACATTCTAGAAGGTAGAATGAGAAAAATGGAAGAGTCAGGAGACCAGAAGGCTGTAAATGTCTTTGTATGGTCAAGAGACAACCATGTAAGCACAAAGCATCTCTGGTGCCTTCAACCCTGGGTCTGCATGAGAGTGGCCATGTTTACAGTAGGCATCAATGGACCTGGGTCTGCATGAGAGTGGCCATGTTTATAGTCAGGCATCAATGGACCTGGGTCTGCATGAGAATGGCCATGTTTACAGTCAGGCATCAATGGACCTGGGACTCAGGGGATCTCTTTCTCTCTCACTGCTAAACTGTTTGTGGCCGAGAGATTGAGAAAGCAAGGGAATCGTTTTCAAGTGTCCATTCAGCAATGAACTGATCAGGCTCCAGCCAACACTTCCAATTCAATGGTCACGCAGATTGCCTCAGTTAAACTAAATGATACACAAAACACAACCAAACGTCGTGAACCTGGGAGAGAGGCTGGTAATGATGAAGGGAGGTTTGAGAGTGTAGGGGCAGAGAGTAATCAGGATATAAGAGATACAAGCACGAAATTGTGAAACAACAAAATTAATCAATACATATATAAAATTAGAAAATACTTAGGAACAAATTTAACCAAGCAGACAAAGTATAAGAATACTGAGAACTACCAAACACTCGTGAAAAACCCCAAGGGAACAACATATACAAACAAATGAAAATCCTCATGTTTATAGATTAACAGCTTTAATTTTGCCCTAATGTCTATTCTAACCAAAGTGATTCACAAAAATATCAATGCAATCTTTTCAAAACCCCAGTGGAATTTTCTACAGAAATAGGAAAAACAATCCTGAAATTCATATAAAATGCCAAAGAATAATAATAGCCATGTCACCTTGAGAAGCAAAAACTGCATTTCTGATCCTATAATATACTTCTTCACATGAAAAGAGACAACAAAGCCATGGCAACTGAAAGAAGATGGTGTGATCCAGACAGACAAAGAGGGAAAAAGAACAGAGAATCACATATGGACCCATGTATATCCAATCAAATGGTCTCTGATGGTTTGAGTTCTGGTGGCTACAAAATAAGGGAAGGGCGGTCTCTATCATCATGTGTTAGAAACCCTGGATAGTCTTTTATCTTAAAGTATATACTAAAACCAACCCTTGACTAATGTGAAAACTTTAACCTGAGGTCATCTCCTGAAAAACTCTCCAATAGCATGCATGAGCATGCATGTGCAGACAGCCCCACAACATTGTCCCTAGCTATATATATATATTAAACACGTGATACCAAAAATAGAGGGAAGACAAAAGCAAAATGGACTCTTGGGATTACACTAAAGTAAAACTCCTCTGTGTAGGGGCGGGAGCCATGGGCAGAGTGAAGATGCCACACATACTATGAGAAGGTACCTGCTTACCATCCATCCATCTAGGGGTTAATTTATGACCCATATAAGAACCCTGGGCACTTAAAAGCTAAAAGAAAATGATCCTTAGCCAAAAAATGAAAGAGCTAGAACAGTTATCCCCTAGGCAGATATGTAACATGTCTAAGTCACCAGGAAATCAGGCCAAAACAACAGAAATCTGTCACCTCACACCTATCAAAAGGGATGTCATTAAAAGAGCAAAAAGAACAGGTGTTGCTAAGTCATGCAGATACTGTACTGCTCCAACTCAAGTTCAGATGTTAAGAACCACTGAGGAAAACAGCGCAGGAACCTTTTCCAAAAATTATCAGTTGAGTTACCATATGATCCTACTTCTAACTCTGTGTCCAAAGAATTGAGAAAAGAGCTTTGTAGAGACATTTTCATAGCTTGGTTACTCTTCATCATAACATTATTCATAATAATAAGCATCTAGACCCACAAACTATCAACAGAAACATTAGAGAGGCAGGGCTGGTGAGGCGTCTTAGTGGGTAACGCTCGGTGGGTTGAGTCTGAGTCTTTGAGCTAGATAAAGGTGAAAGTAAAGAACCAACTCCACAGAGTTGTCCTCCGATGTCCAGACTCATGAAATGATGTACAACCCTCACACCCATTATGGACACATGTACACATACTATAATAATCAATACATTTTTTTTAACAGTGTGACATATGCCCAGAAACTAATATTATTCTGCTTACAAAGGAAGAAATTTTGCTAAGGAAAACAAGCTGGTCACAGAAGGACAAGTGACCACAGTTTGGTTCACGGCAGGACCCGAAAGGATCAGATTTACGAATGATTGAATTGCAGTTGGGGCTGGAGCTATGTATACATATGCAGAGTTGCTCTTTAGTGGGTACAGAATTTAAGTTAAGATGACAAACTGCTGTAATTCTCAAAAAACACATTCATGATATACATAAAGTTATCCATGCACTGAAAATTGTACTTCACATTTTCTGCATCTTTTAAAAATCACAGGCTCATAAAAGGAAACCACATCTTTGGGCTTAAAAGCAGACAGGTGAAGGAGAACCTGGCTTGTGGATGATGGGAGGTGCACTCAGGTGACCCCTGAGCGCTCATGTCCGCCCAAGTGTGTCTGTGTCTGTGGATACAATCATCATTGAGGTCCAGCAAGCTACCAGATCACAGACTGGACTGGAGTGGGAAATGGGGGTAGAACTTCCCATCAACCCCAGCTCCTTAATAAATACCCACAGCCATGCTCTGCAAACTAATGGAGATGCCCAACAATGGATGACGAGATGGGAAACTGGAGTTCAGCCCAGGATTGCAGTAAAATTTGCTTGGATTTCTCAATAGAAACCAAAGAAATAAACAAGTAAAACACAGTAAAGGCCTATTAGGGAGAAGACATTTGTCACCTTAGACAGAATAAAAGTCCCATGAAATACAATAAATGCCTCTGGGAAAAAAAGATGTGTTATGCTAGGAACTAGTGTGCGGCTCCTTGGTTGTTCTTCATTTAGTTTCTGTCCACTCCGTGTTTTGGGCCTCTGCTGCTTCATCCAGCTATGAAAGATGCATGAACTGAATCTAGTGTTTTCCAACAGTGTCCTCAAAATAAAAGTATTTTATTGGGTGCTATTGGAAAGGCATACATATTTCCAGATGAGAGCTGTGCCCGGCTAGCAACCTTGCACCTGATTGGGCAAAAGTATTGCTAGCTTTTCAAAAGTGCTAACACACACACACACACACACACACACACATGACACTCAGGCATGCACATGTGCATACATGCATACACACTCTTTTACACAAGCATTCCTTATCATTCAAGAAACATAAGGTGAGAACCTCCTGGTAGAACAGAATGAAGACACTTGGTCCACTGAGATTCCACATTTAAATATGCCCTGGTGATGACACTAGTTAATACTGACTAATGTAGTTTTGATTTCTGATATTTCAAAGTGCATTTTTATCTGTGAATACTAGCTGATTAAAATTACTTAGCAAACTCTGGTATATGGTCATACCTAGTATAATCTACCGGAATCTACTCAGTTAAGAGTTTCTAAACCGGACTGGCGAGATGGGTAATAGCACTGACGGCTTTTCCGAAGGTCCAGAGTTCAAATCCCAGCAACCACATGGTGACAACCACTTGTAATCCCGTAATAAGATCTGACGCCCTCTTCTGGCACATCTGAAGACAGCTACAGTGTACTTACATATAATAATAAATAAATCTTTTTAAAAAAAAGAGTTTGTAAACCTAGAAATAACATAGGTTACAGTCAATGTGGAGCCTGCGTTATCTCTAACATCTTCACGGCATCACATAGGACACGTGATGATGAGAATGAGATGAGATGTACCACAGCACGCTCCCCTTTATTCATGTCTATTGCCCAGTCAGATGAAAGGCTCACAACTCATGCATTATCTACTTGCAGGGCTGCTTTTAAAATGTATTACCAGTGTATTTTTTTTTAAAAGAAAAATCCCTTGAAATTAACAATCTCTTTTGTAATAAAAATGGAAATAAATAACACAAACCTTAAAACAGCCTGTGGAGAAGAAGACGGATATCTGTCCTTTCGGGTCTTGATTGAAACAATGTATGCAGAGAAGTGTTTTATGGAAGCTGTTCAAAGGAAGTCCCACGGAAGACAGGATGGCTCCAACATGCCAAATGCTTCTGGAAGCAAAGAAAGGCACACTGTTAGGGAACGCTTCCAGGACCAACTGCCAGTCCCAGTTTCTATGCTCTGAAAGTACATTCAGTATGCTTTTATTAATTTCTATTGATTTTGTACCCAAATCATTTAATTCATAAGCGGTGACTTGAGACACGGAGCTTTCAACATTTTATTTAGAAACTGCAAACAGCAGAGAATATTTGATAATTTTACTTCTCCATTTCCCCCCTTGACTCATAGGGCTCAGACTGAAGAGCCCTGGGCAGGCTGTGAGCATCTGGGAAGAGCCTACACCCCCCACGCCTATAGGCATGGGTCTGGGCAGGGCCTTCATATAGAGGGGAGGTTTGGGGGACATCCACCCTACCCCAAGGAGGAGAAAAGCAGACAAGCGGATGGCTGAGCTCAGGGCTAAGTACTGTTTCTACTAAGACCCAAGGGCTTTGGCTCACATTTCAGTTCGTAGCCTATGAGATTTAGAAAACTATTTCATAAACACAACCGATGAGAGGCACATGACCTCCCAAGATACCAAGTCCAAATATTACTAAATTAATTATGGAGTTGTGTTTCCTAATTTGCTTTAGGTTTATATCAAATATTGTCTCATTCTGTTAGGCCCTGTAAGAAGCAGACAACCAGGCTCAAGCAATGCTGGCTTTCCCTTCCAGCTCTGTCTCCTAAAGCAAACAAAAAGAGTTCCTTGGAAACCAAGTAGCTCCCTGGCGTGACAGTGCAGTTTGTGTGCTCTGCTATGCCAATAACGTCAGTGCAGGCTTCTTGCTTCCGCGGGTCTCATGATATGACGCATGGCTTACTTCTTCGGACACAGATGGGGATGGAGTCTACATCCTCGGAGGCTGCCTGAGTGTGGTAGGGAAGAGGCTACCACCACCTGAGTGACTCAAGAGGACTAAGTAAGGTTTGACAGGGCTCTGGATTTCTATTTTCCTCTTCAGTTAGCAACATGGTTCTGGAACCCTCACAGTTTGCTCCCCACCAGCTGCCCTCCCCCACCCCCACCCACCCACATACACTTAAGTGTGTCTCAGGACTCATTGTGCAAGTCTACAATGTCATGTCCTTTTGTCTGAGTCTCGGGACTTTAATCTCATTTGCACCACACTTTGGAGGTGCCCTAGAAAGGCTAGACAAGGAGAGAGCCAGGATCGCCTCACAGAACTTTTAAAATTTTTGTATTTTAAATCCGGCAGTGAATCATAAGTCACAAATGGAGGAACAGCAGGAAATGGTTGATAGTGTTTTCAGGGTCTGAAGTTCGAGGCTATTATGTGGGGGAAGAAAGGAGAACAGAGTGAGTTCAACTGTGCAAGAAAGAAGGAAGAAGTTGGCAGCGAGTGGGAGGGAGGGAACAGAGAATCTAAGTTCTAGAAATACAAAATAAACAGACCATAGTGACTAACCTCCTTTTTCTTTCTTATTACCATTCAAATACATTCTAGCATTCAAATTCAATGTAAAATGCATGGGTCTGCTTACAAACCAACCAATCAAACAAACAAAAAAACCCCAACGTATGAATGAGTCAATTAGTAAGTCATAAAACTCAAGAAATATGGAAATTGTAAGACTGTTCTCCTCCCATCCCCTGAAAACAAAGCCTCACAGAGGAATACAACTAAGTTGGTACTAATGAGAATGTGATGAGGAGTTCAACTTTCTGGAAAGTTCCAACATGGTCATGGAACTCAAACTGTCTCATCATTTCCCCCCACACAACCCTTTTCTGGAAGGTCATTTTGAACATTAAGTAAGATCATTCCATACACGGAGAGGTGCGAACTCACTGCTGAAGGCTAATGGCACTGCCGATGGACTGTATAGAGACATCACTGAGGGTATACCTGCTCAAAAACCTCAGAGGGTTTGAGGTTCCTCCTTTCAGGAATAAGGGGAGCCAAGAAGGTTCAGTAAAGAAAGCAGCATTCATGATGAGCCATTAGGAGGTAGGCATGATAAATATCTCAGATATTACCAGAAAGTCAGGCACTCTAGAAGAAAGCAGGTCCGTCAAGTCTGACATTTTCTTTGCCCAATAGAGGTCAAGAATGGAGCCAGGAGAACATGTATGCCTTGATGCTTAGAGATAAAATATCCTGCGGGGTTCAACTTGGCACTAATCCAAAATGACACTGTGGTTCTCAGAGGAACTTGGCAAGCTCTGGAAGACGCCATTTTAAAACTTAGGCTCAAATTTAAATCATAGGGTTTGTGACTCGGATCTTCAATGTGACCTTTAACAGGTATTGTTCCAGAAAATGTGGTTGTCACTGTGGAGAGAAAGCACGCACCCCTCTACTCTGGGAAGTATAATAAAATGTGCTCTATTTTAACAAGCACAGTGCCTGCAACTCACCAGAAGCAAGGAAGACAAAGACTATTTGCTTTTGTATCATTCATTTAAAAAACAAATTTAAATTCACTAAAAAATTTCACTTGCCTTATCGCACTAATGAATATTCCTATCCCTTCTCTGTCTGGACTTGAATTCGGAAGAACCCTAGCAAGAATCTTATCATTTCTAGATTAAAAATACAACTTCGAGGTTGTACTTTGCATAACCCACTGTCAAGGATTCACCTAAGCCACACCACCGTGTCCACACCTCACGACTGGACTGAGCAGAAGAGTAATAGCCAGAGTGGCTTCAGTCCTCTCTCACTATCTCTGCCTCCTAAACCTGAGATACTGGCCAAGGAGAGCATTTTAACCATCTTCCTTGCCGATGTGACATCAGTGAGATGTGACCGGCTGAGTCTTGAGGACTTCCTTTCTCCATTCTTAATGATGGGGTTAGGGCCCTTACAGGAGCTGCTTCATTCTGTGTGAGGGAGCCTCCCTTTCTGCAGTTCCCATGCGAGGACACAACATCCTCTTGGGAGTAAAGGAATCCTTACACAGTACAGATTCCAGTCTGTTTTATCTTGTTATAATATCTCAAATGGAAGAAGAGAGCATTTACAAAACTGGTGGAGCCATGGGTTCTTCTCAGCCTGTACCTCTCCATCTCTTGCCAGATTAAGAGAGGCCAGAGGTTCTTCCTTCTTTCCATTCTAAGCCATGACATCATTCTTTCTGTATCACCATGTACTCTCGGCAGGTTTTCCTTCCATTGTGTATATATCCACAAATAAAAATGAATGCATAAATAACTTTTAATGTCATTCTAATTATGTACATTCCACTACTCAAGAATCCATGAGGACATCCTATTTTCTCAAGGATCTGATCTAAATTCCTTGTTGGAAATATGCGTTCTTCTTTCTTTTTTGTTTTTTGTTTGTTTGTTTGTTTTTGTTTTTCGAGACAGGGTTTCTCTGTGTAGCCCTGGCTGTCCTGGAACTCACTTTGTAGACGAAGCTGGCCTTGAACTCAGAAATCCACCTGCCTCTGCCTCCCGAGTGCTGGGATTAAAGGCCTGCGCCACCACACCCGGCTTGTGTTCTTCTTTCATCTCCAGCCTTAAAGAAGAGTATTCTGAGACAAGTCTCTGGATCTAATAGAAACAGTCTACTAGTTATAGGAGACGGAGCCTTCAGACCTGGAGTTAGCTGACCCAGAGAGGATGGGTCCTCCATAGCTGGGATGGAGGTGGTCCCGAGGATATCACATGTCAACAATCGTCCGGCATCTATTCTCCCTGCGGATGTAACCTGGCACACAGGCCATAGTCCTCCTTAATGGGCTATGTGCAGTCGTCTCTGCGGGGGGAAAATACTGTACCTGGGAGGGAACTTCTAGTAATTCTTGAGGTGTCTAGAGCACACAGCTACAGATGCGTGTTTGGATTTCCCAGTTATAAGACACTTGGGTTAATAGACATTTTAGAAATGATCTGCTAACAATGGAATGGATTCCTTCATGTCAAAGGCTGGTAAGGACTGAAATAGTAGGGCCGATGGAGAGAGGCCTGTATTTTCCAGCTGCCATATTACCCACCACTACCTACCCTGTTTCTCAGTGAGGTCATGACCTGGTTCCTACAAACCTGCATTTGCAATGTATTGTTCAGTCTGCCAATCACTGTCAGCAGCAGTGGCACTTGAGAGTCAAATAATTTTTCTCTCAGGCTTACTTTACAGACTATGCTGGAAGGATTACTTAAGGTTCCAAAGTTAGATGCAGGGCTTTTGAATTCTGATTCATAAGCAAGCTTTGATTATCTTTTCTCTTGCCTTTTTCTTGTTAAATATTTAATTAAATGTTTAATGTCAATCCACAAGAAGAGCATGAAACCTGGTCTTAACTTCATCATTGCTTTCCTGTTTCCAATCAAGACAGTTAACTCACGTCAGACCAGCGGTTCTCAAATGTCCACATGCTGTGACCTTTTAATACAGTCCCTCAGGTTGTGGTAACCCTCAACCATAAAATTATTTTATTGTTACTTCATAACTGTAATTCTGCTACTGTTATGAATCTTCATTAAATATCTGATATGCAGAATATCTGATATGCAATCCCTATCAAAGGACCATTCAACCCCCAAATAAGTTTGACCCACAGTTGAGATCCACACCTCCAGACCATTACATCATGATGTCCTTTCCTTCATACATGTAATCCCAGGTCCTTCTAGCCCTGTGCCCTTGCCCTTAAGCAGGCACGAGTGCATGCTGTTGTTTGTAGTAGGGAATGACCCTTCCCTTTTCCCTCTGTCTGGAAGTTTAAAGTGGGTCACACAAAAAGTCTGGGACTTGCATTTTTTTTTGTTTGCATAAAGTTATACTTGTATTTACAATTTTGGGTAGCTCAATACCACATTAACCATGGACCATGCCTATGGCTGTCTCAGAATTGGAATAAGAAATTATTAGTTAAAATTAGAAAAGTGAGAGATGACATCACTCTTTGCTCATCTTGGCGTCCATGTTGGGAATGATCTTATGGAGAGGCCCCTTTGGAAAAGAACCGAGGGAAGTTTCTAAGCCAACAGCTAGCTTCCTCAGAAGAGAAGAATATGGGTTTGGCAATTGATGACTTGATTAAAGCCTGTAAGAGACTTGAAGCTAGAAGGCTGAGCCAAGCCAGGACCAGATTTCTGTGATAATTATATAGACCACAGTGCTGAGGTATTTGGACACACGTCTTTAGATACCGTAAATGGATTTTTTTTTAGATAAAAAATAATGTTGTCGTCAATAGATTCTAAATAAGGAATTTGTATTCCATAATGTAAAAATTCCCACAGAGAAAACAGCCGGAGGTCACATGAAGAAGATGCATTTGCCTCCAGATGCAATCCATAATACTAAACTCTTCCCTGGATTCCAGCTTTCTGGTCTACCTGGTGAACTTTGAACTTGTCAGTCTCCAAGATCATGTTAGCTAAAGCTTCACAGTAGACCTTCGTCTTTACTTGTATGTATGTGCACATATGTGTACTCAGGTATGTGCATGCTTGTGTGTATGCACATGTGTGTGTGTGTGTGTGTGTGTGTGTGTGTGTGTGTGTGGTGTGTACACACACACCCTTTATGCAATTTTCTGTTTTTCTGGAGGAGGCTTACTGTTTTAGACAAGGTACCCAGTGAGGCAGAAGAGACAGGATCTGTATCCTTCCATATAGACATAGGCAGAGTTTGAGAAAGAATTTATTAAGGGAGTGGCTTAGACTAAAAAATAGGTTATATGATCAAGGAAGCCTGAGTGTGTGGTTCAGTTCATGTTAGAATTCGTAGAACCAAAGGATGATATATTTTGCAACACAGGACCAGTAGTCAGTGACTCTGGGGTCATGGAATGGTTCTGATAGATACTGTAAGATCCCATGCTGAAAGAAAAGCGTATCTTAGCTCCAAGGAAGAGAACAAGAATTGCCCCTTCCACTGCATTTGTATTCTGTCCAGGCCCCTGTGTTAGGTGTCTACTCACACTGGACAGACCTTGTCTTTTCAGCCCACTGACTGCATTGCTATGCCTGTCCAGGAATACTTTCACAGACACCTGTGCCAGCCCAATCATTTTCAATTACATGTCAAACAAACTGGGTTTTTCTTTCAATAGAAGAGGGAAATGCTCAATTTCTATTGGAATATCAACTTTTTTTAAAAAGCCAGATACCTTCATAACTTATAATGCAACCAAAAATGACCCTCTGAAGCAACTCACAATATTCAAAATTTAGTATATTGACCACAAGCCATTGAAATTAGTACTCCCACATGCACAGACACACACACACACACACACACACACACACACACACACACACCATGTTTAACTTGCTGAACTATATCTACTTATTAACTTCTTAATGTGCTAGGTTTCAAACTCTTTTAAAACAGGGAATACATACATCATAGTTGCAAACACATCTATAGTTCTCAGTGTAGTGCCAGGCATGGACTAGGGACCCCGTGTCTATCTGTTTAGTTAAATTCAAACACTGAGTAAATGATAAGACTTTAGTAGCACTGTCTTCATATAACCTAAAAAAAAGACAATTTTTCAAATTTACTTCATACACAATTTCAAAACTCTTCAGTAAGGGTACAGATAAATGTCAAAAATGTCAGATGGTACAAGTGTTACATCTGAGTAGCAATGTGGTCGAGATAATAAGATGGCACACTGCAGACTAGAGTGGAAACATTTTTTTGCACTTGGAGAACATGATTAATAAAAATTTTAGCATAACAAAGTTGAAAATTTTGTAGAGTGGTCTGAGATAAATTAGAAGTACTTTTCTTTTCTATAAGACAGATTGTGAATAGGATGTGAAGACAATTGTTACATCAATATTGTGAATAAGCAGGAAGAGACTCTTCAGTGAATTAAGAAACAGCAGTAAGAATATATGGGGGGAGGGAGTAAGAAACAGTAAAATCCAGAGAATAAATTTCACCAGCTAGATGCATTGAAAAATGAGAATAAGACATAGTTCAAAAGCATAGCAGTATTTTGAATGGAGGTACGGGGACAGGGCTGAGAAGTCCCACAAATGTGGGATCAAGATTCTGGGTGAGTCTATATTCCCAGGGAAGGGAAAGCAAGAGTGACTATGCATTGGGTACTACGCATTACTGTCTGAAAAGTAGTCTCTCTTAAGCTTAGGAGTAGTGAAAACTCAAGGGTTGATAAATATTTCTTCAACAAGTCAAGAATCGCAAAGATCACATTGTCAATTTCTTTAACTGGTATGTAAATAATACCCAGTCAAATATACCATCCTAAGCACAGAGTCCATGAGTCTTGTTAAGTGTACGACCTGAGTGATGTTCATACGGCTGTGATCAAAAGCATCTTCATCACTTCTGATAGTCGCTTTCCAGTCAAACAGGAGACTCTGTCTTTGGTCTCCACAGATGGTTTTGTCTGTACTCGATCCTTAAGAGTGTGCATATGGGCAGACATGCATGTGCGTACACACATGTGCCTGCATGCACGCATGCACACACACACACACACACACACACACACACGCACACACACACACGTCTGCTATACTAACTTACCATAATTTCTTTCACACTCTCTTGTTCATTTCTATTTTTTATTATTGGCATTTATGTTGGTACTGTATTTGGTTGCTAATAGAAAAAGCAACTATGAACATTCTTATTCAAGATACTCTATTTTCTCCTTCATTTTTGTGTGCAGTGCCCAAGGAGGTAAACAGAGGGTGTCAGAACTCCTGGGTCTGGAGTCATAGATAGTACACATTTCAATATTGGTGCTGGGAGCTGTATCTCACATGTCTTCAAGAGCAGACAGGATGCTTACTGGCTGGTTCATCTCTCCAGTATCGAGGATTTATATTTTTATACAGAACTCATGTGGTTTGAATAAGAAGAGCCCCACAGGCTCATGCATTTGAGTGCTTAGTCACCAGTAGATGGAGCTGTTTGGGAAGGATCAGGAGGTGTGGCCTAGAGGAGGTGTGCCATTGGGATTGGGCTTTTGAGGTTTGAAAAGCCCATGCCAGGCCCAGTCTCTCTCTTTCTGTCTGTTTCCTGTGGATCAGTATGTAGCGTTCAGTTACTTTTCCAGCACCATGCCTTCCTGCCATGATGATCATGGGCAGACCTCTGAAACTGTATTCAAACCTCCAAATAAATGCTTTCTTTTATAAGCTGACTTAGTCATGGTGTCTCTTCACAGCAATAGAACAGTGACTAAAACAAGGATTGTGTGTATTATCTTTTTTTTTCCTTTCTAAAAGTCATTTTATTTATTTATTTTAGTGATTTTTTAAAAAATATTTTTATTAGGTATTTTTCTCATTTACATTTCCAATGCTATCCCAAAAGTCCCCCATACCCTCCCCCTCACTCCCCTACCCACCCACTCCCACTTTTTGGCCCTGGCATTCCCCTGTACTGGGGCATATAAAGTTTGTGTGTCCAATGGGCCTCTCTTTCCAGTGATGGCCGACTAGGACATCTTTTGATACATATGCAGCTAGAGACACGAGCTCAGGGGTACTGGTTAGTTCATAATGTTGTTCCACCTATAGGGTTGTGGTTGCCTTTAGCTCCTTGGGTACTTTCTCTAGCTCCTCTATTGGGGGCCCTGTGCTCCATCCAATAGCTGACTGTGAGCATCCACTTCTGTGTTTGCTAGGCCCCGGGATTTTTTTTTTTTTTTAAGTAAGTAACTAGGTTTGAGAATGCTCAGCCATGGAAAAGGTTCATGTTTAAGCTCATAAAGAATTATAAAATTTTTTTGAAGTGCTATAACCAGTAAGAAAAAAATGCAGTATTAGATTTCATCATCAACAATATTTAGTGTTCTGGTATTTTAGTTTTAGTAAAACTAAAGAGGATTGTAATAAATCTTAAAGAGTAAACTCCTACTTGAATTTACAGTTCTCTCTTGATTAATATCATTACTATACAGTTATGAAGTTTCAGATCTTTACTGAACTTTCTTACATATTCCTTTATGAAGGATCTGATTAAGTAATTTGCACATTGAAGAAGAAGTTCTCTTTGTGTTTTTAAAAGTTATTTTTGTGTTATTAGGATATTAGGAACCGAATGCAAGGCCTCTCTTACTAATATACCCACAGCCTTGTTTTTTTGTTTTGTTTTGTTCTTTTTGTAATTTTGAGACAAGGTCTCACTAAGTTATCCAGCAGGCCTTGAATTTTCTCTATAGCTCAGGTAGGTCTTAAACTCATGATGCCCTGCCTCAGGAGCTTCCAAGCAGCTATGATGATAGATTTGTGCCACCAGGCTTAGCTACTTTGCTTGTTTTTATTGAGACACAAAGATTCGTTATACGTTCTGAGTTTGGTTTCTTTGTCATATATATACATACACACACACACACATACACACTTATGACTAAGTTTCTACTCTGTGTATTACCTATGGACAATGCTTTCAATGAGGAACTTTGGATATTTGTTAAATTTAATTATTCTTTTTAATATATTGTATCCTAATAAATAATTGCCATCATTCTAAGAAATTCTACTAAGTTTTGAAGGTTTATAGTTTTTAACTTTGATGTAAAGATTTATTACAAACTTAAAACTATTTTTTGTACGGGGTGAATGGTAAGGTAAGTATTGTCTTCTTTGTTTCAAAATAGTACATGAAGGACAATAACTAACTTTGTTTTTTATGAGCTTTTTCTTAACTCAGGAAACTGTATCTGTTAAAAATTAGTTGCCTATACATGTTTGTCTATTTTCTGATAATCTACTTATTTCTACCTATTCATTTGAAACATCTTCTTTTAGTATCATTTTCCCATCATTCATATATATATATATATATATATACACATAAGTCTTTGTATTTTTATATAAAATTCAGCACCAATTTCATTAATTTTCACATAAAATCTGGGTGGGAATTATTTTCAATAATTGCATCCTTAAAGAAATAGTCAACTTGTTGAAACAGAGTCTTCATGGTACAATATAATTAATTCTCCATTTATTTGCCTTAAATTTTTCATACATAAAATGATATTCAGTTTGTTTTATAGTTTTTAAACATATTATCAAACATACTACATGATATTACTTGCAATTTTACTTTATAATTTTTGATTGTGTACAGTTAGAGTTGTTTTACACTGATCTTGCACCCTGAGGTCTTACTAAGTTCAAGAAAAATTTCCCTGTTTCTTATTCTTTGTGCTTTTTATTTCTTTTCCTTGCCTTATTGCATAGGCTGAGACCTCCAATACAGTGCTGTTTAAACACAGTCAGAACAGTACTTGTCCCTTGTATTTATTTTGAAAGAAGGTATCACTATGCCATTATTATATATTGCTGTTACCGATTTCTCCTGGTAAGACTAACGAAGGTTTCTTTAAGTTTTACTGAGAGTTTTTCATCAGAATTATGTAAATTTGAGAGTGTTGTTTTTGATTTTACTTATGCTAATCAGGTGATTTGTGTGTAACCACCCCAATACAAACTAATATTTATTATTCAATATTTACATTCAAATATTAAAGTATGCTCATATACTTGGAATAAGTTCAACTGACCGTGATGTATTATACTTATCTTTAAGGTCACTATAGTGATTGGGAGTGACATGTATGTGGTGAAGCAACTTTATATCTGTAATCATGAGGAATATTGATGTTGTTTTTGTTTTATCATGTATAAACAGGACTGTGTAACAGAGCTGTGATGTTCTAAAATATATTGTATTAAATTAATATATGCCTATTCACATCCTAGAAAATTTCCCATTGAATTTCATGTTTCCTTGTTCTGTACTCTGAATATATACTTCATTCTAAAAAAAAGGCTTAAAAGTACTATTTCTACTTACATCTGAATTTAATGAAAATTAATATTATTTACTTTATAAATACTGTAAGAATCTCACCAGCAATGCATCCTGTACCCCTGTACCTGAAATCCTTTCTGTAAGAATAATTAATTTCTTTTACTAATTAAACTCAGTTTAAAAATACAGGATTATTCTCATTTTTTACTTCTCTTAATTTTAGTTAATTTTAACTTACTACAAAGAAATTTTTCTATTGCATCAAAGATACTTTTCCTTCCCTCATGGCGTCCTACATGAAATAGAAGTAATCTTTCCAGTGTCTTCTCATTGTCACCTCAATTGACCAAACACCCACTTTTTTCTGGGGCTGCTTTGTTAGTAATATAACTTATGCAATGCTTTTTTTTTTTTTACTGAAAACTCCAACCTTTATGATTTAATCTTTTTCTACCATGTATTTTTTATTATCGTTCCTCAGTTTATTTTATCTTTTAAAAAGTCCTAACAGGATCTTTGAAGGCAGAAATTATATCTTAAACTTCATTGTTCTCCATTGCATCGAACACAGTCTTTTAACACTCAATAAATATTTATGGGATTATTGATTTGCCTACTCTGTGGGTTAGTTTAACATTAATTATAGATTAGCACCATTAATTATGGATTAGCTTGAGGAAACCTACACTGAATGGAAGCATGGGAGTGTTAAAAAATAGATACTAAGTGTGACTCTATCAAAAGTCACAGAGCTGAGCTCAAAGATCTTCCAGTGGGCAAACTAGAGCAATTTGAAGTTCAAATGGAAATATTATGAGAACATATAACCAAATTATAAAATAAGCCCAAAATGGTGCAGTCAAATGACTGGATAAGATGATAGGCAGATAGATCAATAGCTTGATCGATAGCCAGATAGCTTGATCAAAAATATGAATGATGGATAGATAGATAGATAGATAGATAGATAGATAGATAGATAGATCCATACATACATACATACATACATACATACATAAGAGGACAGATGGACAGACAGGAGAAAAGGGACAAGTGACTTCTTTGGAGAATTCTATTTTTAATGTCGAAGGAGCTGGAACTGTGGCTTTGTAGATCAGAGCACTTGCTGCTCTTGCAGTGACCTGGTATTAGCACTCAGCACTCACACAGCAACAGAAAACCACCAGTAGCTCTGATTCCACTCTCTTCTTGCCTCCACTGGCACCAGGCACACATGCCACACACTTATATAGATGAAGGCAAAATACAGAAAATAAAAGTCTAATTTAAAATAAAAAATAATTTAAAATAGCAATTAGAAATCTATAGTAACTGCAGTAGACAAAGTCAAATGGTGAATAATAAATGTGAAAAACTTTTAACCAGAAACAGCACCATTAAACAGCATAAAAGCAATCCTCCCAAACGATTTCATAATCACTATATAGAGGCTTTAACATAAGCCTAAGACCCCCTTTAACCTCCTTAGTTCAGGAGACAGAACTTAATTTCTTTTCCCTTAATTGTATACTACACTCAGTTACTTACTTGAAATAAACAATACGAAAAAGGAAATTTGTAACTGTAGAGCCCCTGCAGAGACACAGCAGACATTACCTCAACCAAGTGGTAAAACTTTACACAGCTACTTAGAGTCATATAGCTACTATGTATCATGTACCATGGATATAAGGAAGAGTGACCTTCAGCTCTGTAGCAGGCTTCCCAGGGACCCTTAGTCCTAGACTACTGTGACACAAAGTCAGAAGGAAAACATGGGATAGTCTCTGATACATTTAACTGTTATTCTCCAAAGCTGTCAAGGTCCTGAAGGTAAAAGGAAAACTATGAAACTGCCACATATTGATGAAGATTAAATGTATATGATACTTGTGGTACCTTGAACAGAAAAATTACACAGCTGAAAAATGATAATGTCAATAGAGTAACATTTGACTGTAGTAATTTGATTGTGTTCAGTTCTTAGTTTTGATAAATACAGCATGGATGGGAACAAGTAGTATCATTACCAGTAATAGACACAACAATTATTTTTAAAAAGACACAGGCTGCCTGTGTCATTATAAATAAAGATTAATATCCACATACACATACACACAACCCCATCAGCAGCTTCAGCAGGCCACAGCCCCTTCATAGATCTCTCTACCAACTGACCAAAAGGCATATCATAGCAACTTTTCCAGAAGCAGCTAGTGACAACTTCAGTACACAAATATCAACGCAAGACTACAAGGTATCTGTCTTAATTTTGTTTCTGTTGCCATGACAACACACCCTGACAAAAGCTTAGAAGAGAAGGAATTTAACTTAAAATTAGGCAATCCTAACAGAGAAGTCAGGAACTTGAGAGAAACAGGTGACTGTTCAGCCATAGTAAAGAGCAGAAAACAAAGAATTAGCACAAGCATTATAGTCTACAGCCCACTTTCTCCACCCTTAGAGGCTCCAGCATCTCCTGCCTAGATAGTGGTGCCCCCCACAGTGGGCAGGACTTCCAATCTCAATTACTGTAACTAAAACCCTCCCTGCAGCTATGCCCATGGGGCCAGCCCAAACTAGACAGTCTCTTACTTAGACTTCCTTCTAAAGGATTTCTAGATTGTGTTGAGCTGACCCTTAAAATTAACCAGCACCACACCAAAGGAATTAATAAAATGTTAGCAGCCAACCCCAAAGAACTGGAGACGAATGACCATCCGGGAAAGGAATTAATGCCAAACATCTTAAAGCACCTTAGTGACCTACAGAGGAGGTTGAATGGAATCAAAGAAACAATAGGTGGACAAGATTAAAAATTCAACAGCAGTGAGAACCAACACTTTTGAAAATATTGAAAATATTGAAATAGAGATGTGGGGACTTAAACTATAGTGAACACACTTTAAAAGTTAAATGGGGATCTTTAACAACAATTAAACCAAGCAGAAGTATAAATACATCTGCATCCACATCAGTTTAAGTTGTTTGGTCAGATGAACAAGGAGATGAACATGCATTTTATGGGAAATTCAGAACAGAGAAAAGAAAAGATAGATTGCTTAAGAAAATGGCTGAAAAGCACTCAAATTTGGATCTGGAGAAAAGTGTTCACACCTATGAAACACAGAACAAAGGTAATTATACCATCAAAAGTCAAGCAAAGACTTTTAAAAGCTGTGAGAGGAAATCAGCTCATCACACAGACTTCTGTACTCTCTATGCTTGGCAGCAGTGCTGCTGGCTAGAAAAAAATATAAGATGATAGATTCTATGTGATAAGGAAAAGAAGGAAAGAAGAAGCGTGCCACCCAGGAATCCCACCCTGGGAAAAAGCTTTAAAACTGAATGAGAGGGAAAAACAGTCCAAGGCAAATAAAGAAAGGGACATTGTCAACACCAACCTCCCTTGCAAGGAGCTCTAGAGGCAGATCTTGAGGGACGGTGAATTGAAATATGAAATAATATGAGCATATTCATCTTACTAGTGAGCGCAGATACAGATGAATACTAAACCATGCGTCCTGTGCTGGTGGTGGCACAGGAATCCTTAACAACACTCGGTACAAGTGTGAAGTTAAGGACTAAGAATAAACACCAAGTTTGCTCCTGGATGCACACTATAAGAAGGAAACTTAGATATTAATAACCATGCATGTCTGTCCAATTCATGTATAACTTTTTATGTGATTGAAAATGTTTACCATGAAGTAGATTCTCATGAGGTTTTATGCCAACCTTAGTTTAATCACAAAGGGAAAAAAGTATGGAAGACTAAAGTATATCAAAATAAAAAACTCAACAGAGGAAGATCTCAAAAGAGGAAGAAAAGGACCATGAAACAAACAGAAAACGGCAAAATAAAAATAATTTTTTTAATTTAGTAACAAATGATAGCAATAATTACTTTAAATATAAATAGATTTGATTTATGCATAAAGTATGTAGAAGTAGAACACACACAAACACAGTCCAACTAAACCTCAGACAGAAACACGTTCAAGGACACACAGGCTGAAAGTCTAAAGATGGCACAAACGGCCCAGAAAAATACTACTTGGGAAGAACAGGGCTGGGCAGCCTCTGTTCATTAAATCAAAATGGTGGTTTAAGGTTAAAACAATACTGCGAGAAAGAAAAATTGTCACAAATGATAAATGGGTTGGTGCAAGAGGATGGTATAGTAGTAATTTATTTATAATTTAAGCTTCAGAATAAACCTATCGATAGAACATTAAATATCAATATAAAGATAAAATAAAATGTAAATTATGTTAATCTTTTTACTGTAAAGCAAAACTTGCAAGATGCCCATAAGGAGAAAAGGTTACAGTAATTGATATAGCTACAATGTGCCCATCAGAACCCACCGATTGAGACTGAAACCCATGAGACAGCTTTCAAAAGTAGAACCTTTCAGGAAATATTTCAGAAGTGCTTTGTCATTAACCAGGTCATAAGTGCCTTCAGTCAGAACTGGAAGGAGTTCGCATGAGCCCATTTTGCTCCCTGGGCATGGATAAATACAAGTTCATCTCCTTTTTCTTTTGCTATTTATATAGAAGTTCTGCTATATGACTATCCATGGGATAGGACCTCATCAGATACTGAATCTGCTGTCACCTTGATATTCTTTAGGATTCAGAATTATCTATTAAATGTCTATATTTTACAAATAACTCAGCATCAGATATTTTACTACCATAACACAAGAACACTAAAATGGTAATATTCTCATCTTATGGTAAAACAATTATTTTCTAGTTGAGGAAATGAAATAGTAAGTTGTTAGCTCTCTATTAAAAATACCTTAAGACACCGTCAATAAGACAAAAAGTCCACTAACAGATTGGGAAAGGATCTTTAACCTATCCTAAATTAGATTAGGGACTGATATCTAATATCTATAAAGAACTCAAGAAGGTGGACTCCAGAAAATCAAATAACCCCATTAAAAATGGGGCTCAGAGCTAAACAAGGAATTCTCACCTGAGGAATACCGAATGGCTGAGAAGCACCTGACAAAATGTTCAGCATCCTTAATCATCAGGGAAATGCAAATCAAAACAACCCTGAGATTCCATCTCACACCAGTTAGAATGGCTAAGATCAAAAATTCAGGTGACAGCAGATGCTGGCGTGGATGTGGAGAAAGAGGAACACTCCTTCATTGTTGGGTGGGATTGCAAGCTTGTACAACCACTCTGGAAATCAGTCTGGTGGTTCCTCAGAAAATTGGACATAGTACTACCGGAGGATCCTGCAATACCTCTCCTGGGCATATATCCATAAGATGTTTCAACTAGTAAGAAAGACACATGCTCCACTATGTTCATAGCAGCCTTATTTATAATAGCCAGAAGCTGGAAAGAACCCAGATGCCCCTCAACAGAGGAATGGATATAAAAAATGTGGTACATTTACACAATGGAGTACTACTCAGCTATTAAAAAGAATGAATTTATGAAATTCCTAGGCAAATGGTTGGACCTGGAGGGCATCATCCTGAGTGAGGTAACACAATCACAAAAGAACTCACATGATATGTACTCACTGATAAGTGGATATTAGCCCAGAAACTTAGAATACCCAAGATACAAGATACAATTTACGAAACACATGAAACTGAAGAAGAACGAAGACCAAAGTGTGGACACTTTGCCCCTTCTTAGAATTGGGACAAAACACCCATGGAATGAGTTACAGAGACAAAGTTTGGAGCAGAGACGAAAGGATGGACCATCTAGAGACTGCCATATCCAGGGATCCATCCCATAATCAGCCTCCAAACGCTGACACCATTGCATACACTAGCAAGATTTTGCTGAAAGGACCCTGATATAGCTGTCTCTTGTGAGACTATGCTGGGGCCTAGCAAACACAGAAGTGGATGCTCAGAGTCAGCTATTGGATGGATCACAGGGGCCCCAATGGAGGAGCTAGAGAAAGTACCCAAGGAGCTAAAGGGATCTGCAACCCTATAGGTGGAACAACAATATGAACTAACTAGTACCCCGGAGCTTTTGTCTTTAGCTGCATATGTATCAAAAGATGGCCTAGTCGGCCATCAGTGGAAAGAGAGGCCCATTGGTCATGCAAACTTCATATGCCTCAGTACAGGGGAATGCGAGGGCCAAAAAGTGGGAGTGGGTGGGTAGGGGAGTGGGGGGGGAGGGTATGGGGAACTTTTGGGATAGCATTGGAGATGTAAATGAGAAAACTACCTAATAAAAATATTTAAAAAAGGAAAAAAATACCTTAAATAATCAACTTATAACAAGGAAAATGGTTGTTTTTGTTCATAGCAAGGATGTGTTATGAAAACATAATCAGCATCTAACAAGGATGTGAGATTTCAATCCATAGTCACTAGGATCCATTGCTATTTTGGCAGGAAGGGCATGTTTTGCCCTAAGAGGGAGGATACTGTGGAAGACTGAGGGAAGCATCTCATGTGGGCGAGCATTGACACATAAAACAGGAAGTGACTGAGATTCATACACACACACACACATACACATAAAATATTGGGCAGGCATATGTGATGAGCCAATACTATCAATACTTTCAAAGCTATAAGTAGCTTTCTATAGAAATACTTAAATATATATATACACACACACATACATATATATAAATAATTAAAATAATTATAGGTTTTTATCTGGGCAAATAAATTGAAAGTGTTTATATGTATCCTAACTTCCTACCACTAGGACCCGCCTCTCAAAACTACTATAACCAACCAATAATGCCCAGCTGAAGACCAAGCTTCAGCATCTGGCCCTTTGAAAAACATCCTAGACTTGAACTGTAGCAATGTTTATTCTCTGAAGGTACAGAGATAATTAGACCTAAATCTCACACTATATTGAAAAGAACTTAGGTCCTTATCCATCCATGTATGAAATCAACACCTAACACTAAAATAGGAGGCTATGATCAAACAGACACACACATAAATGTATGTAGGCATATGTGATGAGACAATACTATCAATACCTTGAAAGCTATAAGTAGCTTTAAATAGATATATATAGAAATAATTCAATATATAGAAATAATTTAAATAATCATAGGTTTTTAGCTGTGTAAATAAATCCTGGGGTGAGAACTAGTATAGCTTTTATTTTAAGCCATCTTTTTTAATTTCTAAAATCATTTACATGTGCTATTGATATAAATAGATACAAAACATTTATTCACATAAACATGAATCCACTAGGAAATTTTCCAGCTAGATTTATGCTTCATACTGTAGCCCTCAGCATTTACATAAGGTCCTGTTGGTAATTCAAAAATGAAAACATAATATTTTAAACCTCACACATAGGTATCTATATAGTCTAACCTGCTGCCGGAGTGTTACAGCAACACTTTTAAGATGTATAAGGGGATGGCCTGCTTCAGGGTTGTTAGTTATTAAGGATGAAGAAGTGGTGAGGTATTTATAGAACCGCTAGGAAGTGAGTAATACTGTCTGTCCTAATGGGAGAGAGCACCTGACAAAAGATCTCCTTGCTGATTAATACAGCAATGGAAGAACTCCTACACTGGGGCCGGCCGGAAACAGCCTGAGCCCGCAATTCACTTCCTGTGTGATTCCAAGGAACAAGACAACAAGCCACCGGGAACTGTCTGGTGAGTCACGCCCCAGTTTCAACGTGAGTGCCCAGGGCCTCACCATGGAAGAAGATGTAGTTCAGATTGCATCAGGCAGAGCAAGGACAGCACAGGATGATGTTATTCCAAGTTGTGATTCAGCTGCTCTAGCATCCATTGGGTTTTCTGGGTTTGGCGATTACTACTTTTCAGTCCAGACCCGGGGAAAGTACAAATGGAATGGAAAACCTTAAAAAAGGAGACAGATGTCAGCATACGAGGACTGTACAGTCCTTGGGTGGCATTCTCCATCATTTTCTACTCCCTTTCATGTGTGTTTAAATAGTTTAGATGACAATGTCCCCCAGTGTCATTTGACATGGGAAACATATATAAAATTCAATACTCTATATCCCATAGCAGTTTCAAAGATGGATGCTGGCTTGCTTGTCCTGAATAAAGAGGGGGAAAAAAAAAACATCTGGGCTTTTTCCTCACACCATCCTTTCCTGAATCAGAACTCCATAGCAACTTGCAAGTCTGTACAATATGTTCTGAAGGTCGGGCAGGCCTACAACCGTTTAGCCACTCCTTTGTTTTTTGTTCTTTTGGGGAGGGGGTGTTTGTTTACAAGAAGTTGGTCCCAATAAGTTCCACCAATAGCAATGACTTCACACCTCTGCTGGAATTCATCATCCAAAGAGAGTATCCACGCTTGTGCAGACCTGGTGAGGAGAAGGACGTCACCAGACTACCAGTCACAAGAGACTAACTAATGGAAGGAGAACCAATAGCCTCTAAATGTTGCAGGGTTGCCCATCAAGGCCAGAGCTTAAAGCACCCCATGTCACCCTGTGTGGTTCCCCATTGGCCTTCTTGGATTGGTAATGGACAGCGTTTTGCACTCAGATGCTGTGATAGCTGCTACTGGCTTTATAGTTCCTATGCCATTCTGACCAAGAGTCAGAGGCTCCATGAGAGCTGGATGTCGAGCCTTTTATGACTAAATCCACATTTTATCTAAAACTAGAACACTGGGATTCATTAATCATCCTGTCATTTTTTTTAAAGTCAATAACAACTTCATAATTTTATTGTGACAAACAAGTCCAGATGAAAGTGCTTTGCACATCTAAAATCTTTTGACCTCAGAGTTCTCTCTGCTTTTCTGTATCCCTATTGGGGCCAGCATCTACAAACTTTGACCGAGCCATTTCATTCCAAACGCCGGGTCTTAATCACACGCACGTCCAGATGAGGTCCAGGTGAGATGTGAGAGGCTGGAACTGTTCCGGGTATAAACTCTGGGACTCACATACCTAGGGGTTCTAATCCCATCCCGACAACCGACTTGCTGGCTGATTGACCAGAACAGTGTTTAACCTTCACGCTCAGCTCTTTGAACAGTGTCTAACTCACTGGACTGTTGTGGGGGTTAAGTGGATTGCACTAACTAAGTCACTGAGAACAGGCCTGGCACAATGTCAGCACCGATGTATCCAATAGGCATGGAAGAAAACACAAAGAAATCTAGGGATGTTCTTTTGTGAACTTTTGTGCCTGGTGCCCTGCAAGTCTAAGGCCGTATTTTATACTCCCGAATTTCTCTGATTATTTCACCTGGATGTGTGTATTCTCCTCTCTCTTTAGCTCCATAAAGAGGCCGGTGGAGCTCCAGCTCAGAAAGTGTGTGTTTGGATAAAATAAGGATATGGGCTGAGGCCTTCAATCACGGCAGCAGCCTCGGGGCCCCTGGTCCTCCTCTGCCTATTTTGCACAGCACTCTGGGAAATGTATTTTCTCTTTCAAAGTTACTTAGGCATGGGAAGCTGCCTGAGCTGGAGAACAGTTCGTTGCTCTTTGATTAAGAGTGGCTTCAGGAGCACTCTCAGAGCTGGGAGCTGGGAGGGTTTCAGACAGTAATTTCACTCCAAAGAGGGCAGTTTAGGGGCTGACGAGACAGAGTTTGTGCCTTTGTATTTGTATTGTGTCTTTCTATGAGCACTGAATTCTAAATCACCAGTTGAGTTCAACACAAGTGAATCACATTGACCCGAGCTGTTCTGGAACTTTAAAAGGGAAAGGGAGAAAGAAAACAGCCTGGCCCATCTGAACCCTGTCATCCTCCATGCTGTGAGCAATTCGCTTCATTTAGAACTTGCTAAATTAGGTCAGGGAGTTCTCTTTGGGAATGGGAGTTTGCCAAGAGATTCTAAAATTCCCAAACTAAGACATGGAGCAGTACGCCGGTCCACTGGTTCTAATTCGATCTTTTAGAGAGCTTTGGGAAATGCTGGACCACTGGGCTGTGTCATCTCACCTCCTTGTGGGGGAAAGGCTGTCGCCAGCAGCTAATGCTTCAAACTGGAATCATCTCCCAGGTTCACATTAGGCTATCCAAGAGGACAGCGCTGACATTTACTCTCAATAAGTGATCAGTCCAATCCCCAGTGAGCAGAGGTATTACTGAAGTCGCTCATGTATGAGGAAATAGATACATAACAGGATACATAATATGGGATGTGCATTTTCTCAGTGCATAATTTACACCTATCGCATGCATGTGCTGACTTGCTCTGTATATTACACATGTTATTATGCATGTTATTATGTGTTTGATAAGGTCAGATTGAGCTCTTCTATCCCTGCAGCCACCCAAAGGTCCTCCCAGAGTCCCAAACTGCGGTGTTAACTCACATCCACTTTCCTTGCTTTTGGACTGAAGACTTCTAACAGAGAATACACTCACTCATCCCAATCTGTAAAGATTGTTTTCTTTTAAAAAAATTTAAGCAACATTTATTTATGTACTGGTTGGGGGGGTGTGACTGCACAATGTAGCACTTGTGGAAGTTATAGAGAGGACAGACAACTCATATGCAATGGCTGTCTCCTTCTTTAATTAGGTTGAGGGTTGACTGCTTAGGCTGTCAGACTTGGAGGCAGACACCTCTACCCTGAGCCATCTTGCTGGTCTCCATCTTGCATTTTTGCATCCATCCTACTCTGTCCTGAGAGTTCAGACCTACTCCATCCTGAGCAAAGTTAACAAGAAGCAGTCAAGTGATGGGTGAAAAAAATGCAAAGCCAACTAACCAACAAACCAAAACCACAGAGCCCAAGAGCATGGAACTGTCCTGCAGACTGCTCAATAGCACACAGCTTCAAAGTTTAGCATAATATTCTGGAACACTTTGCCCATGAGCATATAATTGATGGAAAGTCTTGCTAGCACCATTTCAGAGATACCTAATGGATTTCACAGTAACAAAGCCATTTTCAAAGAAATTCGGTGTCAGCAATGCATTTGTAGAAGCTTACAGATGAAACTGTGTGTATGGTCCACTCAGAAGAACCAATGTGGGTGCCGTGGGTTATTTTCGTTGTTATTGGCATTTGCTTCTTCCTTCATTTCTGCCCAAGAGTGGTCTGGATCACTTTGATCTCATCGGCTTTCATGCTTTGACTTCGTACTTACTTGTTATCTATCCCTTATGCATTTACATGATCACTAATAAGCCAGCCAATCAACCTTTATTTACTTTTCAAAATATAACGAGAATAATAGGCTAAGTTATAATCCTGGCTACATTGATTCATGAGGTCAGCACCTGTCTTCCTTGTGAACATTAAAATTTTCCATTTAGCCATCTTTTTAAAAAGTACCCTAAATGTGAAGCACTGGGGTTAACATCAGAAAGACAGACAGACAGACACACACGCACACACAGGCACACACGCACACACGCACATACGCACACACAAAGAGGGGCAGGATGGGACAAGGCAGAGTCAGTGACAACAGGGAGTTTCTTGCCTAGCTGTTGAGACTCAAAGTTAAAAGAATGAAGACCATGCTTTTTGTGTCAAGGGCTGGGTGGAAGAGCAAACTCGGCCAAAAGGGGCTTTAAGAATAAACATGAGGAGCTCAGGACAAAATGAAGGGAGATGGGGGCCACTGAGTGCAGAACAAGTGAATAACCAGGACAAGTAAGAAGACATTTAAAAAGGCATTCAGAGAGGGAATGGCTGGTGTGGGGAGGGCGAGCAGAGGGCATGATGAAGGGAAGGGCAAACTCAACTTTTGTGACCCATGTTCTGCCCTAGATCCCTCTGCTATGACTGTTTACAGTTTTGATATGCTGGAGAGGGTAACTAGCCACACGTCCTGAAGAAGTGATAAACCATGTAGGTACTGTTCACCCGGTCTGACCCCAAACCTCTCCTGCAGCCCATGAGCCACCCGCAGGAAAGCAAAGCAGCTGCCCCTCTCCTCCACTGGGAACTCTTGGCAGAGCTCTGCGAATCATGGGTCGGTGTTGTAACCACATCTGCACTGCGGCTTAGGTTTCCTTTATGAAGTTTATTATAGTAGGGAAAATCATATAGGAGGAAAATAGAAATGGGGCAAATAACACAAAACTAATTAGTGCACTTAAAATCAATAAATTAAAACAACAAAACCACTCTGTTAGTAAACTATTAACTCTTGGCTATTAATATTAGTGTGAAAGTGATTCAAATTTCAAAGAAAAGTTAATAACTTAAAACTGAGGGGCTTCTCTGGGGGGTGGTGAGGCTTGCTCTTGGTTAAATGACACCAACAGGAGCTGTTTTTATTTCTCCTCTTTTTAAAAACCTTCTACCACTTCTTTATGGGCTTCACACCATGTGCCCAATCCCATTCATCTCTCCATCCTTCCGTATCTTCCCTCCACCTTCGCAACCTCTCCCCACAAAAGGTAACATAAAAGAAAAAATTTCCATCAATGAGTCATTGGTCTGGTTTGAGGCCTCTGGCTTCTGCTACACCATCAATACTAGATCGCCATTGGGACTCCTAGGATATCCTGTTGTTGCCTTGTGTCATGGAGATCCTGCAGCTTTGGTTTTGCAGTGCCTGCCCCTTCACGTGCTCCAGCAGTCCATACATGAGCACTGGAGAGATGGCCCCACCCCTTGCCTCCCGCAGCAGGAGTGAAAGCTGGTCCCTCCCTCTGCCTGAGCAAAGCAGCAGAGCTGGCCTTGTGACCAACTCAGGTACCACCCAGGCCCAGATCCAGGGCTTTGAGTTGGCCCATCCCAATATCTACCCCTGAGTTTTTATTAACTGTATAAACAAACACTGTAAAAAAAATCATGAAATACATATGCAAATGAGTAGCTTGTGTACAGTCACATATGATGATTTACCTTCGCATTCACGTCTATGTGAGAGTCTCTCTTAGCAGTCAGTTATAGAAGCAGCCATAATTAGCATTTCATAATTAGCATTTATCTTTGTGAATTAAAGAGAACCATAGTATCTGCTTCGCATTCAGCTCTAGAGATGGAGGCAATTTTAGAGTTTGGTTCTTTGTCCTGTAGGCTTCTATTAAAACAGATGTAGAATAAGATGCGATTCAAACCGGTATTATATGTCCTGGATTTCCAATTCAGAGCTATTTTCATTTTTAGCCCTAAACACTTGGCTCCTTCACAAGAAATCCCTCTGGGCAGCGACTAAATTTTAAAATCAGAAGCAACTATAGTTCAAGAAAAAAAATTTTTTTTCAATGTTGAGATTTAGCAGTAAATATATTTTTATCTAAATAAAGTTTAAGGGTTGCTCTTTCCTTCCTTCCCTTCTGAAGCATCGACTCTTCCTTCCTCCTCCTTCACTCTTCACTTGGCATTTGGAGCCAGACACATCTGTAGAGATAGGAACAATGGAGATGCTTAGCCATCAGGCAGCCACCTCTTCTCTGGGCATTCCACAGTCATGTTGTGGATCCAGGTCCTAAGCCAACCCAACTTCTTCTAATTAACGCACACACTTAGTTGTTTAGGCTGATGTAGGAAAGCCTACCGACAACCCCATTTTGGGCTAAATTTGCAAGCCTTTCTCAAAACAAATGTTTAATAGTTTCACTGAGTTAAATTACATAAATGATTGTCTTAAAAGGAGAAATTCCAATCGCCTATTGCATGAAGCACAGGAGTATCATCAGCTGGAGTTGATGTGACTGGCAGTTTCCAGGAAAGCTGTAGTTGAACACAACTCTCTTTCATGAAGGAACCATGTCATTATGATCAATCTGGCTTCTCTGTGCCAGACTGTATTGTGAGGCGCTTTCAATTTCAATAACAAAACCACCCAGCAGCGGTTACCAGTTACCTCGCTGGTACTTTCCCTACACCTTTGTGCTTCCCATTTACAATATGTTTTCTAGATCAAGAGATAGACATTCAGAGCCTTGACATGTTCAAGGTCTCACAGCCAATATGGCAGAGCCAGGAGGAGCTCTGCATATCCCCACCGGGTAAGGCTCAAGGAAGGCTTCATGAGATTCTGAGACAGGCCACATGGTAACAAGGCATTGTGGATGGGTTTGGAATGATGTATATTCCCAGATCATAGCCAAGACTGAAGAATTCTATCTGAGGGTGGCGCCGAATCTGCCGTCTCATTCACAGAACCAGAGACCTGCTGCTTCTTCCACGGTTTAGCTGGATCTTTGAGTCAGCTTTTCCTCAACAACATTCCTAAGACTTTCATACTCAGTATTTGATTATCTTATGAGCAAGATATTTGTCTATACGGTTCTCATTACATCTATATCTTGTCACTTGATTAAATTCTCACAACCTTACCAATATAATACCATTACAATACCTATGTATATAATCACAGAGAAGCTGATGGATGGCCACAAGGGTGTTCTTAGTTCGGTGGCTGCAGAGTCTTCATCCCAGCAGTACAGAGGCTAGTCCTGTACCTTCTAGCAATCCCTAGAGGCATCTGATAAGTGCTGGAAATTCAACTCGCAGGATCATATATTATGCAAGTTTACCCAGCTGGACTTCTCTTCCTTCTTGTGGTAAATTCTTCCTTCTGGGCAAAACCTCAACACTTCCCCTCAAGGTGCAAGATGAGACAGGAGCCCCTCCCTCCTCTGGCCAGATACTGAGCCTTACTTATTTTCTAATCTACATTTCTAGCAATGAAAAAGAAGTTTGTGGGGAGCCACATAAATATGCCATAAAGAATAGAGATTCCCTACACAGCAGAGCTTACCAGAGGCTTCTAAATCCCCATGATCACTGGCATGTCATTGACTTTCTGACCTAAAGCCTGGAGGCCACGAAGTCAAAGCCATTGTTAACTGCCGTGTATTCAGGTAATTCCAGGTACAATGTGATTGTACTGAGCCCTTCTCTCTCTATATTGTATCTCTATATATTCTATTGGGTCTACGAACACGTGGCTCAAAGCAGGATTTCAAGTGTGTACCTGCTGTATTTGATGGAGTGTGCACTCTGCACTCCTTGGCCTTAGAGCTATATAAGTGAGCATCTAGATTGAAGAATGAAGGTTGGCTTGTGAATTCAGTGCCAAGAGTTTTCAGTTCTGTTGTCTTGGCTACTCAAAGATCATGTTTTCTTGACTGTAATGGCCACCGGTGCCTCTGGAAAGAATAAATTCCTTTGTACAGGGGAATGGGAGAAAAAAAAAAGCAGACACATTGGGGTTTTGTTCTATGTACTAGTTAGTGCTTTACCTAAAACTCTAGTTAGTGTTTATCTAGCTTGTTCTCTAAGTGGCTTAGTAAATTACATAGTATAGTTGCAAAATGTTTTTCGGTCTTAGTGATGAATTTCTCCAATGAGCAAAAAGCCAGCTTGAGTTGTAATTAAATTCCACTAATAATGCAGCCAGCCCCAAGCTAGGACCCTTAAAAGGCTCCTCTGGTTGTGCACTCTCCTACATTCCTAGGATTGCTCGCATGTTACAGTCTCAGGGCATTTTTCTTCTTTTAAAAGGGATTTAGAGTTTGCCCTTACATCAAAGAATCTGTATCAAAGAAATACAAAACAGAATTTTGGGCTAGCAGAAACACACTGTATTAATCTTTCCCTTTCAACAACTCCCTCGGATAAAAACAAGCTGAAATCGCTGGGCTAATCCAGCGATGGTGAGGTCAGATTGCCACCAAGTAACCCAGCTGTGCACTAGCTGCCACAGAACTATGCTTCATCTCGGAAGTACATTTATTTCATGGCTGCAAATGTGTTTAAAGGCTTTGGGTTTGTCACTGGAGGTATGCAGTCTATAATTTGCAGGTTGTTAAATTCTGTGCCGTACTTCACCTAGTAAGTCCCAATGAAGGTCTTCCAGCAGAACCTCAGTAGTAACTGCCCTTTGCCAGGGATCATTAAGTTCAGAGGTCTTAACAGACCATGGTCTGAGTCCTTGGTCTCCGATGTTATGGTTTAAAAGTGACACCTCCCCTCACCAAGTTCTTATGGTGAAGTCTTGAGCTTCAAGAAAATATAATTAAAAGGGAACTTTGGGGAGTAGGAAGAACCATATCATGAGAATAAGACAAGTGTCTTTAGAGAAGAAGCCTAAAACAGTCTCTTGTCCTTCATATCTTGTAAAGACAGAGCTGGAAATAAGAAGGGGCTCCCAAGACCTGCTTACTCTGAAGGTGACATGATCGTGGACTGTACAGTTTCTGGAGCTATGAGAAATGAATGTCTGTTGCGTCTAAGGCACCAACTTAAAGTGTAACCATCCAGATGCCTATTCTGCATATCCAGTGTTAATGGACAGTGCACAGTTATTTCCGGTCAGAGTGGATCTGATGGGACCATAAGTAAGGGAACATAAACGTACAATCAGTGATGATGAGCATTCTCCGAATGAAAGGCCATCTGAGGAATGCGTTGCTTGGCGTAAAGGGCACACCAGCTACTCTAACCTGTTTTCCCCTCTTGGGAACTCCTCTCCTGCTCCCCCACTTCACTCAGTCATCCTCAGTAGGTATGTTGTGAATACGAGCCTAACCAGTTAATCATTCATTGACATCAGGTTCCTTCTGGTAGTTGAGACATATAAGTATCCTCTTCCATCATCCTGCTCTAACCCCACACCAACACACACACACACACACACACACACACACACACACACACACACAAACAACCAAACAAAAACCATCAATTGGTAGGAAGATATAGCTAGGTGACTGAGTCCATGAAAGACCACCCTAGTTTTCTATTATTGCTTCTAGTATGTTGAGGGTGGAGGTGGTTTCCACAATAACCACAGAGGAGGGGATGTACTAGTGTGAGACTAGTTCAGCATTAGTTCAGTTACTATGGGGTAGTCGTGTGTGTGTGTGTGTTTGTGTGTGTGTGTGTGTGTGTGTAAAATAGCCAAGAATCATAAAGCCATAGTGATATTCAAAAGGTGACCATATTTTGAAATTCGGTCTCCTAGGTTCTTAAATAATTATACACACAGCAGGGCAAAATGTATAAATATCAAACCTCATTCATTTTATCACCCCAGGAAAAAAATTCAATGTCTTTGTTGATCGGATAGAATGATAATTCAACAATTTATAGAACTACTTTATGAATCATTCTAGTACCAGCTAAACATCTTGAATCAAATTAATTCACATATAATATACACACTTCCCTGGATGTATGCAAGATAATTTAAAGGTAAACTGTAGAAAATACAAACAAGTACACTCTCAATTATTAGTGTCACCATTTTTATTAACTATAGGATTGAATAATAACATGGCATCCTTGACAAAACTCTCTCCTATCCAAGCCAAGAACCCCTGTAAATTTTATTTCTTTTTAAAACCTTTGAGGGCCTCAAAAAGAACATGGGTAGGGGACAACAGTACAAATGCCCCTGGGTGCTATTTCCAAGCTTATACATTGCCATCTCGTTCCTTTTCATTATCAATCTTTTAGGTAAGATTTTATCCAAGACATAGATGGGTAGGGCATCTGAGATACAGTGAGTGTTCACACTCAGCCAACTGCCACAGAAGGAATTCAGTTCTGTGACGTCTGAAGCCGGGTGTCCCCAACTCTCAGCCACCACCCTGCGTTTTACCGCTTACACGAATGTTAATCTAAACTGCTTTATCTGCTTACTAATAAAATCCAATTACAAGCATCAAACCCTAATGCATTTTTACAGTCTGATTGGCCACTGTGACTGCTCTCAGCCCTTTGTCTCTACACTTCAGTCAAGCTGCCTCCACAACTGACTTCTCCAGACTGTCGCTAAATCAAAAGCACTTTCTAGTTGTCTCTTCTCACACCTGGCAGGAAGCTGTACTTCCAAAGAGTGAGAATCTAGTTGCAGTGCAAGTTGCAAGGTCGAAGAGGTAGCAAGAGGAAGTAGAACTGAAGCCAGAAAGTCCAAAGAACTCTTTGTCCTGAGATGTCTAGAACTTTGGATGCCGTAGCGTCTTCTGCTGTCCCAGGCTCGGGTTCTGTGACCTTGTTCTCCACACAATCTGCCTCTGAGCTTCGTGTCCTTGAGACCAGCTAAGGAACTAGGACTGGACTTCTTCTGTGTGTAGTGTTCCTCTAAGTCTACCCTGGGGATATGTATAACGTCTCCCTCATCCCTGAACACTTAGATTGCTTTTTAAACGTCTGCTAATGTGTCTGGCTCCCCACTGTGGTATAAGCTTGCCCAAGGGCCCTGAATCTCAGTCATCTAATGGTCCCAGAACCCACTAGCTGCTTAATTTACAGTAAATGTTTTTAAGGATGTTTACTGAACAACGGAATAAACAAATGTACTGCAGTTTCACAATGTGACAGGGCTTCCTGCTTGCTACTCTAGATTTTCATCAAAGAGCTCTGGATAATACCCATTCTTTAATTCCTCCATAGTGTACCGGAAACAGGCTCTAGAGGCCGTCCATAGCAAATTTCACTAGAACCTTCTTCACTGCCAGCTCATTATATTCCCTTAAGTATACATTCACCACAACCACCACCCTCTCCCCCTCTGTGTTTACATTTTCTAAATTCACCACAAAAGGGACAAGCTATTTTGTATGATTTTGTGAATATGTTTTATTTGAATTTTGTTAAAATGCTCTAGTGTTGCTAATAGCTGGAGGAGGTCTGGGATGTAGTAAAATATTGCTTCTTTTTTTTCAGAGATTTTTATGTAGCTGTGGGGACAGCATGAATACACACTCACAGAACTATTGTCATATGAGCCATACTGGTTGTGCAAGGTTGCCACTGATCAAATAAAATAGACTACTTATGGATTTGGAGAGAAGGGGATGGTAAGATAAAAGACACACTGGAGTGCTAAAGGGTCAGAAAAAGGGTCAGAGTGTCAGGCCTCAGAATGCAACGATGGCATCTGTGACCAGGAAGAGGCTGGGTCAGGTCCCATGGGAGGACAGGGATGAAGCAGGCTCGTTTTTCATGACCCACAGTGATCACACAGCACACTCAGCCTGACCATCAACTATCCCCTGCAGTGACCATCACCTCTTAAAGCATTTACTGACAATTCTCTCTTCGTCTTTGGATAACCAGGACTTAAAAAAACTAATAAACCAAGATAGCTAATAAATGGTTTGCTCTGTTGGAGACTTCATATTGTGACACATTTGGACTGAATAAGAAAGTAGGCTGGCGTTTGGAAGCTGATTATGGGGTGGATCCCTGGATATGGCAGTCTGTACATGGTCCAATCTTTCGTCTCAGCTCCAAACTTTGTCTCTGTAACTCCTTCCATGGGTGTTTTGTTTCCAATTCTAAGGAGGGGCCTCTTGACTCTAGCTGCATATGTATCAAAAGATGGCCTAGTCGGCCATCACTGGAAAGAGAGGCCCATTGGACATGCAAACTGTATATGCCCCAGTACAGGGGAACGCCAGGGTAAAAAAAAAATGGGAATGAGTGGGTAGGGAAGTGGGGGGGAGGGTATGGGGGACTTTTGGGATAGCATTGGAAATGTAATTGAGGAAAATATGTAATAAAAAAAAACCAAAAAAACAAACAACAACAACAAAAAAGAAAGTAGGCTGGCAAATGCAGAACTGCGGAGGAGGCTCTGGCAGAATCCCAGCCACTGAAATGGGTCCTGTGGAAAGGTGAAGGGTACACACACATTACGTGCCAGAGTCCCATGCATACCAGGATGAACTGCCTCATCCAGAAAGGACCAAGGCCAGAAGTCCTAACCTGCTGTAATCTATCCTACGGCTCTGTTTAAAGGCAGCTGTGTTCTATCGTGGCCCACAATCAAGAGATTAAGCTAATGTGATTTTCTCTCCCCAGTACAGAAAAGGATTCTCACGTTAATTATCAGCTGAGGATTTTTATCATTATCTCATGTGAATTCAAAAGAGATCTTTTGTGCTTTCAAAATATGTGATATTGCACAGACACTCGAAATACAGCATGTACTAAGCAGACCAAAGAAGGAATGTCCCAGCTACTCACTTTCCCTCCAACGAAGGAAGAAGAGAAGGGGAAACCGCCATTTATTAGATGCCTTATTTGATTTCTGTAACAATCTTGGCACTTGGGTTTTCTCATTTCAAGGAAGAGCAGTAGCTTGCCCTAGGCCATGATGACAGAGTGAGACCCAACCCTGACTCAGGCACTTGCACCCTTGTTAGGAGTACACTAAGAGTCAAACATGTGGCTGTGGTGAACAAAGGCACAGGAGAGACTCCGGAGGGATTGCAGCATCTACAGGGGCTGCTGCATCCCATGGCCTCCTCCACTGTACCACCAAGCAGCAAGAACTGCAGAGGGAGCACCTCTGCCCTTTAGACAAGTCAGGGTCCTTGTCCCTGGGTCTAAAGAAGCCAAGGTATCAATGAGTAAGAATGGCAGCTATTAACAGACCTTTCTATCTTCCAGATGCTAAGTTCTCACATCAAATACTTTGCTGTAGGGCAAGACAGCTCTCTAGATGTGAGTATCTGGAGTCACCCTGGGCTGGCAGATGGAGTGACAAGGACCTCCGTCAGAAGATTTACCCACTCATCCTCTCATCCTCTCACCCACCCACTGTGCGGACACCATCGGGCTGATTCAGATATGAGTGGATTTCCGTTCTCAAAGCATCACTCCAAACCCCACTCCTACGTATGGTCAAATGTGAAGTATGCTTGGCCAATAATAGCCTTAGTCCAATAATAGTCCAGAGGAAGAGGACCCAGCCGCTCAGGAACTAGGATCCTTCCCGTGCTGCTTCGTGCCTACCACCCCGCCCATGTAAAGACCTGGGTGGTGATGCTTCAGTGTTCCTCAAACTTAGCTGAAGGGAGGAAGGGCAAGTAGGAGGGGAGCTCACAGAAATACGTATAGTAGTGATGTTTAGACACTTTATTGGGAACACAAATTTCATTTTCATAGAGATGGATACTAGAGGTCACAGCCACGGTTTCCAAAAGGGGCCAGAAGAGCATCCTTGGATCCACAATCCTACTGTGTCAAAATGCAAAAGGAACTTGGCTCTTGCCTAGCATGAGATACTCCTTGTTTCTAGAAATAGGCCCTTCCCCGTAAGAGACCAATTAAGTTTTCTTTTTAGGTACAATGGTGACAGACACAAATCAATAGAATAATTTTAGAGCAGAGAAATGACCACTATACAAAGTGCTTGCGGGGCACTTCAAGTCCAGGTTCTCGCTCATCCCTTGTGCTCTTGTGCAGGGGACAATGCGAGCCAGAGAGAAGCAAGCAGGACTGTCAGTGGTGCTGGAGCTCCATCCCAGATTGGAGAGCAAGCACTCATCAGGGCTGGGTCTTCCTGGTCCCATCGGCAGGGGCAGGAGGGGCTTGCATTCTCTTTTCCATGTGACAAGTGACTGTCCTCATCTCCTGGAGGACAGCTGGTACAGCCTACACGCAGAGGGACTCCTTCTGCTTTGTTGAACTTGCTGTTTCCTGAGCTCTACAGAGCCACATCTCCTCGTTCAGTCTGAATGCAAAAGCAAGTCTGAGTGTAAAGACTGAATGGGAGATAACCACGTTCCTACACTCAAGTTTTCACAGCATAATGCCTTGCTTTAAGGCCAAGTCCAGAGGTCCCTGGAATACAAATGCTGTCTTCCACACCTGGCTCGGGCCTCAGCAGAGAGGAGGCCTTAATACATGAGGGGAGACGTAAAAACCACAAGGCAGGGGAAGGAAGCTGCTCTGAGGTTTAAAGCTGACAGGGCATTTGAGTATTCAAAAAGATATCCTTGGATGTGTACAGCATCATGAATCTAATGGAGTCCCAAGTCCATGATCACGCATTTATGGACCAGATCACAGGAGCAGCACTCTGACAGGCAGGTGGCCTTTCCTCTCCAGAGGCCAGCATCTGATACTCAGAGGCGAGCACTTCTCAGTCATATCTATTCCCTGAAACATGAGGCAGAACTATGCCTCATGATGGGAAAAAAAACGAGTCCATATTAAATATATTCAGATAATTCAATAATTTTACTACTAAACCACAGAAATCTAGATTACTAGGGAATAGCAATTGCCTTAAATAAAATACTACTTTGGGTAAGCCAGGAGTGGCTTAATGAGCTTTTTGTGTACTGGGTTTAATAAAAAAAATTGTATTAGTCATTTCATACAAATATGGCAGAGCTGATGAATTACTCCTAATGAGGGAAAATCACCTCTAATCCATTTTAATGATCTTCGTATTTCAAAATATAAAAATTTATCCTTAAGCACACAAAATCATAGATGATGATGCATACTCTGAGAAATGAAGGGATTCGCCAAAGTTACAAAGCAAATTAATGAAGGAGCTACCGTTGGCGCCTTGGTCTCGCATCTCTGTGTGTGTACACTTTCCACCACACCACTCTAGAGCTCCTTTAGCAACCAGGGAGAGGCTGGGAAAGTACAGAGAACAGGCTCTCACTGTCTGCACCACGGTATCTACTGCACCGAGACTGGACTTTAAAGAATATATACACGACTACATACCACCACCAGAGCCTGGTGAAAATGTAACGCTCAAGTTTAGAAGGGCAGAAGCTCAGAGTAAATGGAGATTATTTATAAAGCACTACTTTTCTGTTACACCTCAATATGCAGAGTCATGGTTTGGTAGGCCTTTGGGGAACAGTGTTTTGGGGGCAAGAACATAGAATTTGTGTCTTAGCCATGATGTAGTAACCATGGCTCAGTGGATCAGTCATGACAATCTCTAAGTCTTTTATTTTAAATCCATAAAGTCCAGCAAAAATTGCTGATATTCTTCCACCCCATCCACTAAAAGGCTTATCCCAGCACAAAAACCTTGAGTTTGGTTTTTCTCAAAGTGTGACCACAGGACTACTGGTGTCAGAACCATCTACGGTGGTCATGAGCCCCAGCCACACCCCAAAGGGGTTCCCTGGAACTAATCTGTTTCTAAGTGATCTATGTTCAATAAGTATAAAAGTGGACCACAGAGGAGGAAGAGGAGATCCAAGGACTGCGGAGGCGGGGGTGGGGTGGTGGTGCGGGTGGACGAATGTGAACATCTAAGGAAATTAGTGTTCTAGTCACTTAACTGTTTTCTCATGTGATAAACAAGGGTGTGTGAGTGTCTTTCCAGTCTCATTCAGTAGCCAAACTCTGTTCTAGCAACCACTTTAAGGAAGAAAAGCTTCAAAGGAAGGAGTAGTGTCTTCTGACAGATGCAGAGGTGCACTGGACACAGTATTGGGGAGACCTGTCCTGTCTCCTCTCCCCTCCACCCTCCACATAGCCTTGGAGGCCCCTATACTAGAAAATAAAAGAGCCAGCTGATGGCGGAGGTGTTGCTCTGGCCTTGGAGAATGCAATTCTAACACTTTAGAGTCAACACTAAGGTGTAGGCAGCCACACACCAGATCCCTCCAGACCAGTGATTCATACATCACACAGCCCAGCTCACCGCCAGCATACAAAGGAAGGAAGAAGACGACACTACTTGTAATGTCTTACATGTGTTCTAGCCTTCAAATCGCTAAACAGGTATCTCTACCCCTGAAATATGTTCCCCAAGATATCTGAGAGGACTCACCCCTTGCATTAATGTTCCTTCTTAGATGTGACTCACCCACAGAGGGCCACCTTCTTCAACAGCGCTTCCATCCCTGTCTTTAGCCTGCTCATTTCTTTTATTCATTGCATCGTAACCTGAAGTTCAATTGCACACCTACTGGCTGTTTGTTTCTCTTTGTGGTTTTGCCCCCATCAGTTCCCTAGCAGCATTACAGCAGCATCTTTCAATCTAACATCCCCAGTGTCCATAGCAACACACGCCACTAGGAGCTGTTCAATAAATGCTATAAATAAAGGAAATCCAAAAAGTTGTCCGGTTAAAGCATTCAAGCCAACAGCCACACCTTCACATTTAAGGCCAATGCTGTGTGTATACACACATGTGTATCTTTATTTCTTTTTTATTCCGGTAAAATGCATGGAACATAAATGTTACCACATTCATCATTCTTAGACAGATGTTAAAGGCAACAGTCTACAAGTGGAATTTCTGGGCCACCCATGGTGGTTCTGTTTGACTTTTTCAAGGAACCCCTATGTTCTCTTCCATATCAGCTATGTGGTCTTACATTGCCACCATGGTACACCAGGATTCTGGTTCTACACTTACTCCCAGATTTGCTTAATTTTGTTTTGACTGGTCATGCTAAGAGTGTAAAGTGGCGCCTCACTGTGGGTTTGAGGCACATTTCTCCAATGACGCTGCAGCATCTTTGATAGTTTAATTGGTCAGTTGCACATCTTCCTTAGGAACTCTCCATCCAGGTGCTTTGTCTAGTTTTTAATGATGTGGTCTATTTGACTGCTGTTATTGAGAAGTCAAAGTATTAGCCTTATCTGATACATGATTTACAAATACTTTCTCTATTCTGTGGCTCGCTAACTAATGAGGATGCTTGTATTTTAACTCTGGAATTGGCTTTTTATTCTCTGCCTGAGAGTTCTGTTTAGCACTTACAGAGAAGGAGGTGTTGTCTGCTGATTTGCACCATACAGTGCTTAATGAGTAAGACTCTCTACACAGACTTGATGATGAAAGGGGATTTGAATATGCTTATGAAACAATGAAGTATATTGTTTGGTGTTGCTTTTTTTTTCCAATGGTGGCCAAGAAATCGAAGTACAACTGTTAATTAAAAGCATATAGTGTTGCCTGCCTATGAATGAAATGCCCTGACTCACTGGAGCATAATTCCTAGTGTCAGTGGAGAACTGGCTAGCTTTATTAAAGATCTGGGGGACTAATCACCTTTCCATCATCCTTTAATTAAAACCTCTCCATCCTGCACTCGAAAGCCTTTGTCTCCTACTCATTATTTTCTTTCTTTATTCTGGCCTTGAATGAGGATTAGAAGCAGTGGAAGCAGAAACGTCTCCACAAGCGTGTTCCTTGCTATCGTAACAGAAAAGTAGAGGTTTTTAAACTGTTAAAAAAAAATCAATCAATAAATAAATTCATTGGACTAGAAGACCATGAGGGGAAAATAACCACAGTGTTTAGAAAAATATTTGAACTTAAAGTGCCTTTTATGTTCTAAAATGCACTTAAGATATAATTTCTCTCTACACTTCTACTCATACTGGTTGGAAGATACCACACTTCAAGGGGACCAACTTCAAGTCCCTACTTGGAAAGTCCTTGGGTAATGTCATAGTCTTTTTTCTTAGCCTACCATAGATATTTGTTCAATAGGAAATGGCCAGGAAAGAAAAAACCTTCCTCAGTTTCAACTGTAGAAAAAATAATCTTCCCCAGGAAGGAGCACACCAAATACTTATCTAATACCAAACAGTCACCCTTGGAAAAAAAGATATACAAATGACATTATAGAGACTGAGCAGGTCAAGTTTAGGAATATATGTATGTATATATACATATGTATATGTATACATGTGTGTATATGTGTGTGTGTATATATATATATATGTATATATATATACACACATATATATGCGCACACATACATACACACACATACATGCATATAATTTTAAAAGGCCATGAATTTGAAGAACAGCAAGAATGGATATACGCATGAACTTGGATGGAGGAAATGGAAGAGGGAAATGATGTAATTATATTACTACTTCAAAAATATAAGAAAAATAGGTTTTAAAATATAGAGCAATAAAAAAAGATCCACACACAAGTGATGTCTTCTCGCAGACATAGCAGACACAGACAAACTCATGGAGTAGGAGTGCGTGAAATGACTAATGAGACATTATCTAGAATGTATTGGGTATAGCGTCATTGGGGGCTGTGTAAGAGAAACAACAGAAGGCTTGTAGAGCTCATGAAATACAGCTCACCCCCACTGGTTAGCCCAGTCATGGTGGGTGTGCCTCTGAGAGGCAGAGCTGAGGACCATGTGTCCTGAGGACTTAACACTGCTACGGAGCATCCCTCTGCTTGCTGTCCCTGGGGCCTTCCCGTCCCTCTTAACCCATGAGTTGTATGAGAACTCTCACGGGGCTTCCAGACCCTCACTGAGCAGTGTCAACGGCACAGTTATAGTGCTTGACCTGTTTCAGCAGACTACTGATTCAATTGCCACCCTAGCAAAGAACTGAGTAGAGATGAAGATGCTAGCAATGACGACCACCCATAGAAAGAATTTGGAGAAGTTGACTGTAGGTAAAGTTAGGTTGAACTGTTTTTGCTTGTGAGTTTGACAAAGAAAATCGTAGGGAACAACTCAGAACCGTTCAGAAAGGCACACCTTTGATTACTAAGTAAGTGAAGGATGCTTTTTAAGGTCAGGGAACAAGAACAGTGCAGCCCAACTAGCCCTGGATGACACAGGTGACTCTTCTGCTAAAGCCAGGCCGATGAGCAAGGTGGTGATTAATTTCCTGTGCCCACTTTGTCCCTCGGCTTCCTGGTATAATTAAGTAAGAAACTGTGAATGTGGAGATGTGCACCCTGAGGATCTAAATTAGACATGACTGGTTGCTTTTTATATAAAAGTTTAGATTTGTGATTCTCTTAAGGTTTTTTTATATAAGATTACTTTTTAAGATAAATAATAACATAATTAATCCTTTTTTGGTAACTGCAAATTGCAGGCTGCCAATAAGACAAACTGGCTGAGAAAATGACTTTGCTTGCTTGCACTTTGTTAGTCTATATCAAGTTGCTTAGTTGTGGATGTATATGGGTTCTTGGGAATAGGTTTATTTTCTTTAACCCATAATATGTCAAACGTTTGATCATGTGAAGGTATTGGGGAACATGGTTTTCTATGTACACTCATTGTAATCATTCACTTAAAGAAAAACAGAATATAACCACATCGTGATTTTTGTACTGCTTGTAAGATTTTGCTGGGATATATAAGCTGTGTGTGTTTGTGTGTGTGGTGTGTTGCCTCATCCCTTTTGCCAGCCCGAGAGAACAGAGCATTGTTCCCTCAGAGAAAAGTCTGTTAAATGACCAGTCCCCACTCTACACCCTGCCTCCATTTACCCAATGCTGTAGAAGCTGGACTTGGTCACAGCATGCAATGCCTTGTGCTACAAGCTGCACACTTGGAGTGTCGCAGCGACGTCAGAGGCAGCAACGGTCATTACCTGTCACTAGCTTCTGCTCTAGTCTGCCTTTTTCCTGCTGACTCCCACCCACCCATCGAAGTTACAGATCTCCTTTCTCTTGGAAACCTTAGTGTGTGCTATAGAAGGAGAACTTGGTTTTCTTTTATATGTTGGTTCTGAGGCCTACATTTCCAAGTACTTTTATACAACCACAGTTCATAACATATCTAATTTAAGTCTGGCTGGAAAGAAATCTAAGAATATTATACTTTAAAAGATTTCATCATCTGTCAGTGAATTTAGACATGTATCTTTAAAATAAAAAAACCTACATTATATATGTGACAAAGACTGGCTGATGGGAAGCAATAACAGTCAGCTCTCTTCCTACACCAAATTATTATTTGTATGATTATAATGCAAAGACACCTGAATTTCTTCTTTCTGTTTATGCTTGTTGAGTCTCATTAAGACTATGTTTCTGCCTTCTTCTAAATATTGTTTTCCATATTTCAAACGTCTAATTAGGTGAGCACAATGCAAAGTGAGGTGATACACTCTTTGGAAAACCATGAAATTACAGACTACAGAGACTTCCATTATGAACCAATTTTCACTTTGTCAAAATTTCCCAAAAGGGTTTCCTTTGGGGTTGAAATTTTCTAAGCTTCATTTCAGCTCAAAACCAAATCATTTGATTCACTTGAATTTGGAGAGGATTCAACTCAACTTCTCTGCTGAATATGTGGGTGCTTCCCGTGGAAGACTCCAGCGCTCTCTCTCTCTCTCTCTCTCTCTCTCTCTCTCTCTCTCTCTCTCTCTCCTCTCGTACCTCAGCCAGTTTCCAGGACTCACAACGCACCCGTACTTAGCATTTCCTGCATGTGGTTAGGGTTTGCTTGTGATTTCTCCAGTGGGGGTGGGGTGGAAGCTGGAGGATCAAGAGGTCACTGCCAACTTTGAACACATTGCTAGTTTCACATCACTGTGGGCTACATAAGACCCTTGAGCTAGAGCAATGGAAACTCTCAGGAGGAATCTATGAGAGTGAACCTAAGACTATGAGCAATGGGGGATGCACAGAGCCTGATCCTGCCATCTCCCGTAAGCAGGCAAGATTTTTCCAGTGGAGGGACTGGGATGCCAATTCACCCACAAAACCTTTAACCTATAACTTGTGCCTACAAGATGTGCTGGGGTAAAGGGGATGCAGAGAATGTGGGAGAGACCAACCAGTGGCTGATCCAGTTTGAGACCCATGCATAAAGAGGGAGCCCAGGCTGGATAGACCAGAGCCCTAGGAGAGAACCAAACAGAAAAGCCAATGAAATGACTTCTAATGATATTCTGCTATAGTCCGAGATTGGTCAACTACTCTAGCTGAATCAGTGAACTTCAAGTTCAGTCAGAAATTCTGTGTTAAAAAAATATAGTGGAGAACTGGTGAGAAAGACACCTGTTGTCCATATCTGGCCTCCACACACATTCTCACAAGTGTGTATTCACACACATGCATATATACATACATGCATATACACACACACACACACACACACACATATATACACACATTATATACATCTATATATACATATACATCTGTACATACATATACATATATACATGCATACATACATACTTATCTTGCCTTTATATTTCAGCTTTCTCTATTAGATCTATGGTTAATTCTTTTATAGTACACTTTGAACTTGCAAAAATATTTTGTCTTATTCTTGAGTCTTACGTTCAGAATTATTTTCCACAAGAGCTCTGTAGAAATGTCCAGATGGCTCACTGTATTGCGGGATCCAGGGTTGCCAAACAAACAAACAAACAAATGAGAAACTATGCACAAGCTTTCTTCCTTAGATGACACCTATCAATCATCTCCAGCCTTGAGCCTGCAAACACTCAGGGTTCGCTCTATATCTCAGGAGCTTGAAAAACTCCCCAAGTTTTGCTTGGGAACAGGTGGGCTTTCTTTTCTTGCATTGAGAAATGAGTTGAACATTGTCTATCTTCAGATAAATGCATTATCTTCCATTATTTCTCTGATAATCTCTTTGATAATTATCTACTTTCCCTGTTTCCTTTTTTTCCTTCTGAAACTCCTAGTCATAATATCCAAACTCTTGGATTGAATTTCTACCCCCTCACACCTGCTTTCCACCTTGCTTTGTATTTGGGGGAAAGAAGCACCCCAACTCCCCAAATCCCAATTTTGACATTTAGTAGGGTTTTTTCCCTGTTATATTATTTAGTTGCTGCATCGATTTTTTTTAAAGCAAAGTACAGTTCACATTTAAAGTATCTTCTTCTTGCTCTTTGACTCCAAAGTTCTGTATCTTTCTTTCTTAAAACTGGGCAGTCAAATATTTTCTTGTAGTTAAAGTATAATTTTATGAGCCTAGTGTGTGCAACACTCCATTCCCAGCCTACATGAACTCTAATGGAGCATTCCAGCTTTGGTTGTTAATGCAGGAATGCGGGCCACTGTATAATTAATACTGTGTATTTATTGCTTTCCCAGAGAATTAACATCAGTAATTCACTTAATTCTTTTAAGTGGTAATGCCGTTTTCCAGACAAAGACATTGACAGAGCAAGGTTAAGTGACTTCCCCAAATGACGGTGCTGGATGTGGAAGATCTGGGATCAACCCCAGGCCAGCTGTCTCAGGAGCCCAATCAGGTTAAAAAGCCAATGTACTAATGTTTGCCCAGATATGAAAACAAAAACACCATCTGCAGGTGCTACTCTAAGCTGTCCAGTACAGGGCAAGCTGAGTTCAGATGCTAAGAGTCCGGATCCATCTGTATCAGTAATTGAAGCAGGAATGGCTCCCTCATGGATGCTTCCATGTCTGTCTAACCACTTCATATGGGAGGTGAGCACAGACTATCCAGGGTCAGACGGGAAGCTACTGAACAAAACATCCCATGTTCATAGCACTCCAACAATAGCTAGCAGTTGTCATAGATCACCCGATGCTATGGTGATATCATGCTTGACCCAGATATTGTGGGGAGCTGAAGTATATAATCAGAGCAGACAAGACGTTTAGGGGATTTCATTTGTGATGGACAGAGAAATATTCCTTCAAAGGAACCAAAACTGTAGAAAAGAAAGATGCTGTCAACGGATTCCTTTCTGTTTATGACTTCTGATGGGAATCCATCAGGGAGCGAGTCCACGGAGATACAAGTTCAAGTTCCCGAGCACGCAGCTCACCGCGCAGGCGGTACCGAGAAATGAAATTTGCACGGGCTAGGAGGTGTCTGAATGACAGGGAGCAGGGCTTGCACACGTGCACACCCAATGCATTGCCCAGATCTAAGAAGTTATCCTTACACACCAGCCCAGAGTTGGGTGTGTAACGAGGCAGGCAGAGAGTGATTAAAAGTTAAGAGACTGTAGTTACAGCAACAGTAATATTAAACAAAACTGTGCCTCAGCTGAAAGTACCTCTGGCTATTTTTAAATCATCATTAAGAACAAACAGAAATTTGCTAAATCATTAAAATCAAATTAGCATAATTAAGGATCTAGAATTGTTAGAGTATTAATGTGATGACTACATTTCTTTAAACCCAGTTAGTGAGAAATCACTGTTGCTCCCGTACAGGAAAGCAGCAAGCAGCACAGTAACTAACATCGCTGGCACCAGTTAGATTAGCCAGTTCTTTTCAGTTTAACCCAGAATTTGGGAATTTTGAATATTTTATATATAATAGAGAAAAAAAAGCTTCCAGGACATATAGAGTCTTCTGAAACAATAAGGGGAAAAACAAATCATATCACGACACAAAACTCTCAGCAAAATCAACAAAAAGGACTAAGTACAGAAATGGCCACATACAAATGATTTTAGGGTAACAGGATTAGATTTTCCTCAGCTTTCCAAAACATTTCATTGTGATATGTTAAAGGCTGAAAAAAATTGACAGTTCTACTCTGTTATGAAATACTTTAATGAATTTTTTAAAAGGAGGAAAATTAAAGGGGGAAAGGACTTTTCTATCTAGTTTAACCTTTTGTTGTCTTCTAGTTTTCTCTTTATTACATGCATTTTAATTTGAATATATGATTTTAGAAATGATGACAATAGTCCCTCCGTCTCTTTAGAGCTTCACTGTACACCATGCGGTTGTCTATACTTTAAAATGTTACCCTAGACCTCGAGTTCTCAAACCATGACCTGCAGCAACCTAGGTGTTCCAAGATCTATTCTCGGTGTCTAGGAGACCGAGTCCTTTTTCCTCATAGAAGGGAAGCGTTACCTTCCTTTTGGTCTGTGCTGACGTCTGAGTTGACATGAGAAAGTAAGGTGGATCCAGCTGCAGCGGGCTTAAAAGGATCAAGGCAGTGTTGGAGTTCTGTGTGCAATATCAAATAACAATGCCTACGACTATCTGCGAAGGCTGGCAAAGGTCCCCCCTTTATAGCCACATCCATTTGCGAGGCTGGATTTTCCCGACATTCCTTAACTGGCATGTTCTGTCAGTGAGGGAGACGGACACAGAGAAGCTTCAATCAGTCCAGTCCCATTTGACAGAGAAGAGATTAGGAAGATGTAAAAGAGCACTAACCGTCCTGTTCTCATTTTTGTTGTTGTTGTTTCAAAAAACAAACACACAAACTCCAGTTATAGTGTTAACTATAACTGTTAACAACTGTTAACAGGTTGTGCTCATCACTTCCAAATTCATAAACACAAAAATATGTTATATTATCTATTTTAATCCCTGATACATTTGATGCCCGCATATATAAGTGATATGAACAAAAGCTCTTAGGGATTCCCAATAATTTTTTTTAAAGTAAAGAAATGCAGAAACTAAAAAGTTTAGGAGATATTCTTTCATAATTTCATATTTTATAAGAAATGTTTTTCTTTCTTAGCATGGTGACTCCTGCCATAATCCGAGCAGCAGGGAGGCTGAAGCTGGAGAACTACTGCAAGTCTGAGGGCAGCCTGGGCTACAGAGTGCCTGCCTGCCAAGCCACCTGGAGCTAGAGAATGATAACTTCTGTTAGATAGAGGGAGAGGAAGAGGAGGGGGGAGGGAAGAAGAGGGGAAAGGAAAGGGGAGGGGGAGGGGGCTGGGGGAGAGAGAGGAAGAAGAAGAGGAGGGGGCATGGGAGGAGGACGAGGACGAGGAGGAGAGAGGATGACAGTGGTCTTCGCTCACTCACTGACAGGCCTTCATTTGTTTAACTCCAGCCTATACACTTCTTGGGAACACAGCATAGTGCTAACAGCCTCGAGGGTCTAGTGAGAGGTTCCCAATCCTGTGAGCCTTTGCTCTGGGCACGGCCATCTCACCGGGAGCCTGCGGACCAAGGAAGGTCCCTCCATTGTCTGACCACATCCGTTCTTTTACTTCACTCCCCTCCTTCCTTAATAACGTATCTCATCTTTCTAGGATTTTTACCAATATGTTGAAGAGTTTTTAAATACGAATTCTTTTTATTTAGTTCAATAACAGTTTTCTTTGGTGTACCCTGGGCTTTGAAGATAGTTTTCCTTACTTCTGGTTCATGGTCAGGCACAGGGCTGGCAACTGCTTCTGTTCTTCTGATATTTTTGTCCCCTGGCTACATGCACTGGCCTCTATCAGCTCAAAATGCTGCTCTAAACAGACGTTTCTTTTTCTTTTTTCCTTCACAAGGTTAAAATAGGTTTATTGTATTAAGTGCGTGTAGTCCCATCTATGATCTGTAAACATAGATTCCCTAATGTCTGATTGCTTGACTTTCGATTAATCAGAATTTTAAAAGTCTCGAGGGGGTTCTAAAATATACAAATCCTATAAGATGCTCTCTCGTTCTTTAATATTAACTTTTAATACATTAATATATACGTGGTTAGCCTCATTAAGCTCAAGTGATCTCTGGGGATCCTACCTAAGTAATTTTAAACCACACTATTTTCCTAAAATGGATTCTAAAGTAGAAATTTCCCGTTTTATATAGGCACTTACACTCTTTTAAACAGTCTAGGGAATCCGCAGCAGAACGCAGCGGAGCAGAACTAAAGGGCAGTGCGGCCATCAAAGTTCCCAAAGCCAGGAGTTCCGAAGGCAGAGCTTTTATTTTAATGCAGAATGAGCATGGGAGAGCTTCGTTAATGACTTTTCAAGGCTATGAACTGAATTTGTCTTTCAGAACCTTACATTGGCCCTTGTTGTAAATCACACCATAACTCTTGATCTAATGCGTCTTTAATGTTTGACGCACTAACCACAGAAAGTTTGGATCCAAATAGATTCTCAAGAAAGCCGAGAATGGGGTTACATACGGAGCATTCCATCAGGCCCTCATCTGAGCTCTTTGGGTTCAGTGCTGTGTCAAGAGGAAGCCCATTCTCTTTCGACACTGTTGGTTGATGACAACGATGATGATGATGACAGGGACGATCTCTATACCGCACACAGGTTCTGGAAAGTTTTGAGAGTTGCTGGTTTGTTTTTTGTTTGTTTGTTTGTTTGTTTGTTTTTACTTTCTTTCATCCAGTGACAGAGAACCAAATAGGAGAGGGGAAGAGTGGGACATGGTGCTCCTCTGAGCCCCTCACTCTCTGAGGATGAGGACAGCGGAGGAAGGTCAGTCTCGGTCTTTCGGGGCTTGCTGGATATGACGCTTTTACTCTCTTGGCGAATGCAGGCGGCTTTGGCAGGAATTGGTGCACCTAAACTGCAGTTGCCTAAAAAGGTCTTCTAGGCCACTACTACCCAACAGACAACACATTCCCCCTCTTGGAGACATCTGGAAATTGTGGCAGACATCTGTGGCTTAGCACCACCATTAAAATCTTGTGGGGAAACTCAGGGAGCGCCAGTGCGCCGCATCCTGAAGTGCTCAGGAAGTCTAAAATGCCAGAAGGCTGAGAAGCCTTGCTCTCATCTAATGCAAAACACACGAACCTGAGTCCATGAACAGAAGCAGTAGCCCTGGGCTCTTTGCAATGGTGCAGGTTTTCTTTATTAGTTGCGGAGCTCCCTTTAAGCTACTGGTTGTGTGACCTTGTGCAAGGAACTCAAATCCTCTCCCTCAAGTCTAGGAACAGAAGAACAAACTGTCCACCAAGTCATGAGAGCACTCACTCCCTGACCCACAGGAAATACAGAGCAGCCAAAGGCTAGCTGTTTCTGTCCATGCCACCACCACCATTAAGACCAAATATATTCATTAGCCTCCTATGGCATTTGGACCTAATGATGTGGAGTTTGTTATACCCAACTGAGTATTCTATTGGAGGACTGGTCCCCTTGTTAAGAGATGCAGCATGTCAGTTTTTATCACTAGGGTTCCAGGAAGTGACACTGGCCTTGTCTGGTTTCTCTCATATTCTACTCTCCTGCTTCCGCTCCTTCACATGCTACTTTGGTGGCTGAGGCATTTGTAGCACAGCCCTTTTCATAACAACAGCATCATCAACAATGGAAGCTATGCAGGTGCAAATGACTTCCCATCAGCCTCAAAAAGGGGACAGGGGTAAAATGTCATCGCACGCAAGATTCAGGGCCAGCATTTCGGCCACAGGCTGGTCAGCGCATCCATTAGGCTACCTGCTCAGCGTGGCGTTTTGACAGAACTAAGCATCATGTAAGGAGAAAAAAAAAAGGTTTCCCACCCCCCCATTAGGAAAGAGTCATCATAATTTATTTTCCTTACTGTATCAAGTGACTTCTACTTATCCTTCTCATATCACCTCACAGAGCTCTGCTCCTGGCTTTGTGTAGGAAAGGTATAATTTGCACCTACACATTATAATTTGTGACTGTAAGGATGACTGCAGTGTCACATTCACCAGAATTATGACCTGTAGCATAAATAAATAGGGGTTGGGAGGAAGGTGTACACCTTAGGAGAATATCCTTTAAGCTCTTCAGTACAGAGACGAGGTTCCAGCTCGCACTGTTGTACAACTTCAGCAGCAGGGGAAAAAAAGGTGGGGGGGACACCGGGAAGGTAAATGTTCCACTTAGATGCTGTATATTTTTTTTGTTGTTGTTGATTTGGATTAAACCCAAATGATTATTTTTTAAGTTAATGTAGAGACACTGTGGAAAATGAATCATATTTTAATTGCTATAAAGCTGTATCATTTACTTAAACTTGAAATGATTGGTGAATCTTGTTTGATGGTACATCCTAAACAAGCCAATTACTACACACATTAACCTCTGCAATCACTCTCTAGCCAACTGCTCTCCATAATTTTTTCATAAAATTTATTTGCACTCATGTTTCTTAATGAAGCAGGTAACTAGGCTGGAATTTAAGAAATCTGGCCTTTTGCATAGAAAGTTTACACCATTTGCATTTGAGAGAAAGGTAATGGCGATTTACTTGCAGCTAATACAAAACTCCCATGTATTTCGCCTACAGGCTTCAAACCATAGGAGGGTATGAGATAATTAGTTTTTGGAGTATCTGAAAAAAGCAGGTTGGTTTTTTTTAAAAGTCCATCTCATCTGCAAGAAATATGTGCCTCTTCTTAAGCACAAATGATCAAAGAGACACTGCGGTGTCTGCATGGCCGCCTTCTCCTTCCAACAAACACAATGCCATCTTCAGAATGTCTGCAGGATTATTTTGGCCACTCACAAGAGCATATGCCTGCAAAGGAACATTTTTCATAGGACTGTAGAAAGTGTCGTGTGTTTCCCTTTAGTTAGGTCAGTGGAGGCGCCCTTAGATGTGGGCGTGTATGGTTTGGGCAGAGGAGGTAGCTTCTCTTTGGACCATTTTTTTTTTTTTTTTGGCAGAAACTCAGTAGGAGGGAGAGAAGTGACAAAGACATGGGGGCAAGTTTCCACAAGCAGGCAGCCACCCTGAGAATAATGTGGTGTCTACTGTGAGTGTAGAGAGGTTTAGGGGTGTGTGCGGTTGGGGTACCTGGTTCCTAAGGAGAGATCTTAGTGCACAGCTAAGCCAGTAGAGCGATCTAGTCACAGTCTGATTGACCACCAGAAGCCAAATGCGTGAGGAACATTTGTTCAGTGCCATCTGTCAATGTGATGGAGGTAACGCTTACTTTGGGGCTACCACCCACTTGCTTCAGAGGTGGGACTCCTTTTCCGAGGACGGGTATCCATATTACTCTTGTAATAGTGACTGAACGCCTGAGCTAAGCTCATGAAAGGGAAAGGGTGTATTGTGGCTCACAGACTTGTCAGTCCATGTCCAGACAGCTCCGTTGTTTTTGACCTGAGGTGAGGCAGTGGCAGAGGCTGCTTACCTTGTGGCAACCAGAAAACAGCGAGAGGACACGGGCTAAGTGACTGTCTTTCAAATAGGCTGTATCTCTGAAAGTTACCACTGCCTCCCCAAACCATCACTGTGCTATTCTGAGCTGGGTCTGATCATGTCTGGAGGCATCTTCACAGACACAACAAGAGGGGAGCTTTTCTGATTTCCTAGGCATTTCTCTGAATAATCAATATGGCGACCGAGATTGGCAATCAAGGTGTCAACGGTCACAATTCCTGCTTAGTTACCAATGGCATGGGGTCTACAGGTAAAGGTGGGGCCACCAGCGACCTTCCCTGGAGTGGAAAGAGATCCTCTTGCTGGTGAACAGCATTCACCAAGTAGAACTAGTCACAGAGTACATGTGAGGCACTCACTTGTGAGCCGTGTGGGAAAAATCTGGAGAGTTAGCTGGAGCCAAAGACATCCTGCCAGGGAACTGCTCTGAAAACGTGTGTTCACCCCCGAGACGAGGTAGCATGGGAAATACTGAGAAGGTGTACCAGCGAGGATGGCGACTGTGATAATAACTACTTTGTTTTGGTTTCCCCTCTAGCTCTCGGCATTGCTGCTGTGAAGTTGGACAACTGTATCAAAATACTTTCACTGAAAATTAATAAGCTCTCAAGTTAAATTATCAAAGACTCCATGAGATGAGACACAGTACCTCAGAATTAAACTAGGTGGAGTAAGCTACCGAAAATCAATGTTTTCTCTAACTTCTCACGATTGCAAGCCACAGTCAAATTGTATTTCCTGGCCTGCTTATCACTGACTGGGAACCAGGCAGGAGATACACAGTTTGCCTGAACTCTGAGGGATACCAGGTATATATTTAGCTTCTACCTTCCAGTGACTGTGCATCTTGTCCTTCTGATTGGACACTTTGCTCATGTGACTCTTAACCCTTGGGGTGTAAACTGCCTGATGCTCTGAATAAAGCTGGTTATTGCATTAGACTTTGGTCTGCCTCATTTATCAGCTCCATTCTCCCGGGTCCCAGTATCTCTGGTAACTTGCTATTATTATTTTCATAATGACCACACTTATTTGACAACGATGTTTATGATGGCATCTTATAATGTCAAAACCTGCAAAGAACTCTGTCGTCCCCAATTCCCTGCATGAAGGAGAAAATATGGCATTTGTTTTTCTGAATATGGCTTGTTTTGCTTAACATGATTTCCAGTTGTACCCATTTTCCTATAAATATAATGGTTCTTTCTTTCTTTATGGCTGTATGAAATTCCATTGTGTATTTATCATATTTCTCTTCTGATCTGTTAATGGACACCTAGGCTGACTCCCTGTCTTGGCTTCTGTGAACACAGTAGCAATTAACAAGGAGGTATAAGTACCTCTGTGGTGACTTAAATGTCCCTTGGATATAGTCAGGAGTGGTGTAGGTAGGTTACATATTAGTTCTATTTCTAGTGCTTTGGGGGAAATTTTGTACTGTTTTCCACAGGCCCTATACAAGTTTATATTTTTATCAGCAGTCAGCAGAATCCCTCACTTCTGGTGGAAGTGTAAACCTGTGTAGGGCCTGTGGAAACCCTTCTCCATTTGCTCCCAAACATAGTTCCCTGGAACTGGGGTGACAGATGGTTGTGAGCCATCGGGTGTGTGCTGGGAGCTGATCCTGATCCAATGGAAGAAGAACTGGGGTTCTTAACTGCTGAGTCATCTCTCTATTCCCTCAGCTCTTTAAATAATGCTTTTATTAATTCTTTGAGAATATCCTACAACATATTTTGGTCATATTTACTCTCCTGGTTGTGGGGTTTGTCCTTGCCTATGGCTGACATACCAGTTGTTGCACCATTAAAGAAAACTGATTGTCCCTCTCTGAGCAGCAATCAAATGCTAATAGCTCCCCAGCAAGGGACAGCCTTTGTGCCCACATCCTTCCTTCCATCCAGAGATTGTGTGTGGCTTGAGTTTTGCAGGTCTTTACAATGTTGTCACATATGTTACATATGTTGTCACAGCTGCTGTGAAATAATGCCTGCATTGGCCCTGTTGTGTCTGGAAAATACCTTTTAATCTAAAAAAGAAAGACATTTTATTTTTAATGTGTGTGGCAGGTCTGCCACTAGTATGGGCTGCACACAGAGGCCAGCAGAAGGCATCTGATGTACTTGCTGGGAACTGAATCAGGCTCCACAGAAAAGCAGCCAGCACTCATGACTTAACTGCAGAGCCATGTCTCCAGACCCCTTTTGTGTGGTTTTGATTCTTCGGTTTCTTAGAATCTTTTAAATATAGCAGAATCACATTTGTAAATCCATAGGATTACTTCCTGGCCACTGGAGTTCCTCTCAGAAAGTTCTTGCCTATGCCTCTGTATTGAAGTATTCTTTTCTTATGTTTTTCTCCAGTAATTTCAGACTTTCAGGTCTTATATTAAGCTCTTTGATCAATTTTGAATTGATTTTTGTATAAGGTGGAAACCATGGCTTTATCTTTATTTTCCAACACGGGAAATCAGGTTTTCCCAGCATCACTTGTTAAAGAAGCTATCCTCTCTCTCTGTGTGTTTATGACGATTTTGTCAGAAACCTTGTGGCCACAGCTCTGTGTTTGAGGGTCCTCTGTTCTTTTCCCTTGGTTTGCATGTGGCAGTTCCATGCTCTGCTGAATAATAGGGGACTGTAAGCTAAGATTACATATGGTAATATCTCCACTCCCTTTTTATTTTTTATTTTTTAAAACTTGTGTCTGCTTTCTCTTTTGGTTAGTTTGATTATGGGCTTGTCAAATTTGTGTATTTTTTCAAAGAGTTAACTCTTTGCTTGACTAATTCAATGCATTGTTTCTTTAATCTCCATTTCATTATTTTCTGCCCTCAGTTCTTCTAACACTCATTTAAGGCTATAAATTTCCCTTAAAGATAGCATTAGTTGCATTTAAACTTTTTATATGTCAAACATTTAATATCACATAAAAATTTCAAGAATTGCAATTTCCTTTCTAACCCATTGTTTAGTCTGAAATATAATTTTAATTTTATAATCTGGGAATACTTAAGATTTTAATATTACTTTCAGAAGTAGTGTTGCTGATTTATAGCTTGTGAGAATCACCGTCAAGTTTAACCCTTCTCATGCTTAAATCCAATACTTTCGAATTTGTTATTTTCATTCACTAGCTAGCCAAGTTTAAGAAAAGATGTTCCACGTGTACTAAAGAAGCTGTGACTTTCTGTACCTGTGGTGTTCAATGTCTCCTGCCCTCAAGTAAAGTTTATCACACTAGGCAAACTTTCAAGATGCTAACTTTACAAAGCACTCAGTCATTAAAAGAAATCAGGACCTCTTTCTATCTTTACAGCTCTCTATTTCTCCTCTCAGTTCTATCAATCTGAGTTTTAATGAGCTTGGAAATCATTGAATGAAGCTCCTGGATTACTTTAACTTCCACGTGAAATCAAGCTTTCAGAGTTAGAAACTATAATTTTATGACAGGTAATTTTTTTCCAATGCTTATTGGTGTTAGCCGTCTTATTATGACTCTTTTATACGTGAGAACTTAGTGCTTGCATTTTTGGCATTATTTGCTTATTTCTAGATATAACTCTTGAAGTTTACTTAATTCTAGATGTAGCTCTTGAAAGTAGGATTGAACTGAATATGTAATCTGATAGTGTTGTCTAACTGGAGCAGTATCCATATTTATAATTTATATGATTGGTAACATATTTGGCTTTAAGTCTATCATCTCCCCATCTCCAAAGGAGGATTAACCAAACTCAAGTGAAATTCCTATAAGTATTCTGGAGACGATAATGTTCTCAGTCAACACTGGTTTTAGTAAAAACATGTTGCGAGACATGTTTGCATTGAAGATCATCCCCAAATCACATGATATAAAAAAAAAAAAAAAACCTCTTAAACTCGGTGTCAGAAAAGAATTTTGGCTTCTGTATAAAATAAACAATACACATGTAGTCTCCCAAGGCGATCCTTTTAAACAAACAAAACTTGTGATATTTGTCACACGAAGGTACATGGAAGACCCTGGTGGGGACCAGAGATGCTCACGATAATTGAAGGAATGGAAAGGAGACCAGGAGGCAAGGAGAAAAACTGGTGTAAGCTGCATCCTTGCAGTGCTTTTGGGAATTGTGGACTGTGTTAGAAACATCCTTCCCAGTGCCCAGGGAACAGGCCTCCTGGGCTTTGCCTATAAGCTTCTTCCAGGGCTGGGGACTAAACCCATGCTTTGTTAGTAGGCAAGTGCTCTACCCACAACCTACATCACTAGTCCGTTCATTGATTTGAAACTGCTGTACTGAGAATGGGGCGAAAAAGACAAGAGAGTGGAACAGATAATAAGAAAGTATTCTAGTAGCCTGCTATCCTATCCCACAAAATGGAAAGGCTCGCCTCTGAGGGAGAGCCAGCCCCTCGCAATGCCTGCCTAGGAGAGAAGATGGGTTCCGGGAGGAAAACTGAGTTTTAGCAGTCCAGAGCCTCAACAGGAGTACCCTGGGGTAAATGTATATCCACAGTTAAACCCAGTACTTTCAGAACACTCAGCAAATTTACTGTTTATTCTTGTGTCTTATTTCTATCCACTTAATACATTTGAAAAATTGCAAGCTCTTCATAATCTCTTATAGTTCCAACTTCCTCAATCTTTCCTTAATATTTTCCCCTGAAGTTTTAATGAATACGATTTCAAGTGTAACTAAACAGCGCACCACAGAGTATTCTTCTCACAAAAAGCAGGACACAATTCAGTCAGAAAACCTCACGGCTCAGGCCAAGTTGACATTGCCGCCAAAGAAAGGAAAGGCAGAAGTTTTGTGTTAATACATTTTTCACATACACACACACACAAAAAGAAAATCGAAAGAGATAATCCTGGAGAAAGACAATTTCTGTGTCCGTCTTTAATTTAACATCCCAGCACCACCACTTTCAAAAGAGGCATTTCTGTGATAAAAACCAAATTTACAGTTGAGAAATGATAACCCACAAAGCACTTACAGGGCCCAGACTGCACCCGGCTTTTCACATTTTGAGCTCCAAAATGTAAAGAAAAACTTCCGGATAGGATTAGAAGGCTGTGGAGTCTCGGTGAAAGTTTTTCTTTCTAGTTATGAAAATTATGTCAAAAAGTCTCCCTAAAAAAAAAAAAGAAAGAAACTTCCTTTGCCTGTGGAAACACCCTCGGTACCACAAACTGCGCAGCACCAATGAGCAGGGCATACACCTCTCAGCTACAAACTGCAGTAGTTCGGATACCAAAGGTCTTCTGGGTATCAGGTACAGGGGTGTGGTTGGGGGTGTGGCAGTGCATTCTGGGTGCTGTGGCACAAGGCCACTGACTTAACAGGCTCTGAAGTCCAAGCTCAAGGTTCTGGGGAGCTTGGTGCCTTCCTGGTTCACAGACAGCTGACTTCAGCGGTGTACTCCCACAGCCCAGTGGGGTTGGGCCTTTCCCACTTGTGAGAGGGCTTCTCTCAGGACCAAATCACACCTCAAAGCCCCACCTCCCAGCTCCACTGCTTCAGTGGTTAGGACGTGAGTTTGGGGAGACATATTCAGTCTCCAGCGGAGAAGAAGGTGTACATTTGTCAGACGTGGACATGTGAGAGGGAGAAGGGAACCCAGAGAGAGGCAGGGTGACAGTGTCTGCTGTCTGCCATCAAGATGGTTCTCCTGGGTATAAAGAGAAAAGAGAAATACCTGGGGGTTAATTAATTACAAAACATTAGTATATTGTATGGGAATATGCCAGTGAGGGCACTGAGTTCTCCTATCCAATGCTTTACACGCCGTGGCTCATGGCCCAGAATCACCAAGTATCTAATCTCCCTGCCCCCTCCTTCCAACAGTAAGGGCTGTTACACGAAGGACCTTTTGGTCATCTTTTTACTTGTATTTCTTATCTTCATTATAAAGCACAGATTTTTTTCCCTTTTTTGTTACTAAAAATGGAGCATAGAAGAAAACATGGATTCTGACTGTCCAGAAATGCCCAGTTATCTCCTACACCTCACGCTGATTCCGTCTAACGGTCTTCACATCCCTTAGCCACAGGCGCACCTTTAAAGACTGCCACAGTCATCTCTCCCCTTCATCTCTTCCACAGATGACCTCACCAATTAGCAGCTGGGGTGGCTCAACTTGGAAACACATCCCCATCTCAATTACTGTCCTACTGAATAGCAAGAGCACGGTCAGTGAGGCTGATCCCCCAGCGCTGCAGACCCGGAGAGACATTCACCTGCTCTGAGCCTCCGTCTCTCTGGCTGAAAATTAACGTTAGCATTGTTGCATTTATTGCAAAGAGATGATTGGCACCAAATGTGGACAAAAGTCAGGCATTCAAGTTTTTAAAACTTCTGATAAAATGAGAGGCTGGGTATGCAACTGCTTCTTGGCCTCTTGACATCCAAACAAGCATTCTGCTTTCCACTGACGTGAAGACCACAGCTCTTCTATTCCCTTCCCCTTGGGGCAGGGCATGGTCATATCCACAGACCTTGCTTGATGAAAGCAGACAGAAATCAACACAATGAGCTTATTTCCCAAGCAACAGTAAGCCTGTTCACTATGCTCTGAGGAGGTTGCTAAGCACTGGGGGTAGAGATACAAGCACCTTAAGAACCACAAGTAACAATAGGCTACCACTGAGACAAAAGTCAAGCTTCCTCAAGGAAGTGTCACCTTAGCAGGCAGGACTGAAATGTGTGTCACCTGGCTCTGGGAAAAGGCTAATAATTGAAAGCACCTGCTGGCCAGTGGGAGCCCAGGCAGGGAAAGATGGGTTGGCTTGTCTCCAAAGAAAAGGACTAAGTGAGAAGAAGGAATAGTTGCTTGGGTTTGAAACAAGCTTACGGAGAGCCATCTTAAGTAAAACCAGTAATTGGTTTCTTTGAAAAACATTTCGTCAGTTCCCTTCAGTGTACAGGCACCACCCCACCATCACCCACTGGTCTGTCCACTAAATCACTAGCCAATCCCCCTTGGCTATTCTCCAAAGTCACCTCTCCAATGACCGTCCCCCGCCCCCCACAAGTCAGAAGTACCACTGGGTCCAGGGGAGGTGAGATTTACCCTCTGAACATATCTCTGCCATTTCAAAATAATTCCAGACAGAATTGAAACAAAGTGAGACCTTGGGCAAAACAGGCCACCTGTACTTGAGTAAGATGACAGCCTTCTCTAAAGGGTCCCCAAGTGGGTGGAGCCACGCTGAGTTGTCTCCCTCACACAGTCTTCAAGGTGATAATGAAAATGATGCAACTGTCTGCAGGTGCCTTGTCCAGTTGACCTAGTAGTTGGCTGACTATCCTGCAACTAAACACTCACATGAAAGTAATCATTGTCAAGCTTCTGCCTCCTTTCTCATACCATAGACAGTAGGCCCCAGTAGGGAATGTTTCAGTAGGGGTGGGAAGGGGGAGGAGCCTAAACAACCTCTAGGACCCGAGATCCCAGCTCCTGTGAGGAGTCACCTACTTTCTGGTAACTGGCAGGAAGGATGAATGAGTGGACAAAGTAACTGAATGAATGAATGAATGAATGAATGAATGAAATAAAATTGAAGGCACAAATAGAGCAAGACCGGAACCTCTGGAGGTGCTGTTGATATTTTGGAGTTGCTGTGTGGCAGGGCATGGGCTCCCTGGGGATGGAAAAGGATGCTATTCATATCTCCTCTACACAGGTGATAGATGTCCAATTGTACATTTTCCTCCTTCTACCTGACTCAATGAAGGCAGCCACCTTAGCCTGAGCTCCAGGGACCCTGAGAGGTACTGAGAAAGGCGTAAGTAGCCATATCCAATCTCTAAGACTCATCCCAGCTCTGCAGCAAATCACCTGCTGGGGCTTCCCCTTCCTCACTGCCCCCATCTCTCAGAGAGCACACAGATTTCCTGCAGCCTCCCTCACCACCCCATCCCTGTCTTAGCCTCCGACTGGACTGGGAACCTACCAGCCACGCAGGCTTCAGATCTTCACAGCCCCTCCTCTAAATGCAACCCCCCAGTCCCATTCCCAGTTCTGTAGCAGACTACCAACTGTGACCTTTCCTTCCCTCTCTGCCCCCATTTCCAGGGGAATAAACAGATCCTGGTTGCATACCCTAAAGTGCTTATGTGAAACATAAGGTGCTGGATCCTCACTTAATCAGGTCTTTAAAGTTCCTGCATTGGGGGCTGGGCCTGGAGAGATGGCTCAGCAGTTAAGAGCACCGACTACACTTCCAGAGGTCCTGAGTTCAAATCCCAGCAACCACATGGTGGCTCACAACCATCTGTAAAGAGATGTGATGCCCTCTTCTGGTGTGCCTGAAGAGAGCAATGGTGTACTCATACATAAAACAAATAAATAAATCTTAAAAAAAAAGTTCCTGTGTTCAGTATTGGTGGAGAGCATATAGTAATATAAGTTAATAAATACTGAGCTCCTGGGAATCCAGTGATGAGTAAGTTCTCTGCCCTCATAGAAAAGTTGGTTGGAAGAGACAAAACAAAACAAACAGGGGCTTATGGGTACAGAAGGGGAATCGTGTGTCACTCTCAGGGCAAGAGAAAGGTTTAGGAGGGACCTGAAGCAAACCAATGTCCTTTCTGTCTATCTTCAGCTCAGGCACCTTCTGAAGTTCCACACCCACAAACTTTGACCACGTGACCGCAACTCGCATGGTCCCCATCTCCTCAGTCTCCTTGTTCGAGGTTCAATGGAGAGAAAGAGACAATTTGCTCTAAATAAACCAACTGTAAACAATAAAAGCTCTCTTACAACTATACTTATCCCTATGATCTCAGTGACTTTAACAGAAACTATTCAGGAAAGAATCAATAAAACGCCATAAACTCCCCGCCCTCGAGAATCCCCCGACCGGGTTTGCTGGGTCCCACTGTCAGCGGCACTGGATTCCCGGGAAGCCTGTGCCCTCTCAGAAGCACAGACACAGGCAGGGCACCACCACCCACTTCCTATCTGAGCTGTCAACTCTCCCCTTGGGTCTGTTGAGGCTTATTGTTCCCGAAATGCCTGCAGCATTGTTGGTTAAGCTGGCTCAGCCAACCATAAAATCACAGAAGAATCAGCCTGGTGCATCTTCTGGCCCAGGAGCTGACAACTGACAACTGATGTCTCAGAGAATGTCCTAGGCCTGTCCACTGACTGGGAGTTAAGAGGTGATGGAGTCGGAATATTGCTTCTAGAAGAGAAGGGTTTACCACTACCACCATCACCACCTGCTTTTGTGTTTGTTTTTCTCAAGTTCATTTTCTTAAGACTCTATCTTCTTTGGATTCCAAACCAAAAGACAAAAGCACAGAAACGAAATGATTTCACAAAAGCCAGAGAGTCCTGTAGGACATACTACATGCTGCCAGCAAATGACAGATACCCGTGGAAGAAGAGCAAACTTTAAATATATTCCTTAATGATGTGAAGATAAACGTTGTCTCTGATTGAAAAGCAGAAGTGATAAAAACATCAAAAAGAAAGAGCAGGAAGTGAACGTGCTATATAGTCACTAGATAAGATCAGCGCAGGTACAGTTGTGGTTCTTTTCAGTCCAAAGGGAATACTGCTGTCTGGGAATCTGGCCTATAAGAAACTCAGGAAGTTTTACTAACTAAATCGACACTTTTGAGTTAACAACTGCGATCAGCTCTTACAAACCATAACTGCTGAACTGCATCCCTGCAGTTTTAGACACTCACAAAACCTAGACTAGGGCCAAATGAGAGCAAACCTCCAGAAATATAGCTCAGAAAGTGGGGGGCTCTGCTAATAACAAGGCATGGCTGTGAACCCCAGAAGACACAAGTCGGCCCTGACCCTCCGTGCTGTTGCCCAAGGTGGATGAATCCTCTAAATTTCGATTACTCCCCTGCTCTGCATGTGTAGGGCTGTGTGTTCTCCAAGAGACGGGCCGGCAATCACAAAGGTCAAATACACTTACGGCAGAAAGGCCAAGGCTTTTGGGGGAAGCCTTTCAGTGAAAGCAAACTATGAAGAAAGTATCATCACTTCGTAAATAAAAAAATAACAAAATTCCTCACAAGTAAAATGATCCCTCGGCCCTCCAGATTCCCCCATCCAAGCCATCTTTAGAATTATCCGAATTTCAAGTCAGAGAATCCATTCCACTTCCAAGTGACAGGAAGATGAGGGGCACTTGTGGGCAGACTTAACTGAGAAATCTGAGGGCTAATGGGTTAGGGTATGGGTGAGCTGAGGTACTTCAATGATGAGGACCATTCTGGATCCCTTCAAGAATGTACTCTGCGGTGGACTTGTTTGCTTTTATTTTGAGTCAGTGTCTCATGTGGCCCAGGCTTGCCTTGAGCTCTTTCTGTGGTCAAAGATGATTCTTGAACACCTGATCCTCCTGCATCCGTCTCTCAAGTGCTGGGATTACAGGTCTGTACCACCACACCCAGCCAGCTGCTTCTTTAATGATCAAGTTAAGAGAAAACAGAATGACTGTGGAATGTATATTAGTCATATCACATCAAAATATCAGTGATTTAAATTAAAACAACCAAAAAGCAAATCTCTGATAATTCAACAAAGATGGTCTTTGCCCCAAGGTTTCCAGGGATTCCCAGTGATCTGCAGGGGAGGGAGCAACCCTGCAAATGGTGGGCTGGTGGCAATGTATTTTTAGCTAGCCATTAAGCCCTAAACATAGACAAGAATAGCAGCCTACTGAATGCTAACATTTGGTAAAGGCAATCCGTTAGAAGGACTGGTTCTTGTGTTTAACCTCAAAGCTAGTAAAATTACTATGATTACTATTACCAGCTTCATCTATATCTCCAGTCCATCTCCCCACTTCACCAAAACAGACGTTTTGCTTCGGCTATGATCAAAGACAATTCATGCAAAAATAGCCTGGGGTGGGGGTGATGCGTGACTTTCTGGATGACGTTTTATTTGTAACATAGCTGAAATTTACAATTATTTTAAATATACTGGCTGTCAAAGTTAGATTCTAGAGAAGGCTTTTGTACGTGTGTGTGTGTGCATGTGTGCATGTTTCAGCCTCTCAGGAGGCTTTTGCACATGTATGTGGGTTCTAAGCCTCTCAGAAGGCTTTTGCATGTACATGTGTTCCAAACATCTCAGGTCTCCAATATAAACGATGTCTTTCTACAGTAACCCGGTTCTAGAATTGCACGTTTCAGGACCACTGTGGGAGTTTGGACTCAAGTCTACAGTCATGTCATCCAGTTTCAGGAGAGACTATCATTGAGGTGTGAGGCTCAGGGTATAAGGCACAATACTGAATTTTTTGCCCACAAATAAGAATTACCCAAATGCAACTAAATACCCAACGGTAGCTCTGGGAGGACTAGGACTAGACAGGGCCTCCCGCCAGACAGTACAAGGAGACGGAGAGCCACAAGTGTGCTGTTCCTTGGAGGCATTGCAAGAGTTCTGCTTACATGGCTTTCTTACCTTATATCCTAGCATAGACAAAGTCCACCTAATTCCCAAGACTGGATGGGATTGTACATGCATCTCAAGGTAGCTAGGTGCCGCACTCAGCCACAAGTACACGAGGAAACGGGGCCTCCAGGGTGCCAAGTGACGTCCGCACAATTGCACACCCAATGAATACCACAATAACTTTTTCCTTAAAACCTCTAACAGCTCTTTTCAGGATACTGGTATATGGCTGAGAATTTGTGCTTTGTGTAGCCTTAAGAGAGTTAACTATCTTGGTTTAACAAACCTTCTGCGATATCACAACAGTAATTTAAACCATCGGCTTGTGCTATTCAAGGCAAGACTTTCATATCACAAAATTCGGCTACTGATTTTTTTTTTGAGAGTTAGATCATAAGTAATCCATAATTTTTAGAGAATGGGCTCCTCGGGTAATTCTGTGGGATTCCAGGAACATCTTTGGAATCCCCGGATTGCCATTGACAAGAGAGTCTTTATATAACTAATTCAATTATTATTACTGTGTGTGTACATATATGGTATATTTGTGGGTGTGAGTCATGGTAAACATAAGTAGACTAAATAGCAAACAGTTGGTTCTCTCCTTCTACCGTGTGAGCACCTAGAATCAGACCCGGGCTGTCAGGCCTTTCAGCGGCAAGCACCCTTACCTACTGAGCCATCTCACGGACTTTACATATGAGGCTTTTAATTAAGGTATTTTAATTTTCTCCAATACATGCTTTCTCAAATCCTGCTCCAAGTACTCTCACCTAACAGAACAGAGCTGGCAGTGGCCAAAACTGAGACTCCAGGAAGGAACTATTAAACTAGGTTTGTCTTCTTACAATTACATGGCATGTTTGTTTCATAATGCTACAGATATTTCAAAACTATGAAGCATTTGTATATACCCAAACCCACTTTTATCTAAAAAGGTATCTTGCAAAGTACTCAGATTTAAGAAACTGCAATTCCTGGTGACTGCATTTGATGATACCAGGACCATAGAGCAGAAGAGTGCAGGGCACCTGGATAGCAACTTCAATTACACCCAATGTCCGGATGCTACAGTTGTTACTCTAGTCTCCTGGGGATTCCCCAAGCTGGATCCTTCCATGGATTTCTCAGGCAGCGCATGGAAGCGTGGCCAGCATGGATGCCCCTGAGCTCAAGCTGAGTTTCAGAAACCGGAACTCCTTGTATTTCAGTCTCTTTCAGGCCTGCCTGGGTGGACTGTCTCCGCTTTTATCTCTACCCCAGATTCTGACTCCTGAATCTGTCTCCTCCCCCTCTCTCTCTCTCTCTCTCTCTCTCTCTCTCTCTCTCTCTCTCTCTCTGTGATGGGCCAAGGCCCTTCCACCCTGTTGTTCTGGTAGACTTCGGATCTCTCAACAACCCTCTTTGAGGGCTTGGACTTAGGCAGGCAAATGCTTAAAAAGAAAGTGCTGAAGTATTTATTGGCAGCCTCGATCTTGCTGAGGGAGACTTCTCTGATGTCCTGAAGGGGGTGGGGATGGGGGGTATACAAGGGAGGCCACAAGCTGATTCATTTTTGAAAATCCTAGCAGCCATGGAAAAGGGCTCACCTCTAGTGCAGGAGATAAACAACACGCCATAACATATTCATTAGCCTGGAGGCTTTTGCTGTTTTCAAAGAGCCTTCTCCCCCTTTCCTGTGCCCTCCCTCCACCCCCTTCCCTTTCTCCTTTACACAGACTCCCAGGCCCAGCACAGACTGTGGGTTAAGGTTAAGCTCTGGCTGCCCTTCACCCTCCTCTGTCTTTCTTTCATCTCTATAGCTCCCCTCCCCCCACCCATTTACTGAGATTGTTGCTGCCTACAGGATCAACCCAAGTTAGATCTTGGCCACTTCTGGGAATAAATAGTCTATAAATGATAAAGTTGATATAACGCTCTCTGCCTCGGTCCTAACTGGAAGGTTGTAACCTTCCAAGTATGTGCAGAAGCACCAGCCCATGCTTAAGACCCACCGGACTTCACACACATCAAGGTAAGACCAGGGATCCAGTCCTCTGCCGAGAAAATGGATAAACAAATCATACCTCGGCCAAATGATGTTGAAGCCTCTCAGCTTTAGAGTAGAGACACACCCCTGGTTAAGGGTGGAACTCAGTCAGCCACAGGAACCTTATTATAAACTAGTTTAGGGATGAGGTTTTGTCCTGATTTAATCATTCACCATCACCATTGCTACCATTGTCACCATAAACAAAACAAAACAAAACCATGCATCTTGGAATACCCAGGAAGAAAAGTTGATTCTGGAGGCTTTGATTTTTCTGTAGAAGGCAGAACGTGGGGTAGAGAGGGGAGACTGGATAGCAATGGGGCAACGTAAGCAGTCACGGGCAACCTAATGCCACCACTGGAACTTAAGCATGAGTGCGAGGCAAACCCAGTGGGAAGGAATACCCAAACGACGGCACCACAACTGAATGCAAGCGGTACTATTAGATTTAGGACTGGACGACTCCTACTGTGACAACCGCGCAGAACTGGGAAACGTACTGAGTAGCCTATGCAATAACAGCACAGGTGCAGCAAACGCAGGGCCACCATTACTCTAAGGGACACACAGGAAGGTGGGAACAGGGAAGCCGTGTTCTTGAGGCAGCCTGGGCTGGGTCCTTGGCTGAAGCTCTGGTCTCGGTGACTTGGAATACTCACCAGCCTCTTGGGAGCCAGCTCACTTACAGTGGCTGGTCACTCCTGTCTTGATCCCTCTCGTGCGGTTCAGTCCTGCTTTGGCTTCTTTTGGTTTTGCAAATCGTTAATTCCTGCAAAGAAGGAGAAGGAGAGGGATTTAAAGCTGTGCGGGACATTGACCAATCAGAAAGCACGGTATGGGGAAGGCATGGAGATCTTCAATGATGGTGGGCACGCGCTTTTGTTGTTGGTCCTGTTCCTCACTCTAGACCTGGCACACTGCAAGAAAGTACACAGCACCTATCCGAGTATACAAATGTCACTTGTCGGGAAGGGGCACAGAAGCAATTGCACTTGTCGACATACCGAGACACGCCTACATATTTGCAACATTACCAATGTGTCTCCAGTAAGGGTTTTCACTCCTCCCCAAATGTACACAAAATATACACTCCATCAGAGGGAGCACACGTGCGAATAGAGAGCACTGCTATTACCTGAACAGCGCTGTAGGCTGCAAGCTGCCTACATCCACCTTGAAAGAAACCTTGAGCAGACTTCCATTCCACTGGAAATGCCTTTTTATTTTATTTTAAAGGAGTAACATTTTTCTCTAGTGATTTATTTTTGTCTTCTGCCCACTGGTGTTCTGCCTGCATGTGTGTCTGTGTGAGGGTGTTTGATTCCCTGGGACTGGAGTTGCAGACAGTTGTGAGCTGCCACGTGGGTGCTGGGAATGGAATCCAGGTCCTCTGGAAGAACATTCAGTGCTCTTAACCACTGAGCCGTCTCTCCAGACTTTTATTTAAAAGTGAGGCTGCTATGCTTCCATACACTTTACACAGTAACTTAGTATCCAATATCAGCTGTGATGTCTATAATATTTTTGTACCTCTAGTTTTAAAACAAAGAAATTGGTACCTAAAAGACACATGTGGCCCATGCAAGAACGTATAGAATTGGTTACAGAGGAGGCATGAAAACCAAGGTTCTTCCATGTTTGTTTTTTTTTAACCTTAAAAATGTTTGTTTTTTATTATTATTGTGTGTATGTGTAATGTGTATATGTATGTTGTGTATCATGTGTGTCATGTGCCGGTAAGCATGTGTCATGTGGCACATAAAAATCTGAGGACGATTTTCAAGAGTTAATTCTCTCCTCCTACCTTTCCATGAGTCCCAAGGATTGAACTTGGGTCTTGAGGCTTGGTCAAGTGCTTCCTCTGTGCTGAGCTACCTTCTCTGCACCTTGAGCCAGGATTCCTGACTCCTGGCCCCAGGTACTTTTTATTACACCAGTGGCACTTAGCCTGTTTTCAGAACCAAGCTTATTATACATTCGGTGAGAATTCCAACTTTTCAAGACACCAAGTACAGAGCTTTGCCTGTAAGAAAACGGCTCTTCCTTCCATTTTATCAGGTCAGTCTACCAGGAGTTATATCGTATTAATGATTCCATCCTTATCATGAGATAATAAAGTCTTTAAAATGAATCTTGGGACTGAGGAAATAGGCCAGAAGTTAAGAGAAATTAATGTTTTCGTATAGGGTTTGTGTGTGTGTGTGTGTGTGTGTGTGTGTGTGCGCGCATGTGTGTATGTGTCTCGTGGGAAGAGGGTATTTCTAGCACCTACATGGCAGTTTGCAAGTGTCAATAACTCCAGTTCTAGGGGGTCAGGTACTCACTTCTGGCTTCCCCAAGCTTCTGCACATACATACATACATACATACACAGTGTGCATACATAATTCTGGCACATGTGCATATACACACGCATGTGTGTGCGTACACACAGACACACACACACACACTAAAATCTAAAAACAGAATAAACCTGAAACAGACTCAGAACCTGGTGACATTCTAAAGCTTTCATAATGGATAAGTTTAAAAAAGTAAAAAAACAAACAAAAAAATTAAAACAACAATAACAACAAGGAAAACAGCCTAAGGTGAGTTGCCTTAAGAAAACCAGTGCCTTAAGAAAGCATGGCTTTGGCTGTGCCCTTGTAGTCACAGAGGAGACAGCTGCCACCAGGAGCTTGGGTGTCCCTAAACTGTGTCTTTTCATCCCCACTTTTTGAGTACCAAACTTTTGCTAATTTCACAGTATTCTCTGGCACTTCCTTATATTATGCAAAACATTCTATTTAGACGAGTTGACTTCACTAATTAGTCTATAAATACTTGACTTTTACCCACTGCCTTGGTGAGTGAGATAATTACTGAGGAAAAGGCCAAAGCATTTATGGTCAATCAGATGAGGAGAAAGGGAATATGGTCTTTTAGACGAGGAAAATGTAAAACATTGTGAGGCCAGGCAGAAGCTATTAGCAGGATCAATATCTCCACTAGTACCTTAATAAATCATTGCATCAAAGCCTTGACACAGGATGGAGGGAAACCCTACAAGTTTCTAAACTGGGAAATAAAACTCCATTTAAATGACAAAGACCTTATTGGTATACACGGAATATGACAAGTTCCTGAAGCAGTCTCCGAGTCCCCTGTGCATAAAGTGTAGTGCATCAGCGGCGAGGGAAGAAAAGCAGAAAGACAAAGAGCACAGCCCCCCTCAGGGCTGCACTTCCTAATTTGCAACTGGTAAATATGCATGAATCTGCTCCACTGCAGCTATGGATGACAGACTGCTTTCTGGAGAGAGCACAGAGCCCAGAAAGCAAAGTAGAGGATGGCTTGGTGTCACAATTGGCTTCCTCACCCAACTAATAGCTCTCAATCTTTCTACCACCCTCCACTTACATTGCTTAAATTACTGCCCTCTGGGTACCATTCCCTAAGATGAAAAGCACTTTGGCAGCGATGGACACTCACTGTGTGGCACCAAGTGTCCCGAAGCGAGTTCTCCCTGTATCAGAAGAGGTGAACAACAATAAATTTCACTAACCCTTTCATCATTCCTGTAGTCTCTGATGGTCCCAGGAAAAGATGCTAACAATTAAAACAAGTTTCTGGGCTTGCGGGTCTGGTTTTTTATTTGTCTTTTCTTACATTGAGTAAAAACCAAATTACCATTTGGCAGAGTGTTACCATAGAAATCACCCAACCCCTTGGGGTGTTGTCCTTAGTTATTGAGAAGGCATGGGGCAGACACACAATATTTTGACTCCCTTTTGCTTTGTACTTGCGGTGTTTAATTAGAATAGTTTTTCTTGGGATTTTAATTTACTGCGGCTCCCCCCCCACCTTGGGAAGTAAGAGCTCTGGTCTCAAGATGTGTTTAGAAGACTCACAGCTTCCTAACAACTGGCAGTGTTCATTTGTGATTAATTAAGGCTTTTGTTTTTTTAGTTGAACAAATATTTTCAAGCACTTAAATATTAGACAAGCTTGATGATAATTATATGTTTTTAAAAGTGCCCAGAAGTCTCAGAAAAGCCTGACAATCTTAAGAAAGGCAAATACACATCAAAAGTTAACTATCTAAAGATCTGGCTTGTGGTATAAAGGGTGACCAACAGAAGGGCCACCGATGTTTATGTGTCAACAGAGGGGGACATGGTTGATTTACAAAAGACTTCTCTATTATAATCTAGGATGTCTGGGAAGGACTCACAGGAAGGAGGTGGTTAGAGAACTGGCTGGTTGTGATTTGAGGAGATAAGGGGAGACAGGGACATATACTTCAATCAGAACAAGAAGCTCGTGGAAGCACATAGCCCAAATGAGAGAGAATTGACGACACAGATGATGGGTGGCTCTTCCCCCAACATCCAGGACAGTGGCGGAACCTTCTGAGCCTCAAGCCTCAAACTTCTTTCTCAGGATGGAAGCAGCATGCACAGTCCTGTGAATGCTATTCCAGCCCTGTGTCCCTGAACAGGCAGTGTAGTCAAATGAGACTTCACTTGTGACCAAGAGAAGATTCGGGGTTGGAGTGGGGGGGGTGCTCGCCTAAATGACTCTTCGACTCACAGGACGTCTGCTTATCATAGGAAGTGGCCTTCAGAAGAGCAAGAAGCAAGTCACCCCTTTAGGGAAGGGAATGCAGCAGGATGGGTATTTTGAGAAAAGAACTCCCTAGCAAGAGCAGGAATGACTGACGATGTAGACAAGGTCTCTTGCGTGGGAGGAGACGCGGCGGAAAAGAAGGGGTCATTGCTCCTTTTCAGGTGCAGCACCCAGCCTGCCTCATCCATCACTGGGAATGGCCGATTCCCAAGTCACTTCACAGCCAAGCACCTGCTGCCTTTGGCAGCCTTAAGGACAAGGCTCAAATCGGAAGTCTTGTTTTGTGGCTAGAGGTTCGGGAAGTCAAGAATGGCGAGAAGAATCAGTCCATGGCTGCTGGATCTAAACTAGTCAGCACTGGCATTCATCGACACTTTCTCTCTCTCCCGAATTATAAAGTTCAGGACAATTGAAGTCAGGTAGCCTACTGCAATATATCACGAGAATTAAGCTGGAAGTGGTGGGAGGAGACATCCCGCCCCCGTGAGAACTACATACGTGCCATGCTGCTTGGATGGCTGTGCTTGTGGTCCGTTCTGGGTGCTGGAAAACCAGCCTGGAGCTGAACGGCCCAGAGGACCACTCAAAGAGCCTACATAGTATCTTTTGCCAGGTGATCAGCTCAGTATGAATTTTGCTCGGTCATCTTCCTCTGCAAGTGACTTTCTGAAAACTGTGAGACTTTCAGCACAAAGACCACCGACCAAAATACTGATGACGCTGTTTGAACCAGCAAGGAGAAGTCCTCAGTCTCAACTATTCCTCTGGGTGTCCTTGTTCGAGCAGCAGTTAATTTGAAAACGATTAGCAGGCTGCTCGCTTCCTTGAGGCATGGCAAAGCTGGACCAGCGTCTCAGCCCTGTGCTCGGAGGGAGCCAGGATGTTTCTGGAATGGATCAAGGTTTGTGCTGGTGTCAGGGACAGCTCACTGCTTTCCTGCCAGACCACGATGAATCAGCCACCCACTTGCCCTAGCTGCTTCTGCAGACTTTCCTCGACTTATTGTTGCCTCTGTGACAGGAAGGCACTTCTAACTTTTCATCTGACATGAGCGGGACCATTCATTATATTTTCTCCACACCCACATTTATATGAGCGTTAAATTAATGATGGTAGCATAATTTAGATAGGAAGTCAAACAAAAGATATAGTGATTAATGAGAGATATATTTTTTATATGGAAGCTCCTATTTTTGACTTAAACTAGCAGACTTCTTTTTCAGTAGCCAGCCAATGGGGTCTTTAGGACTGACATTTCTTTTGATAAAAGTTTTTTTTCCTTTTTTTTTTTTTTTTAAAAAACCACTTATATTCTCTCCACAACAGGAGAAAGTTCTTCTTTCTTTCACCCCTCTGACTTATGCCCTTATCTCTGTAAACCACTTGGCTTCTATAACCAAAAGGATGCCACGTGTGGGGTAAAAATCTGATACCAGGGGCTTTGCCAGCACATTGCACTTCCCTCTCAGCTAAGTTTGGAACTCACATCTAGTGTGCTGGCCAGCGCCTGCAGAAACAGCTGGGCCAGAACAAGGGCACAGTCAATGGCTCTCAATGAGACATGGCCTCTGGCCTGCTGACCCCTCCAACATGCAAAGGACATGGGTCACAAAATACCCCCTCCAAACACAAGCACCCTTATTTAAGTCCCCCCACCCCAACCCCTATCCTGCCCCAATGCCACACACACTTTGATTTTTCAGTGCTAGGCCTCTTCTGGTAGGGTTTTGTTTTGTTTTTGTTTTTTAACTTTGGCTCTTTACAAACAGGGCTGGAACCCAGTGTTCTCCACATGGCTTCACTTTATGCAGGGCAGGGATAACAATATGCAGTCCGCAGGCCAACCGAACTCAGTGGATGGATCTCATGGAAATGAGTACTTACTTAAACCTGCTGCTGCTTGGGGGAGGGGTGTGTGTGAATTACCCCAATTCCAAGTAACTAACCATGAACAACAAACACAGCATGGGTCCTAACTGCAGAGAGCATATGGGTTGGCACCACAGCCTCACATGAGTTGGCAGGAGGAGAACCATAGAAAAGGAGCCACACCTACCTACCCTACCCACCCTACCTACCCTACCTACCCTACCTACCCGAGCAGAGCAGCATGGGAGGGAGAAGCATCCTGTGTGGACAAGCCTAGCAAAATGCAGGTTGGATGCAGGTTTTAATCCAGAAGTTTGATCTCTAATATAAATCATAACATCCTATGAATAGGACCGGGATAATTGTGAACTAGCTTTTGAGAAACACAAAATTTCTACAGCAAGAGTGTCAAGCATGCCCAAGGGCTTTTCTTAGGAGTACTACACGGCAGAACCAGAAAATTTCAATTAATTAAAAAAAGAATTAAAACCTGCCAAGAAATTCCAGCTTCATTCTCACCAGCTCCACCTTCCAAATAATCGACATGAAGGATATTATGTTCAGCCACGTACATGCAAGCGTGCAGGTTCAGTCATGTGCATACAAACATACAAAAATGTATTCTTGGGAGTGTGCCTATCTGCTGGTATCTGTTTGAGCTCTGTGGAAGCATCTGTTACTCCGTTTAAATGTGCGTATACTACATAGAAGAGGCCTGCACCATTGCTCTTTATGGCTGGCACAGACCAGCTTGCTTTGCTTGGCTGTTGGGTTTAAATATGAAACGTCTCCCACAGACTCTTGACTTGAAGGCTTGGATCACAGATGATGGACTTCAGGGAAGTGTCTGCGTGCCGAGGGCTGTGATTTAACCAATGGACCACTGGAACCAAGCATTCAGATGATGGCATTATCAGGGGTAGTATAAAGTAAGAAGTGGGTGGAGGTGAAGGAAATAGGTCCCTGGGGGCCTACCCTGAAAAGCTACATCTTGACCCTGGTCTTTTTTCTTCTCTCTGCCTCCCAAATGCCATGAGATGTCTTTTTCTCCATCACATGTTCCATGCTCCACTCATGATGAACTGCCTTATCGCAGGCCCCACAGGGATGGTGCACGCAACCATGGACCAAAACATCCAAAATCTACTCAAAATAAATCATTCTTCCTTTTAAATTATTTTTTAATAATGTATCATAGCAGGGAAAGTCTCACTAACACAATACTATACCACATCATGCTGAAGAGATACGCTATCATCTGTATCCCCACTGGTACACTTTGAGATTTCTTCCAAGTCTTGACTATTACAAAACACATGCAAAATTCTTTAGTGCAGTTACAACTATAGTGTTAAGATAAATGCAACTAAACTGCCTTCAAAAATAGTTTCCCAATATGCATTCCTTTGAAAAGTGTGGCAGATTTTTTTTTAGGGGGCATCAATGGTTTAGGATTTATTTTTTATTTTATTTTATGTGTACAAGTATTTTCCCTGAATGTATGTGTATCCATAACGTGGGTACAGTGTCTTTGGAGGCCAGAAGAGGGCGCTGCATCTGTTAGAATGGAAGTCACACGTGGTTGTGAGCCATCTGGATCCTGACAATGGCACCAAGATTCTCCACAAGAATAGGAGGAGGCTCTTAGTCACTGAGATTACACCAACAGTTTAGACTGCCATTAGATGACAATTGAATAGACTGCCTTTTAAATTTCAATATCTGTTACATCATTGATAAGGCAATGTTTGTCAGATTTTCCTTTGAATTATGCATTAATACTCTTATTTTCTCCTGTTGGGCTGATAGATCTTGTCAGTTGATACATCTAAGACCACTTTCAAAGAAATCTAGCCATCATCTGTTTCAGGTACTACAGACTATTTTTCTTAATTTCCACCTGACTAAAGCTTTGGTTTGGTTGGGAGTGGAGATGGTTATCTAGAATGAGAGGCATTTTATTAGAATGCATGTTTGTGTTCAATATAAGTGTGTGGTGTATGTATGTGTGCATGTGGCCACACATGCAGGTGGGTGCACACCCATGAAAACAAGCCAGAGGGAGGTTTCTGACATTCTGCTCTGCAACTGTCAGCTTCATTGCTGTGACACAGGGTTTCTTACCGTAAATGGAGCTACGCTGGTGGAGACCAGCAAGCTGCAGAGACTCCTGCTCCTGCCTTCTACAATGCTGGGCGTACAAGTGAAACATGACCACATCCAGCTTTTTTATGTGGATGGAAACCCAGGTCTTCATGCTTGCTTACCCATTGAGCTACTTCTTGGGCCTCTTAAAGGCAATTTTAAACAATGCATCACTTCCTATAAAACATACTAGCCCGGTCAGAGTCATGGTGTGCTCTGACCAGATATTATGTGTGTCTTATGTAACATGGTCAACAGAACTCAGTAGTGAATGTCTCTTGAGTTTTATAGAATCGAAACACCCTCTGTACGGTGCTACCCCATCCACCCCCGACCCCATTCCCACTTGTTGCAGTCTATCTTCAAGTCACTCAAAAGTTACCAAGCCCTACCTTGTTCTTATTTATTTCCTTACTTCTCTTCCAAGTGTGTGACCCAAGGGCAGATCTAGCAATTCCTGTTTTATTATAAAGGAGCCCAGCAAGTCCTTAGGATTACCCTTGTTATCTCCACAGACGATTAGCCAGGCCTTTTATTTCAGGGTTCAGTGTGCTAGTGCTATCACCTACTGGCTGTGCTCTAGAGTGCAGGATCCTCATCACATCTGCCATTAGCATGCAAAGGAGGCCAAGGAACCAGCCCAGGGAGCAAGGAACTCTCCCGCTCTGTGCTCTGTGCGCGAGGGCAGGGCATGTGTGATGGGTAGCAGGTCGTACAGGAAGGCTGCAAGGTTCACACTCTGATTCTCTCACTGGGAAATGTTTCCTCTGCGGCCTCACGATCCCCATCCACAGGATGGTGATAGGTACAGGTGACAGAGAACAAAAGGCAGCAGTGTGGTAGGTCTGCTGCAGGTAATAAAAAGTTATGGAGAGAGAAACCCTAGGAGCACACGTGAGTTTCAAATAAGTGTAGTCCGTCAGCATAATAATCACAGATACAAACAATATGGATTAGAATGTGATGTTGTCTAACAGGCCTTATGGCAGACAAGGACGTACTACAGGCCATGAAAAGGGGCCCTGAAGAAGCAGTCAAGAGGCACAGGAAGGAGCTGACAAGGTAGGAATAAGAGACTTTAAAGTTGTTGAATTAGGGAAGGCTGAAAGAAGCTGAGGAGAAGGGCGATCCTGCAGGAGGACCAGCAGTCTCAATTAATCTGGACCCCTGAGATCTCTCAAACACTGGGCCACCAAACAGGCAGCATACACAACCTGATATGAAACCCCCAACACACATACAGTAGAGGACTTTGAGGATCTGTGTTCATTCAGAGATGATGCATCTAACCCTCAAGAGACTGGAGGCCCCAGGGAGTTTAAGAGGTCAGGTGGGGTGAAGGGTGGGGCATCGGCATGGAGACAGGGGGTAGTGAGGAGGTATGGGATAAGAACAAATTTAAATTAATAAATAAATAAAAATGTTAAAAAGAGGTTTTAAGTAAGCAAAGATTGGTGTGCCTGTAAAGACAGAAAAATATCAACAGAAACACTGCGTGACCTCTAAGCTTCCCCAAGTACCTCAGATACAAACAGCATGGATTAGAATGTGACGTTGTCTAGCAGGCCTTTCCCTAGAAGGAGCTTTCCCTAGAAGTGTAGATGGGCAAGAAGTTCACCTCAGAGGCTTTCTGTTCCTTTAAATAAGACAGTGCTTTTCTTGCCTCTGGAGGAGGAAGTGGAATCAGCTGCTCTCAGAACAGCTAATCCCGAACTCATAAGGTATGCTGGTCCCTGAAGTTTCTCTATGGAATGTTGGAAAAGCCTGTCTCACAGAAACAGTTCTGCACAGGTTGGGAGAACCCTGCAGGCTGCTCACTGCAGGCCTTCATCACACCAGGAAGGTGGTCCTGATGCTGTTACAGATGCAGTGCTTCAACACAGGCATCCTATGGATGCTACTGGAGGTTCTGCTGTGAGGGGCAACAGGTAAGTGCAGAGCAGCAAGGTCTCCATGCTCTCTACTCTCCCAGAGCTTCCACTTCACATCAGCACGGCCAAGAGGCTTAGAGGAAGAGATGAGGGCGTGGGCGCACAGCCTAGAGTTCTGAATGGGTGGCCAAGATTGCTTCAGTGGGTGCCAGCAAGAAAACAGGAGAGGTCATTGGCCTAGAGTTGGGGAGTTCTCTGAGGAAGTTATACCTGAACTGGTGGCTTAGATGAGAAGTTGACCCAACATGGAAACACAAAAGGGCAGAAGGCTGAGGCTGGAAAGAGAACAAAGAGGAGCTTAGCCAAGCTGGAGCAGAGCAAGTGAAGGTAAATTCATTCCTGACTAAAAACACTCCAGTTTTAGTTGTGAGCCCTTCTTGATATATGCTGAGAGAGGCTTGGTCTGTCCCCTGCTCCTGGCTGTATAGCCTGGAGATCTCTGTCTCTCTTTCTCTCTGTTTTTCTCTCTCTCTCTCTGTCTCTGTCTCTCTCTCCTTCTCTCTCTCTGTCTCTCTCTGTGTCTCTCTGTCTCTCTGTCTCTCTCTCTCTTTCTCTCTCTGGATTCCAGTGCTCACTGAACAGAAAGTGGAAGTGCTCCATAAAGAAAGAGTCACCAGGGGCTCCTAGCTTTAGCATCAACAAGGATAGCACTCAGGAACCTGGGGCTGAGACATGTCCACCCTTGTCAACAGAATTTACTGCTAAAGGGATACAAAAAAATCTGCTTTTGGTTTCCTTATCTTGTTTGAGTGTCCAAGTCGGCAGAGTGGACAAAATCACTCAGGACAAAAGCAAATCAAAGCGTGAGCTGCCAGGGAAATATGATGACAAGATGGGGTTGGGTGTGAGGGAGGGGGAGGAACCAAGGCGATGAGTGGCCGGAACAGCACCCACCTACCTTTCAGGATAGAGATTTAAACATGTGAACTGCAACCCTGGTAAGGACCCTTGGGATCTCTCTGAAAATAAAATCACTGGTGGACAGGAAATGATGCTGGCCCCTTTAATGTGTTTGTCTGTTTCTGTTTCTGTAGTCGGTCTCCATTTTTAAATGTTTGTAACTACCAGGACTATGACAGTAGCAAGTGACTTATGACTGATGGTCACTGGGATTAGGACATTTAAGAACTGCCTGCTTTCTTGAGTTTCAGCCACACATTTTTGCTGCTAAAGTTATGCCTTCTAATACAAATGCTGACTGTAAATGTGTGGCTCCGGGGATGTCAGCACTTACATGCCCTCTTCACTTGTTATTTACTACCAGGAATTAATATGCCAGTTGGTATTGGACAACAGATTTTTTAAAACTTTTTAAAAATAATAAAATCAACTTTCCTATGAGGCCATGCTGCTCTCTCTCTCTCTCTCTCTCCCTCTCTCTCTCTCTTTTAAAAAAAGGATTTTATTTTCATTTTAGTATGTATGTGAGAATGTGAGTACAGTTGCCTAGAGAAGCGAGAAGAGAGCAGCAGACACATCTGGAACTGGACTCACAGGCGGTTGGCAACTGTCCTGTGTGGGTGGTGGAGAATGAACCTGGGCCCTCTGCAAGAGCAGTCCTCTTGTTCATCACTGAACTGTCTCTCCAGCCACTGCATTGCCTCCTCAAAAAGGTTGGTTGTTCAAACTCCAGTCACAAGGAACAAAATTCCACTCCATACAAATTTTAGATATTTTCAAGATTTCAAGCCCAGAAATTTTTTTTAAAGGAAATCACCAGCCAAGAGGCAAGTGAATTCTGTAGTTATTTTATTACATGGATTTTACTCTACTTGATCTTCAAGAAACATCTAAATCAAGAAAGATTTATCGAGGCTAAATATATTTTATTTATGGTTTTAGAATATACAAATTGTTATTCTCAATGTCAGTATCATGTCTGTCTTCTGCTGGAATGTAACTGGAAAAAAAATCCTGGCAGCTAGCTAAAACAGTACTAAGGAAACTGGATATTTGTGAAATAAATGAGTGTCTCTGCAGGAGAACGTGCAAGGTTAGAACTTAGGAACTGAGCTATCTGGACTGGTATCAGCTGAGAGGAGAACGCTTAGAAGCTGCTGTGTTGTGTCCATCCTTAGAGACAGGCGCAGGCTGCAACGTGGGTGCTGGCTGTTTCCCAGAGGCTCACGTGGGCAGAATGAAGCCTCCAGGCTGCCACGATCAAGAAGCGGGGCCCTATGGGAGGGTACCGGATTCCTGGGGACTGGCTCCTCATGTTTGTTTGTTTGTTTGTTTCCCTGGCTCCAGATGTCACTTCTTACACTTCTGCCAGATGTTCTGCCACACCAGAGGTGCCAAATAACATGTGCAACAAGTCAAGGCTTAAAAATCTCACCAACTGTGATCCAAAAGAAACATTTTTTTTTTACCCTCTCAACAAGTTAACTTCTCTCAGGCCTGTCATTATCAGGATGGAATGCTGACACAGACTAGATCTTCAACCAGTTCAGTAGTTGGCTGAAATGTACCTGTTGTTTACATGGGGTGAGCTTCAGTGTTCATGTTTATAACAGAAGGATTTGCAAAGTATAAACCCCTGGAAAATGAAAGAGTGGGCCATTACTATTTTTGGAGTTAGGTTATTTGGAATTCCTATGACTAAACCCTACCTGTTTTATTTCCAGTGACCCTGTCTGGACCATCTACATCAAGAAGGAGCAGAACAACATTCTCTGCAGAAGCAGACAGAGCCAAGCAAAGGCATCTTTCTATCCAAGACATCAATTTGTTTGCTCATAATCTGACCAGAGCACTGCGTGCCTATTGTGGATTGGGTTTTCCAAGAAGTTTTTAAAAATGCACAAGAGTGGATTTAGGTTGGGGGCGGGGTGAAGCACAAGTGTGTGCTCCTGCCACCCCAGTGCAGAAGGGAGGCCGGGAGGGAAAGCAAGCAAGAGAATCCTAGCCATACGGAGTCTAAGCATCCGAGGTGCCCTTAGAATTGCTACCGAACGACACATGTTATAGACAGCATTGAGGACTTCTCCTCCGGACCATCGTTCTGTTGAGTTTGTCTCCCCAATCCCAGGGACTAAATTCAGCACCTTGCATTTGCTTGCCAAGTGCTGTACCACTGAGAGACCTCCTCCAGCACTCATTTTTAAATTCATTCATATGTGTGTGTGTGTGTGTGTGTGTGTGTGTGTGTGTGTGTGTGTGTCTGTCTGTCTGTCTGTCTGTCTGTCTCTCTCTCTCTCTCTCTTGTCTGTGTGTGTCTGTGAGTGTGTGCTACATATTTGTATAAGAGTGGTATGCTGGGGTGTTTCTGTGGAGACCAGTAGGCAGTGTATCTTGGCCCTCACCTTTATCTTGTTTAAAACGGGGTCTCTTGTTTGCTGCCCACTGCGTACTCAAAGACCAGCTGGCCTGTGAGATGCTGAGGATTTTCCTGAATCCAGCTCCCTTGCAGCCTCCAGGTTATGAATGTGAGCATCCCACCCAGCTCTATGTGTGTTATGGGGACTCTCAGACATTTCCTCGGGCTTCCATGGCCCAGTGAGCCATCTCCCCAGCCCAACGATCCTTTTGTAAAATCTCATTTTGTTTTAAAAATAATGTGATCTTCAGCCCAGTGAGTTCTATCATTCTCTCTTTTATCTAGCATTCTAGCGTGCTTTTAAATATTTAATGTTTTAAAATGAACAAAATTGTATCTAATAAACTGCCTGCCTAAAGCGCTTTGTTAACTTTTTTTTTAATTACTTGAAATGATTAATGTAACTCTCAAAGATCATTTTACCTCTGTCTAGCTGTGCCCTAATAATTAATTAATTTTATAAAAAGAAGGAGCGTGAGAGTCATGAACGATCAGGATTTAAGGACACGGAACTGAAGAGCAGAAGCATCAGCCCCGAGGAAGGCGTCAGGGTTTCACCTGCGCACCTCCTCCCCACAGCCCACGAGGAGAAGAAACAGCATTAAAAAGAAGATGTGTAAATCATGATTCCATGCATCAGGCCTTGATTATGTCACTTCCTGCATCTTCGCATGTAAAACCCAAAGCTTGATATTTATGGAATAGCATACATGCCTTTTCCAGGATTTTTGTTTACAATAAATTTTATGGCAGCATATTTCAATTTATGAATTTCAGCCAGGCTGCTCTCTAATGAGAATACATTCTGTTTGGGTTTTAAAGCATTCTGACATTATAACATGTTTACTTTGGGCCTCTAAAAACAAAATACCACAGAAATGTTCCCCCTCTATAAAAAAGTTTAATCTATTGTACTTGAAAAACATAATATGAAAAATCCCTAGGCGATGAATCTTCCTTTGTGGTGGAATAACACCTCTTTCTCACTTCTTTGACAAGTGGCACTGTTATTTATAAGGTTGACTTATTTAGGATGGCATATAACTATAGCCACATATTTTGGTAAAAGCTGTCAGATAAATGTTTTGCCTTGAAAAGCTAATTCAAAAGCCATTTTCTCTTGGTCTGGTGTACATGGTACCTTCCGAAACAGACACAGGCCTAGGACACATACACTATCTGTGGAGAATGATGTACATCAAGAACACACTAAACCTGCCTGAACATTCTAGCTGTGCCGAGGAAGCTGATCAGACACCATGTCAGATGGTTCCCACAAGAAGGCAGGGACCAGTCACTCTAGTCACCAAATGGGAGACAGGCAGACTTCAACTAAACTACTGTGGAGGTCAGACTTTAACCATACCAGTGTGCCTGTCTGACAACCTCCTCCCAGGAACATTTTCCTTACATGGGCCAACTCCCCTTGAACTTCTAGGAGCCAAAGCAATTATCAGTTAAGAAAGACAAAATGCACAAGTAAGAAAGAACCAAGCTCCTAAAACTGCCACACACACCAACCCCATACCTGTGTCTAGGTGGGGGCGGGTCCTGTCTTTCTCCATATGCGGTCAGTCATGCACCTGGACTGATCTGCAAGTTTGTGACTGTTATTGCTGTTATTTTCGTGTCCACAACCATTGGATTTTTGAAATTCATTGCATTGATGAGACTAGACACATTTTATTCAAAAGCCAAGTTGCATCTGTTAGTGCTGGCTACCCACAGGTCTGACTTGAGAATGGCAAGGCTGGGCAGGTCGACAGTATAGCTCGATGGTTTTTATGACACCCATTGCCCACAGGTGTAAGTCTGTCAAACCCTCTGTGCTTACAGCGTGTGTAGATAGTAAACATTTATATTTCAAAAAGCCATTGAGTGAATGGTGTTATGCCGTAAAACACAGCTTTAAGAAACACTTAATGGACACCGATGAGCTCCAAGTCCTTACACATGAGTGTATTCCCTTACAATCCATCCATCACTTCCATCTAAGTACTTGAACAGCCTCTTAAAAGGTTCCCCTTCCCGTCCAACTTCCCCCTTTCTAAGCCATGCCGCGGTTCAACCAGCCTTTCTGTACACACTTTTAACTCACGTTGGTCCTTTCTAGATCCCTACTTCCTTGATCTAATTAGGATCTCTTTTGAACACATACAAACCACCCCTACCACAAAGAAGAAGGAGCTGAAATAAAGTCTAAAGATAGGAAATCCACTGAACAAAATGAGAGAAGAAAACTTCCCAAACACAGAGAAAAAGGCTGGCATCCAAATAGACATGACGAGAGAAGAACTGCTCTACGACCTATTACAGGAAAAACATTTTTAAAAAAATCCAACAAACAAATTTAGAACAACAAAATAAACAATACTCAAAACTAAAAGGGAAAAACACCAACTCACCTGCAAGAGAAATCCATTGCAATAACAAGATCTCCCATCAGCAACCCTAAGAGTCAGGAAAGCAAAAAATGAGAGAGGAAAAATATTTGAATGCCTAAAACCAAATAAAAATGATAGCAACCTCTCAGATACAGCTAAGGAAGTTCTAAGTGGAAAGTTCATAGGTATGAGTGCTTTCATTTAAAAAAAATCAGGGAGATGTTGAATAAATAATATAACGATGCAATTTAAGGTTCTAGAAAAAGAAACCAAGCCCAAACATAGGAGGTGGCAATCAGTAATAGACTTAGGCAGAAATTAATAAAATAGATAATAAAAGAACAATGCAGAGGTTCAGCCAAATAAAGGGTTGGCCTTTTGAAAAGATAAACAAGGTTCACAAATCCTTAGTAAAGCTAACCGAACAAGTAAAGACCCCCAGTAACAGAATTACGCATGACATTGGGGTTGTTCTAAGAGACTTCTAATGAAATCCAAAGACTCATTGGGCAGTTCTTTGAAATCTTATATTATCCAAGGCCAAAAAAATCTCGAAGAGCTAGACAAATTCCTAAACAAATATAACCTATGAAATGAGATCAAGAAATTATAAACAATTTAAGCAGACCGTTAAGGACAAGCAATGAAAACGCAGCTGTATTTTAACAGTCTCCCGCACAGAAGAGTCCAGGACAAGCTTGATTGGTGGATCACACTAACCTTTGAAGGTAGAACTAAGACCTCTTTAACTGTTTTGAAAAATACAACAGGAAGGAACATTACCAAATTCATTCTGCAAAGTTAATATTAAACTATAGCCCCAAGCCAGAAAAAGACATAACAGGAAAAAAAAAATAGAGAAATTTCTCTGATGACCACAGACATAAAAATTCTCAACAAAATACTTGCAAACGGACATTAAGAGTAGATCACAGATATCATATCCAAGTTGGTTTCATCTCAGGGACATGAGGTTGGTTCTCCCTCTGAGCCAATAAATCTAATAAACTGCATAAACAGACTTAAAGACAAATTCACACAGCATCTCAGCAGAAACAGAAAAGACATTTAACGACGGTCCAGGTACAGTCCTGAAAACACTAGTATAGAAGAAATATGTCTGAACATAGTGAGAGCCATATTTAAAATAAATGTAGTGATCATTTTAGTAAAGGGAGGGAAATCAAGCATTTATTTTGAAATCTGGACTGAGAAAATATTCCCATCCTTCAATATGTGCTTGACGTCTTACCTAGAGCAGTGAGAGGAAGAAATCAATGGGATGCAAAGAGCAAGGGAAGAAGTCAAGCAGCAGATGGCATGATCTTATGCTTACAACTCTACATATCCCACAGGAAACTCAATCTAAAGCATGCAGAGAGGGACAAGATGTCAGAGCAACATACAAAAATCAGCATTTTCTATATGCCGATGGGTTTGCCTCAAGAGAAGACCGGAAAAAAAATCCAGGTTTACTGTATCTTCACAAAGGGAAGCTAAATGCTCATGAAGATGCCTACGCAAAGAGGTAGGAGACATCCTCAACATAAACTTGACACTGAAGAGAGCAACTGCAGAAGATGGAGAGATGGCATGCTCAATGGTGTGGAGATGCATACATTAACAAAATTGCCCTATATACTCAATACACAAATATTCCAACAACATTCTTTATTGAAATAGAAAAACAAACCCTAAAATCCATATGGAAACACACACACACACACACACACACACACACACACACACACACACAAAACTAGGATAGTTAAATCTAATACTAAGCAGGCAAAATGTTCTTGGAGGCATCACAAAACTCATTCAAATCATAGAACAACGTCAAACAACAAAGGCTCCAGAAAGAGATGCGCAGGCTGACCAAATACGTAAATAGAGGATGCAGGAATAAACTATACAGCTACACCCACCTCATTTGACAACACTGACAAAAACACACATTGGAAAAGGAGCGTCCTTTTTAGCAAACATTTATTGGGACACTAGATATGCACTTGAAGAAGGAAGCCAGATTTGTACCCCTCACTCTGTAGGAGCTCAGTTCTGAGTGGATCAAAGGCCTGAGAACAAAACAGGGAAGGCTGGAACTATTGGAGTATGATACATCAACAGAGAAACACAGGAGAGGTCTTTCTGGCAAGGGTTCCAGTAACAAGGAAAACGGCACCAAGAATGGACCAATAGGATCGTGAGAATATAGAAGTTTCTGCACAGCAAAGGAATTGTCAGCACAGCGGACAGCTGCCCTGTGGAATGGAAGCCATCTTTGCCAGTACTCCTCAAACCTGGATTAGTGCAGAGGATATGTAAAGAACTGTGAAAATTAAACAGACAGGAAATCCAAGTCTTCAATAACTGGACTAGTGAACGGCATGTACATTTCTTAAAAAAATACAAAAGGGACAAATAAATATTTAATGTATCCGATGCCTTTACCTATCAGAGAAAAGCCTATTGAAAGTGTTTTGACAAAATAGAAACTGAAAAAAGGCCAGTCACGGTGGTACATGCCTTTAGTCCCAGCACTTGGGAGGCAGAAGCAGGCAAATCCCTGAAGAATCCCTAAGTCCCAAGCCAGCTTGATCTACAAAGTGAGTTCCAAGACAGCTAGGATTACACAGAGAAACCCTATTTCAAAAAACAAAAACAACAACAAGAAATTTAATGGCCAGCAAGAGAGTGCAGAGGGAAAAATCCTTGCTGTCAAGTTTGATGACCTGAGTTTGATTCTTAATACCCACATGGTGGAAGGAGAGAACCAAATATCACAAGTTGCATTCTGACCTCTGAACATGCACTGTGACACCTGTACACACACACACACACACACACACACACACGTAAAATCAGTATTAAAATGATTTTAGGATTCTATCTCTCCTGAGTCAGAATGGCTAACATCATGAAAACCCAAACCAGAGGCTATGGAAACAGTTCAGTATACCTACCGGGCTATCCCCAAACATGAAGACTGAAGCTGAATGTCTAGAACCAACATGAGGAAATTAAAAATTATACATGTGTGTACTGGCATGCATACCCACAGGAACTCAATAACACATGCAAAACCCATGATGATCAATACTTAAAGGATGGGAGAAAAGGCTTTATTTTTTTCTACTGAAGAAATGGACATTTTATAGAAGGAGATAGGGGGAGGAAGAGAAGAAAAGAGGGAGTGAGTGATGATGTGAGTGACAGGAGAGCAGCAGGAGGATACCTGGGGAGGGCTGGGAAGCAAGGGGTCAATGTGGCAGGAACCCAGCAAGTGACTGAGGGGCGTGCACCAGCAAGCACAAATGAAAGTGTCCCATGAAAATCCCTCCCTTCAGGGAAGACCATGGAAGACAAGGCTGAAAGAGCTCAAGAGCAGGAGAGATAGAGGACACCAGGAGAGTGAGGCCCTCGGAAGCAACTGAGCAAGGCTAATGAACTCAGGCAGAAAGCACGGGGCCTCCACAGCCCTGCACCAGGTCCTCTGCATGGATACAATGACCTACACTCAGTTCAGTATCTTTATAGGACTCCTGAGTGTGTGAGCATCTCTGACTCTCGTGCATCTTCCTGGGCATCTTTTCCTTCTGTTAATTTGTCCAACTTCGATGGGGTGGTTTATAGTTTACCTTATTATCCTTTATTATGTTATGCTTTGTTGTTGGCTCTTAGAAGTCTGTTCTTTTCTAATAAGAGACAGAAAGGGAGTGGTCCCAGGAGGAGGGGAGGGGAGGGGAGGAGAGGGGAGGGGAGGGGAGGGGAGGAACTGGGACAAGTAGAAGGAGGGGAAAACAGTATTCAAAATATATTGTCTGGAGAAAGAAACTATTTCCATTTAATAAAAGGGGGAATATTTTTTTAAGTAACTGAGAGAAAAAATTAAGTGTCATGTAAAATTATATCAATAAATCAATAGAAGAATGTTAAACTTTTCCAAGAAAGAAAGAAAAACAAGAATCAGATAAAACAAAAACACACAATCAAACAAAAAACCAGAAGCACCCATTGCAATATAAACAAATGGACTGACGAGAGTGTCTGTTAAGTGGGTAAGCAGACAGACAGACAGACCTTCAATACTCATGCAAATTGTCTTCACTACTCAATTCACTAGTTAATATTTGTGTGTGTGTGTGTGTGTGTGTGTGTGTGTGTGTGTGTAAAAGAGAGAAAGAGAGACAGAGACAGAGATCGAGACAGAGAGTGAGTATGTATCTATATTGTTCCACACCCCTGAATGTGGAGGTCATAGGGCAACTTGCACAAATTATCTCTCTCTCTCTTTTTTTTAACCTGTGGATCATGGGTATTGAGCTCAGATTATCAGCTTTAATAGCACACACTTTACCTGCTGAGCTGTCTTGCTGGCCTCAGTGATTTTCATCTTGAAACTCTTGATTTTATCATGGTTCTACACAGAAGATGCCCCAGTAAGGTTCTAAGAAAGAGGCGCTTCCCCTTAAATTACTACATGCAGGAATAGAGACGTTCTTTCATTCAAACTTCTACTTAGGATGGACAGAAACCTTTTTAGCAGAATAGGAACAATCTTCCCACACTAGTGCAGCTGCCTATCTCAGCTTTACATCATGGCTCTCCGCCATCACACGATCCCCAAATGAACCTGGTCATGCATGGCACTTCAAATGCTGTGGTGGTTTCCTTTCTTTCATGTACATTCATTTGTTAACTACTTAAGAAAACTCAAGATCCAAACTGCCCTCCCAAAGACACATCTTACTTCGAGCCTGCAACTCAGCCCAGGGCAAAGCGGGCACTCCAGATACCCTCCCATACTCCCAGAGGCAGCTTGACTTCCAGGAGATCCATCACAACCAGGCTCACAGGTGAGACACTCCCTGCCCCAATACCTTGCCTAACAGGGACTCCCACGGGGCCCAGCTTACTCAGGACCTATCTGCCCTGCTGAAGACACATCATGCTTCCAATCCAGAACTGCACGCAGAAACAGATCAGGTGCTCTAGCCCCCACCCTCCATGCCCACACTCAGAGATATCTGGACTCCCAGGAATTCCATCATAACCAGGCTCACAGGATCCAGTCAGAGATAGCAAGGTCAGTTAACATCTGAGATAACCAGATAGCAAGAGGCAAGCACAAGATCATAATCAACAGAAACCAATGCCACTTGGCATCAGTTCTTTCACCACAACAAGCCCTGGATATCCTAACACACCTGAAAAGCAAGATTCTGACCTTAAATCCTATCCCAGGAAGATGATAGAGGACCTTAAGAAGGACATAACTCCATTAAAGAAATACAAGAAAACACAATTATACAGGTAAAGGAATTGAACAAAACTGTCCAGGATCTAAAAATAGAAATAGAAACAATAAAGAAATCACAAAGGGGGGTAACTCTGGAGATGGAAACCCTAGAAAAGAGATCAAGAGTTATAGATGCAAGCATCACCAATAGAATACAAGAGATAGAAGAGAGAATCTCAGGCATAGAAGATATCACAGAAGATATAGACATCACAGTCAAAGAAAATAGAAAGTGCAAAAAGTTCCTAACTCAAAACACCCATGAAACTCAGGACACAATGAAAAGACCAAACCTAAGAATAATAGAAATAGAACAGAGAGAAGATTCCCAATGCAAAGGGCCAGAAAACATCAACAAAATCATAGAAGAAAACTTCCCTAACCAAAAGAAAGAGATGGTCATAAACATATAAGAAGCCTACAGAACACCAAATAGATTGGACTAAAAAAGAAATTCCTTCCATCACACTATAATCAAAACACTAAATACACAGAAAAAAAGAGAAAGAATATTAAAAGCTGTAAGGGGAAAAGCCAGGTAATATAAAAAGACAGACCTATCAGAATTGCACCAGACTTCTCAACAGAGACTCTAAAAGCCAGAAGATCTTGGACAGATGTCATTCAGACCCAGAGAACACAAATGCTAGCCCAGCAAAACTCTCAATCACCATAGATGGAGAAACCAAGTTATTATATGACAAAACAAATTTAAACTATCTTTCTACTAATCCAGCCTTACAGAGCATACTAGAAGGAAAACTTCAAAATAAGGAGGGAAACTACAGCCAAGAAAACCCCAAAAAATTAATCACCTCACAACAAACCCAAAAGAAGAGAACCACACAAACTTTAACACCACCACTAATAACAAAATTAACAGGAACCAACCATCATTGATCTTTAATATCTCTCAACATCAATGGACTCAATTCCCCAATGCAAAGACGTAAGCTAATAGATACTGGATACAGAAACAGGACCCAGTGTTTTGTTGCATACCAGAAATAATCAATGACAAAGATAGGCACTACCTCAGACCAAAAGGCTAGAAAAAAATTTTCAAGCAAATAGTTCCAAGAAACAAGATGGAGTAGCCATTTTCATATCCAATAAAATAGATTTTCAACTAAAAGTTATCAAAAGATACTGGGAAGGACACTTCATACTCATCAAAGAAAAAATTCCACCAAGATGCACTCTCAATTCTGAACATCAACAGCCCAAATGCAAGAGGAACCACATTTATAAAAGAAATGTTACTTAAAGCTCAAAACACACATGGATCCTCATACAATAATAGTGAGAGACTTCAACACTGTCACCAATGGACAGATCATGGAAACATAAACTAAACAGGGACACACTGAAACTAACAGAAGTGATGAAACAAATGGACCTGACAGATATCTACAGAACATTTCACCCTAAAATAAAAGAATATACATTCTTCTCAGGACCTCATGGTACCTTCTCCAAAACTGACCATATAATCAGACACAAAACAAGCCTCAACAGAGACAAGAAGATTGAAATAATTCCATGCATCCTATCAGATTACCCCAGACTAAGGCTGGTCTTCAATAATGACAAAAACAAGAGAAATTTCACATATGCATAGTAACTGAATAACTTTCTACTCAATGATATCTTTGACAGGAAAGAAATAAAGAAAGAAATTAAAGATGGTCTGGAATTTAATGAAAATGAAAGCACAGCATACCCAAACTTATGGGATACAATGAAATCAGTGCTAAAAGAAAAATTCATAGCACTGAGTACCTTCATAAAGAAATTGGAGTGATCCTAAACTAGCAACTTAACAACATACCTGGAAACTCTAGCACAAAAAGAAGCAAATATACCCACGAGGAGTAGAGGGCAGGAAATAATTAAACTCATAGCTGAAATCAATGAATTAGAAACAAAGAGAACTATAAAAAGAACCAACAAAACTAAGAGCTAGTTCTTTGAGAAAATCAACATGATAGATAAACCCTTAGCCAGACTAAAGGGCACAGAGACAGTAAAAAAAAATTAACAAGATCAGAAATGAAAAGGGAGACATAACAACAGAAACTGGGGAAATTTAAAAAACTATCAGATCCTACTACAAAAGCCTATCCTCAACAAACTAGAAAATCTAGATGAAATGAATGATTTTCTATACAGATACCAGATACCAAAGTTAAATCTGGATGAGATAAACTATCTAAATAGTCCCATAACCCCTTAGGAAATAGAAGCAGGCATTACAATTCTCCCAACCAAAAAAGGAAGAAAAAAAAAGAAAAGAAAAGAAAAAGAAAAGAAAGAGAAGAAGGAGGAGGAGGAGGAGGAGGAGGAGGAGGAGGAAAAGGAAAAGGAAAAGGAAAAGGAAAAGGAAAAGGAAAAGGAAAAGGAAAAGGAAAAGAAAAAGAAAAAGAAAAAGAAAAAAGCCTATGGCCAGATGGTTTTAGTGCACAATTCTATCAGACCTTCAGAGAAAACCTAATACCAATACTTTTCAAACTATTCCACAAAATAGCAACAGAAAAAAGACTACCTAATTCATTTTATGAAGCCAGAGTTATGCTGGTACCTAAACCTCACAAAGACCCAACAAAGAAAGAGAACTTGAGACCAATATTAGTTATGAATATCAATGCAAAAATACTCAATAAAATTCTCACATACTGAATCCAAGAACACATCAAAAGGATCATTCACCATGAAAAAGTAGGCTTTATCCCAGGGATTCAGGGGTGTTCAATATGCAGAAATTCATCAACTTAATCTATTATATTAGAAAAAGCTCAAAGAAAAAAAATCACATGATCATATCATTAGATGCTGAAAAAGTCTTTGACAAAATACAACAAACTTTCATGTTAAAAGACTTGAAAAGATCAGGAATTCAAGGCACATACCTAAACATAAAAAAGCAATATACAACAAACTACCAGCTAACATCAAATTAAATGGGAACAAGCTTGAAGCAATCCCATTAAAATTAGGGTCAAGGCAAGGCTGCCCACTCTCTATTTATTCAGTATAGTACTCAAAGTTCTAGTTAGAACAATTAGTCAACAAAAGGAGGTCAAAGGGATACAAATTGGAAAGGAAGAAGTCAAGGTATCACTATTTGAAAATATGATATGATATGATATGATATGATATGATATGATATGATATATATGTCACCCCAAACATTCTATCAACATTCCCTGATAAACAACTTCAGCAAAGTGCAGATATAAAATTGACTCAAACAAATCAGTAGTCTTCCTCTACTCAAAGAATAAACGGGCAGAGAAAACAAATTAGGGAAACAACACCCTTCACAATAGTAACAAATAATATAAAAATATCTTGGAGTAACTTTAACCAAGCAAGTGAAATATCTGAATGGTAAGAACTTCAAGTCTCTGAAGAAAGAAATTGAAGATGACCTCAGAAGATAGAAAGATCTCCCATGCTCATGGATTAACATAGTGAAAATGACCATCTTACCAAAAGCAATCTACAGATTCAATGCAATCCTCATCAAAATTCCAACTCAATTCTTCAGCGAGAGAGAAAGAGTAATTCTCAACTTCATCTGGAATAACAAAAAACCTAGGACAGCCAAAACCATTCTCAACAATAAAAGAACATCTGGGGTAATCACCAACCCTGACCTCAAGCTATTCTACAGAGCAATAGTGATAAAAACTGCATGGTATCTGTACAGAGACAGACAGGTAGATCAATGGAATAGAATTGAATACCTAGAAATAAACCCACACACCTATGGTCAATTGATCTTTGACAAAGAAGGCAAAATCATGCAGTGGAAAAAGACATTTTCAACAAATGGTGCTAGTCTAACTAAAGGTCTACATGTAGAAGAATAAAAGTTGATCCATTTTTATCTCCTTGTGCAAAGCTCAAGTCCAACTGGATCAAGTGTCTCCACATAAAACCAGATCCACTGAATCTAATAGAAGTGAAAGTGTGAAAGAGCCTTGAACACATCAGCACAGGGGAAATTTTTCTGAAGAGAACATCAATGCCTCAGGTTCTAAGATCAATTGGAGACAAATTAGGACCTCATGAAACTGAAAAGGTTTCTGTAGGCAAAGGACACTGTCAATAGGACAAAACAGCAACCTACAGATTAGGAAAAGATCTTTACCAACCCTACATCTGATAGAGGGCTAATATCCAAAATACACAAAGAACTCAAGAATTTAAGCTCCAGAAAACCAAATAATCCAATTAAGAAATTGGGGTATACAGAGCTAAAGAAAGAATTCTCAACTGAGGAATCTCTAATGGCCAAGAAGCACCTAAAAAATGTTCAACATTCTTTGTCATCAGGGAAATACAAATCAAAATGACCCTGAGATTCCACCTTACACCAAACAGAATGGCTAAGATAAAAAACTCAGGGAACAGCAGATGCTGGTGAGGATGTGGAGAAAAAATACTCCATTTCTGGTGGGATTGCAAGCTGGTACAACCACTTTGGAAATTGGGACTAGTTCTACTGAAGACCCAGCTATACCACTCCTAGGCATATACCCAAATGATACTCCAACATATAACAAGTACTCATGTTCCATTATGTTCATAGCAGCCTTACTTATAAAATATAATATTGTCAGTTTGACTACATCTGGAATAAACTACAATTCAGAAATGCAGGGAACACCTTTGATCTAGATCTTGAGGCTAGAAGATACAGACTTCTGACCTGGATCTGGACATGGAGATCTTGAGGTTTAGTGGCCATGAAAACATCTTAGGCCTAGGTGAGGTAGTCTGTGCCTTTAATCCCAAGAGACTGAGACAAATAGAACTCTGAGTTCAAGGCCAGCCTGGAACAGAGCAAGTTCCAGATCCAGGCATGGTGGGAACTCCTTTAATCTGGGCCATGACTTCTGCTAGAAGCTTACATAGGGACATTGGAAGAAGGAAGACTCACTCTTCTTCACCTGCTTGCACTTACTTGCCAGCACATCTGTTGGAACCTACTTCTTCAGGATTCCAGCTTAGACAGAAGACCAGGTGAAACAAGTAGCCTCGTGGGGCAGAGCAACTACTAGATTCTTGGATTTCCAATTCACAGTTGCCCATCATTGGGTTAGTTGGACTACAGACTGTAAGTCATTACAATAAATTCTCTTAATATAGAGAGACAACCCATAAATTCTGTGACTCTAGAGAACCCTGACTCATTCAAGTAGTCTATGTCTCACCCATAATTAGCTCGATAGTCACATATAAGTATATGCTTTTAAAATCAGTTCAAACTAATGTCTATAAACGTCATGAGCAAAATACTTAGCATTGTCTCAGTGTTCTCTGCTCTTCCTTTCCTTTCTGACTACTTTATTTATTGGTTGATTGATTCGATGTGCAGCCTAAGATAGCACTGAACTTGACACACAGCTGATGATAATCTTGAACTCCTGAGCCTCATGGCGCCCCTTCTAGGTGTCTGCTTCTTTAATATCGAACATTGTTCAAGACACTAAAAATAACTGAGGATGTCTTCAAGACTTTCTATTTAGGAAGCAAATGGAATATTGATGAATTTAACCAAGAAAGGAAATGAAAAAATAGGAAAGGATTATAACGTAAAATATAATTTGTTTCACTTGAAAACATTTACATTTAAAACTCCCAGTTAGCTATGCCACAGAAGAAAACATAAAATTGGAAACCTCAAACAAGAGCTGAATATAGGCCTTCAAACTGAAGATAGACGTTGGCGGGGGGTGGGGAGGGTGTCCATCCATACACAGGCAGGGTTTAAAGCCAGTTGTTGAAAGGGGATGCAATGAAAGACAAGAACCCCACAGCTTACCTGACATTTGGTCTAACAATTTGAGGAGCCCTGAAGAAACTATGAGGAGAATGACAGAGGGGAATGATAGAGAACAGCCTAGAAGCCTGTACCAAAGGCAAGGGGAATTTAGAATAAAAATGAGCATCAATCAGGTTAGGGTCTCATGATGGTCACAAGGATCAAAAACTAAACAGACATGGGAACACTGTAGACTTTATGGGAAAGAGTGTTCAGGGGAGAGCAGGTCCTGACTCACAGCTGTATCTGTGCTGGCAAAGGACCGGGTAAAGCAGCTCCAGTCAGGGCAAAGGGCTGGGTGTCATCCAGATTCAGCCTAGAGACTGGCTATGGAAGAAGCCTTCTGTGCCTGCCAAGATGGGCAGGGGATGGGAAGAAAAATGAGTAATGGGGAAAGATGCATTCGCAAATAAGCAAAGGCAGGTAGATTCTGTGCTTCCTACAAGAACCAGGAGGTGGTTCCACTACCCTTGATGGTACTGATAGGATATCTTTTCCCCCATTCCTCCTAGTTCCAGAGAAGAGAGGCAAAGTAGTCTCTGTAAAGCCTATAGCCTCTGCTTCCATTTCTCCTTGAGAAATAGTGATTTATTCTCCCACAAGCTCCTCAGTTGCACAGAATCGATGACCCACTGTTCGCTTCCACCTTGCACAAGCTGCCCAGATACAGGCCTGGGGCTAAGCAGCTCAGCTTGGTGGATGGCTGAGGCGTCTTCTGCTTCTGAGTGGCTGCAGTGTACATGTGTGCCACATTCTCCACTTCAGCCGTATTGGTAACAAATATCATCATGGATACAAATAGAATTTGTCTGTCTCTTGCTTTTGCTTAGCGACATCTGAACTCGTGGGAGAAGCTGTGTGGAATGGTTATTGCTTAAAATCAGTTTTGGTAGAGCTTGTTATACAAATAAGAGAAAAGGGACCCAAGGCCTCCAGTCCTTGTTTGAGAGATGAAGGGGTCACAATGGCAAATCTCTTAACCCATGTTTGCTTTCTACATATTTACATATTGTTGTGGGAGGGGCCAGGAACTAGACTCATCCCAGAGACAAAAAGAACAAAGGACACAAGGGGATAGGGCACTCTGATATCCAGAAAGCTTTTCACATATTAAGAGACCATGGGCTTATCATGACAATTGTCTGATGAAAAATAAAGATTGCCATCTGGAATCTAAAGTACATTTATATATATATATATATATATATATAGTGTACATTGATAAACAAGAGGCAATAGGGAAATCAAGCTCAAATATAGGTCTTCCCAGGTCTTCTAGCCTTTTGCTGCTTAGAGAAGTCCCTTCCCTTACTAGGTAGGCTGTACAATTTTGTTCCTTGGCATTGGGATTTTCTCAGAGAACAAAACAATCGCCATGAAATGCAAAAACTAGATTGGCTCAAAGAATAAGACGTGGATTTTTACAAAGCTGAGGATGGAAGAATATAATTTTGACATCTCTCCTCTTAGAAGCTACCAAGGCCTTTCCAAATCCAGCATTCCATATGCCTGGCGTTTGGGTAAGGAGCCTCTGGCACAATGCAAGCAGCAGAGGGGAGTCAAGGACTAATGGATTCACTGGCTCCATCATCAGAATGCCCTGGGGAGCAAAGTGAAGGAAACAAGTTTGAGGGACTGTTGTGATAAGCAAGCCCTGAATTCTTCCACAGGAAATCTAGACTCAGCTGTGCTTTGAGACACACAAGCCACAGTGGAGCTCTTTGGGGTTAAAGTGAGGTGTGCTCTGTGCAGGGTAACGGTTGCTATGTGTTCCGTTGTGGCAACCATGATTCACCATGATTCACCAGGGCATAGCTGATCTACCACTGCTCTCAGCAATAATCCCACTGGAACCTCTCTCTGCTGCTAGAGGGATAATTACCTAGAGATCCCTGAGGCCAGTTCTTGCAGTTTTCACATAAAAATCACCTCTTGCATAAGACATGAAATTTAAAGTCATTCCTTCATGGACACCAGTGAGTCACTCTGTTGCCTCTGGGACAGATATAAATTATGCATTCTTTGATTCTCTTTAAATTTTTAGAGGCACACTGGGATGGAGAAGGATCTCATTGGTGCTAAAAATACAAAGCATTCCAGAAAGAAATAATTCCTGTGATATTAACTGCTTCTTTTGTTCTAGGAGTTCCCCCTTGGTCAAGACTATAACATAAAACACAGAAAACTAACAGCCAGCTTGCATGCTAATGACTGTTGGTGACAAGGACTCATTGAATGTCACTGTTCCATGTCCTCCTGCTGTCCATTTCTCTTACAAGAGTGACTTCTTTCAGAGGATGAATGGTCCCTATGAAATAAGCACCCTTTCTGGCATCTACAACCAAGAAGTCTCAACAATGCCTATGTGAGAACTCACAACTCCTTTCAGAGTCCCCTTTCTTGACTCCACACCTTAATAGCAGGAGGATTATGGGAACGAGGAGGTGACATTTTATAAATCCTTGGAACTAGTTTGACTTTTACCTCTTGATTCCGAACCTCACGGTAACGAATGTCTTCATGTTTCAGAGCAAGGTGTCACTGTCAAAATTAGCATGAAGGAAGTGTGATGTCTGTCACCGCAAGAAGAGAGTCCTGTGCATGCCTGGCTGCTCTGATGACCCAGTTCCCATCAGCGTCTGTTTCGTGCTGACCAGCTCCTCCAGATGTGAGCTGGCAGCATGGCGCCACAAGGCTGTTACCCAGACATGCCCAGAGAGATAGGGAGGTTTCTCCCTGCCTCCACAATCAACATGAACTTGGCTGTTCTTCTCATTATTATTCCAGGAAGGAAGGAATCCTTTAATATTCAAATCCGTGGCACAGGCACATTGCCTCAGATGTCTGGGAACTATCAGCCAAATAAAAGTAGTAAAAGAGTAACATCCAACAACTCTCGACCTCATCTGTCTGACCTTAGACGCTGCTGGCTCAAGTGTGTGGAGTTTTCAGACTTGGGGTAAATGTGAGAGGAACTGGAACATCTAGCTTCAATGGGCTCCTGAGGCAAACCTCTGTGTGCGATATTAATGTTCCAAGTTAAAAATTAGAAACATTTGAAAATGACTATTCTCCCAAACAGAAAGGAAAGTCACTGCTCAGATTCTAAAGGTGTGTGCCACAGTCACTGGAACACACACCCATTTTGTACAAAATGCCTCAGAGCCCTTGACCTAATGAGGTTACTGACAAGGGTATGAATGATTAGAACAGAAAATGAAACTCGCAAAGAATTTTCTTTGTGAACTACCATATTTCTCCTGTCATTTAACCAATTTTCATCCTCAAAAAATTACAACATGGGCTGCAAATCTTCAAGGCTAATGCTCCATATGACAGACTAAGTGCTATTTAGAAAGTAATAAGACTTGTGTCAAACTGGTGAGGAGGGGGGTGGGCAGGGGGGGGGAGAGGCCATGTGACAGACTCTGTAGGTGGGCAGGGGTTGTGAGAGGTTATGAAAGTGACACTCAGGAAAGTGAAGTGCCAAACAGCTTCCCACATCCAATTAGTGAAAGTGCATCGCTGTCAGCAGGATCCACACATGGGATGATCGCTTCCAACCTGAGCCTTCACAACACACACTCAGTTAACTGACCCCCAGTGTGTGACACTCTCGTTCCTCTAAAATCAATGCCTAGAGGGTGGTAATGGGAATGACTTCATGTGCACACCACACTTCCTGCAATTCACTATAAACTGAAATTATGAGAGACGGAAGAACATTCGGAATTCTGAAACTCCCACAGCTGATTGAAGCATGAGTTTCCGTTTGCCTTGTTGAACCTAACCAGAGCATTGTGTTCTCCAAACACCCATCAAGCCTGAGGGATCTGCAGAGAGACCAATATACGCATCAACGTGTGTCCTTCTGACAAGAAGAGCTGTGTGAACACTCACACAGACTGGATTTGGGGCAGAGAGACAGGGTGAGGAGGACTGGGCTGTTTAGATTGGCATCTGTGGGGTGACACCAAAAATTACTCTACATGCGCCTCTTACCATCCTAGAATCTAGGGGCCATGGGAAAATGTGACAGGGATGGAAATGGATTTATTACAGAGATGTATGGTTTGATTCCTTCCCTTGTGGGAATTTCTTCATTGTGGGGCATAAGATCAGAATGAGACTAAGAACATAGACAATATAAGAGGAGGAAGGGTAGAAGGGCTCGGTCAACGTGGTGAGAGGTGGGGGCTGGGGCAAGGAGAGCAGCCAGGGAAGCAGCTGGGAAGAGGATTCCTGGAAGAGAGCAGACATCTTGTAAGAGCTGATTGTTCAAAACTGCTAATTGCACTGAAGCTCACACACAGCTAACCATTAAAATGGCTGTGATTGAAAAATATATTGGGAATGGAGTGAATCACCTGTCTTTAAATCTTAAGTGTCACTGAGAAAGAATCACCTTGAAGATGCCCTGAAGGAGACTAAGGCTCACTCAGGATCTCTGTGGAATGAATAGAGTCTGGTCCCATCTCCACCCTTGATCTCTAAGTGGTTCTTGGGAAAGGAAGCAGGCACTAGCTGCTTTACCTGGTAGAGCTGAGAAAGAAGGTACCCCAAAGTACCTGTTTCTCAGAAACCCAAACAGAGATGTGAGGAAACCACAAGGTGGCTGTGTGTGAGCCCCCGCCTGGCTGTGGGAACAGGAGAGCTGGGCACCCATGGAAGTCAAAGGTGACTCTGACGGCTTCATGAGCATGAGCATCGTCCCAGCCACCTTCCTGCCACCTGGAATGTGTTTTATTAATGGTCCCTAAGATGCAGCTCTGCCTTCGGTGGCCCCTCATCTGTATACTTTTCTTGAGAGCATCACATTACAAGACAGTCTTATGTAGCGGTTATTAAGAGGAAACCGTGTGTCCCAGTGGCTCAGAGCAGCAGGATGAGAACGGCCACATGAAGAATGACACACAGGTGCCTCGGTCACTTAGAAAATGCCACATGTGGCTCTGTTTGCTCAACAGAGCCCCTGAAGGTCAGAGGAAACTTTACTCTAGTTCCTCTCTGTAAAAGCTTCCCATGAGGCCAGCCAGCATGAGCGCCACAGCGAGACAGGGGCACTGGCGTTGAAGGAGGAAGGGCGGTGGACCTGCCTTACCATGCTCAGGAGGTAAGGGCCTGCCCTGAAAACCGTGGCCAGAAGTGATATTTTAAAGTAATACTTTTAAAGCCACAAAATAAATGACAACAACAACAACAAAAACCCCAAGGAATCTTTAGAGTTCACATTCTCTTCAAATGAACTGACTTGGGCTAATGGATAGATTGTGACAGAAAACACAGTAACCGAAATGCTTTCTTCAACATAACACAATTCTTGGAAAGGTTAAGGACAAAAACAACAGGAATTTACGAACAGCAAAAGTCTAAGAACTGCAAATGCAAACTCATCTCTATCCTACTGAGATAGGTACAGCTCACTCATTCCCAGGGTGCTGAAGGCAGAGAAGCAGTGTGGGGGGTTTGAAGGAGAATGACCCCATAAGCCAGCAGTTCTCAGCCTATGGGTTGTGACCCCTTTGGGAGTGCAACAATTCTTTCACAGGGGTCACTCTAAGACCATTAGAAAATACAAATATTTACATTATGATTCAGAAGAGTAGCAAAGTTACAGAAGTAGCAATGGAAATGATTTTATGGTTGGGGGTCACCACAGCATGAGGAACTGTGTTAAAGGGTCACAGTGTTAGGAAGGTTGAAAACCACTGTCATAGACTCGTATGTTTGAATACTTGGTAGAACTGTTTGGGAAGAGTTAGGGCATTTGGTCTTGTTAGAGGAGAAGGATCACTTGGGTCAGGCTTTGAGGTTTCAAAAGACTGGCTCCATTCTCAATGTGCCTCAATGATTGGTTCCATTCTCTATGTGCCTCTCTGTCTCCCACTTGCAGGTCCAGATGTGAGCTCTCTGCTGTTCCAGCTGCCAGGCCTTGCTCCACCATCCAGCCCTGTAACTCTCTTAAACTGTCAGCCCAATTAAACTTTTCCCTTTCTAAGTTGCCTTGGTCATAGTGTTTGTCACAGTAACAGAAAACTAATACAGAGGCGGGGTGTATGTAATCTTATTCTCTACTCTTAAGACCCAATTTCTGTCTTAGGGTTTTACTGCTGTGAACAGACACCATGACCAAGGCAACTCTTATAAGGACAACATTTAATTGGAGCTGCCTTACAGATTCTGAGGTTCAGTCCATTATCATCAAGGAAGGATCATGGCGCCATCCAGGCAGGGATGGTGCTGGAGAAGCTGAGAGTTCTACATCTTGTTCTGAAGGCTAAGAGGAGAAGACTGGTTTCTAGGGAGCTAGGATGAAGGTCTTAAATCCCACACACACAGTGACACACCTACTCCAACAAGGCCACACCTACTTCAACAAGGCCACACCTCCAAATAGTGCCACTCCCTGGGCCAAGCATATTCAAATCACCACAGCTTGTCACATAGCTTTCTGCTTACTCTCAGAGACTTCCCACAACTCACAATGATATTGGATTCTCTAGGGTATGGTCTTGTAGAATCCTGTATTTTTATTTGACACATACCACACTTGAAATTACCTTTTCAGTGCCCCAACAACTTCCCAGAACTGTATGGATCAACAGGAAGAGCATGAGCTACATGCAGCAACTGAAACCACAAAATGGGGGGCTCCAGCCAGTTGCCAACTTGGCATGATCCAGATTTGCCTCTGGCCACGTCTCTGTAGGAATTTCTAGACTAAGTTAATTGAGGTGGGGAACCTCATGAATATAGGCAGTACCAGTCCAGGGTGGGGCTCCCTGGACTGCATCAGGAGCAGGCTGTACGCTGTACGGTGAACTGAGAATTGGTAGGTAGCCATTAGGCTTGGCTTTCTGACTATGGGTGGCATGTGACTCGCTGCCTCAATCTCTTGCTGATAAAAGTCTCCCAGCATGCCAGATTACACCCTCAAACTGTGGGCCTTCCTCCAGTCATTCTGGAGGGTATCTTCTCACAGCCCTGAGAAAGGTAACTAATACATGTTCCTCCCTCAAACTGAAATGTGCTTCAATGTAAAATTCACCAGGAATTTGGCAGAATTAGCATGCATTGCTCCACTAGGAATGCAGCCTGCTGGTGCTCCGAATTAGCACTGGGGCCAAACATCAGCCTTCTGCTCTTCAGTACCACTGAAAAGGACATTTGGGTTGATTTCAGTGACTAGTTTGCAGAAATTTTAACAGCAGCATCATTTAATGAATGTGTTTGGCTACTAGGAAATTCAAATATCGTGAGTGAAGCACATAATGTTTCTACGATCCAATCCTGAGTCAGACTATATAGTCTCCATGACAGCAAGGATGTAGGTACACTCTTCACTTCCTGTGCCCCGCCCCCCAGCACATGGCCTGGCTTGTGGTCAGTCCAACATTGTCTGGATGAGTAAAGCAACTGAAATCAAGACAGCTCTCTCTCTTTGGAATCTTTAATCCATTTATATTATTCCAGTAAAAAGTTGTTAAGCACTTATTCTGGCAAGGTACTTTGCCAACCACCAAGGATATAAATGTAACAAGAAGTGCTTGCCAGAGGCTGGGGAGGAAAGGAACAGGAAACAGCTGCCAAGCAAGGATAGAGTTTCCTTCTGGGATTGTGAGAATATTTGGGAGTAGTGATTGTACGACACTGTCAAGTTCCGAATGTCGCTGAATCACTCACTTTCCATAGGCCACTTCTATGTGACATGACTTTTAACCCAATAACAAACAATAACAAAACAAAGAAGGGGATGGCATGGTCCCTGTCCCAAACCTCAAAGAGCTTAGTACAGAGAGACAGATTTAGGTGTCATGACACACGGGGAACCTTGGGCCACAGGACGGGATCTGGACCACAGCTGCTCATGAGGCAGGTGGAGAGCCAGGTGGGAAGTGCTCAGGTAACAAAATGAGTGTCCAGAAAAGCCTGAAAGGACAAAGTGACAGCAAGATGGCTTTGAAGGATTCCGATAGTCTGTCAACAGCTAAGAAGAGTTTTGTTTTTGTTTAAACCATGCAACTCTTGCGAGGAATATTCTAGACCCAAAGCTCATTTCCATTATCACTGGTTGACTTCATTCTCTGTTAGCTGTTCCTTTGTCCATACTCTAATGAATAGATCTCACAAAGCAACACCGGAAATTCTTCAAGTAACCTCCATGGTCACAGAAGCCATAGTATGAAGACAGCTTAAATTATGAAGTTAAAGAAATGGAAGGATGGGATGCAAAGAATCAATAAGTTCTACAGGGAATACAATAATCAGACATGTGTGATATGTCATTACAGAGAGGAAGAGAGAAAAAGAGGAGGGGGAAGAGGGAGGGAGGGAGGGAGAGAGAGAGAGAGAGAGAGAGAGAGAGAGAGAGAGAGAGAGAGAGAGAGAGAGAGAGAGAGAGAGAATGCATAAGATGGCCATTTGAAACCATTAGGGTTCTAATACAAGCAAGATATGGAGGTGAAAACTCAATTTCGGATGAGCAAGAGGTAGGCAGATGGTGGCCCTTCAAGTTGAAGACAAGTTGGCCTTGCTTAAGACCTGCAAATCTCAACAAAGCTTATCTCAATCAAAAGATAGTTCCAACTTAACACATATCCAATAAAATAAGGCGAGGGAGGAAAGACGTTCATGCTGCCTGATGACACTGTGCTAGAGATGGATCTCAGAGCCGAGCACATGCTACAGATGTGCACGCTTGGCCACTGAGCAGCTCTATCTCCAGCAACTCAATTCTTCACAATGATGATAATGAGTGGAATACCAAATAGTGGCACATGGTCACTGTGATCACAGTGGCCAAATGTCACCTCTTCAGAAAGGCATCCTTGTTGAAAGGACCACCCAAAAGGTACCATCCAGCCAGCTTGTCTTTCTGCTTTCTGGTCATTACCCATCTGTGCCTTCTGCCTTATCTGGGTACTTGTTCTGGTTCCCTCTCTCTCTGCAGGAGGACATTTGGCATGTTCTGGCCACAGCTTTATGTGCAATACCTATGTGTGCCATGCCTTAGAAGGCAACTTTGTTAAGTTAATGATGCACAAGAAATTCAGGTTATCAAGTCTGGCTTCATTTTGGCTGTCATTTTCTCCTTTTTTGTTTTCGAAAAGTTTTTCCAGATTCCGTAGAGTTAAGGCAGCACACAAGGCCAGAGATAATAGGAGATAGGAATTCTCGTTTCACAGTCTAGTTATAGTTATAGACGAGGAGTGGTGGCTTAACAGATTATAAGAATTTCTATCTTGAAGAGAAACAACTGGCCTTGGGAATAAGTTATCTGTACCCAGAAATGCTCAATGGAGACAATTTTATATTTTCCTGGAGATATTGCAAAGAAGATTCATGCATCAGAAAGCCACTTTATTTCCTGACCTTTAATATCCCCCTTCGAATTCTTCCAGCCTGAAGCTCCTATGACCATGAAAATACTATACACTGAGGCCAGAACACACACCAACACGGTCAGATGTAAACTGAGAGTCTTTTAGCCTCCAGTACCCGGCAGATGCCTGTTTACTGCTTTCATATCAGGGCAAAGTCTTCCTGCTGGCCTTCACTACAGGGACCTACGTTTCTGTCTTCCAAAGGGAACAGAGTAAATCAATGGTAGATGAAAGTGGGAACTGGACAGCCACTGTAGTACACTGAGCTCCATAGAGACAGTACTGGGGCAAGCAAGAGCTGGATAGCCACTTGGCTACTCTGTGCCTCGCACAGGAAAACCAACTCCATGTCAACAGAGCCCAGATCCTAACAAGCTGTGAAGCAACAATGTCATCATGTGAATTCTTTGTGCAAACTCGCTGGGAGGAGCATGAGAAACATCCGGATGCTTCCATCAGCTTCTTGGTAGGGGGAGGGGGGGGGAGTCTAAGAAGCGCTCTGAGAAGTGGGTGACCCGTCTGCAGAAGAAAGGGGCATGGAAAAAGCTGACAAGGCTTCTTATGAAAGAGAAATAAAACCCTACATCTCCTAAAGGGGAGGCCAAAAGGAAAGCGCAAGGACCACGAAGCACACAGAGGCCTCCTTCAGTTTTCTTCCTGTTCTGTTCTGAGTCACACCCCCAGAACAAAACCGAAGTACTTCCTTATCCATTGGTGACGTTGCAAAGATACTGGGAGCGATGTGGGGCAGCTCCACTGCAGAGAACAAGCAGCCCTGTGAGGAGGCTGCTGAGCTGAAGTAAAGAGGAAAGGGTATTGCTGCCTAGAGAACCAGAGGAAAACCGGATGCAGACAAAAAAAAAAAAAAAAAAAAAAAGCAGGTCTTCAGGGCTGGAAGAGCAAGAAAACCAAACAAACAAAGAAGGAAGAAGAGGATGAAGAAGATGAGGGAGGCGATGAGTACGCTGGTTCTAGTATGGGGTTCTTCTTTTCTATAAAGCATTTCAGCCCCCTGTACATGATTCACTCCTTTGTCCTTTTAAGGAAAAAACACTGAAATGTAAGGATGTGCAAGATTTGTTTTAAATCCGTACATTTTCGTCATTGTCTTCTTCCTCCTGCTCCTCTTCCATCTCCTCCTCCTAGTACAGTTAATAAACTACTGAATGTGTCTTCAGCTAGCCCTAATAAAGTTGCCTAGGACAGTCTTGGGGTTGTAAATCGGTATGGAAATTTAAAGCAGGTTCTTGTTGGTGCACAGCACACAATTTAATTATGTATGAGAACACTAGTTTTGTTTTTGTTTTTTTTAACCTTCAGTTGTTTCTGATGCAGCTTATATGAAAATAACCAATGTTCTGTTAACAAAATGCCACCCTGTGGTTGCAAAAAACAAAACAAAACAAAACAAAAAGGAAAATAGAAAAAGAAAAAAAGCAGCTGTTTTGTTGACATTCTGAATGGTTCTAAGTTAGTGCTTTCTTTTTTAAATTAAAAGAGAAAGGAAGGAAGGAGGGAGGGAGGGAGAAAGGCAGGCAGGCAGGCGCTGGAGGAATGTCTCATTAGAGGACTGGTTGCTCTTCCAGAGGACCCAAGTTCAATTCCCAGCACCCACATGCAGATCACAGCTACAACTCCAATTCTAGGGGACCTGACATCCTCATACAGACATACATGCAGGCAAAAACACCAATGCATGTGAAATAAAATGAATATGTTTTTTTTTAAGGAAAGAAAGGAAATACTTGAGTCCTGGAACAAGGGTGTTCTTAGAAACCGAGAAATCAGAGTTAAGCTGGCGTTGAATGTTCATGATAAAGAAAACCGGTGTAAGGCTAAAGGAGAGAAAATCCAAAGACCCTGAACACTTTACATGAGACTAAGATAAAACAGCAAAACTGAACAAACAATGCTATGGCTCTTACTTGGAAAGGGAGAAGCTGACTTTATACAAACCCCAAGACGCCTTTACCCCACCGCAGGTTGCAGCACCCGAGAGGAAACAGTCAACCTCTCCCGCAGACATTCTGAAGTAGACTCTCAAGGCCTGTCTCAAGATAAGCGCCATCACAAACAAGGGGGCTGAGGGCAGGGCAGGGATACCCAACCGGGCACTGGGTACTATCCCTCATGCAAAGCGAGGCAACCTAGGAAAATCCAGCGCAGCGATAGACTGAGAGTCAGTGGACTTCTAGATCTACGGTCCAATGACATAAGCTAAGATACTCACATCTCTGAGATAAACTACAGTCCATCGGCCGTATCAGGAAAGATTAATACCTGGCAGTCTTCCTCAACTTTCCTATGCACTGGCATTTTATCCTAGTCCTATCCTAATTCTTAGTGATCTATATGTGCAGGGGCAGTCATCCCTCAGCTTCTATCCCCCTTCCCCCTTTTTACTGTAAATGAACAAAAGCTCTTTTATCATCAACAAATAAGGCGACATGGTCTTAACGGAGCAGTACGACTTAATTCTCAACATAGCGGATCTGGAGCAGCTGTTCTGTGGGGTATTTTCGGGAGCTGACCAGAATAGAATAGCTGCTCTCTGAACAGTTCTGTATGCTCAGGTGAATTCCTAAAAATACACACTTCTTCTCCTTTCTATAGCAGTGAAAGTCATTTTCAACCACCCTACAAAAGACGGGATGTCAGTGTGTGTTAGCCTCAGTTAAGCTGTTTCAAATCCTATCCCTGCAATTGGTGGGGGGGCGGGGGGGATGCGTTCAAATTCTGATGAGCTAGCCAAAATTTCCTCGGTGCTGCCACACTCCTGGACTGCCTGCACAGTCTTAGTGAGCGCATTTAGAACTCAAGGAACCATAGGGCTTATTTTTAGAGGAAAAATGGCCACATATTCCGCTCCCCCACCCTATGTGGATACATATTTACATGAGTTTGTAGGTGTTTAATCTGGGACCTGGAGAAGTTTTAAATTTTCACATATACACGTTCTCTAGTAAGCTCCATTGGCATTCAGGAGCTTGCCAATTTAATATGGCTTGCCCTTTGCGAGATTAACTGCAGCAGGTGGTGAGAAAAGTTAGGAGTCCGTGCTGAAAGACAAGGTATGAACTTATTTTAAGGTTCCTAGATGAATGGTTTATTCGGTATACCTTACAGTATACCTTATATATATCCGAATACCTTACACACCTTAGCGTAAGCCAGAATGTGAGGGGCTGGAAACCAGACATGAGCGATTTTATCACTCTGTGGGGTTGAATGGTTCCTTCTACTATCACTGGCTTTATTTTATTCAAGGGGCAAAAACTAAATTTTCTATGGAGAATTTAAAACCTTTTTGACTTTATGTTATTCTATCTGCACAAGTGTTTTGCCCACATGTATGTCTGCACTACATGTATGCTTAGGGCCTGCAGAGCTCAGAAGAGTACACCAAAAGCCTTGCAACTGGAGTTGCATATGTTGTGAGTTGTGGGTGCTCAAAATCGAACCTGGGTCCTGTGCAAGAACAACAAGCACTCTTAACCACTGAGCCAAACCTCTGGCCCTGTACTAATATTTGATTTAGAAATTTATCATTGACATATAGAATTACCAAATGAGCAAGGAAAAGAAGCTTACAAACATCAGTGATTCTTGATTACAAATGATACTTTTCCTAATACTGTGGTGGAAGAGCTTTTTTTTGTCCTTATTTTAATAGTGAAAGACATAAAAAGAAGATTTATTCAATACATTGATAAATCTTATCAATTCATTGATAGATCTTGTGACACGCCCCCTCATCTCCCAAATCCATCTGGAGAGTCTTGACATATGAGCAATAAGTAAATAGAAATTAAGAGAGATGGATAATTTAGCAGGCCAAACAAGGTGTGGTCCTTGACCACCACTGCCGTAGCTTTAGATGATCAAAATAAGCAGCAAGGCTCATCTGGTCTTTACAGGAAGCGACAGATGCTGAGCTGCCTGCAGTGTAAGGGGCGGCCATGCAGAATACAAAACCTTCCAACCTGAGAAGTCAAAGCCGCTAATGATTGTGGAAGAAACACAGAGGAGATGAGTGACAGGGGACAAGGCCTCTCTTTCCGTTCACAGGTTACTGGTAACACTAGTAAAATGACAGACCATATCTACTGTGACCTTCATATACATATTCTTGTATAAATGCACATGTATAATACACACATGCAGATAATTTATATCACATCTGCCTCCTGGAAACAGAAAATGCCTTCTTTTTTTAGTACCTATCAAATGAGTATAAAATTTAATCTACATTATGTCACATATAAAAATAGATTCCCCCATAGTAAACATTCTTTTATCTCTATGATATGAAACTGTTATTAACAAGTTTCAAAACATCAAACCTTCTGAAAAATGTCTATTTCCCTGTAATTTGGGGTGACCATGCGCATCACAGCTGCTCACCCCCAGAGCCTTGATAGCTTTGTCTAGGTTCAGAGTTTATCCACACACATTTCCTCCTGGGTCCTCTGTCCTCACAAAACTCTTCTTTAAGTCTTTGATAACTTCATACTTATATGCAATTCAATGTGTCATTTCTATCGCCATTTTCTCCTCTAACACCTCCCTAGATACCTTCTAACATTGTTCTCCCAACTTCATATGGACATCTCTCTCCCCCTCCCTCCCTTCTTTTCCCTCTCCCTTCCTTCTCTCTCTCTCACTCTCTCTTTTTATAAACAACTAAGTCCTGTTAGTACTGCCCACGTATTTGGGTGTGGAACCATCCATTGAAACGTACAATTCCTAACAGTGGCCACACCCTCAAAGAAGAACGATTCTCCCTTCCTTGGCATTCTTCAACTGCTAATAATGCAACTAATAATAATGGTGTGGGATACAGTCTGGAGAGCGCTTTCTTATCTGTGTATGTCCAGAAGACAGCATTCCACAGCACTCCACCAGAGATAACATTCTTTCTGCCTCTTCTTTCTCAATATTCCCTAAGACTTGGTGATGGTGGTAATGGTTCTCTCTCTCTCTCTCTCTCTCTCTCTCTCTCTCTCTCTGTGTGTGTGTGTGTGTGTGTATGTGTATGTGTGTATGTATGCATGTATGTATGTATGTATGTATGTATGTATGTAAGACGTCTCAGTTTTACATCTCTTGAATGGACGGAGAAAACTGCAAAGAGGGCTTCTCTGTACAAGGCAGAGAGCAGCCCAGGTCTATGAGTATAAACATAAATACTTATAAGCCAGTTTGACAAGATGACTATTTATCAAAATAATGATAACAGGTTCTACCCTGGGGCTTATATGACCTCTCCAGCCAGGGGCTTTTGACCAAGGCATAAAATTCTCTCATAAGATGTAAGCCTCAAATCCAGTCACAAAGGTTGTTAGCTACCATAATGGTCATGTCCCTATTTGGTCAATACATACATCTTGCCTCTAGGTCAGTTTAGAAGCATGGAGGGTCCAGTGCTGGGCGAGGCCACTGATACAGTTCCTAGCTCAGCAGCTTGCATAGCAACTTCCAGCACTATCAAAGCTAGTTAGCTGGAAGAAAAATCTGGCTTCTGAGTAAAACTCTTACTTAATTATTAGCACTTAAGGAAAGCCTCATGATGGATTCTCCCCCAAATCAGGAGCCTCTCTCCTGCTGGCACCTCACACTTTCCTTATTTCTACTACAGCACTGCAGATATTTGCATACAGGCTCTATCTCTCCTCTAAGACAAGATGCTCATGTTGAGAGGAAGGGCCAGGCCTTATGTGTTCTTGTATTTGAAGTACTACAAGTCTAAATGCTTCCATACATGGGCGTTTTGTTTATTGAACACATACAAACTCAGACTATAAAACCCAAAGTATTGCAAAGGATCGTGAGCAGTGGGTTTTCCTTCCAGTGTTCCTGCAGGTGCACAGGGTGAAAACGTAGGATCTGAAACCCAGCTGGGAGCAGGCACTGCCTGTTCCTCTCTCCTCCTGCAGGCAGAGTTAGGGCAGCTTGAAGCCTGCTCTAACCCCACACTGAGGAACTCTAATTACCTCCAGTGAGGGAGGAGCTGGTAGCAACAGCCACTGTAGAAGCCCAGAAAGAGTTCCCACCATCACTTCTTATCACATCAGGCAGGGGTGGGAGGATGTGTGTGAGGATGGTGGAAGAACCAGGCTGGGACTGCTGGCCTCCCTGCATTGCTGGTGTGGAAGGAATACTTCTTCATATATGCTCCCCTCAATGTACACTCTTGACATATTCTTCAACGCCAAATACTGACCTGTGTTCCAATACTCTAGTAAAAGTGTATAAGCCTGTGAGACAGACACAGTGTCGTCACCTCTCAAAGTGCACTGCGTATCAGAGATGACAATCCTGTAAGAACTACACCCAAGGTTTTGTTTGTTTTAGAAGCAGAATATTCAAGAAGAGGAAGTATAGGGCTTAACATGACATGCTGACATTGATCAGAATAACTCCCAAAGACTGTATTCTGCATACAGTTCTTGGAAACGAACGTCATCAGTATTCCATTATTCTGGCTACTATTTAAAAAAAGTGACCAAGACCAATGATGAAGTTCTGCTTTGTGTGTAATACTAGAGTTATACTTTAAGGGTTCTTGAACCAAGGGGACAAACTTGAAAGTTCGCTAGTAAGGACCTCTCATGGCTATTTCTCCTTTCCATCTTCTGTCACTGAAACAGTTCAACAGTTCATGTCAGTCAATCCAAGTTTCTAACCCCCACATCATTACCTTCAGAAAGGAACCAGATGACCAGCTGGCCCAGTTTAATTGACAAGTTTATTGAACGCGTGAACTTTACTGTCTCGTTCTCAACTACAATGAACTGAGTACAAATTGACTCCCAGAATTCCAGGTCGGGAGCTTACACTGGATTACCTGGGTGGGTCCAACATAGTCACACTCTCCTGACAGAGTTAGAAAGGAAAGGGCAGTGGGAGGCGGGGTCAGTGTGAAAAGCATGTGTTCTGGTCATTGTTAGTTTTGAAGATAGAAAGCAACCAAGCAGAAAGCATGAAAAACCTCCCCGAGCTGAGAAGAGGCTACGAAGGACCCCTGCCCACGATGTCCAGCTCACCCTGATATTAGCTCATACAAGTCTACTTCACACTGCTGACCTCTAGAATAACAGCTATCCAATGTTAAGGTCCTTATAGTTGCAGTAAATTCTAAGAACAGAGATGAGAAATAAATAGACCAACCAAGGCTCTTTCCATCTATGGTACCACCTCACAGACCCCTGACTGGCCTATTACTGTCACTTATACCCTGTCACATGACTCTCGAATGGCCACGCAGCCTGCATCTGACATTCAGTGCCAGCGGCTGGCCTCCACCTTGTGGTTCATGCTCCTTCCTTCATCCCTGGCCACTCTTCCAGATCACTGTTAAGTTTTCCGAGACATAAATGCGATAATGTCTGAAGGCTCCGGCTCACTGTGAATAGGAAGATTATAATTATGTTTCTTTCCCGCCTCCCCCACAAAAGTCTTTCATAGTTTGATGTCATATCCCCATTGACTCTCCTATGTGCAGTAGAATGTACAAGATCTGAGAAATAGAGGAATTGAATCTTGTATTGTGACCCCTTTTTCTAATTGCTAAAATTTACCTTAAAAGATACACTTAAGGCCACAGGCATAAGTCACTCCCAGTTATTCCAAAGATGGAGGCCCATTCAACCCTAGTTCTATACTATCCTATAGGCTTCATTTTCTTGGTTTTATAGAATGCTAATCTCAATTTTCAGCATGGACCAATTTTTGTACATTCAAATAATTTTCACTCCTCTTCTCTGGACCATCTCCAGTTTCCTAATAGTGTGTTTAAAATATGGAGCTGAAAATTAGACTCTAATATGTGTCTTATCAATGTTGAACACAGTGCATGACTTATTTCATGGCTCTCATGTCCTGCATTTTGGTTAATGTAATTCCAGATCATGTCTGCCTCTTGGATAACAGCCCTATATTGCTGATTTATATCCCTGAGTGGCAGGTGAGAATGGTTTTATACCTGCAAAATGCCTACATGTCAATTCTACCCTTTATGATGGCTGGGATAGTCTATCAGCTTTGCCTGAACTAATAAAAACCTCAGGCTTTTACAGAGCTGTCTTGTGCACTGACAGTATAGCTCAGCCTGACTTGATGTTCCTAATCTATAATTATAAGCATTAGCCTCAAATCAAGTTTTCACAATGTTCTCCAGCAGTTGTCTTTAATTTTAAACTTGTTACATATTTGTATGGGTGCACAATAATTTAATTCTTTATAAAAATAATTAATCTTCTACTATCCATCGATAAAACTTCAGAGTAGAAGTCATAAGCACCAGAAATAATGTTTTAGACCACATGGCTATAGTCACAGGGTTTATAACTTTGATTCTCTTAACTTCCTAGTATTTAAAGATGATAATATAAAAACTCTTCTGAAGGCAACAGGGCCTTGTAAGTTATTGTCCTTTCTGAGAGAGCAATAGAAATGCAAAACAAATCCAAATTCTGAAGTGAAATGGTACAAACTGAACAACCACAAAAGATCTCTAAATGGCTCTTGGAAGAAAAAAAAAAACTCAACTCAGACTTTGTTCCAATTAATTTATGTAAATTTGTTAATTTTACTTTCTGAGAATGACTGGGTAAAATTATATCCTATAAATACAGTTACAATTTTTATGTATGCTAGAGATAAACTTAATAGTATTCATTAAAACAAAACACATAAATGAGTGCTTTTGGAGTAAGAAAAATATGGATCACAGTATTAGCTTAAGCACTCATAATCAGGTCAATAAGATTACATCTCTAGGTTTCCAGTCCACATTCTATCTTCATTCTTGTGTTGTGAGTATGGCTAAGAAAACCACTCGTTAAAGCATGGCTGGAGAGATGGCTCAGTGGTCAAGAGCACACTGCTCTGGAAGAGGAACTAAATTCTGTTCCTCACACTCACACTGGGCACCCCTCAACAGCCTGGAATTCTACCTCTAGGAGATCTGATGTCATCTTCTGGCCTCTACAGCCAGTTGCACTCATGGGAACGTACATGCACACAGAAACACACTTGCATATTACTTAATCAAAACTAAAAATATATTTAGAAGAATAAAATAAGAAAGTCAAAACACAAGCTTGTAACATGGATCAGTAGTTTGGTAAAACATGGCCTGGTACACCAATATGAGAAAATAAGGCAGTAATTTGAAGCTTCAACCCCACCCCCCGTACCTCTTTAAAAACATCACATCTGAGTAGCTGTCTCCTCTTAAATGCACAAGGCTGACTGTACTAGTTTGAACCTCTTGCTCTTGGAAGTAATGATCTGCTTGGCACCTATAGACACACAACAGAAACAGAGTGTCTCTAGACCCACAGATGTTGAAGATACTGGGCACTCTTACTTCTAATCTGCTATTCCACAGGCTCAGTCCTATGTCCAGAAAATCAGATTTGAAGACTAATGGATAGTATTTAGATATAGTCCTTCCCAGGCAAAATATCTCCATCCCACCCTCCTGGTACAACACGAGGGAGAAGCTGAATTTTAATTGAAAATAGTATTAGGCTAGACTCAGACATCCAACATTAACCATTACTAAACAAATCAATGAGGATAAATCTCAGAAAATAATGTTGCATTTAATAAGCACATAAGGTATAGTACACTTAGTCTATATAAAACTTCAAAAATGAAGTAACATTTTGCCTACACTCATGACAGCATAATATCATCACAGGAATGATGCACTGTGAGAGAAAAAGAGAGAGGGAGGGAGAGAAGCAGTCAACTGAGGGACAGTGGTCAGGAATGGGTCCCAAGTCTGACTTGTCTTTGTCTCCTTCCTACTTGTGTCTTTTCTTGGCCTAAACGCATCAATACACGTTCATGAATGCTGCCAAAGGCTTATGGGATGCTGAGGGTTTACCATAAAAAAAATTGAAGGTAGTTCTGCCCATGGAAATTTCAAAGAACAAAAACCAGATTTGGCTTTGACACCCCCATATGTCCATCTACCCACCAAACAGCACCTTCAACCAAGTGCCCAACTATAGTTCCACAGGGAAGACCCTGAATGATTGGCCTCGAGACTGCTTTATAGGCCTCTTTGGGCCCCTGCTGGCTCACTACTGGCACCTAATCACACCAGGGCTATGGACATATTTCTCTTCCTTTCAGGGAATCTGACCTTATATTAAGGTTCTCCATCCACTTAGATGTCAATCTGGTTCAGGGTGATAGATATGAATTTATCTTTACTCTTCTACATGCAGCCAAAATGAAGCAGTTTGACCAGCATCAATTGTTATAGATGCTGTCTTTTTTTTTTTTCAGTGTATTTCTAATTCTGTCAAAATCAGGTATCTTTAGGTACATGGACTTATGTGTGAGTCTTCAATTTGATTCCATTGACCACTACATCTATCACTGCTGAAACCAAGCTGTTTTAACAACTATGGCTCTGAAATGCAACATTAAATCTGGAATGGCGATACCCCCAGCAGTTATTATTATTATTATTATTATTATTATTATTATTATTATTCAGGATTCTTTTAGCTATCCTAGAAGTTTTGTGTTTCCATATGAATTTGAAGACTAGTTTTCCAATTTTTTGTGAATTATTTTGTTGGGATTTTGATGGGGATTGTATAGAATCTATATATTTCTTTTGGTAGGATGGCCATTTTTGCTATATTAATCCTTCCAATCCATGAGAATTCTTAATTATGCTTTTACTGCTGTGAACAGACACCATGACCAAGGTAATTCTTGCAGAGGACAACATTTAATTGGGGATGGCTTACAGGTTCAGTCCTGTATTATCAAGGTGGGAGCATGGCAGCATCCAGGCAGGCATGGGGCTGGAGGAGCTGAGAGTTTCACCTCTTGTTCTGAAGGCAACTAGGAGAAGACTGGCTTCCAGGCAGCTAGGATGAGGTACTTAAAGCCCACCCCCACAGTGACACACCTACTCCAACAAGACCACACCTCCAAATAGTGCTACTCCCTGGGCCAAGCATATACAATCATCACAAGCATAAAATATTTTTCTATTTTGAAACTAAGTGTCTTTCATTTTTCCTTGTTTGGTTCAAGCTATCCCAAGACATTTTATTTTTAAGGCTACTGAAAATAGTATGAAAGATACTGTTCTTTGATATCATTCTCAGATACTTGTCAACTGTATATATGGAGGCAATTGGTTTCTGTGTGTGTGTGTGTGTGTGTGTGTGTGTGTGTGTGTGTGTGTGTTCATTTTGTATCCTGCTACATGGCTGACTAGGTTTGTCATTTGTAGAAATGTCCTGATGGAGTTTTCAAAATCCTTTATCTATAAAGTCATACGATCTTTAAATAAAGATACTGTGACTTCACCTTTTCCTATCTGTATCCCTTCTGTTTCTTAATTCTCTGCTTAAGATGTCAAGAATATGGAGATATGGAGACAACCTTGTCTTTGATTTTTATCTCTCTTTCTCTTAATTTAGCTAAGGGTCTGTCAAACTTGCTGATTTTCTCCAAAAGTTGATCCAACTCTTCCCTTCATTAATAAGTTCGATTGTTTTTTGTTTGATTATTTGTCTTTGTACTATTTATTCCAGCCAAAAGTTTATTTCTTCTCTTTTTTGGAGTATTATTTCTCCTTGTTCTAGATCTTTTAGATATGCTGTTAAAGTATTAATATGAGATCCCTCCAGTTTCCTGATGCTAGTGCTTAGTGCTATGAACTTACCTACTTTAACCACCTTCTTTATGTACCAAAGACTTGGGTAGGTTGTGTTTCATTTTCATTCAATTCTAACATTTCTTCTTTCTTTCCTGACTTCAGTCTTGACTCACTTTTCATTCAACAGTGAGTTGTTCATGTTGCATAAGTTTATGTACATTCTGTTGTTTCTATCATTATTGATATCCAGCTTTAATTAATGATGATCAAACAGGATTTAGTTATTTCAATTTTCTGCATCTGTTGAACCTTTCTTTGGATCTTCATATATGCTAAGTTTTTGAGATAGTTCAATGAAGTGCTAAGAAGAGGTATATTCTTTTGTGTTTAAACGAATTTTTCTGTAGATAACTGTTAGGACTATTTGATGTGTGATGTTATTTAATTCAAGCATTTCTTTGTTTAGTTTTTGACTGGATGACCTGTCTATGGGCAAGAATAGGATATTGAAGTGACCCATTAGTAGTGTGTCTTTTATGTACTTGGGTGCCCTTCTGTATGGGACATAAATATTTACAATTTAAATTTGGTGGATTTTACCTTTGATGTAAATCTCTTCTGATTAGTTCTAGTTTTATCTGATATTAAAATAACTACAGGAAGCAGTGGTGCAGGCCTTTATTCCCAGCACTTGGAAGGCAGAGGCAGGTGGATCTCTGAGTTCAAGGCCAGCCTGGTCTACAGCGTGAGTTCCAAGACAGCCAGGGCTACACAGAGAAACCCTGTCTCGAAAAACCAATAAATAAATAATAAAATAAAATAACTACATCTGCTTGCTTCTTGGGTCCATTTACTTAGAATACCCTTTTCTATCCTTTTACCCTGAGGTAATGTCTACTCTTGATGTTGAGGTGTGTTTCTTGGATGTAGCTGATGGATCCTGGTTTCTAATCTGTTCTGTTATTATGTATCTTTTTAATGGAGAATTGAAACCATTAATATTGAAAGTTATCAATATGCTGTGTTTATTGATTACTGGCATTTTGTTGCTTCACCGTCCTTTTTATTTACTCTTCTGGAATTACTTATGCCTTGTGTCTTGGGTGAAGTTTACATTTTCAGACTAAGTTTTTCTACTAGAACCTTCAGTAGAGCAATTTGGCAGACAAAAATTGCTTGAATTTGATTTTATTATGCAATGCTTTATTTTTCTTTCAACTGTGATTGAGGTTTTTCTGGGTCTAAGTTGGCATCTATGGTTTCTAAGAGTTTGGAGAACATCCTTCATCACCTTCTGGCTTTCAGAGTCTTCATTGAGAAGTCAGACGATAATATGATGGGTCTGCCTTTATATGTTACTCGTTCTTATTCCCTTGGAGCTTTTAATATCCTTTCTGCATTCTATTTGTTTAGTGTTTTCATTGTTATGAAATACATGGAATTTCTTCTTTTTGGTCCTATGTATTTGGTGTTGTACATGCTTCTTGTACCTTGGTAGGCAACTTCCTTTAGATTGGGGAAATGTTTTCTATGATTTTTCTAAAAGTATTTTCTGTATCTTTGACCTGGTTTTCTTCTTCTTCTATCCCTATTATTCATAGCTTTGATCTTTTCCAGATGTCGTGATGTTTGATCTATCCCAGATGTCCCAGATGGTTTGTGCCTTGATTTTTTTTTTATTTAACATTTTCTTTGACTAAGATAGACACTTCTTCTATCTTATCTTCAAGACTCAAAATTCTCCGTTCCATGGCTTGAAATGTGTTGGTAGGGCTTTCCTCTGAGGATTTTGTTTGACTTTCTAAATTCTTCATTTTTACTTTTATGTCAGTTTGGCTTTTCTTTGATGATTCTATTTCTACATTTATGTCTTGAAATGTTTTCATTATTCCACTCAACTGTTTGTTTATAGTCTTCATTAACACATGTTCATGTACTCTTTAATGCCCTTGGTCATATTTGCAATTGCTTTTTTGAAGCCTTTGTGTTTTTCTTCACCTAACCTGCATTTCTCAGAGACTATTACAATGCTTACTGGCTTCTGGAAGAGGCAAACTGTCTTCGCTATCCATGCTTGTGCTTTTGCCCTGGGATCTGGACATCTCAAGTTTTGATGTTTGAGCTATTTCTTGTTGTTTGCAACTGGTCTTCTCTTTGTTTTCTGTCTTTGATTGCTGTTACCTACTTTGGATCCTTGTGTGGTGGTGTGTGGTCCCTGGTAGAGAGCTTCATTGGAGAACAGAACAGAATGAAGATGGGCCAAAAGAAAGTCTGAGAGAAGCAATGTAAAGAGCTAGGGCCTGGGGTTTACACCAAGAATTGAAGTCCTCAAAGAGTGGAGTCAGGGTAAGAAGAGGGATTCCTACAGACAGGCTGTATAGACAGAGACTAGAATTAATTCTGGAAGAACCAGAATGGAAGTCAGGAAGAATAGTAAAAGCTGCCTACCTGAATCCTCGTCCACTGTGGCCAGTGGGGGAGTTCCTCATAGTAATTGTTTCTTAAAGGGATGAAGACAGACTAGAAGGGAAGGATGAGAGGGTTGGTGGAAGATAGCTAAGGAGACCCTAGCTCAGCACCAAGAGGTAGAGTTCCCAGAGAATGGAGGTAGGTGGGGGTGGTCTCATGCAAACAGGCTGCAGTAGAAAAAAGAATAAAATCTGGAAAGAGACATGAAAAAGCTCTGCTTGTATTTTTATGGTGTGTGATCAGCAAGTTCCTAATTATTCATCTCTGCTGAGAAATGACCCACTTGAACAAATCACTACCCATGAGATGGGGAAGGAATCCAACAATGTATACAAGGTATAGAAATAGTTTAAATATGACTTCTGGATTCAAGAATTGTATTAATGTATGCCAGCTAATAGATATGTTTACTGAGGCAATCAGTTCTTCTTAGTCTATAGTATAGTCATTTAAAATGTTGGCCATCTGTGACAAGTAAAAAAATACATGACTGAATGACTCAGGGGAACATTCCAGTGGTTTGATTCATAGATGATTTAAAATGCCATTATCAGATTTTTAGTATAAAACAGAGAAGAGACAAAACTGCAGGGGGAAAAATAACAGCTTTGTCTGCTCATCAATTAGGAAATGCTAATATCTATTCTTATGTGATTAAAGTTAATTTGTTAAAGCTAGTTTGATTGGATTTTCAGTATGTTTTACATCACGATGCAAGACATATTGATAGAGATTTTTCTATGCTGAAAATGTAACCATAATGAAGTATATTAGAGATGGAGGTGCTGGAGATTGGTTCTAATGCTTTGATTCAATTGGGAATCTGCATGTCCAGACACTAAAGGTCCTTGTCCCCAACTGGGATCGATCAATAAAGATGCCTATGGCCAATGGCTGGGCATAAGGCAGGACACTTAGAGGACACAGAGAGGAAGAGATTCGCCATGACTCGGGGAAGGAGGATGGGGCGCAGAAGTGGCAGAAGAGAAAGCCAACTGGCCATGTGAGATTTCAGGTAAGTGGCCACTGGTCACTTCCCTGATTGGGCCTGGGGAAGAAGGGGAAGGTTTAGGAGTGCCCAGCCTTTGATGTAGCCAAGGCTTTTAAAAATAAGCTAATGTGTGTATGTCTTTCACTCTAGGATCTAAAGATAGTTCCTGGGCGGGTACATGCGGGTGATCCACCCTGAGCCAAAGCAATGTAGTAAAAACTCACCAAAACATGGAGGGAAGTGAGTGATGAGTGAGAGGATTAAGATTTTCCTAAACATAGCCTCCAAGATGCAGCTAAGCCAGTTTAAGGCAATGTGCTGACATCTGCTCGGTTGCTCCTCTCTTCTGTAGAGGCAGAGCCCTGAGAACAGTAATATTTATCACAACTTCTCCAACCATCAAATCTGAACCTGATAGAGTCAACAGCAATACTCTAGCACACCACAGATATCACTCTAATAGAAGTTTGCCTCATAATTATCCTTTTGTCAGATTTCTATATGCTTTCAGAAATTGTTTTATTAAGTATTTTTTTTACACACTTGACATTCTCAAAAAAAAAAAAAACCAAACAAAAAAACAAAAAACAGTAACCATCACGGAGCTTATTCGGCTGCAATGTTTTGTTAATTTATTGACAGAAGAAATATGAGCTAATTCCAAAAACTGCTTTTATAATTGGATTACAATGTTTGCTAATAATTGCTGCCATAGAGACCAGTGGCCTAGAGTCTGCTAGAAGCCGCTGCCAGGGATGACTGTGTCACTTTCCTACCTGTGGGTTCATCAGTGGCAACAAAGAGATTCTACTCCTTTATCTGAAATATATCCCCAGGGCTGACAGAGTTCTAGGGAGAAGGACCAAAGCGAGAAAACTATCACACTCCCTTATCTACTGATAGGCTTGGAAATGAAATATTCAGGAGATGAGAGTGAGTCTGAAGAGTGCGGAGAGAATTCCTGGACCCTCTGGGTCCGCGAGGTAGCTGCAATGTTCTTAGCATCCTGGTCACTTTGTCTGCAGTGAAACCCTTAAAATGAAATGAAGCCAGTGAGCCTTCCCTAGGTCATTTAAGAGGGGATCTTGGGATGAACTACACAGGGGGTTTCTCACTCAGCAAGGATCAGAAAGGTCAGAAAACAACAGCATTCGCACCTTGAAGGACCACTTGCCATCTATCTATTGTCATTCAGTTCCTGTTGCGTGCACACATGCGCCATCTGACACAATCCACTAGGCCACCCTCACTAAAAGGTCTTGGACTATTAAAAACCCATCTTACACTAAAGATGCTGCTACTCCTGATGTCAGATCTATGACACGTCTGAGACAGTCGGTCCCAAGCTAAAGGACTGAAACCCGCTAAAGCTTTAAGGCCAGCCAGCAGAGTGGTGCCCAGAGAGTGGGCAGGTGGGTACAGTCCCTTCTTACTGACCTTAGCAACACAAGGTCCAATTGCTCTTGGGTGGGTTGGGGGAGGGTTGTGGAATGCTAGGAAAGAGGGCAGATGAAAGTTTTCTAAGATGCAGAAATACACCCATTCAAATATGCCTGCTCCTTCTGAAGTCTGGAATTTGAGGTTCAGGAAAGTGGAGCAACTCTTTACACAGAGGGCTTACACTGTCAGCGAGTGTAAATGCCAGAGGTTAACTGGACCGTGGCTGCCCAGTAGAATGCTATGAAAGATTAGTCTGTGAACACAAGAGATGTCAAGAATGGCAACTTCATATAAAGAAAGTTACATTTGTATAAACCAAAAACAAAAACCCACTGAAAACGACAAGTAATATACCAGCAAATTCTGAATTGTTTCTTTTTTTTTTGTTTTTGTTTTTAATGTGCTTTGGTTCAAAAGGTTAATTAGTATGTTAGGTTGTACGCAGAGAGCATGGGAACTGACAGAGGACACACAATGTCTGACCGTCAGCTCTCATAGAAGGTGGTCAGGATATTAAGGCCTTAGTTTGGCCTCTACTATTAACTCAATGATTTCCATGATAAGCCCAAGAAGAAAACATGGTCTCCAGTTTACAAGTGGTGGCATCAGCCTGAGAAACCATTAGATCTGTGCCTGATTCTATGTCACACTCAGCCTCACTAACACATGCTGGAAGGGGTGCATATTGTGACCTGCCCTCCTCTTACAGATGTGGAGGTGAGGTGCACTGTAGGCCTCCTGTTCTCGGACCAACAGGATGCTTCAAGATCAGCTTCCCTAGGGACCTGGCCCTGGACATAATATATATTATATACACACACACACACATATATATATCACATGTATATCATAATTACTATAATTAAGCAAAAACATATTCTTAAACAATCAGCTATAAAAACCACCAACAAATTGGCATCTGTCCTTTTCTACACCACTCACTGGCCGAGATGGAGACCCATGCTGTGACAGAAGATAAAGAACCTCTTCACACACTCATGTAAATCATAGCCCCCATCCCCTGCCAGACTCTTATCAATTGATCCTATGACTCCCTCTGCAGAGTGCATGGGATTTCTACATTCTCCTGGAAAGGCACGTGGGTTTTCCTACTCAGCTATAAGCTCCAAACCCCAGAACTGTTGATGTTTCTACCAAATTCTCATTTGTTCCCAGCTAAACTCAGTCCCTGGCCTTCGAAAGATTTTTAAATTGCTAATGATGAAAAAAAAAGAGAGAGAGATGCCACAACACATCCACATCTGGCTTAGCCACCACTCGGGTCATGGTAATACGGACAATGGAAATCTGGGGCAGAGGAACAGAGGATCTCTTGGGGGAGCTGGGGTCTTCATTCCATGTCTGATTCCCACACAGCTCAGTCAAGGCGCATTTGCTTCCCTGGGCACCACAGTCCTCCTGCTGAATTTTAGAAGAGCAGTCATCCTAGGAAATAATACTGGCTCCTTGGGAAGCTCCATGGGGACAGAGCCTTTCCATTTGCAGTGATGCAGCTGGAACTAGCTGGAATCCACTTCTAGACATAGAAGTCCGTCCTGTACTTTGGAGTCACTCAAGAAGTGACTCTTAATGACAAAGTCTTAACGAAAATGGCAGAAATAATCCAGTATGTCTTCTCCAAGTCAGTGTCCTTTCTGGGCAGCCCAAAGTTCAGCAGCGTTCTACAGAACAAGTGATAATGGGCTGTCGTGATACGCGCTTGATGTGGCGATAGCCTCTGAATGTTGGCTATTCTAAACTTCAGAAAATCTGTGTTTCACTTTTCTACACACCGAGATGTAAAGTTTGGGGCTACCATTGAGACCCTAGAGGTTTATGGAGATCATGAATCGTGAAGAAGGGAAGGACACACATTCCACAAGCATGGGCAGAGAGCTAGCTGTGCAGCAGGCACTGTGCCAGGCACCAGCAACAGAGTAAGAATGAGGACATGGACCTGCGGCCGTGGACCTCACTGACCATGACAGAAGCGGGAGGGGGCCTCCAGATAGAGACCAAAGCCTTAGGTCTGCCTAACTCTACAGCAAAGTGTCAGTGCCCTCCTTGACCCGTCTCTTCCTGTGACATACCTCTACATCACAGTGGCTCTTGTGCAACAAAAACCCAGGCTCCGAACACACCTCCCCACTATGGACCAAATTCTGGCTTTGGATTACCTCCTGAATCACCTCTATCAGCTTCTAACTCACCTCGTGTATGGCACCGCCGCCACCACTTACACCAGCTCTCAGGAGTTGGGACTTGGTTTAGAAGTCTGCTCAGACTGTGTCGCTCTACTGCTCAGTCTCCCATCTCACCCCACCAACAAGGGTCCTGTGAGCCCTTCCCAGGATGGGCCCCGGATACCTCACCCTTCCTGTTCCTGATACACTGACCTCTTTTATCCCTAGGCATGCACATGCTGGCTCCTCCACTCCTCCTGGAACTTATCTAGTTTCTTTCTGACTGAACAGACACCCCTTCACGCCCTCTTATCCTATCCCTGCTCCATTATCCTATGTGTCACATTAACACACACCCCATACACTTGTTATATTTCCTGGCTGCTTTGCCCATCTCTCTTCCGTTCCACAACTTGATTGAACCCATTTCTTCTCAGTTCTTGCTCGCTGATGTAAATCATTTCCCAGAGTTGGCTATGTTCAAGAAACATTACACATTAGGCTTTGTTTGATCTCAGAGCCAAATTGCTAATACTATGATTTTTCTCTAAGAATGCCTAGTTAGACCATGATCCGCCTGGTTTCTCTCTGACAAGAAAATATACTTCATGAAGGCCAAGTTCAGTGATTTCACCAATAAACCTATGATGCTAGGCACATAGGAAAAGTAAGAATAGTATTGGTTAAATTAGTATTTTTTCTATATCCTATACTCAACCAAATTAAAATAGTATTCGAATACCAAACCTTTGCTCTTAGGGTTGAGCCAAGTATGCAGAGAGCCTATGCCTACATGGTTCATGCATAGATCTGTGAATTTCCGGGTTCCCCACCTTCTTGCATCCCTTGCATCAAGAAACAGTAACTCTTGAACCAAGAGTAGACTGGGAAAATGACCAAAAAAAAAAAAAAAAAAAACTGGCCTCTCACTCTCACCGTAACTTCCCAGAGTGAAAACTAAACCAAAGATGCTATGATAAGGCTAACTTTACAGTTAGGAAATGTTTGTTTAAACTGAGAGAAATGTCCAACAAGATTTCTCTAAAATATGCTTCTTTTTAAGGGCTCATGGGCAGTCTGAGGGACTGTAGGGGCAACAGGCAACTGACAAGGCCTTGCAGAGGACTTTTGTTATCCTTTCAGTGCAGAGCAGCCAACTCTGCTGAGCCAGATACCTGTTTCTGAGAGGACATAGCTGGCCCACTTACAAGTCTTAATGGCACTTTAATCAGTTTTAGATGGAAATCTGGGGGTGTTGCTGAGCTTGGGGAACACCGTGGAGGAGGTGAGGATTCATTCCATGGGGAAGGTAGGAGGGTTTCTGAAGAAAATGATGGCGTCAAAGCACTGGACTAAGTGGGCCAAGAAGATGCAGTTTGCACTGAGTCTGAACAGAGGTTCCTTCACAAATGTGCTTTTCCCTACACCAGAGCAATCAGTGTACAAAACCATAGTTTTATTTGGAAAAAAAAGCTCCTTATAACTTTGAACCAATGGTGTCAATATAACACGTACCCTGGAGCAACGCTGTCACAGGTGAGTATGAGTATAGATGCCCCTGGCTCATTGTAAACATCATGCTCAAAAATTCCCAGGACACCAAACAGTGTTTGATATGCCTCAACTAAATAATTCTGCAGAGCTTACATGATCATACTCATGCTCCCGCTATGGAAATTAAAGCTCACGCGATTGCCAGTGTCTAACATTACAGTCCTCAGATTCAAGACCCCACTTCAGCAAGCAGATGATGTTCATTCTACTAGAGAAACATTTAGTCCCATTCAGGGTAAGTGTTGGGCCATGGCTGATGTGAAGAGGTCCTAGCAATGGTTAGGTAAGGAAGGCCTATGGAGGGTCAATCTCGTGTGTCAATTTGTCACATCTCACCGTAAGCATAGGTATCACAGAAGGATCAGGGCTAACTGAATCAGGCAAGTGCTGTGACCATCTAGGAAACCCAGGAGCAGGGATGCTTTATGCAAGCATACCCTCTTCATTACTGAAGACATCTCATTAACTGGAGTGTCTGTGTGTATGAGTGAGTGAGTGTGTGTATGAGTGAGTGAGTGTGTGTGTGTGTGTGTGTGTGTGTGTGTGTGTGTGTGTGTGTGTTGCTGTGGCTAGAAACCAGGGCCCGGTGCACTAAGTAAGCAGCTCCATTATTGAGTTACAACTTCAGGCTCATCATCCGATTTCCTAATTCAATACATGAAAGGGCCATCTCCTTTTGAGAGGGAAGGATGGATAAGGGCAAGGACACTGGAATGTGACATTTCTAGAAGGGTTTTCTGATAAGAAGGAGTCTGTCCAACTGGAAATTTAAATCATTCCTGTTATAATCTATATCCCAAATACTACACACACACACACACACACACACACACACACACACAAACTGTCATAGATGTCAATGATATAATGATGACTAATAAATGGTTTATTTTCCCAACACACCACCAATTTAATGGTGGGATGAAAATCTTTCTAGGGTGTATCTTGCCAATGCATATCATTACTAAGGGATATCATGGCTGCTATACAGTTTTGGAGCCATCATTATGAACATGCCCCGAGGTCCAGCACTGAACACAGCTATAGTTAGAAGTATACATCACAGGGGCTGAGGCTGCTGATCACCGGAAGGGCTAGCTGAGGACAACAGTCAGCTGAGAACCACTGTCTGCTTCTTGAATTAGACAGGTGGGAGGATGCCTGGTTGGACAGATTGATGAATAAACAGATATACTCCTAATGTCCAACCCTCCTTCTTATCTTCCCTCATTCCACACATGAACTTCAGACCTGCCTCAGGACTCATGTTCTGGACACAAACACAAACTCTTTTGGCCCAAGCCAGCACTGAGTAACAGGCAACAGCCACAGAAGCCCTCCTCTCCTGATACCCTGAGTAACAGCCAATCCAGGAGATGGTCTCTTTGCTAACATGGATGTGAGCACCCACCTCCCGTTCATCACATGTTTTTCAGTATCACTCACATTCCCCTCCTGATCCCCTCTCTGCCCATCACCCTGCTATCTACCTTTCTTTGTTCTCCTTTCACAATGTCTATAAAACGCCCCCCATGGACAGCCTGCCAGGGGGCAGGCACTCAATCAATGTAGGAGGTCCAGTCCCCGCAAGCTATAGACCATTCCTTCACCTGACACTTGCCCCAACCTCTGGGCCTTTTTATGATAACATTGGTACATATAGGTACTGCTCATCTTCGGGGCCAGCAAACCCACAGATCGCAATTGGTTACTTTCTACTTTCTCCATAGATGAAAGTCTTTTTTCCCTCCCTTGCACTTCTGCATGAGATATTCATTAGATTTGTCTTTGCCTGAGTGACTCATTTGTAACTGTGCAGGGTGATATCTTAAAAGTCCTTTAGTGGTTGGGGAGATTGCTCAGTGGTTAAAGTGCTTCCTGTGCAAGCATGAGGGCCAGAGTTTGGACTCCCAGAGCTCATGCAAAGGTAGGGTGGATGGGGAAGTAATCCTAGCCTCTAAGGGCAGAGCCTGAGGAAGCTCGGAGCAAGCTTGCTAGGTGGACTAGCCATGCCAGTGAGCTCTGGGCTTGACCATAAGAATCTCACTCAATAAATAAGGTGTAGGAATTAAGGATTATTCTTAACATCAAACTCTGGGCTCCATATTATATATATATACACAAACACACACACACACCCGCAAGTGAAACATATATAAACACACACACACAACCAGAAAAAATAGAAAAAATACCTTTAATATATTTTGTATTGTATTCCTAAGTTCTATCCACTGGTTCAAATTTTGACAAAATAGATTTTGGGTCCTTACTTATATTTTCATAGATAGTTTACTTCTGAGCATAATGAACAAAGCCAAGAGTTATAGTGTCATGAATGAGTGACTTTGTCTTTCCAGAGACTGCACCGCCACCATCCTGATACTGTCCCCTTGGCTCCTGTCAACAGCTCATACATAGACTAAGACTCAAATGGACAAGGCAAAGTGGGATTGGACACACCGGATGACCTTCTCCACGCAACCTCACAGATGCAACTGAAGAAATACTCACTTTCATTTTCTTGCCATTTTTGTTTAATCATTTACACTTGAACACAACTATAATTGCATTGAAAAGAGATTTACTCACTATTTTGCTATGGCCTAAGAATTAACATAAGGTACAGCAACACAGATGCTGAAACTGGCCACTAATAAAGTAGGAAAGCATTAGTCCCCTCTACTCTAGGATGCTTCATCATACACATCACACGTACATTCAGGGAAGACATAAGTCAATTTGCCTGAATTTCAAATATTATTTGTAGAGCTGTTTTATCAGAAAATAAATTCCAATCTTCCACGGTGTTGAATTGTTTTAGTCTCTCCTGAGTTTGTGAAAAATTCTGCTAACATTTTCATCTATTTCAAATTAACATGGCAGATTTCCAAATATTGGGAATTGCAAAGTGCTCGCTCTCAGCACATCCTATCAACCATCTGCTCTGACCATCCGGGAAAGGTCCAGACATCACCTCCAATGTGTTATTATAAGTCAAAGTGCTCCTGGCATTTGTGTAATGTTTTCTCAGCATTTTGCACATGATGAATGGGGCTGTAGCTCTCCCAAACAAGGGACCTGCTGATTACATGCATGTGGGTACTCTTCCTTTATATTCAACTGTGTATGTTTATATTTGTCCGCTCACCATCCCTCCCTGCTCCCATCTCTCCTCAAATGCATGCATCCCTCTCATACGCACACATCCCACGGACAAATACATTTGTCTCAGGGAGCCTGAATCCCAACATGCCCAGAAAAACAAAGGTGTGGTACTATTTCACACTGACACTGATATATTCTACACTAAGTGAATTTAGAGAATTTTAATTTTCTCTTAAGAACACAGAGGTATTAACACAGTGATTAATTATCAATATATTTACTTGATTAGGTCTTCTTCATTTCACTCTTTTTTTTTAAAGTTTTGCATCATGGCCATTAGCCAATCATAGGAGGGCACGAGGAGCTCACACAGATGAAACTGCAAAGTTATGAAACAGATGCCAAAGGTTTTCTCCTCTTACCCTTCCAAATTAAAATATTTCCCACACGTCCACACTCCTATTATTCAATTTTCTGCTAGTATTTACCAGAATAGGTAAGTTGTTAGAAAACAAAGTGACAATTTCCCAGTGTAGATATTAAAAATAAATCCTTCATTGCCAAAGAACATAAAATACTAGTGAGCATATGAATTTCAACAAAGAGTGAACTGTCAAACTGCGACAATTTTAAGGAAGGATGATGATAAAGTTGTTGTGGCACTGAGCATAACACTCAACAGAGTTCCATGCTGCCAGTGATTTTTAAGCCAGTATAGAAATGCCGTATAGAAAAAGTTCAGTGAGTGTAGCCAGGCAGTTATCTCTTGCTCTCCCTTGCGAGAGGTTTACTAAATTTTCATTTAGAAATATATGGGAAACCAAGTTAGAAGGAATCCTGCTTTCCCAGTTTGACCAATAATACTTCAGCACAGGATGCCCAGAAAATGCCCCATGCCCCACCTTGACTCAGACATACACAGAATATATACATATACATATATGTGTGTGTATGTGTTTTTATATATATATATATATATACATACATACATATACATACATACATACAGGCAGACACACACACACTGGCACACATACAAGGAGAATCATAAATCCATCTGTCAGGTATCAAAAGTGCTTAGAATATTCCTTAAGTGTAAATATTTAATGTTAAATGCCTAACATACATGAAGGTTTGAAGAAAGAATCTTGCAAACATGGCTCTGTCACACATCTGATTCTGGTACCTCTGGATGTCTGAATGTAAACGTCGTTTCAGATTTACTTCATAATAAGAGAAATCAAGTCACAAACCATGTTCTCTCTCTCTCTCTCTCTCTCTCTCTCTCTCTCTCTCTCTCTCTCTCTCTCTCTCTCTCTCTCTCTCTTTCTCCCGGCTATTTGGATGACTTTGAAGACCTATTTACTCTCTGAAGTACAGTTGACTCTGCAACCTTATATTAGAAACACACATTTCTTATATTTTAAATATCTTAAGTCAGCAATTTTTTTTTTTAGCCACTTCAGATAAAAACACGTTACACCACGTAATTCAACTTCTTTCAACAGAGCAAGCTGTTCCAATGTATTCAACAATGCTTCTTGGGCAAAGCCATATTACACAATGGTGTTGGCAATGACAGGGTGTGACTTAACAATCAATGACATGTACAGTTTGGGAAACATGCAAGCCTTCCCATGGCTGCAAGACTTGCCTGGAGGCTTAGGCTTGCCCCTAACATGGTTCTGCATGCTTCTTCATGAGATCCTGCAGTGTTACGTCGCCTTCCAACCTACCAACACTGGGCGCATGAACACACACCTGTCTGTGCTTTCCGCGCTGCCCAAGTGTCTGGCAGCACATTCAGAATGTCTCCCTCCCTTCTTGGCTAGCTCTGCAGGGTTTCTGAACTCTTTTGTATCTGAGCAATCACGGCCATCTTTACACATGATCACTTGTGCTATGATACTAAAGTGTTCTCGGAAATGCACTTCATGGGCAGAGCTGAGGTGGGGTGGACACTGGAGAGGAAGCCAGAGGAAAGCCATTTATTTCTACTGCTCCAGAAGCTGGCCTGTAGACATTGCCAGGGAGGACAGGCAGAGCTCCTTTCATAAGATGTTCCTAACAAGCAGGTGGAGGAGCAGATCTCTCTGAGACCAAGCCATCTGACACGTAAGAATTTTAGCAACAAATTCACAGATTTACACCAAAAGCTGCTGCTTCCTTCTTTCTTTCTTTTTTCTGATTGAGAATGTGGGATAGCTGCAGATATACTTCAGTAGCAGAGGCCTGTGCATTTCTACCATGCAGAATGTCCCGGGCTCAATCTCTAAGGTCACACACATGAAAATAGAGAATTAGGAATGCAATTGGACTGTTACTCATAGACAGAAACACAGACACGTGGATTTAAGTGAACAGAAATAACATAACTGGTAGCTTAAAAAACTGCTATTAACTACACACAGAATATTAACCACAGGGAGAAGGTGGTGACTGTTAGTTTCAAGAAGGTTTAGAAATACAATTTTGAGAATTTTTTTTAAGTGAGGTCAGATTTTATGTCTCCTGAGAAAGTTGTTATCCAAGAACTGATCGTAATGTATACTTTAAAATTAATCCATTTCCTTTGATCAAATTTATATAAAGGCTTTGGTCCGCTAACCAATTAATTATCAAAGCAAGAGCAGCAAATACTTTTACCCACTTAGCCATCTCTTCAGAACCAAAACCAATTTTAATTGTTTAGATATAAACATGTTCAGTATAAGGTAGCTTTATTGAAGCTATTGTAGATACCATCTTCTCAGTGGTTTTCCTCAGTGAGATTTTGCTGCCATGATTCTCAACATAAATTAGCTACATTGATTAACTATTCTGTCCACCACACTATAGAGCTAGGTTTCATAAACAGGATATAAGAAACACTCAAGTCACTCACTTACAATGGCCTTATGCTTAGCTCTACAACACCATCCATGAAGCTACCTTATACTGAACCTATATATCTAAGCAATTAAACATCAGTGTTGCTTCTGAAGAGATGGTTAATAGTGTTAGCTGTTCTTGCAGAGAACCAGCTAGCTTCCTAGAACCTATGATTAGTAGCTTACAACCACCTGTAAATACTACAGTTCCAGGGTCTCTGATGCCCTCGTCTGGCCTCCTTGGGTGTCCACACACATCTGCATGCACACACTGTCAAACAGACGTATGAACGAGAATAAAATAAGCACGTTAAAATCTTGTAGTACTTCTTTGAAAATCTGGTACACTATGCCTTGATCAAATTCACTCCCTCCATCTGCTTCTCAGTTCCCTAATTTCTGTGTCATTTTGTTTTTGTTTTGTTTCATCTATCAAGTTCAGTTTGTGCCACCCAAGTATTCTTGGATGCATGATATTCTCTGGAGTATGACTGAATTACCAAGGCATCACTCTTACAGAAGATGGACTCTCCAGCTTCCAGCAGCTATCAGTTGCTGATACTCCCTCAGCTGTCACTCCATACCCACTTTCCTTCTCCACACTAGGGTTTGGTCTGGCTTGAGCTTACAAAGAGCTTGGGCATGCTGTAACAATCACTCTAAGTTCACATTTGCACCTGTCCTGCTGTGTCCAGAAAATACTGTTTTCTTGTATTTATCAATTGCCCCCAAGACTCTTTCTGTCCCCTCTTCCACAATGATTCCTGAGCCTTGGGAGGAAGGGTGTGACCCAGATGTCCCATTTAGAGCTGAGCATTCTGCAGTCTCTTACTCTCTGCAGTTTGGTCAGAGAATTGTCCGTCTCTGTGTTAAGCACCATCTACTGCAAATAGAAGCTTGCCTAATGCAAGCTGAGCAGGGCATTAATCTATAGGAATTATGATTCCATTTAGTATAAAAGATACGCATGTATCAGAATAGTATACATTCTCCATTAGAGCCTGTGGCCTGTCTAGTCACAAGTTCATGCTCAAATATGGGTTTCACCTTGGGGAGCAGGACTTAAATCCATCAGAAGGTAGTTGGTTACTCTCCTAATGGTCATGCCACTATTGTGCCAGTGGGCATGTTTTACTGGGCCAGTTGTTATTATAGCTAGCGGGACTCACAACTGGGTAAGATGGATAATTACTTTTCTCCTTTGGTAGCACCTCTGAACACTAGGAAAGATAGCCAGTAGGTCAGTAGGTCAGTAGGTCAGTAGGTCAGTGCCATCCTGTTGCTGAAAATGTTCTAAAGTTAGATCATTATAATTGTTGCACAACTTTGTACATACATGCTTAAGGATCTTTGAGGGAATTTTCTAGCATGTAAATTATCTCCTAATGACACTATTTCTAAAACATAAAGTAAAAGTACTTTTTAAGAAGTCCAACAGAACTAACAAATCTTTACCTGCATCAGTGATTCTCAACCTTCCTAATGCTACGGCCCTTTAGTACAGATCTGCATGTTGTGATGACCCCCAACCATAAAATTCTTTCATTGCGATTTCATAACTGAAATTTTGCTACTATTATGAATCATAATGTAAATATCTGATATGCAGAATATCTGATATGTGACCCCCACCCAGTGGAGTCGTGACCACAGGTTAAGAACCAATGACCTAGTTGTACTAAGAAAAAAAGAACACGCAACATCAAAAAGAAAGTCATTATAAGGGAAGCCGCAGAAATTAAAATGTCAAGAGGCTATTATACACAAATGAAGAAGGCAGTGTTAGAAAAAAAAAGTTAACTTCCTAGGAGCACATAATCTAGAAAAATAATTACTCAGTAGAAGTGGGGGGCAGTGAGATAGCTCAGCAGTCAAGAGCACCTTAAATAAGAACTTGAGTCCCAGGAGCCCCATGGTCAAAAGGAAAGTACTGATTCTGGAATACTGTCCTCTGCAATATAGTGCATGTACACACACACCACACACACACACACACACACACACCCCAACGCACACACACACACACCAGTATGCTAAATGTAATAATTGTTTTAGAGAGAGAAAATTCTAAACAGAAAATTATCAAGTGAGATGAACTCAGTCATCCAAACCCTGTCAACTAAGACCCAGGCCCAGGAAGTTTTTAAAGTCACGGATACTAAAGGAGATCACCAAATAACTGGAAGACAGAGCCCCACCAGGAAATCTCTTGTCACCAATTATCATTCGAGGACCTGGAATGGATTACATCTAATTGAGTTGTTGACTGGAGAGGTCCCCCGGGAATCCCCTAGAAGTTGGTGCCTACACAGAACCTTCACTCTGTATGCTAGCTTAGAACAGCACTTTTCATGCTACTAAAAAGAGATACATAAACATGAACCCAGCTATGAACCCTTTGATCTACGATAGTACCCTGCCTGCAAAATATGCTGGCACAATAAATGTATCTAAAGTGTATTTCTTAAAAAAAAAATTCACTTCTATGTGTATGACTGTTTTCCTGCATGCATGCATTTTCACAACATGTATGGCTCATTTCCATGAAAGCCAGTGAATGGTGTTCAGATAGCTCCCTGGAACTAGAGTTACAGAGAGTAGTAAGCTGCCATACGGGTGCTTGCAGCCAGGCCCTCTGCACAAGCAGCCAGCGCTCTCGAGTGTAGACCATCTCCATAGCCCTGGCTTGCATTTCCTATAATACACACATTTGCCAGTTTTAAAGTCTACCCTGACAGTTGATGTCTTAATTACTTGAATTTGTTCTACTGACTTCTATTGTTTGGTTGTAAGTTTACCATCTTGGTTTTTTTCCCAACTCTCATTTTTTCAATTATATATATGGTTTTTAGCTGGGTTAAAAATGTAGAATTCCACATTGTCTTAATGTTTTTCTTGGCACAATTTCTAGTGCTCGCTCTAGGTATTATTCATATGCGTACATAACAGACATAGTCTTGTTGGTGGCATTTTAGCAATGAAGTGAAGTCCAGGAAATTTATTCATCTTGGTATTTCTGCATTCTCATGTAAAATATACTCAAAGGCTTTCTTCATTGTCTTGGACAGACATGATGGAGAACCATCATTATCATTTCAACACCACACCTAACTCATAGGGCTCAGAAGGAACGGGGACACCTATAGCACTTGGCCGTGGTTTTGGTCACTCTTCTTTCTTCCTTCCTGGGTTCCCAATGTCCTTTCTTTAACTGTTTCTTTTGTGTTCAGAGAGAACTTTCTCAAGCTCTGTCTTTAGGCCGGGTCTGCTGCCGCTCACTCTCAATGATGAGGGTTATTTTGCTGGCTCAGCATTGTTGCTTCTTTCTTACTCTTTTTTTTGAGTATCTGGGACACATAGTACCACTTCCCTTTGCTTCCCATCATTTCTGGTGAACAGTACTCTACCCTCCTGCTTAGTTCACAGGTAGAGAGCACTGCTTTTCTCTTATTCTGCTCAAAAATTCTTCTTCTTCTTCTTCTTCTTCTTCTTCTTCTTCTTCTTCTTCTTCTTCTTCTTCTTCTTCTTCTTCTTCCTCCTCCTCCTCCTCCTCCTCCTCCTCCTCCTCCTCCTCCTCCTCCTCCTTCTTCTTCTGTTCGACCCTAACTTCTTGGTGTAGGTTTATCTGTGTTGATCCGGTTCAGGTTAACTGGCAGTCTCAAGCTTGTGGCCCCAGATGAAGCAAAGGTCTTCAGCATCACTGTCAGAGCCAGCAGATCCCTGGGAACTCCCCGTGAGGTAATCCCCCAGTGCTCTTGAGCATTCATTCTGTTCGCTGGCATACGAATGTTCATTTGTTTGGTCTATACAGGTTTTTAGTGGTCCCCAGTGAGAAAAATTGGCAAGGCCCATCTATAATAACCTGGAGATATATGTTTTTAATTTTGATAGTTGTTAACTAATTGATTTTCATAGACGCACTAATTGGCCTTTACATTTCCATTGAACCAGTTATTTCTGCAGATTCGACATCGCCACATGCTAACGGGTTCCACTCTAAGAAGCTGCATGCTGCCACTTATTTTCCCTTCACACCAGATCTGTCCAGGTTATAAAGGCTGCACATCAGCCACTTCACAGCCAATTTAAGAAATTCTAACAGGAAGCTGAAGCATAAATAAAAAGTAATTGAGTGTATAAGTGAGTGTCTAGTAGATGCTTCCTTCTTTGATTAGTTGCCCCATTTATTTAATTTGAAAGCTGCTAGTGAGCTTTTCGGAGTCCCCTTCACTCACAAAAAAATCTACGACACCAACTGTTCGATCTAAGAGGAGAATTTGATTCTGACTCCAGCTATCTTCTTTTAATTAACTCTATCTACAACATGCTGTATTAGGTTTTTGAGAAATTCTTTACACTTGTCACATTTTACCAGGATTACTTCCACGCCTCCCTATTTCCCTCTGAGCCTATGCTGCTTTTTGTCTGTTTTGTATTTGAATGAAGGGTGGACAGCGTAGTACTAACATTAGCTCAAAGAAGCTGCCAGTGTCCTCCTACCATGGGCATCATCTTAGAGGCTCCAGGAAGTCCATTTGAGACACTGGACAGTCAACAGCAAGAGAAGTCTACTCGCCTCTGTGTCGCCCTCACCCTTCACTAGATCACATCTTAGTCCCTCGGGCTTGCCTGTCTGGTCCTTCAATATGACTCAACACTGGCACAAACCAGGCATTCAGTGAACAAGACAGGAACAACACTGGTAAAAGTAGGGGTTGCTACTGTGTTAAGGAATACGATGGAAACAGACTCTCCCAGGGAAAGCATCCCACTGCTCATCCAGCCTCCAGGGTTTTCAATCAAAAACCTGAAGGTCCAGCTTTACAAGAAAACTCATATGTATGGAGGCAAAATATTACTTAGTTGTGAACTTTTGTTGGAGTGCTAAGGAGCTGTGGGGATACATGTGTAAAATCTCCTAATATTTGCTCACTGGACAGTATTTACAGAAGAAAATAACAAACACACAAAAAATGTTACTTCGAATGTCATCCAAAACTGTTACTACAGGTTTCACCCAGCTATGACCATTGGTCCTGTGGAAGGGGTACTTTGCTCCAGGCTCTCCCTCAGCAATTGTTTTCTCTTTATAAAATGGGCTCATATCATAAATATAATTGGGAAACCTTTGCTTTATTCACTTATGATAATCTGCTTCCCCATTTTGTTAAATGGCCTTTAAAAGCTTGTCTTCGTGGTTACAACAGCACTGTACCTTAGAAGGGGCCATAATTTATCCGAACATTCCTTTATGTGAGGACACTTAAGTTTCTACACTGTTACCAGTTTCATTAACACCATAATGCAAATCCTCTTACCCATAGCTTTTACTTTATTTTCTCTTAGAGCATACTGCTAAAATCCACATGACAAGATTGCAGCTCCCGGCAGCACGATGCCCTCTTTCAGAGTGGGAAATGCCACCATGGGTAAACCTGTAAAGCAAACTTACATACCCTCGGCAACCAACTAGCGAGCTTCAGCATACCTCCTTCCTGGGACAGAGGAAGCCAGATAAGCCTGGTACCTTTCCCAGCTTGAACAAAGATGTACTTGTCTCCCTGGCACCTTGGGTCGCTTGTGTATCCCCCCTCTAGTTCACAAACTACGAGAATATTGGGAACCAAAACGAGAATGTGAGTCTGTAGAGAGATGGAAAAGCGTTTTGTACAATGTCCAATCTGAAAATTATTCAGGGACACAGAGCCACATCCACACTGGAACCGAGTATCGTCTTCAAAATAAAACCCATGCAGTGTTTATTTGTGTGTTATGTTTTATGATTATATACGCTGAGCTTGTTTTCACAGTCAAATTCTTCATTTTGAGTTAAATGTTTTCAATGAACACTCATAATACTACCTTCCCCCGGGTCACCACTCCGGGAGTCTGTGCTTTATTCTTGACCGGGCGGAGAATTACATGTGTGGGTGGCTAAGTGGCATGTGTGTCCTGCTCACTTCCCTGAGGTCTCTGTGCTTTGTGGTTAGCTGTCACTCATCTTAGAGCAAGTGAGTTACTGAAGTAAGGGGTTCCTGCCACCACCTGTCATTGCCTATCTGTCTATCCCAAACCTTCATCAAATAAATGAATGAATGAATAACAAAACATAACAAAACAAACAAACAAACAAAAAACAAGAAAAGCCAGAATCCAAGACTAGAAAACTCCCCGGCGTTCAATTACTTACTCACATGGGGTCTGTTCTTCCTTCCACCCCCAATCACCAAACAAGGTCATCAACTTCTGGGACTCACAGTCTATGAAGAGAGGAAAATGAAAGTTAGCGGACAGAAGACAGACTAGAGATTCTGAGCATTTCTAATGAGCATGGGCCACAGGAGCTGGTGACAGTCATTGTCAATTCAGCTCTGCCAGCCTTGTAACCAAGTAAATTCCTCTAGGAACACCACAAAGGCTTCCCAGTCTTCTTCACGTATAATGCGGTGTCTATCTTTTCCTGTGTCAGCACTGGTGTGTAAGTGGAAAGTTAGGAGAGGCTGAGCCAGAGCCAGAGAGCCAGAAGACGGTGTAAACATGTTCTGTTGTCATTGGAAGTCAAGTCCAAGACACTACACAAATGGGTTGTAAACACGAAAGGTGTGTGCGTGTGCACACAGCCCTACAGCACCTCTTTGCACCGCAGTGTGCACACTTGTTGCTTGCCAATCAAGCGTGGCAGCTCTTGGGGTGGGGTGGGGGAGGGGGTATTAATTCTCCCATGGGTGGGGCTTCTGTGCAGGGAACAGGGACACATTTCTATGGCAGCTGTTTTCAATGCCAGATGCAAAGGAAGACAGGCAAAGGGAGGAAAGCAGTACAGGATGTGGAGTAGAATCTGCGTGGAAACACATGTAAATAGTAAGTAACAAATGCGGGATTAATACCTGGGAAGTGGAACAAATGAACAGGGTCCAAGAAGAGGGGAACCGTGCAAATAACCAGTGGGGGAAAGAGGCTTCACTGGGAAGGACACGCAGCTCCGTTTTGTTCAGACTGATTTAGCAGCAACAGAAAACAGCAAGGAAACATGAAAGCCACGGTAATTTATCACAGTTATCATTTCCCCTGATAAGTATTTCTTTGTTTAAACAAGTGCCCATTATAGGAAACAAGACCACAATTGTAACAACAAACCCGGCTTCTTCCCAGGCTCCCTGCAAAAGAAACTGGGGGATGGGGATAGGGGGTTGTCAAAAGAACAAATAATGACATTTGTGCTCTTTTGAAAAAGATACATCGACAGTATGGTATTTTCCATTTTTTACTTTAAATATGGAAATATATATTCAGTTACTATATTTCTGCAATGTCCACATATAAGAAGTAAGAAAAAATGCTTAGAATTTTCAGTATCAGTAAAATATGTTGTATGTCAGGATTCTGGTGAACTTTGCCAGCTGCTTTTTGGTTGACACAACCAAAAATGGTAGGTGTGTGGGCGCAGGGGCAGGGGCAAATTGCTTTGCCTTGGAGCTGCCTTGGACCGTGCATATGCATACACACACTTGTGTGTGTCTCAACAGTAGCCAATAAAATCCTCACTCTGACGTCAATCCTAGGGACAGAAAGCAAGAGTTCCAAGAGCCAGAACACCTGAAGCTCCACCTGAAGAAGCCAACCAGTAAAGTCTTGGAAGTCATCTGGCCATGGATGGGCAGAGGGGCCCTGTCACAGGCCTGGACTTCTGGGTTAGCCCAGAGCCAGACCAGCAGGTTTCGGCGTCATCATTTAAGCATCCATGACTTCAGTTTTCCCATCACAACACTCTATGGCTTCTCTGAAACACTGGCTGACGATACCTTACACCTAGTGCTTCGGACCAGACTTGCTTTATGTTTGTTTTTCTCAGACTTAGGGAAACTGTGTGTGTATTTGTGTGTATGTGTGTGTACATATAAACATATATCCATATATAAATATACACAGATGAATAGATAAAGAGACTGAGAAACACACACATACAAATACACACACACACTTACCTTGTTTATAAATCCTGGATATTATTAAATATATGTTATATATTTTAACTAATACACCTGTCTTTGCCTAGAACTTATCACATTAGATTAAGGCTGAAATTCTCTACTTGGGGCATGATGTCAGCGTGAATTTGCTTGAATTTTTTGATTGATTGGAGGTAATCAGTCTATATCCTCTCTCTCTTTTCTGGAATTAAAATGTAATTACATCATTTCCTTGATCTCTCACGAATTCATGGCTCGGCTTCTTTAGCTGTCGTTACATATATATGAATATTTATTCCTAAATAAATAAAGCTGCTCAGTTCATATAACATTATTGTATGTATATGATTTCAGGGTTGACCACTTGGTATTGGATAACCAATCTGGAGATTCATCCCTGAGAAAAAAACTACTTCAATAAAAATTATCCTATATTTCATACTTGAGTTATTTAACAAACGTGAAGGGAATTATTCACATCCAAAAGAGATGTTCAAAATTTCCAGCTTGCTCTGCAAGAGTCCTTTGTAAAGCAGACTGGCCAACAGCAAACCAAAGCCTCGGGGGCAGATTGCCAAGCTGACAAGTCTGGAAGGAGCTCAGGGGAGGGGAGAGACCATCACTGGAGAAAAGCAGAGACATTGCCTTCAATCATTAGGGGAAAACTGCTGCTTGGGAAATAGGCAGCAAAAGAGAAAGAAAGAGCAAGCAGGCGTGTCAGGGATGCCAAGCAGAGGATGGGACAGTGAGTGATGGCTTGGACCAAGAATTCTGCCACCTTCCAACCTGAGAATTTGACCTGTCTCGTACATTGGACCAAGTGGAAGAGAGCCAATGACCACAAGGACCATATTGTATGCAGTTAGCTGTCGCCCTTCTAATGGTGCTGCTTAGGAAAGCCCAGTGAACACAGACAGTCCAGGTTCCTCATTCCTCACGGAATTCGAGCAATCATAACACACAGGCCTTACAAAGTTTATCCACAGTCAACTGCCCTCAGGACCAATTCTTTTCATTTATCTACTAATTCTATGAACTCTGAGTGAAATTATCTCACCTGTGATTAGAAATGAGCAAAGTAGGGTGAATCTTGCATATTTTGTCAGACTTGTCAACTAAGGATTAAAGACAAGAGGTATTGTGCGCAGACAATAATAAAAGAGCATTGGACAGCCAGAAACTATGGCTCTTAGAGAAGGAGACGTCAATGTCACATTCAGGTGCCTCTGCACCCAGGACTCAGGACCCAGTAGGAACGACTCTGTGGAACCTTGTATTGTCATATGTGGGTATGCATCTGTGTAAGGCTGAGGTATGGTAATGGCTGTTTTACCTTGTATTCTCAGCTGTGGGAATGGCTCTGTGTAAGGCTGTGTCACAGGTATGGTAATGGCTGTTTTACCTTGTATTCTCAGCTGTGGGAATGGCTCTGTGTAAGGCTGTAGTCTCGGCTATGGGAAGAGCTGTTTTACACTGTATTCTCAGATGTGGGAATGGCTCTGTGTAAGGCTGTACTCTCAGGTACTGACAGAACAGTAGGTGAGATTAGGACATGGACAGGTTGAGTCCCTCTGACTTTGGTGGGAAGCTACCAGGAGTTTTAGGACTGGCAGCATAGTAAATGCTTATAGGTTGTCTCTACATTATCTTAAGAGATTTTCAGATTGTTCCCTCTAGCCCACATGGTGACTCTAGCCATGTGCTATTAATCCAACCCAGTACCAGTGCATGCTGGAGAAGAGGTTTACCACTAAACTACATCCCTGGCCTTCATATTGCTTTCTCATTTCCTGTTTTTCCTACTCTTAGTCCCAGTTGTCCTCCAAATCTAGGGTAAAATAAATGTCCAATGTTCCCTTCATAAATGATCTGAGAATGACAGGACATTTCAATCACCTTTGTTCTCATAGATTTTGCAGGATTGAGAAAATAGGTTTAGCTTGAAATCCGAGCTTAGAAAAAAAAACGTTTTGGAGACTTGATAAGGGAGGAGACTATACCTATGCACACCTATACAACCACACACACCTACACACAGTGACACACACTATGGTGGTTTAAATAGGGATTGCCCCATAGATTCATGTGTTTGAATGCTTGGCCTTAGGGAGTGTCACTGGTAGAAGGTGTAGCCTTATTGGTGGCCTTGTTGAAGAAAGTACACCACTGTGGAGTCAGGACTTTGAGATCTTAAATGCTCAAACTATGTCCAGTGTAAAACACATCCAGTCCACTTCTGCTGTTCTTGGATCAAGATGTAGAACTCTCAGCTCCTTCTCCAACACTTTTGTCTGCCTGGATGCTGTCATACTTCCCACCATGATGATAAAGGACTAAACCTCTGAAACTGTGAGCTAGCCCCAATTAATTGTTTTCCTTTATAAGAGTTGCCTTGGTCATGGAGTCTCTTCACAGCAGTGAAACTCAAACCAAGACAGAAGTTTGTGCCAGGGACTGGGTATTGCAGTGATAGACCCGGCCATACATTTGTTTGGGGTGGGATGACACATGAGGTTTGATCTGGAATGACGCATTCCTTTAATCCACATCTTGAGGCATAGTAACCATGCTTATAAAGATCTATAATGAATAAAATTGAAATGTAGAGGAGTTTTAATCCAGCGACACCCTTGCTTTGTCCAAAGATGATCTGGCAGGAATATAGATACATCCTGGATTACTGGATGATCTGGCAGGAATGTAGACACACCCTTAGTACACACTTTAAATCCCTAACAATGAAGGTAAGGTTAGTTTGTAAAAGGAAGTAGCCACGTTTGAAAGTGAAGGGCAGGCAAAGTAATTAAAAAGAGAATGATTTGACAGAATAAGTCAGACATAAGATAGACCCAACTCACAGGAGACCAGCACAGGAAAGAGACGATACTTAAGGGCAGCAGGAGAGAGAAAAAGGTACATATGTGGTATGGTGTGGTGTGGTATGGTGTGGTGTGGTGTGGTGTGGTGTGGTGTGGTGTGGTGTGATGTGGTGTGGTGTGGTGTATGTGTATTTATGACAGTTTTACCAGGGCAGTTCTATGAAGACAAGTTACAGAGAGAACAAGCTAGACACAGTTAAAGACAAAACGAGCCAGAGAATGAGAAGCCAGAAGATTAGAACATATTGCCAAAGTTAGTGTGAGGCCAGACAGAGCAATGCCGTCAGAAGACTGATGAAGCCAGACTGAATCAGCCAGCATGGAAGATTAGATTATATGGAGGCTAGAAGCTTACAAGCCTAGGCCTAGGTGTATTTAGAACAGAGTGGTAACAGTTTGGTTATGGCTCTCATCTCATTACTACATCTGAAGAAATAAAAGAAACATTTACATATACAAAGAAAATCTTAGGTCAAGACGTGGTGATATACCTTTAATTCTATCACATAAGAGACAGAGGCATGCAGATTTCTGAGTTCAAGGCCAACCTGGTTTACAGAGCAAATTCCATGACAGCCAGGTTTAGGCAGTGAAGGAAACCATCAAAAACAGCAAGCTGGTCAAGATGTAATTGAACAAAGGGGCCAAGTTCCAGAGCCAGCAAGTAGCAGAACTTGGCAGCTTGTGATCTCACTTGAGATCCAAGAAATACCCTTTTGCAATTAAGTAAAGTTGCTGAGGCCAGATGGGTAGCAGGGATATCCATGCATGGAGGCCCAGGGAAGCCACTGCATGAAGCTATAAAGGTGATGTCTGGATTGCCTTGGAGATCTCAAGATGTTAGAGATGACAGAGCCATGGGATATCTGCCTAGGAGAGCTGCTAACAGGGAGTAGAAGCAGCCCAAGAAGTGTGTTGCAGTCAACAAAACTGAGAGGAGTTGGAGATTGGAAGAACAGTTTAACATCATAGAGATATAGAGTTTGGAGTTTGCCCAGCTCACTTTTGGTCTTGCTTTGGCCCAGCATTTCCTCAGTATGCTCCCTCTCCTACATCTTGGAACAGTAATATATATATGATATACCATGATATGTTGAAAGTACGTGATCTGCTTTTTGATTTTGATATTATAAGGGACTACGGTTAAGAGATTGCATCAATCTCAGATGAGACTTTGAACTTTAGAGTTTTAAACACTGTTCAGACTGTGATAGAACATAGGGATTTTTAAAGTTGGACTAAACACATTTTTGCATTATGTTATGGCTGTAAGCTTATGTGGGCCAGGAAGTGGAATATGGTGGTTTGAATAGGTATGAGCTCCATAGATTGATGTGTTTGAATGCTTGGCCATAGGGAGTGACACTATGATGATGTGTGGCTTTATAGGAGGAGGTGTGCTCTTATTAGAGGAAATATGTCTCCGTAGAGTCAAGACTTTGAGGTCTTAAATGCTTAAGCTACACCCAGCGTGAAACACATTCATTTCCTTCCCACTGCCTTTGGATCAAGATGTAGAACTCTCAGTTCCTTCTCCAGGAATATGTCTGCCACGACGCTTCCCACCATGATGATAATGGACTAATCCTCTGAAAGTGTAAGCCAGCCCCAGTTAAATGTTTTACTTTATGATAGCTGCTTTGGTCATGGTGTCTTTTCATTTTTTTTTCTTTCCATTTTTTATTAGGTATTTAGCTCATTTACATTTCCAATGCTATACCAAAAGTCCCCCATACCCACCCACCCCCACTCCCCTACCCACCCACTCCCCCTTTTTGGCCCTGGCGTTCCCCTGTTCTGGGGCATATAAAGTTTGTGTGTCCAATGGGCCTCTCTTTCCAGTGATGGCCGACTAGGCCATCTTTTGATACATATGCAGCTAGAGTCAAGAGCTCCGGGGTACTGGTTAGTTCATAATGTTGATCCACCTATAGGGTTGCAGATCCCTTTAGCTCCTTGGGTACTTTCTCTAGCTCCTCCATTGGGAGCCCTGTGATCCATCCATTAGCTGACTGTGGGCATCCACTTCTGTGTTTGCTAGGCCCCGGCATAGTCTCACAAGAGACAGCTACATCTGGGTCCTTTCGATAAAATCTTGCTAGTGTATGCAATGGTGTCAGCGTTTGGATGCTGATTATGGGGTGGATCCCTGGATAAGGCAGTCTCTACATGGTCCATCCTTTCATCTCAGCTCCAAACTTTGTCTCTGTAACTCCTTCCAAGGGTGTTTTGTTCCCACTTCTAAGGAGGGGCATAGTGTCCACACTTCAGTCTTCATTTTTCTTGAGTTTCATGTGTTTAGCAAATTGTATCTTATATCTTGGGTATCCTAGGTTTTGGGCTAATATCCACTTATCAGTGAGTACATATTGTGTGAGTTCCTTTGTGAATGTGTTACCTCACTCAGGATGATGCCCTCCAGGTCCATCCATTTGCCTAGGAATTTCATAAATTCATTCTTTTTAATAGCTGAGTAGTACTCCATTGTGTAGATGTACCACATTTTCTGTATCCATTCCTCTGTTGAGGGGCATCTGGGTTCTTTCCAGCTTCTGGCTATTATAAATAAGGCTGCTATGAACATAGTGGAGCATGTGTCCTTCTTACCAGTTGGGGCATCTTCTGGATATATGCCGAGGAGAGGTATTGCTGGATCCTCCGGTAGTACTATGTCCAATTTTCTGAGGAACCGCCAGACGGATTTCCAGAGTGGTTGTACAAGCCTGCAATCCCACCAACAATGGAGGAGTGTTCCTCTTTCTCCACATCCTCGCCAGCATCTGCTGTCACCTGAGTTTTTGATCTTAGCCATTCTGACTGGTGTGAGGTGGAATCTCAGGGTTGTTTTGATTTGCATTTTCCTGATGATTAAGGATGTTGAACATTTTTTCAGGTGATTCTCTGCCATTCGGTATTCCTCAGGTGAGAATTCTTTGTTCAGTTCTGAGCCCCATTTTTTAATGGGGTTATTTGATTTTCTGAAGTCCACCTTCTTGAGTTCTTTATATATGTTGGATATTAGTCCCCTATCTGATTTAGGATAGGTAAAGATCCTTTCCCAATCTGTTGGTGGTCTCTTTGTCTTATTGACGGTGTCTTTTGCCTTGCAGAAACTTTGGAGTTTCATTAGGTCCCATTTGTCAATTCTCGATCTTACAGCACAAGCCATTGCTGTTCTGTTCAGGAATTTTTCCCCTGTGCCCATATCTTCAAGGCTTTTCCCCACTTTCTCTTCTATAAGTTTCAGTGTCCCTGGTTTTATGTGAAGTTCTTTGATCCATTTAGATTTGACCTTAGTACAAGGAGATAAGTATGGATCGGTTCGCATTCTTCTACATGATAACAACCAGTTGTGCCAGCACCATTTGTTGAAAATGCTGTCTTTCTTCCACTGGATGGTTTTAGCTCCCTTGTCGAAGATCAAGTGACCATAGGTGTGTGGGTTCATTTCTGGGTCTTCAATTCTATTCCATTGGTCTACTTGTCTGTCTCTATACCAATACCATGCAGTTTTTACCACAATTGCTCTGTAGTAAAGCTTTAGGTCAGGCATGGTGATTCCACCAGAGGTTCTTTTATCCTTGAGAAGAGTTTTTGCTATCCTAGGTTTTTTGTTATTCCAGATGAATTTGCAAATTGCTCCTTCTAATTCGTTGAAGAATTGAGTTGGAATTTTGATGGGGATTGCATTGAATCTGTAGATTGCTTTTGGCAAGATAGTCATTTTTACAATATTGATCCTGCCAATCCATGAGCCTGGGAGATCTTTCCATCTTCTGAGATCTTCTTTAATTTCTTTCTTCAGAGACTTGAAGTTTTTATCATACAGATCTTTCACTTCCTTAGTTAGAGTCACACCGAGATATTTTCTATTATTTGTGACTATTGAGAAGGGTGTTGTTTCCCTAATTTCTTTCTCAGCCTGTTTATTCTTTGTGTAGAGAAAGGCCATTGACTTGCTTGAGTTAATTTTATATCCAGCTACTTCACCGAAGCTGTTTATCAGGTTTAGGAGTTCTCTGGTGGAATTTTTAGGGTCACTTATATATACTATCATATCATCTGCAAAAAGTGATATTTTGACTTCCTCCTTTCCAATTTGTATCCCCTTGATCTCCTTTTGTTGTGGAATTGCTCTGGCTAATACTTCAAGTACTATGTTGAAAAGGTAGGGAGAAAGTGGGCAGCCTTGTCTAGTCCCTGATTTTAGTGGGATTGCTTCCAGCTTCTCTCCATTTACTTTGATGTTGGCTACTGGTTTGCTGTAGATTGCTTTTATCATGTTTAGGTATGGGCCTTGAATTCCTGATCTTTCCAGAACTTTTATCATGAATGGGTGTTGGATCTTGTCAAATGCTTTTTCTGCATCCAACGAGATGATCATGTGGTTTTTGTCTTTGAGTTTGTTTATATAGTGGATTACATTGATGGATTTTCGTATATTAAACCATCCCTGCATTCCTGGAATAAAACCTACTTGGTCAGGATGGATGATTGATTTAATGTGTTCTTGGATTCGGTTAGCGAGAATTTTATTAAGGATTTTTGCATCGATATTCATAAGAGAAATTGGTCTGAAGTTCTCTATCTTTGTTGGATCTTTCTGTGGTTTAGGTATCAGAGGAATAGTGGCTTCATAAAATGAGTTGGGTAGAGTACTTTCTACTTCTATCTTGTGAAAAAGTTTGTGCAGAACTGGAATTAGATCTTCTTTGAAGGTCTGATAGAACTCTGCACTAAACCCGTCTGGTCCTGGGCTTTTTTTGGCTGGGAGACTATTTATAACTGCTTCTATTTCTTTAGGGGATATGGGACTTTTAGAAGGTCAACTTGATCCTGATTCAACTTTGGTACCTGGTATCTGTCCAGAAATTTGTCCATTTCGTCCAGGTTTTCCAGTTTTGTTGAGTATAGCCTTTTGTAGAAGGATCTGATGGTGTTTTGGATTTCTTCAGGATCTGTTGTTATGTCTCCCTTTTCAGTTCTGATTTTGTTAATTAGGATTTTGTCTCTGTGCCCTCTAGT